>NC_083564.1:22561446-23221446 GCF_019925205.1 Metopolophium dirhodum | reverse complement strand
AAGATTACACCCTTCACCTGTAACACGACTATCAGCATTCAAAATATTTAACCAAAAAGAAACAAAAAAAAACACTGAGCAGAAGAAAATTAAATTTGAACCTACAAAACATGTCTCTGATGTAATAAATATTTTTGAAAGTATGTGCGGTAGTCCAAAATTGAGAAGAAAATTCAATTTCAAACAATTATCAAATTTGAATAGTAACATAAAGATATGTAATTTAAATCAAAAAAATAACTGTAAATGTATCAAAAAAATATCAAAAATAGGTAATTACCAACTATATTATAGAAAAGGTGACGGACTAAACTAACATTTAAATAACTACCATGTAAGTCACAAAATAAAAACGAATTAAGTCACTAAATAATCAAAAATATATTAAAGAACATTCTATTATACACGGTTTAATAATAATAAAATAGTTAGTTACTAATAATGGGTTGTACACAATATTTAATCCATTTAATGTGCAATTAAAAATGTTTGAAATGCTCGGTGTTTAAAGAACTCTTAAATGTGTAAAGTTTTATTAAACCATTGTACAACCTAGCATGATTATACTAATTTCTTACAGCTAAAATACTAATATTATTTTAGATATAACCATTTTTATTTCTGTATATTGGTTTTTGTAAGTATTGTTTAATTTTAAAATTATTTTATAGGGGATGAAGCCAATCAAACTCAACAACAAAATGCAAAGTCTATAGATAATTCTGGTGAGTTCTTAATTGTTAATATACAATTTTAAATTTAAAAAAAAAATTAGATATTAAAAACACATTACACAGTTTTAACGTAAACTTGCAAAAAGGATTAAATGAACCTTATTTCCAAGTGAAACTAACTTAACGCCAATTCCCTGCTTTGCTCAATGTAATGGTAATTATTTAATATAATCAAACGGCTTTTATAGAATAACAAAACACTGTTAATGCTTAAAAATAAATTTCAAACATGTAACATTTTGCACTAATACGTTTTGTTATACGTTGTTTAAACATACTAGAAAAAAATTGAAACTTTTTTAATTTTTAAAATCAAGATAACAAATTATACTTACTAGGCGTTAATAATTATTTTTTAAGTGGATTGAATTAATTGACAGTTTTAATAAAATTAAAACATTTGTATTTACATTTTATATCATCATAAAAATATGTTTTAGAATGGTACAATTTAATACTTAATATGTATATAATATATATATATGGTTTTCTTTTTTCGTTATGTAAATAATTTAATAAAAATAACATGACATTTAGATTATTTTTCAAACGAATTATTCAGCCACAACAGGTCACATTATTATGACAATAAATTGATCAATACAGCAATTAGCCATAGTAGAGAAGAACTAGCAAAATTAGTAAAAGCTGTAGAAATTTTGGAAAATAAAGTAGAAAAGCAAGAACATTTGACAAATGATTTTCTAACCAGAAAATCAGAATCTGAAAGCTCATCTGATGGAGTCAGTAGCTTAGACAATGTTCAAAAAAGGATTTATCGACTATTAAATGATGTTCAAAATCAAGAATACCAAGTACGACATTCATTAAGTGATATTATGCAAAAAATAAACCATTGTGGATTCCCAAAAACCAAAAACATACAGGAAATTCAAGGACCAAGTTTCCGTGGCAATTTTAATACCGCAAGTTTACCATACAGATGGTGGAATAGATCTATGCCTTGTTTGCCATTGTCAGAACGACATATATTTTTATCTGGTTCACAAGACTCATTGTCTGAATCATTTCAAATATGTTATTTTACTCCCAAGAAGAAAAAAAAATCCATATCCAGAATGTCAAAGAATCAAAATTCTGGTTATTGTATATGGCTACCACACAATAAAACAGGTAAAGTGCATTGTTTTCGAGTGTGAAACTGGATTTTGTTATAACAATAAGCTACTAACTGCTATATCCTTAATTCCTTTAAAATTCCTCATATTAAAAAAAAAATAAAATAGAAAATAGAAGTAAGGAAGTTGATGTATAATTAATGTATAACTTTTTTGAGAAATAATCGTTTTCAGAAAACGATCGTACTCAAATAAGACCATTAATGGTTAGAACTCCGTCAGAGAATACTGTACCCGACGATTATGAACACTTAGATGAATGGAAACCGGTTGATTATTCAAAAATATCTCCAGATACTGTGCAAGAAAAGTTAAAGACAATGTTAAGTGATCCTGGTAACCACGATGAAACTCTTACCAACTTGCTTATTGATATGTTAATTGAACAAGAAACCGCTAAATTAGCAGCTTCCGGAGAATTATCTTCCGGATCTTCTGATTCAGATCCTCATGAAACTCAAGATGTCGAACAATTATCAGATTGCCCTTCTCCTATCCCAATAATATCCTCTCCAAAAATTCGCAGAAATGGAGTTGGTGGTTCTCAAAGATTATCAGTACACCAAAGACCAACGTTTAGAGAAATTCACAAAGATGATAGTGAATCTGATAATGATAATGAATACATAGTAACCGAACCTCCAGAGAAATTACCTGGTAGAAAAGTTACATTTCGATTAGAATCAGAGGATGATGAAATTGTTTACCCAGGCCAAAGTGACAGTGAAAACGATTTAGAAGACTGTAATGTGTCTATGTCTACTATTAATCAACCAAGTATCATAGAAGATATGAAATTTGAAATGGATACAGATGTTGGAGAAAAATCATTAAAGAGGGTAGAGAGAAGATTTGAACGTATGGCTTCAGAAACATTAGAAGATAGCCCAATCGCTAAGCAAGCTGTCGAAGGGGAATACCATAGAATAATTTCCCAATTATCAAATGAAGAGGTCGATGTTGCTAATCAAATATGGGATGGAGCCGGTAAATTAAATTGCATTTAGAAGCTTAATACAATAATAACGCTTCTTTCAATACTAACAATAGAAAAAAAGAGAGAATGGTATAATAAACTTGATAGTAAATTGTATATTTTAATACTACGATTTTGATGAAATAGATTTCTTTATGTATTTGTATTATTTTATATAAAAATATAAATCAGCGTATAACAAAACAAAATATAGCACTATACAATTAGGCTTCTTTGTAGATGTTTGATCTACAAAAAACTTTTATTTTCAATTTAAAATGTAATCCATATAACATAAATATCCTAGGACTTGATCTTTTTGGCGAGTTTGTGTTAGTTAGTTAACCATTGTATAAATAACCAATATTCTAATCCTGTATTTTGTTTGTATGTATTTGTGTGTACAGAGCGCAGCCCAGAATTAACAACTAACGCCAACAACTTAGCACTTCAAAACTCCGTAGATAAAATCCCACCTAAACCAAATCCTAGACATTCCATTGACAGTAGTATTACGTCTTCTTTAGATGAAGATGATGTAAACTATACTACAAAAAAACAATTTTGGGAAGAAATAACCAAAACTAATCAACCTCCTCTACCAAAACCTAGATATAGTATTTCATTACCAATCAACAATTCAAAAAGACCTGTAATGAACAATGCTTCTTTAGAACTCTTTGATAATTCATTCGGTGCTTCTGATAATGCAGAAGTACCTGAAATGATCAACAAACCAATGACAAGTAACCAAACTACAGAAAAAATTGTAGTTTCTGAGTTCACTTGTCTGAAATCGGAATTGCTCGATGAACAACCACATATACCACAACTAAAAGAACATAATGTTGTCAAAGAAACTAAACGATTAGATTCTGAAACTGAATATATTATTAAATATGGAGAAGAATCATTAGCTTTCGAAAATGAAGGCTTTCAAGAAGAAGATGTTTTTGATAATAAAGTTTCAGCTAAAAAAGAATACTCTCAGAGTTCAAATAAAAAAAAAATGGACACAAAAACTAGATCAATGTCATTACCATCTCATGAAACTGAACATATTTCCTCTAAAAAATATATTCAACAAATTAAGCCTCAAATGGAAGGCATACAAATGGAACAAGAATCTTCACCTGAACATAAATCATTGAAAAATACAACACGTCAACAATCACCAAGCCAAGAAGTTCTTATTAACCGCCAAATTCATAAGCACATTTTTTCTAATGAATTAGACGAACAAATAGATTCATTAATACCAGAAGAGAAATATTTAGGCTTAAAATGTGAAAAAAGTGTTTCAATGAATTCAATACATACTTCCTCCGATAAAATGACTGGAAGTACAAGTGAAAAATCAATTACGAAAACCGAATCTGCTGAATCATCTGTACTTGATGATTTACCAGAAGAAATAAAAATAAACAAAATTATCTCTAAACAATCAAAAGACAAAAATTCATCAAGTTTAACCCAAGATCATATTGATGAAATTCCTTCAGACACTTGTTCATTTATTGAAGAAAAAGAAAAATCCATTTTACATACTGAATCAATTGATTCTTCAATGATTGATGATGAAATACATAATGAAATAATAGAAAATGGAAAAGAAATTTTTTCACAAACTGTACCCGATCGTATTATTCACACTCCAGAAGAACACATCCCGGACACAATATGGGAAGTCACTCAGCTAGGAACAGACGATCAAGAATTAGAGAACGTTGATATCAAAGATCAATGTATTTTCCATCAAAATTTTGTTCAACAAGTTGATTCTATAGAATCTCTTGAAAACCCAAAAAAAGAAATGACTGGAGAACTGGCTAGAAATATTGCTGAGCAATTAATCAATGAAATTGAAATCGAACTTTCAAAACGTCATGATGTGTTGGCAAACTTACATCATTTAATGATGTCACCTGATCAATTTCAACAATTGGAAAATAGTGGTTATTTAGATATGGAAGGAGAAGATTTGCAACTAAAAATTATGGAATCAGTATTAGCTAAAAAGTCCAGGGACCAATTGAAAAGTATTTCAAAACATGATACAATTACTTCAAGTATTGAAATTACTGACGAAGACTTAAAAAGTAGTGGTTTTGAAATCGAATACGAAGGATTGACGAAATCACGTATCACTGAACATATTATTCCAGAAAGTGATTATGAAAAATCTAAAACAAATCCCTCAAATAAAGACTCAGATATATTTAATGAATTTGGGAAATCTTCACATGACGAAAAAGAAGAATACTATAAAGAAGCAAAAGATAATTTAATTATTGAAGCTTATATAAAAGAACAACAAAATGAAAACGATACACGAATAGAATCTCAAAAAAAAGATATTTTTTCATGTGGGCAAGATGATCATAAATTAATATCTCAAAAGCACTACAAAGATACTAAAACTGGTGTTTTTGAAAATAAGATAATCAATGAAAATGACCAAACGATAGAAACACAAGAACTCGGATCACATTATAATTCTAACTATGATAATAGTATCCATAATATTCAGAATTCAAGTAAAATATCAAACACTGAAAAAGGGAAAATAATCGATGAGCGTGTTATGGAAAATGATAGTCATGAAGTTCATTCTAAAGAATGCTATGAAGTAGAAAATAAACAAAATGTACATGGGAAAACTGGAAATATTATTATGAACGAAAAACACGTTGATACATTGATAAAAGATTTCGACGATGAACTGATAAAAGAAGAACAGCACTCAGAACAAACTACAGATGATGGATTAGAAATATGTAATATAGACCGTGAAGAATATCGAGTAACATCTTGTATTTTCAAAGAAACAGTGAATGATTATAAAAATGAAGTAACATTAATAAAAGATTTTGAGCCATGTTCATCAAAATCACTAATCAAACAATTAAGCGCGGAATCTTTTCCTTCAAAAGATAACTCCGTCCACTCACCAACTTCACCATCATCGTCTTCAATTGATATTCGTGAAGAAAAACGTGTAAATTTTGACGCTGTAGTCTTTAGAAAACCTGATTCAATTAATATAAATAAACTCTCAACAAAAAAACCTGCAGATTCCAGCTCAAGTGATAGCCATTATCATTCGTTTGATCTAACATCGTCTAGCAGACCATGTTCATCAGACGTGGATGGCCTTTTAGCAGGATCATCTGAATATGAATCTGCTGTTTCAGTACCATCAAATGAGTATCACACAGCAATAAGTTCACTGAGCTCAAGAGAATCAATGAAATCACTTGATTCAGAAAGTTCTGGAAACCTTGCATCAGTGGAAAACAGTGAAGCATCTGAGACACTAATTGCATCAACTGGAGATTTAGATTTTGATCAAGACGGTACAAACTCAATATTAGAAGATGAAGATAAAATAGAACCATATGAACAAGAAATACCAATGCATATAATTAGAGGAGAATCCTTACCAATTATAGCAGAATTAACCGAAATGAAGTACAGTAGCATGTACAAAACTCAACCATTTTCTCAGCCAGCTATTAACAGTGAAAAGAATATGCAAAAAATGAAAAGATCGCATGAAATGACTTTTCATCCTATGCCAAAACATATAACCAGTGATAGTTTATCTGATTCATCATCTCATGAAGAAAAATTATTTTCTAGTGAAGATGCCAGTATGAGTATATCAAGTACAGAAGGCCAAGCAATACAAACTGTTGTTGAAGCAATGAACGGATTTCCAGAATCTGGAACATGCAGTTTTAGTTTCAGTGATGAAAATACAAAATCTGTTGAAACCTCAACTATTCAAAATGAAGATGAACATTATGACAATGAAAACAAATGTGTCACAATTATATCATCTTCAGTACCAACGGAATACGGTATTTGCCAAAATGTATGTACTCAAATGACCACAAAATCAGAAGAAGTACAAAAAAAAGGACACCGAAGAAATAGTAGTTCATTTAGTAAGATATTGGTTGAAGACTTAGATATTATTGATAACAAAGAAAGTGCATTTCCAGATCAACCCAAAGAATTTAATGTTTGTGACCAACATTCGGAACATATTCAAGATAAATCTAAAATAAAACTTGAAAATATTTCATCGATAAATGTGCATGATTTGAATTCAGAAAAAGAAATATCTTCAATGCATGATAAACACAATTTTGATATGCATGGAAGTATATCTGATAAACATAGTTTTGAACACATTGATGATATTGCTGAATCAGATGCAGCTTTTCAAATGGTACCTCATGTATCACCAGCAATACCTGCTTCTTTACCCCCTACAATACCAGAAGATCCTTTTTCAGAAGACGAGGATGATTTATTAGACGATTCTACAGATGCAGTTCCTAATATTATGATTACAGAACATATGGCTCCTTTGGTTGATCGTGGTTTTCATTACCCAGACTTAGATCTAGAAGCTAAGGAACTAGAAATTAAATCATCAACTCCTCAAACACCTGCATCAATAAGTAGTAAAGAGTCATCAGATACAGATCAGGGTAGAGAATACATAATAAATGAAGACTATGACCCGCACGAAGAACCTTCGTGGACTGGCGAGGAACAAACAATTCTTGAAAAAGTAGAAGAAACAGAAGAAAAAGAATCTGTTTCTTTAAGTGAATCATTTGAGTTAGTGGATAATATCGAAGAAAAACTCGACAGCTCAGATGATGAATTTGTAGTTATAGAAGAAATAGGAAAAGAAGCAAAAGAAGAAGATTCTGAAGGAAAAGCAATACAAATTCAAAGAAAAACAAAAATAATCCATAAAAATATAACGGGTTCACCTCAACATGAATCAGACTCTGAAAGTCCAGGGTCAAAAAGTCAACTTGAATTAGAGTTTGCAAATCAAAAATGGGTTGAACTTCAATTTGAAGATGACAACACTATAAACGAAGTTTATGGATATAATATAGAGTATGAACGACCCCCCCTTGAAGATATCAAAGAAGAAGATACTGATGATTTGCAAAGCAGTAAAGTCGGAAGTATTGGAAGTCAAGTCAGTCATTCAATTGATAGTTTTGGCAGTATGAAAGAATCATTTAGCAGCACCCCGGAAAGTAAAAAATACTTAGGAAAATCATTAGAGAATGATAATATATCTGTAAGTTCTTTACAAGAATTTGAAAGGTTAGAACAGTTGGTAAGAATCGAATCAATGAAAGCCAAGTCTTCGGGATCTTTAGCATCAACTACAAGTTCTTCTAATAGCAGAAAGGATGATTTATCATTAACTTCTCTTAAGGATTTTGAAACGATAGAAGCAGCTTGTTTTAAAACTGAGTTGATTGAAAACAAAGCTTTAGCCACAGAAAAATCATTAGATGACGAAGATGGAATGTTTAAAATTAATGAAATTATCAAAGAAGCTGAGATAAATTTAGAACAAAACGAAGATAATTCTGAAAAACATTTATCGGAAGATGATAATTTAACTAGTACAGAATCACTTGATTTAAAAACAATTGTTACCGACATGAAAGTGTCAGCTTCTCTTGAACATATGTCAAATACTGGGTTTGTGGAAGGAAAACAAAATGATTATGACGATTGCATGAACTCAAGTGTTTCAAGTCGTGGTTTTAGTAGTCCAATCATGGATGACCATTCAAAAGAGTCATCATACAGAAACAGTTTAATTTTAGGTAGTAATGATTCACTAGGCCCGATTAGTTCCACGTCGACGAATGCCACTTACCACTGTGAAACTGGATCCAACATGTCTTCTAGCTTCACAAGTGGAGGTTCAAATACTATGGTCTCTAGTATGGAAGGCCTTGACAAAACTGGAAGCAAACATGATTGGTTTGACGAACATGAAACTTTTGAAACATTTAGAAAGGACCAAGATGGAACAGAATTCACTCATAAAGTCATACGACTGCCCGCTGAAATGCATAAAGTAACGGCAAAAGGACCCGACAAAGATAAAATTATAGAAGATTTTGTCGAATACTTTTCACCTGGAGAATTCCAAGAGGATGTGGAACGTACAGATGAGCATGGTAATATATTTGTTACAAGAATTGTACAAAAACGAATGGTTTTTGATACTGAAGAGTTAGCAAGTAAAGGCGTTTCTGAAGACGAATTAAACGAATGTTTGAGAAAACTTTCTAAAGACGCCCCTAGTGGATTTGAAATCAGTAAGAAAACTTCAACACACATTGCAGGTATTACGTGCATTAGATATGTAATATAGGTCATCTTCATCTGTATATATAAACTCATTGTATTTTTATCTACTATTCCAATTCTATTTTCTTCTTAAACCTATATTTTAATAACCATTGCATGCTTTTAAGATAAAACTTCGATTGAATATTTGAATTTTCAATAACAACTTTTCAATAATATAACACTTTCAAATACCGTTTGTTTAGATAATTAATATTATTGAAATGTTATAGGATCGTCTGAAGAGATAAGAGAACCATCAAAATATGATACAAAACAAGGTAAATAATCGAAATTAATAACAAAAGCATGAAATGAAAATAACTCACAAGAAATTCAGATACCTTACAAAAATTTAATTTTAATTCGTATACCATTTTTATTGTGTAGCTCACAAAATTAGATGAAAGCAGGGGCGCCCCAATCGGGACGAAGGGGTCAGTCGTGTTTCCCTTACCAAGTAGCTTTTTACAAAAATGTCTTAATTGTTTATAGTTAGTTATTTTGTAAATTAACTATTTTCTTATTTCATTAATATTAATAAAACTGTATATGAATTATTAATACATATACATTTCAATATACTATTGACATTAGGTTTTAATGTGTAGTTGTACACACTATTTTAAAAGAACAACGCACCCACGGTTGTCTCCATTTTATAAACGCGTAACATAGCAAATTTTAAGCTCAGGATAATCAATTTTACTCTTGTTGATTTGAAAGTGTTTTTGAGTTACCTATTTTATCCTATTATCAAATTTAAAGGTATGCATATTATTTAAGGCCCCACACTGAATTTTTTTGATATTTTGTTATTTTATTTTAAAACAAGTTGAAAGCAGTTTAAAATGTAAGTATTTTTTGTTCATTGTAAAATATCTAACAAAACTTGCTTAAAAATTAAAGTAACAAAAAAAACCCTACTTAGTGATATTCTTATCTTTAAATGTTATAATTGGTCAATAATTCACTAAAATATTATAAATATAGGAGTAATCGAGTAAAATGGATTATTCTAAATATAAAATTTACCATTTTTAGCGTTGGTAAGACAGAGACGACATAAGTACTTATAATAATAATTATATATTTTAAAAAAGCTAATAAACAATTTAAAAGACTAAGTTTAAACCTTAATTATTCGTCAACCCCCCCCCCCCCTAATGGGTCTTGGAAAGTCGTTGCTTAGAAAATATAATATTTTAATACATATTTAAATGTTTAAATAGTATCTACATGTATATATAGTACCTACAATATAAATAATATCTATACGTATATATTTAAATTATATAAATATTTTTAAAAAAAATACAGTTGAGTCTCGACAAATCGAATCTCAAAGAGAATAAAATAAATTCAACTTATGTATTTTTCGAGTTATTTACCTCAAACACAAATTATAAACACTTCAAGAGACAAGAAAAAATTCGAGTTTTCCGAGACTCGACTTTACGAATATTGCGCATTAGATAATGAAGCTCTATCGGGGCTAATATAGGATAGACGATAGTTATTTAGTACTTAGGTAGTAATACTTATATTAGTAATTAGATTTAGACGCTTTTTTGTGGTGATTGGTAGAGTTGCAAGTGGCTGCATCAAAACCGGAGTTGAAGTGTGAAATTAGTATGGACGACGATACAGAAATAGATCTACGCGAGCATGACTGGCGCTTTCAACATCAAATAAATACCGGTTAATAATCAAATTATTAAATAATACAATTTAAAAAAGAAAAAATTCATATGGCTAATACATTTAAACACTTATCTCATTTGTACACAATAAGTTAATTTTCTTCATAATTGATTATCTACCTATATAATGAAAAACACAATATTATAGAACTATAGAAGTATATAATGCTATATATCAAGCACATATATTTTATATTATGAAGGTTCTTAGAATATTCTCAAAGTAAATCAACAAATCATACGTTTGTAACAATTTAAAAAAAATCATTGCTAATATTGTTAACCTTAAGACATTAAAAATACTTTTGTATACATAAGCGTCATTTGTTTAGAATAATCAAGGCTCAGCTCACTTGTATGCTTAAATTAGGTATTTATATTAGTAGGTATTATTTTTTTGTATTTAGTATTTTTAGAGTTATCAAGTACGCATAGGTACTTAATATAAATTATACCATTTAAAAACTTTCCTATGGCAATACTAACTTTTATCTCTAAAGATAATAGTCTATATGGCTATATCTATATTAATCTGGTTAGTATTTTCATAAAGGTAAACTTATATCAGTACCTACTTTTAACTTGAACACATTTTATTAACTGTATATGATTAATATTATAAGTATATAACTATAGGTTTTATACACAATAGTACGATACACATCCCTGTTTATAATATAAACCTATGGGAAATACTCAATAGAACCACGCGGCACATTTCTTCAATGCCACAACAAAATTAAAAGCTTAAAAATATGTCATAATTTAAAAAAATACATAATTTAAGCATAAAATGTAAAGAGCAATAAGAATCTTTAATAAATCCCCTTGGAAATTAATTATTGAAAGATAATTTAAAATAACTCAATAGTAACCCAACCCATTCTGAATACATTAAAATGTGTGCCATTGTGAATTATGCATTTTTGATATTGGTACCTACATACCAACTTAGACTTAAGTTGTGTACCAACATAAATATATATGTACATACAGTTTGCATTACTTAAATGTTTTATTTCATTCTTATATTATAAAACATATATTATAAAGTATAGAATCAGAATGTGTATAATATATAATACAGGTGAAAGGTTTAAAACGTTATAAATAACAGGTGATTGTAAAATGAATAGCAGCACCATAATCCTTAACTAAGAATATAATATGATATAAGTAATAATAAATTACAAACTACAGCTGTCGGCAATATGTTTATTGGAATAAGTTGCATTTTATTGGCAAAATGGCATGTATAATTATGATAAGTGATAACCTATCTGGCTATTTACATAACTTAATCACACGCTATAAGTCCAATTCTTTTTTTTAATATCTATTGCAGGGATCTTCAGCCTTTTTAGGGAGCAGGCAACTATATTAAGGTTGCTTAATTTCAGGGCCGCATTAAAAATGTGTATTCAATTATTTAAAAAAATACATGCTATAATTATTAAAATAGGTTAGTGGGCGTCAAATAAATACAAGACCATGGACTGAAGACCCCTGACCTAGTGTATTGACAGAATATTGAAAATGTTGTATTTTGAAAGAATTTAAGGACCGGTTTCCGCAATTCTATAAAATTTGAAAATTATATTTTTTATTTTAGTTGCATCCTTAATTATAATACTTTTTCACTAATCTACTGCCCGATACCTATTTAGGGGAGGTTGATGGGGTGTATTATATCGAAAAAAATTACTTCACGGAACAATTCTCAAGTCTTGTAGAATTGTCGGATTTTGATAGGTAACTATTTTTTTATCTGAAAGAAGAAGAATTCCTACAGGCCGCATCGAACTCCGATTTTTAATTTTATTTCAAATAATGGTATAATATAATTTATAAAAAACCGCTTAGAACAGTATTATTTTTTAAGAGTTTGGGATTAAAAATTTGAAAAACGAAGTCCGATGTGGCCTGTGAAATATTACTCTCTATAAGTTAAAAAAAATTATCAAAATTGCTTATTTTTACAGAACAGGATTATTATGACAAATTTACAATGGTACCGGACCTTAACTAATAAATTTACCTTTGAACATGAACTAAAAATGTTAGTTTCTGCTTTCAAATAATTTCTTTAGAATCCAAAGACATTGGTACTTACCATGAAACCGGTACCTAACCGTTGAAACCTACCTTTGTAGTGATATTATTATACAAGACAACTTTTATAAATTTCATTTTTGGCTCTAGCTTAAACCGCATGGTACCTACTAAAATACTGGAATACATTTCCTATAATATTACCTAATTAATAATTTAGATTGTTCCTACTTAAATCAATTGCTATGTAAAGCGTAAGCATTTCCGAAAAATCATTAAACAAGTGCCTAATATACCAACAAAAAATTGCAAAAAGTTTTTCAGTATTTATTACAATTACAATTATTCATTTATAAATAAGAACATAATTTGTTTTTTTTAATCTAACCTTAGTCACAAATATATATTATACACATTATATTTTGCAGATTTTAAGTTTTTGTTTACCTAATAGAATAGGACATAGGTACAAAATATATAAATGAATGTCAAAAACTATAAACTGAAGATAAATAATTTTTGTTTTAGAAACTGATGACATTACAAAGCCAAGTACATCTGGATGGTATGTATATAAGTGTATAGTAATACAATATAAAAAATAGTTAAAATAATAAATGATGAACAATGTTACCATTGTAGACATAATATTAAGTACCCGGATAAAAAACCCATAGAAAAATGTATGACTTTGGTTGCAAATTTGCCATTTTGTTTACAACTATTTAAGATGAGGATGGCCGCATATGGGGCGGTTTCATTTTCCTTCTAAAACGAGATACTGTTTTCGGGTTTTCCTCCACCAAAAAAAAAGGTTGGTTTCCATCTTCCTCCACATAATTTTAGACTGAAATTATGTCTATTTTCCTCCAATATTTTAGCCAGTGTTGTAGTATTACGTTCCATATCATAAAGATAAAGTAAGGCTATGATCACATTTTCGGTTGATAGGTACATTCTGGTATTGGCTATATCTGTATCAGCTATCGAGTAAGCCTAATAAAGAATATTTTTTATTTTTTTGATATGCATAAATTTTTTATATTAACTATTTTATTATTTTATTTATTATTTATTGGCGGAAAATGGACAGTGGAGGAAAACGGTATCTCGTTTTTGGAGGGAAATGCTACTGCCCGCTAAGTGTTGTCTCCATCTTACAAATGTAAAACATAGCAAAAATTGTTTTGTGTGGGTAAGAACCACTCAGGCTATAGACCTAGCTAAGCAACCAAATTTCACACTATGAAGAGGAGAACATTTAGAAAGGTTGTTTTTATTTTTTCGATATCAGAACTAAAAAAAAGTTATTCAAGTATGAAAAACTCAAGAATAATACATTTTTAAACAATAAGGACTTTTTTCGTATTTGTGTTATCGAAAAATTAAAAACAAGGTTGCACAGTCAATGTTTTCCTCTTTTTAGCGTCAACATTTGGTTGTTTAACTTAGACTACAGTCTACAGCCTGAATAGTTCTTACTCGCCCCAAACAGTTTTTGCTATAATTTTCATTTGAAAACACGTCATGCGGGTGTAGCGTCATCTTAAAACAGTTTAACAAATTGCCTTATATATGCATAGATATAGGTAGCAACTATAACTATAGGTCGGTAGTCAACAAATGGCAACCGGTGGATGAACTTTATCTGGTCCGCAGAAGAGAAATTTTTTAAACTTTAATTTCCGATAGTGATTTACATTAAGTTTTCATGATTTTATGGTTTTTACTTTCCTTTATTGGATAAACATGTACATCATTATGTAATGGTCCTAGAAAACTTCCTAACGTGGCCCTCTAAAACATTAATTGGTGATCCCTCGTCCCTGCTAAACGGTACAGTACAGTAACGATACTGGTCTAGTTGACCCCAGCCCAGGAGGCAATTCTCCGCCACTCAGGTTTAGTTGACGCCCGCCACTTACATCTCTCGTATTTTCGATATTATAATTATTAATCAATAATACTAATACATTATACATTTATGATTATACAGAACAATTCAGGCGATCAAAATAAAAATATATAAATAAATCGTAATACTAATAATAAAAAATAAAAAAATTATAATAAAATAAATCGTAGTCATCGTATCATTTTTTTTTTTGCTGTTCAGATGACGACAACTGAATAACTGAGGTAGGTACTCCATAATGTCATATAGGGCACCCGCTATTATACCTATCTTATATCATTAATTTTACTGCACGGATTTTACCAAACATTATTTTTAAAATATCTAGATAATTAGAGAATTTCACACGAATGCCTAACGTATATGTCTCGTATACCTTTTTTATCTGCACTCTGCAGTCTATCAGTATATTACCTATACATTTTATAACATCGATCTATAATATCGATAGATAAGATATTTTGATCGCCTGAATTGTTCTGTATAATCATAAATGTATAATGTATTATTGATTATTGATTATAACATCGAGAATACGAGAGATGTAAGTGGAGGGGGGATTGCCTTCTGGACGGGGGTCACTAGACCAGTACCCACATACAATATACCTTGACTAATGAAAATCGTTTTATTATTTCAGGACTGGAAAATCGAAACCGAAAGAAAATGTATCAGAACTGTAAAGTTAATATATGATTTTGAATTTTAATAATTGTATACATCACTATTATTATTAGAAAATGTTATTAATAATGTAAAAACATTTAGTAGGTCAATCTGAAAAAAAAAAATATGTAAATGGATTCATATGTTTTATTCATATGATTCATACATTCCAATGAATATTTGAATACATGTACTAACTTAAAGTATTAATACATATAATAAGTTATCATCATTTAGGTAACTACTACATTATACCTATACCTAGAAATACCGTATAAATTTCATTTTGCAATTAAATTAAATTATAAGAGTTGGTACATACATTAACGTTCGTACCTATAATATAATTTGCGTATTTCTGAATATTTATTTTTAAAATAATGAATTATTGTTTAGATAATTATTATAATATGTATTCAAATATTTCATATGATATTGAAATTAACCATTTTTATTTATGTTATATCGCTTAACATTTGTCTCTTGTTTGTCTTACAAATACTTTACTATATATACCTATACCTAAATGGCTACATCTAGAAGTTAGTCAATACCTATACCTATATTTTATATATATATATATATATATATTATATAATAAATATGTATATATAATAATATATATACATATTATTATTATTCATATTTATCCCATTATTATATAACTTACTATTGATATTTTTATTTGAACTACAAAATAATTTATTGTTACCTATTTTATGTCGTACTTAATGAAATTTTGTCATCTTGTATAAAATTTACTTTTAAATAAAATGACAGCCCATTGCAATTAAAATGAATAGGCAAAAACATATTGTTATTGTATCTATATAGGCTGTGCGTTATTTTTGATGAATGAATATGATGCTTTTAATAATCATTAAATGTGTTCATTTTTTTTTTATTTTAAACCTATATCCTATCATAAATCAAACGAAAATACTCTAAATAAATACCTAGTAAAAGAGTTAGTTGTCAGTTTACTGTACTATAGGTATACTATAAAATATAAATACGTACTTACCATGTACCTACGTACGACGCTCATTGGGAAGGCAGAATAATGCTTCCGCTACAATTCTCTAAAATGCGTTTTCGGTAATATTTTAGATTCCAAGCACAACGATAAAAGTAGGTATTGATTTTACAATGTGTGTTCTTTTTGGTGTATGGAAACATTATTTCTCGTATATAAAAATGCTCTGATCAGAGGTTTCTCGGTTTCTGCGTAGCAAATTTTATGTAGTTGGTACTTTTTAAATTTAAAACTTTAAGGTAATAAATTCTCATCACGGTACCTTTTTAAAATAATTGGAAAAAACACAAACATTTTTTTTTTAATTGTAATTTTATTATTAAAATGATTGTTTGGTAACCTTGGTTAACAAAAAGTTAGACCGATTTCATTTAGGTTGTCGTCGATTTATTATTTTGTTTTAACTATAAATTTTGATAAAAAAATTACTCGTTCGGTCAAAAAACTTAAAATTTGAACACAAGGTTAAAATATTAAAGATATATAATTTGCAGATTTTTTTTTGTAAGCATTTAAATTTTGACATTGGGTTGCGGCCAAGCCATTGAATATAAATAAAATCCAAACATTCCAAAATAAATGCCTTCGACAAATAACCAAAGCTCCTTTTTATGTCTCAAACAATACAATCCATAAGGACCTCTTCATTCTAACAGTACCTATACAACTCGTATCAAAAACTCTCTACAAACGCTTCCACTCAAATTTATTCAACCACCGTAATCCTCTAATCTCAAATCAATTTATTCGAAACATCTCAGGTGACCCGGGGTCTGATCCCAGAAGGCGACTGAAACGAAATTGGCGTCGAGACCTCTTGAATGATCATTCTCTACCACCATGAAGTTCCATCAATGGATGGATTCTTATTACCTCCAGACCACAAATCATTAAATACTAACATCACTTAGACCATAGACCAATATACTTATCAGTGCCGTAGCCAGAAAAACGTTGGGGGGGGGGGGGGGCACTTAATTTTTTTTCTCTAGTCTTTAAAATGCTAGAATATCTATTTATGACCCCTACTCTTTTTATGACTAAATCATATTTATGTTAACAAGTATGGCACCTACATTTAATATAACCATGTATTAATATTGTTGTAAACCATAAGGCAATGTATTCATTTATATAAGCATATTAATATATTATCATTATATCAAAATATGTGTTGTAAACAAAACATTCCATTTTTTGTTCGAATATTATTAAAATTTACTAACAAAAATACAAGACTATATTAGGGCTTTTGAAAGCTGGTCGTTTTTTATGCATTTAGACCAATAAGTGAAAAAATTATACTTCCAGAAGTGCAATTTAATTTCGAAAAAATATAATAATTTCTCCGCTTTTTGTCTGTATTTTGTAGGGAGCAAATTTTTTTTTAATCATCTTAAGTAAAAGTGAATTTTGAGAAAAATATTATAATTTGGTACTACACGTCTAATTAAACAATACTACAAATCAAAAATCCATTTCCTACATAACCTAGAAATGAGATTAAAGAATTCAAATATGTTTTCAAAATTAAAATAGGGCTTTTGGTACTGGGTGAATTTTTCTTCTGCTTTTTGAGAATTTCGTGGCATATGGGAGTTGAACATTTTTTTATCACAAAATATAGTAACGTGACTGCGCGTATGTAGTATGTAGAATGTAGGTTACTGAGGTAGTGAGGTCCAAGAATCTTAGCCGTCGTTTATCTTTAATTACATAAAGCGTTCGGAGAACTCACACACGCTAATGTTCAGTCACTATAAACACTCACACAGCACTAACGATGGATGTACAATATTTCCTAAATCCGACCTCTTCAAAATGGTTCGCTTTCGACAGCCTTAACTTTTCATTTTTATCAAACATATAATATAAAACAAGCCAAATAAAATTTCGGAGGGGAGCACGTGTCCCCAGTGCCCACCCACTGGTTACGGCACCGATACTTATAATTATTGTAAAAATACTTAATTACAAATCGTACAATAAGTATTGTAATACAAAAAAAAATAAAATAGTTTGTAATAAAATGTTCAATTTTTAAAAAAGGCTTAATTACTTAATAACTACATCATAAAAATGTATATGTTTGATCTAGGTAGCTAAAGGTCGAAAATGTATTACAAGGTTCTTAATAAGTATTTTTTTCTGAAACTCAAATATCTAAAAAAAAATATAAAAGCATAATTTTTTCTAGACATTTGAAGTTAAAATGTTAAAAATATTGGATATCTAAGCAAAGAATAACGATTTTAGATATTCTGTTTTAATTCAA
The DNA here is from genome assembly GCF_019925205.1 of Metopolophium dirhodum. Taxonomy (NCBI): domain Eukaryota; kingdom Metazoa; phylum Arthropoda; class Insecta; order Hemiptera; family Aphididae; genus Metopolophium; species Metopolophium dirhodum. The sequence continues at coordinate 23,202,761 of NC_083564.1, read as the reverse complement.
CAATATTTGTGAAGACATAAATTTTTTAAGTATATTGTTATATTTTACTTCACGCAATTACATTTTTAAAATATTAAGACTAGTTTTAAATACCCTCTTCTCTTTTTCTACCATACCTATAACGCTTACCTTATTACTAATAGTAAAATAAATTACTATAATAGCAATATAAATATATAATAAAATATATTTAGTCAATAGTAATATAGGCTGATACTGCCTGACAGACTGTCTTTGGTCAGAATTGTTTTTTGGTACCATTTCAAGAACTTATCACTGAAACTGAATCCAAGTTTCACACATCCTTTATGGGGTGAATTCAACACCTACTGTAAGCAGTAGTTACATCCTTGCACACATTAAAAAAAAACTAAATACCATTAATTGTACACATTTTTAAATTATAAAAAATTATAAATATACATAAAAATGTACATTATATATTTATAAAAGTATACCAAAATTAATGTGAAGATTAATATTTTTTATATTAAAAAGTATTTATTAAATATTTGAATAATTACTATATTATAAAATAATAAATAAATAAAAAATAATGTTTTAATAATAGAAAATATAAATAATTAAAAATAAAAAGCAGACATTAATACAAAAATAAAATATGTATCAATAGTTTGCTCAACCAATAAAACATTTTAATGTGAGTTCTTGTTAATTTTTGAGTAGATTATTGACCTGGGGCAAGCAAGGATTTTTCCATAAACTTCTTACGAGCAAAACATAACCACCATTTAGATGGCTTGCCATCATCAGTTGAAAATACTTTTTCGCAAACTCTTCGGCCAGTTTCTTTTCGTAATTGTTCCAAATATTGACGCATAACATCTATTTAAAAATAACAATTTTGTAAAATTAGTATGCCATAAAAAATTAATGGTTTAACATCAAACTACCTGCTTCACCAGTAGATGATGGTTTTGCATAAACTGAGTTTAATGGAAATCCAGCCTCTCCAGGTATATCAAATCTGTACAGTGCCAATGAATACATTTCAGACATTCCTTGATCTTTACTTTGACATTTCTGAAGTTTTTTTAAACACTCAGTTATGTATAAAGTAATGTAAATCACAACACGATCAGTTTCACTCTAAAACATTATCGGTACTTTCCATATAAATAGTTGTAATTTATACTATGTTCATTCATATTATACCATAAAAATGTATGCAATACCTTAACTTCGTAGGATCTAAAAAAGACATTTGCTTTAAAAAAAGATAATGATTCGTCTATTATATCCATTTCTGCAACTGTAGGGCTGAGCAAAGGTGCAGGACCTTTGTATTGAGACTTAATTGGTAGTATTGCCATATTTCCAGTTAGTTGCTGGAAATCTTTTATACTAGAATGATAAGCCTGATAAAAAAAATTACAAATAATTTTATGATTAGGTATAAAAATGTAAAATTATAATACATGGTTGTATTATATTCTATTATAATGGCCCTCTAAACATATATAATTTAATGTTTCTTTGTTTAACGGAGTTTTTCATCTATTACTATACTCTCAAATCTAGGAACAGGTAATCAAATACAATTACCTACCTTAGTTATATCTAACTATTATCTTCTAATACAAAACAAAATTAAAATATTATGAAATATAGATAGACTAGTTGTCTATTTATCGTACATTTGTAGAACATTAATACGAATAAAAAAATATTAAAAACTAACTTAAACTATTGTCTAATGCATACATAAGTAGATATGTAGGCAGTACCAAGGAAAAAATCAATCAGTCATACTTACTGGCATTATGCTGCACCGTTTCAAAACAAATGAAAATGCACACACCAATATTTATATTAGTGGCTATTTGATATTTTCAAGTCCGACGTGAAACCAGAGTAAAACTAATAACTATGTATTTTCACGTCCTGTCCCCTGGGACCTGATTGAACGTAATATTAATACTGATAGTATATCTGATATCAATTACCGTAATCTGATAACTGATAAAGATATAATTTGATAATATAACAACATTTCCCGCATAAATTTAAATATTTTACAATAATAATAATATAATTATTTATTGTAAATAATCATGGATTCCAAACGTTACTGCATAATATAAGAACTATAGATTTGTATAACAATTTGTATGAAAACCTTTGTTTTTTGTATTAGTTGAATTATAGATCAATATGAAATTATTAGTTGTACCATTACATATATAGTTTTTAAAATTGGAATTGCCAGTGATATTTAAACTACTATATTTTAAAGCAACATTTTATTGATGTGTAGCTGACTAGCTGATAAGCAGGGCTAGTATTTATATGCAAAAGCATGTTTTTTTTGCGACTTCTGATTATTGATTTTGTCAGTAATGTCCACGAATCACCTCATGATGAGATAAATGGTGGTATTTTTATTTTGAATGTTTTTGTATATTTTGGATGAAATGCATATTATTGCATATATTGAATAAAATGAATATTATTGTACATTTTGATTATAAGAATACGAAAAATAAATGTTTTATAGTGAATTTCATAATACTTGGTTATTTGTCAAACATAAATTTTATTTTTATAAATACAATCCTATGGTACAATAGGTATGCGATAAAAGATTATAAATTTGACATTCTTTTTCGAAAATTTGACAAAATATGTGATCGTAGCATGTAACACTCGTAGTGAATGTGAATTATAAAATTTATTTCTAAATTATTTTTTTTCTCAATTATATTATATTAAGGCGCCCGACGCCGATGCCATTTTGTCCTCAAAAATATATTCTGCGGGAATAATGATACCACCTTATAGAATCAACCAAATTTCATAATTTTTTATTTAATTGCTAGAGAGAAATATTCTACAGCCCGCATCGATCTCTGTTTTTCAATATTTCATTCTCAAACTTTATAATATGTCTAAAAAAATACAAGATAAAAAGCATTTTTTTTACAATTTTTTTAATACAATTATTTGAAATAAAATACAAAATCAGAGATTGGTTTGGGCTGTAGGAAGTCTTCTTCTTTCAGATAAAAAAAAAGTCATCAGAATCCGACAATTCTACAAAGCTTGAGCGTTATTCCCGTAAAGTCGTTTTTTTTCGATATAATACACCCTATCAACCCCCCCCCCCCCCCTAAATAGGTATCAGGTAGTAGATTAGTGTAAAAGTCTTATAATTGAAGTGGCAACTAAAATATAAAATTTAATTTTCAAATTTTATAGAATTGTGAAAAATTTGAAAAACTGGTAACGTGACCCTAAAGACGAACAGCTAATCACTGATGTATTTCAACAAAAAAATATTTTTTTTGTAACTATATTTTTGTGTTTATCTTATAAAAATTTAAATGCATATTTTTGCATATTTTGGTAAATAAAATGCATATTTTACCGTTTTTTATTGCATACAAATCCTAGCCCTGCTGATAAGTCTATGACTTTTAGACTTCAGTATTCTTTGACTACACAATTGACCACTGACTTAGTCAATTATTTTTAATAATTTAATAATTTTATTTAGTATGAATTAAATTATTTGACTTATAGTAATATTATTTAGTGCTGATTCATTTCTTAGACTAAATCATTTTAGATTCTGAGCGAAGCGGTTTTTACAATGATGTGTGTTTTTTTTTATTCTATTTTTTGTGTCTGTCATCACCTTTTAGGACAGTAAAAATGCTTGGATTTTCTTCAACAGTAACTTTTCTGGTAGGAAAGTGAATCTAGTTGGCAAAGTAGTTTTCAAAAGCGACGTGAAAAACAAAAGAAAAATTAAAGAAAACGGGAATTTTTACGCAAAATCTGTTTTTGAGAAAATCGATTTTGGTTTTTGGTGGAACTCTAAAACAAATGACCGTAGGTACATGAAATTTGACTGAATATTTATATTAGCATTTTCTATACACCATGACATTTTCCAAATATTTCAATTTATGTTGAGCGGTTTACGGACATTTTCAGATTCCATTTTTTTTCTATAAATATCAATAAAATGTTATTAAAAAAGCTTGAAAATTTAATAAAAGGCTCCTAGGTTATTGTTTCAAAGACAGATGAAAAAAATTAAAAATCCAGTCACAATTTTTTTTATAAGCATCTAAAGTTCAAATATTGACAAAATACGTAAAAATCATGAAAATTAGCAAATTTTTTTTGAGTAGAGAATTCATAATTTTTTTTTTTTAAATCTAAGATTTGAAAATGTAATACAAGATTCCTCATAAGTTTGTCTACCTTTATCAAAAAAAAATGTCTACAAGCAAATCAAATAAAAATTTTATGAGCGTTTGAAATTCATATTTTTACAACATTTGATATTCACTCGATTTCTTGTGTGACGATTTTCTTATTTTATTGTAATTAAAAAACAAATGACTGTAGATACTTGAAAATTTTACTGAATGTTTATATTAGCATTTTCGATACACCATACAATTTTGAAAATAATTTGACTCTTTTTGAGCTGTTTACGGACATTGTCAGTTTTCAATTTTCTTAGTTTTTTTTTCTATAAATATTCGTTGGGTACAAAAGCGTGAAAATTTAATGCAAGGTTCCTAATATATTGTTAGTATTGTCAATAGCAGTTAAAAAATATTAAAAGTACATTAGCACAATTTTTTTTATAAGCATTTTAAGTTCAAATTTTGACAAAATTTATCAAATTTAAAATTTAATAATTATTTTGTAGGTAAAAATTTATAAAATGTTCAACTTTTATAGCTAACTAGCTAAGGGTTGAAAATTGAAAACAAGGCTCCACGTAAATAGGTTATATTATATAAATTACTTTATTCACAATAATATCATCAAATATACTTGATAATATCATAGGCTGACTGACCGTTTTCGTTCAGAATCGTTTTTCTTATACAATGATATTATATCATTGAATTCAAATGTAACACCATCCATTACAGTGATCCACTTGTAACCTACTGTACAGCAGAGCGACATCCACTTACCCACCTATTTACATATATTTTTTTTTAATTCGATAAAAAATGGACAACAATGTAAATGCTGAAAGTCAAGTAAGAGTGTTTATGAATTTAATTATATTTAATAATCTATAATAATAATTAATTATATTTTCTTTGTAACTTGTAATTGGCAAAGAATTGTCCTCTCTTGTGGAGTTAGAAAATTCAATTTCAAAGTATGAAAATAAAACCATGTCCAACTTCATGAAGTTCAGTTCTAGGACCATTGAAGGTGCTAGAAAAAAGAGCTTAAATTAATCCAGTTTTGGAATATGCTGTCCTTGATTATAGGTGTGTAAGAAGTGGGGAGCATAAAACTCAATCAACAGGTCTCCGGCTCGCGGCCGCAACAAAGGTATAATTAAAATAATATTTATAATTTATGAATTATGGAACTAATTGTTAAAAACATCTTGGTTGGTATTGGTTTTTTTCCCTACAAATTAGTAATAAAAAGTTTTATTAGTGAACATATGCAGCAAGGTAAATAGTTGACAAAATAATAATAGAGATTGTATACAAATATAGTATTAAAAAAAAAAAAACTATTTATTTTAGGCAATGTAATATGATCACTATAGGTTCCAGGCAAAGAAAACTAGATACAGATTCTAGAATTTTGGCATCAAAATTGGTAACAATAAAGGTCAATAAAAAATGTTTACAAAATGATCTGATGAAGACCCACAGCAAAATTATAACATTGAAGGATATACATAATTTGGTTATATCCAAGTCACCAACATCAGACGCCTTAAAAATATTGGCAATTAAATATGAAGGAACTGACGTCACCTTAAATATTTTAAAAATAAAAATAATTAACTCACAGCAATATTTTATTGGGACATAGAAATGCAAAGAATATTTTCTTTGTGTCCCGAGGTATTGTTTGTTGATGCCATATTTTAAGTCAATGACTTAAGACTGTCCCTCTACGTTTTTTTAGGTATTTATCTTTACTACCTACATATTTTAACAATATTGATTATGTTGCCATGTTGGTAAGTAGGAAGTCCCATGATTATGTATAATAAATAATTATATTATTAATATTGTAAAATATTTAAATTTATGCGGGAAATGTTGTTATAATATCATATTATATCTGTATCAGTTATAACGGTCTAGTCACACCATAGAGTGTCACCATGAGTGACACCATGGCTAAATTTAGTAAATTGAGTGACATCATCACGGACTATTTTATTAATAAAAAGATATAATATCTTAGTCCGTGGACACCATTGAACCATATAACATCTACTTACTTCATAAGTGAATAATGTATGATCACAGAATTTATGAAATTTCCATAAATATTAGAGGGTCCTCTAACATTCATGGAAATTCCTTATATTCCGTTATATTACTCATGCCCCATTGATATCCGTACGGGCCGATTAGACAATTTCGCAGTAAGTGGTAGAATTCGTAAAGGTCCCCACATACTGCAGTTACGGCAAAATGAGTCCGGACACAATTAACCTAACCTAACCGCCAAGACAAAAGAATTTTACCGCCACCGCTGCAGTGTGTGACGTCCGTAATACTTGAGAGCCATTTTAAGCTCTTCAGACGGTTCTGAACATTAAGAACGAAAGGAAAATGTTAAGTCTTTTTTGGTTTGTTGTATAGTTACACCGTCAATTGAGTCTCATGAGCAGGCGTCAAGTGTTACCGAGTTTCAACACTGTGATCAAATAGTGGACAAGTCTGTGTGAAAAACCACCAACAGGTTTTGAAAAGTATTTCGATAAAGACAAAAAAACCAAAAAAGATGATCAAAAGTCTGACAGCTCTGCTAGCAAACCGACCTCTTTCGACAACGTATTTAAAAAGAAAATCAATCGAATTTCACAAGGGTAAATATATTTTATAACTTAATTGAATACTCACACCATCCTTGTTGTTAGAATACAGGGATTTTATAATTTATAAATTAAATTGTATTAGATTACTTAGATTAGTAATGGGTATTCATAATTTTGTTGGGTTGTGATTGGATAACATTATATTATTTTTAAAAACATCTCTTCTGATTAGTGATTATAATATAATACTATATAATATTATACTATTACAAAGTTGATTGCACGGATAATTTGATTAATTGGTTTTATTTATAGAAAGAACACTAGAGAAGTATGAATACTATATTTACACTACAATTGAAAGCTTTATTCACATTTACTATATTATACAAATTCAAGTTTACAGCAAACACCAGCTGTATGTGTACACTTAAGAATCGAGTAAAAAAAAATCCACTTACAGTACCTAACCTAACCTAACCAAATAACTCAATTTCCACACATAACTGCTCAATTAAGTCTTAAATCTTAAAGGAAATTATAACGTAACAAAATATATTATACAGGTTTTGTTGTTGAATTTATAATTGATACCTCTAAATCTGGGCGTTCGAGCTGCAAACTTTCTAGCAGTCTCCAAAATATTTAAATTTTATTTTAATGGTTTCAAGTGCACACCAAAAATGGACGCACGACCTTTAATATCAGGTGCTGGAACATAAATCTGTCGGTCAAAACGACCAGGACGCATCAACGCTTGATCCAAAACATCGACTCTGTTAGTAGCAGCTATAATAGGTACCACTACGTTAGTAGAGTAATCATTTCATACCATCCATCTCTACAAGCAGTTGATTTAAAGTGTTTTCTTGTTCAGAATGACCACCTACATTACGATCTCCTCTTTTTTTCCCCAACAGCATCAATTTCATCAATAAATAATATACATAGAGCATGTTTACAAGCCATTGTAAACAAATCTTTGACTATTGATGGTCCAACACCAACAAACATTTCCAAAAACTCTGAACCAGAAACGGATAAAAACGGAACATCTGCTTCACCAGCCGTTGCTTTTGCGAGTAATGTTTTACCGATACCCAGAGGTCCTAAGAACAAAAAATGGAAAGTAAGAATATTCGTAAATAATTTATTGACTATACTAGAAATTCAAAAAGCCATGTCTATAGTCATATTTATGAAAATAATTTGTTATTATTTATAACCGAGTACAATATAGTAACATTTTAGTCCCGAGCTGTATATGTGTTGATCTTACAATGATTGGTTATTAATTTAAATTTTTTGTAAAAAATGCTTCAATCATCAACTTTGATGGCACTTACTTGTAATTGCATATTAATTATTAGATTTCTCTGTTAAGGACGTCGGAGCCGGTGCATAAGTCTCACGCCTTGTAGTACAGTCAGATTTCAATAACTTTTTTTATTTTAAAGATTTTGCAGGTTGAGTGTTGAATCAAAACCGGATTTTCATCTATAAGTAGGTATAGAAGCTAAAATATGCATTTAAATAATGCACGATGTATGTTATTTTCAAACGTATTTTCAAGCACTATTTCATATTTGTATTAATATGAAAATTCAGGCTTTAATCCTACCTAAAAAAAGTTCTAATCCTTCATATAAAAGAATATCATTAATATAAATATTATCAGAATAATATTAAATTATTCGGAGCATTTCGATCAATAAAAACAAAATTTGGACGAGTAGTTGATTACCTAGTTGCTATATTTTTAAATATTTTAATTTTTAGAAAAAGGTTGTGTTTTAACGAGTAAAATTATGTAGAAAACGTATAAGAATAAACTTTAAGTTTTTTAAATAATTAGTGACTTACGTTAAAATTAATATTTAATATCCAATTGTCATATTATAATATATTTGAACCTACCCATGAATAAATATTCCTTTTTAAATTATAACAAAATAACTAAAACTGTTACTCTTTGTTTAATTATCGTAATTTCGTCCAAATTTAAACTTCAAACATCTATCAAAAAAACGGTATTAATATATTTTTGGTTACAGTATGACATAACTTATGAGAAACCTTGATCTACATTTTGAATCCTTAAATATAAAAATTGAAAATTTTATACATTTTAACTACAAAATAATTTGCGGATTTTCATAATTTTGACATTATCCTAAGTAGATAAAAAATTGATACTTTAAAAAATTAATAACATAAAATAGAGGTTTAAGATTTTCTTTGATAAAATAAAATGAATAAAAACTTTTTTTAATAAACATTATTACTTAAAATTAAGTTAAAACAACTACATAATAGGTACCTAAATACTAAAAAATAGTAGGTACATGGATTAAAAAATATAAAAAACTACTTACCCAGAAGTATGTACACATTTGTATGAATGTTAGTGTAGTATGTATATTAATGTAAATTGTTAACTAAAATCGAAAAAAGCGGTTTTTTTTAATTTTTAACTAAATAAATATTCTTGTGAACAACTGTTCAATATATGCAAAAAATATACAAACATTAAAATTTGACATTCTTGGTATAAATTTAGAACACATAAATGTGTTTATAAAATGACTATGATTTGAATAGATTTTTTTTTTTTGTATTTGTTAAGTAAAATTGACTTATTGATAAGAATATTTTGCAGCACATAAAGAAAACGGTTCCAATTTCCATACCTTTCTTCCAAGATATTGGCTGGTTTTTCAGAGAGACTGTTTATCTTTTTTACAATCAAAAGTTTTATTATATTTCACTTAAATTTAAAATGTTTCTTAGAGCCCAAGACCTGTATTGTAATTAATTAAATAAATAAAAACTAATAATGGAAAACAATGAAATAAAAATTGCCTTTGAAATGCCTTTGTGATACTTCCCTTTTTGTTAGTAAAACAAATTTGTATCGTGTCTGACAAAAGAAATGTACCATTTTGCACCTGTAGACTGAGCTACGATCCGATGCCGGAGTGTCGAACACGCTCTATCGGTACCCCAATATATCACAACGGAGATTGATTGGTTCATCCCGTCACTGTTATACCGCTCGTGTTTACTCGGTACCATGACTGTCATCGTTGCAGATAACCGATTATGGTGGTGGTACTAATTGTGGTGCGAGGTGGGGATGCGCAAGAATGACCGTATTCATCTAGACAAGATACCTTTCTTTTGTGAAACAGACTATATCATGCTTAGATTATTTTAGGAACGACCAAAAATGAAAATTTGAGCGCTAAAAGTTATTAATAGTACTTAGAATTGAACTGTGCTAGTTATAATTTATTGTGTTACTCTGTCTTGTTATTCTGTTATTTTATTGAAATTAGATTGTATTATTTTAGTATGTAATTTTTGTGTCTATTATTTAATGTAACTCTCTACCACCATCACAAGCATTGAGCTTAAAGGAGGTAGATACTTTATTGAAAATAATATTAATAATATGTAAATCATCTTATTTATATTTTACAATAAATCTATTAAAAAAAAAAATAATAGTTTTTAAAAAATATAAATTTCATTCTTTATTTGTTTAGGTATTAACTGTTTATATTTTTTTAGTTATATTAATTCAAGATGAGCAACCAAACAAGTACAACTGATACAACATTTAAAATGCCTAAGGCACCTCCAGTTTATCCATCTCAATCTGAAGTTTTACTTGTTCAAGACATTATTATTTAAATATTAAATTAGCAATTCTTAAAAAGACAATGGATATAATTAATAATAAGTTGAATTGATCATAAATTATGTTAAATGATTGCAAAAGTTAATTATTAAAAAAAAAAAAATTTCATCAAAAATCAAAAAAAAAATGGTTAATCTTTAATTCTTCATCTTTGTCATTTCCAAATTCAAACATTTTGTTTATTTTATTTGAGGCTGTTTTGTAATCAATGGATCGTTTGGTATTTCGTTTTTGTTGTATTTCATTTCATCTTCCAGTGTAATTTTGGAAGCTTTGACTTGCTTCAATGCTTTGGCCTCAATTGATTTACTCAGTGGGGTGGGTGGTTCACTAATGGCTGAAGGTTTGGCAGTTGAATTCCATTGATAACTGAACAATAGAGGCATTATACTTCTGGATTGGTCATTACCTGATGCTACACTATAATGCCATAAGATTATAATCACTGATATTACCATAATTAGCATGGTCTACGCAATCAAAAAGGTCCAATTCTGTTGATGAGCTGTTGCAATGCATATGTTTGGTTTTAGATTTATCTCCTTTCAACTTTTTATGTGTATCACCGTTCAAACTTTCATCACATTTGTTTGTCTTAGATCTGATTGCCTTAACACATTTGTTATTACTTTTATTGAGAGCAATTGCTGACAGAGATACATTTTTTTTTAAATTTCTTTCACAGTGCTTACATGTTTTGTAGATGCTTTATTTTTAGGTATTTGTGGTGTTGTTTGCTTTATGGTTTTTTTCGTTTTCTTTAGATTAAGTAGACTTGTTTTAAGTTTAGATTTGTCTATGCTGCTATTGGTGGAGTTTATGGTTGTTTTTATTTTAAATTGTTGCTTGGTATGGTTTTTTGTTACAGATGAATTTTCTAGTGTATTATTTTTTAATTTTGCAGCACTGCTGTTACAACTGTTCAATATTTTTGATTTATTTATTGATGTTTGATTGGTATGTTTTGTATTATTAATATTACTCATCAATGTTTTTTAGGGTGTTTTTGGCTTCAAAAATATGTTTGTCTGTAATTTTAAAATAACATATTAGTGAACAAAACTACTGAAATTTTGTTAAGGATAAATAGTAGTTAATTTAACTAGAAATAATTAAATAGGGGTTAATAAGATAAGATTTATACTCCTATCAATAATATATTTGAAACATTTAGTTCAGGGATGGTCAAAAAAGATTAATCCAGTAGAAACTAATCATAATCCTTAGACCTCTGGTACAAATGTCTATAACCCTCGTCTAAGCTGATTAATATATCTTTTCCGGAAGTAAAATAAATATTAATGGTATAAATATAGTATAAATACTATATAATGGCCATTTTTATTATAGAATTATAACTGTAATAATGTATAATTTAATATGTATTTTTTTAAAAACCTTTGCAATGACTTTACAAACATTTAAAAAAATAAAAATAGTAAATAGTAAAAATAATGATATACATATTATATTATTTAAAATTATTGCTAACATAATTTTAAAATAATATTATTAATATGTTCTCTCCATCTTACAAACGTACATCATAGCAAAAACTGTTTTGAATGGGAAAGAACCGAGAAAGCTACAGTCATAATTAAGAAACAAAATTTTCACCACATAAAAAAGAAGAGCTTTGGCTATGCAATATATATAAAAGTTTGAAAACACAAATAATAATGGATTTTGAAACAGTAAGAACATTTTTCGTATAAGTGATGATATCAAAAAAATAAAAAAGATATTGCACAGCCAAAGTTCTTAATGTAGTGAAAATTGTATTTCTTAGTTATGACTGTAGCCTTCTCGGTTCTTTTCCGCGCCCTAACGTTTTAGCTATGCCGTACATGTGTAAGACGGAGACAACATATGCGGGTGCAACGTCCTCTTAAATAAGTAATTTATTAAGATAGATGCAAATGTTGTTAATCTATATAATATATAATAAGATGTGTTCTGACTGACTGATCTACATAGTCTAAACCATGATAAATTTTCATGATACCTTTGTACCACCATATAGGATGCACCAAGTAAGGGTTTCCAAAATCTGCGAGGTAAAATCAAGCATCAAATTGTTGCGTTATCGCCTTGAATGAAGAAATTATACCGCAAAACAAAAATATTAAGTTTATTTATAAAATGATTCTTCTACCTCAACAGTCTTCACTAGGAATTTAGAAAGGGCCAAATGTTATTTTTGAAAATTACTTGCTGGCCGCATATATCTTTAGTTATAATAATTAAAAATATAAATACAAACGGACAATAAACAATGACGGATAAACTTTTCATACAATACTACGCGGTGGAAATGAATACAGGTTGAAAATAGAAAGATAATATATTTTTCTAATGACTGATAGCAATATATGGAGTTAGCGATCAAACAAGATACCTTGCAAGTAGCACTAGTGCAGTACACATATTACTAGTAGACCATAAATTATAAAAATATTATTATACATTTTGTTTAGTTAACGACCTAGTTAAATGTGGTGAGGGGGGGCTCCATGATTAATTCAGAAAAATGTAAAAAGATTTATACTGTGGTATTTTGATAACTATTTATACTGTTGTTCACACAAACACATCAATTATGTTTTTAATATAAATTTATTAGAATAATATTATACCTGATCTTTCAACTGAGATTGTCTTCTTTTGTTTATATTTATAGAATCGTTAACACTATTGAGCTTTTGTCGTTTGTTTGGATTATTGCTTAGATTCTGACTTATCTTCTTCCTCAAAATTTGACTTGGAGTTTCAAACATAGTGGGCTGTTTTTTTGTTTTTTTTGGGGTGGATGATAGTAATAATGGTGTATGTTCACAGAATCTACGATGTTTAATTTTATTATGTTCAGTTTCACCATATTCAGACAATTTTCTTTTTATATTTGTTTTGTGATTTGCAAGCGTCATATTTTTACTGTAAGTTGTTCCTTTTCTGGCCATACTTGCATCAAGATTCACAGGAAATTTTATTGGTTTGGCAATTGGTCCTGCAGGGGAACTTATTGAAAAATCAAACATCTGTTTTGTTTTATTTTCAACCCCAGTTAGTTGTGTCACAATTTTTCTCCATGTTCTTGGAATGCCATTAACAGATACACATGTTTGATATAGTTCGTTAGGTGATCCACCAATGATATTTCCAACCAAACGGTATAGTCCATTTTTCGTTTTGACTAAACTATTTTCTTTTCTACCTTCCAAAATGCCAGCTTCGTGACGCTTTTCAACAACTGTCTGCTTATCTTCTCCCAACAAATTTCCTAAAATATAAATAATTTTGGTTATATTAAGAAATAATAAAAACATCTATTAAAATAATATATTAAATTACCAGTTAAGATTAAAACATATTTTGATAATGATTCTTCTGACGATTTGATTAGTTTCATATTTAAAGACCACATAGATAAGAATTTTTCAACATTTTCTAATATATTTAATTGATTGTTATGATGTTGACTCGCATTACTCTTTTTTGAGGTCTTGTTTTTATTTTCTGTTGATCCAACAATAATTCTAAATCCAACATCTTCAAGTAGTGATTCAATTGAATTATTATCATAATTTGTGTTTTCATTTTTATGTGATGCAGTTACTGATTTATTCTCTTCAAATGTTACATCAGAATATGTATTACGTGCAGTTGGTTGATTTGTTGATAGAGATTTAGATTGCTGAGCAATTTCATGAGTATTATTTTCTTCAACAGTCACATTATGATTTTGGCTTACTTTCATAACTGTGGAACTTGTGGAAGGTGACTCGTGAGAAACACAGCTTGACTGTTCAATACGAGATAATACCACTTTAGGTTGAAGACAATCTGGTAGTTTAAATGAATTTGAAAGTTCGCTAAGTTCGATGAAATGAAAATTATTTTCTGGCAATCTCAACATGCTATGGTCACTAGAACTAACCATTGGCATAGTGGTTGGTGGTCTATAGTTACAACTTGTAGATGGTCTGTAATTGAAACTTGCTGATGGCCTAGCGTTAAGTTGAGCGATATATGATGAATTAGTAATCCGAGAGACATTAGCACCAGCACGATGCCCATCAATGATAATGTGTTTTACACGTTTTAAAAACATATTAAATTCAATATCAAATTTACGATAAGGATGCACTTTCAAAAAATCATTCAATATACTGTGAAGTGCAATAGTTTTCTCTTCTATAATGTCTTGAAAAAGTAAAGCTTCAGATTGAGAAGGATCTACTGGAGGCGCCATAGGCATTTGAAATGTTGAATCAGTTGTACTTGTTTGGTTGCTCATCTTGAATTGGTAAAACTAAAAATAAAAATAAAACAGTTAATACATAAACGAATGAAGAATGAAATTATTTATATTTTTTAAGACTATTATACCTAGCACAGTTCAATTCTAAGTACTGTTACTAACTTTTAGCGCTCAAATTTTCATTTTTGGACTTCTTAAAATAATCTAAGTATGATATAGTCTGTCTCGCGAAAGAAAGGTATCTTGTCTACATGAAATACGGTCATTCATGCGCATCCCCACCATAATCGGTTATTTGCAATGACGACGGTCATGGTAGCAAGTAAACACGAGCGATGTATAAACATCAACGGGGTGAACCAATCATTCTTCGACAATCCGGCATCAGATCATAGCTCAGTCTACATACGCAAAACGGTACCTTTCTTTCGTGAGACTATACAAATTTGTTTTACTTCCATAAATTCAGACAATTTTTATTTCATTGTTTTCCATTATTAGTTTTTATTTATTTAATTAATTACAATACAGGTCTTGGGTTCTAAGAAACATTTTAAACTTAAATGAAATATAATAAAACTTTTGATTGTAAAAAAGATTAACAGCCTCTCTGAAAAACCAGCAAATATCTTGGAAGAGAGGTATGGAAATTGGATTGATGAGCACTCAAACCTCAAAATTACAAAGGTTCCTATAGAAGAAATCAGTAATACGGTTTTGAATCCTCTTAACACCTGAACAGAAAGATGTACTGACTATCTAACGCCACTGAACAATGCAGTACATTTTTAATTAACCTTAATTGTTTATTCAAAAAGAAATATTATTATTAATAAATACCATCACAAATTATGATTCGGCAGTAATAGTTTTAATTGTATCAATAGTTATTAATAACATTCGATCTATTGTATTTTATTATAAATTCCGTGTTCCGGAAACGATTACTCGTCGAAAATCAACTTACCTCTATGTTATAAACGGTGGTTGGTCGGAACGACGTGGACCCGGGGCGTCGAACAATATAGACGTACTTTCGGGCTTCGGCGCGATGGCTGTTTCTTTGTAAGTGAATAATGTATAACCACAATTCACAGAATATACGAAATTTCCATGAACATTAGAGGATCCTCAGGAAATTTCATAATAATATATTGAATATTCCGTTAAAATACTCTAGTCACCGCGCTTATCAGAACCAAAGAACAGGTGTTTAGAACATATGTTTTTATACGATAACAATTTTCATATCTACTATCTCTATGACTCCATATCAAAATTCAAAATATCTCAAATGTGAATGTAAAGTTACACAAATAATTTATTAGTGATCACTGAAATTGTGTAATACTGTATTAAGTAAATTTAAAAAATGTAAAATAATAACAATTATTTCAATTATTTGCTTAAATTTGAACTCTGAAGTAACACAACGATAAATAAATTACAAAATGTTATAGTAAGTTCTCAAAATATGCAAAACTTTTAAAATAACACTTGTTTATTTATACTTTTATACTCTGTTCAACGAGAGAGCGCACAGATTCTGGACATCCCCCCGCGTCACACTGCTATCGAAACCGGTTCTTCTATGGCAGGATGTTAGGGGACGTAGGGGAACCAGTTTTAGTCGGTGTGCCGTGCGTTCTCTCGTTGAACAGAGTATAGATACATGAGTTTTTTTTTTAATTTTTGTATTTATTATAATTTATAATATATATATAATCTAGTTATTATTTGTTATAATTTTTACATGTATTCTTATTTTTTTTTTTAGCTGTAAATTGTAATATTATGTGGAGCAATTATAAGAGATTATTTAATGGTTTTAGTGTAAATACAATTATTTGTGTAGCTTACAAAAGCCATTATGAAGCGCTGAATATCTCTAAATCTGCCACACATAAAGAAATAAAAGATGCTTATTATCGACTATCAATGATATATCATCCAGATAAAAATAAAGGAAGTGAAGAAGCTGCAAAAAATTTCCGTGATATAACTTCAGCATATGAAATCTTGGGAAATGTCCGTCAAAGAAAATTATATGATAGTGGAGCTAACTTAAATCAAAATTCTTCTCAATATACTACTAAACAACAACCTTTTGAAACAATGTATACAAAAAATGATATTTATAAAACAAATGCCCGTAGCAGAGACTATAATTTTGAACAGTGGTCTAAGGCTCATTATTCAAATGTATTTAGGCGACACTATGAAACTCGAGAAAAACATACTAGAAATAAAATGAACGATGAATATGTAGCACGACAAAATTCATATAATTATTTGACAGTTATGGTTTTTGCAAGTATTTTTATTTTAATTTCAATGTTTGAACACGTGAAAAAAAAACTAATTGAACGCAGGAGAGTAAAAATAATTTCTGACAAAAATATACAAGATGATTAACATAAATAATTTATTTTAAATTGCTAGTTATTGAATTAGTTTATTGAAAATGTCAAAGAATCAAGTATAAATTCTATATACTATGTACTGTTATTAATATTGTTATGTAATTATTTTGAGTCTTAATTAAATTAAATTGACATGTACCTTACCTTACCTTATAACTGATATTCCAAATTAATATCAATCAGCTACTAAAATGATAAATAGTAAATTATTTATATTTTCATGCTTTGAGGACATTCATGGTTCATCTGATTTCAAAATGATGTATTCACTTTTATATCACTTACATTTTATAAGATTTTGTAGATTACAGAACAGATAAATACAATTTCTTTGAGATAATATGCCTAATTACCTAAGTTTTTATTGTTATTTACAATTCCCTAACCCTCCCACAATCCTTATATTCGTAAAAACAAAATTTTTTCTCCTAACTTATATTTCTTTGGCAATGAGAAATTCACTCTTAAGACTTCTATGGCCCGTTGCCCTGCTATGATGCCACCACTTATAAATTATACCCATACTAACACACACCAGTGACCTTTTTTAATTTCTATTTCTGTCCTCGTGCCCTTAATATGATGTTTAAACTTTAATTCCCAAAATTAATTTTCTTCGTTTTAATCTTATATTTAGTCAAATTCATCTAGATACAAAATTCTACAGCCTAAGATGAAAATTAAGAAAAATCCCACAGAATAAATCATAGAACTGTCATCACCATTATCTATATAATATTAATTATTATAGTAAAATATTAAATGATAATTTAGTATCAATTATTATTTCATCATAGTGTACGACATTCACATTATAACCATTATTATTTAACATTATTCCACATTATAACCTATTCAGTATTCTGCTATTTTCTAATTATTTTCTCTAGACTCGACTTACCGTGTACTTAGTCCGCACTCCTTGAATCTTTACCACGAATATCGGAATATAGATATAGTATAATATTATATATTTATTCTCTTTTCTATGTCCTGGACTATATGGATTGTATTGTGTATTGAATAGTTCAGTGGTCTACAACATATAGACCTATTGACTATTTGACTATTAAAGTAACTGTTTACCAATGCATTTTAGTTTATATAGGTCTATGAACTATGACTGATACCTATCGGCTATGACGTATTGGGCATTGGACATAATTGGTACAGAATATAAGTTATGATTTTTACGACTATAATAAGACTATCTATGAATAATGAATTATAAAAATAGTCTTCATATAGACTGGTATTAGTGGTATTGGCACAGAACAACAGGTATGGTACCTATTGGTGTACACACTTCACTCGTAGAGTAGACACTTTTCAAGATTCGTTGGGCAACCATACCATCTTTAATCGTGGTACTCAGTTACTAGTTCATTACTTGTGAACTTTTCTATCGTTTCAAGTTTCAACCCTTTTTGCCAACTATCTATGTCCTATACTCTAAAATCAGAATTATAATTTCTAATCGTCTATAATTATAATCCAACAAAATATCATGTATGATAGTAATTTGCATTACAAAATAGTTTGTCATGGTAATTAATAACTACCATTGACCCACGGACTTCAATACTATGATTAAGAAATCCGTGTATTAACTATTGTCTATTAACCACGGCTTTAGATAGAAGCCGTGTTATTGAGTAAAATATTAAATAGTTAATAGGTCTTGGTAAAACGGTAACTACAGTGAGTTTATCACGTACTAGTCTTATCATGAATCATGATATAAATTATAAATGGTTTGTGTTTGAATGGCAAGACAAGCGTCAAGCTGTATTGCGACCGGCTAAACAATAATTACTATAATATAATAAATAATAATGGTGTAATGTTGTGTTAACAAACTGCTGAGTGCTAAATCTAAAAAGTTTGTTGCCTTATTCACCTATCACCATAGGATAAAGTTTGTATTTAGTGTTTATAATTATTCGGCGGTACGCATTAACCCCAGTGAAATGAACTCTTAAGTTGTATAAACTATTATTAATTTCTCCATAACAGTTTTTCAACTTATTTTTGACAATGAGTCTTATATTTAATAGATTTAACAAATCTGTTGCACATTATTTCAAGTTCGCAGCACTGTACTCGACTCAAACACATTTTGGTTTTCAAACAGTCGACGAAGCTGAAAAATCGAAAAAAGGTATTTAAAAATCTTTTCTAAACGTGTTAATTCTCACATCATCTATATAGGTCTTAGTTATGAAAAAACATAAGATATTGCGTAATAAATGGAAAAAAATTCGTCGCAAACTTCGGAGACAAGACAAAGCAGTGAAACGAGAAGAATTCCTTCAAAAACAAGAACAAGATCGTTTAAACTCTCCAACGTATCAAAAATGTGTAAAAAGTCAAGAAGAATCTGAAGAGTTTGAACAAAATGAAAATGAACGGATTGCTGCTATGCAATATTCAAAATGGGTTGAGAGAGAGTGTGCGGCTATCGAAGAATGGAAATCGTTACAGAAGAAGTTTGAGAAAATTAAACAAGAAAAAGCTCAAAAAGAATTATTAATTAAATTAGAGTGGGAGAGAGAACAGAAAAAAATTAAAGAAACAGAAGAAAATAAAAAAAAAGAAGAACAACAACGCGAAGAAATAAATGCCAAATTTATTGAAGAAATTGAAATGTATATCAACAATCTGGGTCCGCTGCCTGAATCTATTAATGTTGGTACAAGCACAAGACCAGACCAACCACTGTGTCCTTTTTTTTCAAAAGTTGCAGCTTGTCGCTTCCGCGACAACTGTTCAAGAAATCATGTTCGACCAGGCATTAGTAATACATTGTTGATTCCTGGATTTTATAAAAATTTTGAATTGAACATGCGCTATGAACGTGAATTTGATATTGATATTGGTTTGGAATGTGATGAAAAAGAGGCATATGAAAAATTTTATGAATTTTTTGAAGATATATTAGTTGAACTTAGAAGTTATGGACAGATAATTGAACTTAATGTTTGTAGAAATCAAGAAATACATCTTATGGGCAATGTTTATGTCCAATATAGAAGTAGACGACATTCTTTAAAAGCATATCGAAATTTGTGTGGTCGTTTCTATGGTGGACGAAAGATAACTGCTGAATTCTGTACTATTCCTTCATGGTCTGAAGCGGTATGTGGGTTATTTTTTAGAAAAATGTGTCCAAAAGGAAAAAATTGTAATTATTTGCATTTATATAAAAATCCCGGGGGTAAATATCAATCAAAACCTCAAAGAAATCGAAATGAAAACTCAAGTCATAGTCAAAGAGAAAATAAATATAACTCTAGTAAAAGGGAACGAGAACATTATAGAACAAATACAGAAAAAAGGAACAGTTCAAAAAGAGAGAAGAGATCAATGGATAGTTCTTCTCAGAGAGAGACGTTGAATACGCCTCAATGGGATAACACTCCAGATCGATCAAACATAAGTTCTGGATCACTTAACTGGGACAGTGATGATGATTAAATAATTTAAAGTCATCTACAAAGATTTACAAATTTAAAATTGTAGGATGATAAAATAAACATTACCTTACAGATTTTAAATTAATAAGTCTGTTAAGTTATTTAACTAAAACTAATATAGTTAATTAAAAATTGTAAATTGTATTATATTAAAATGAAACTGAATATAATATTATGCTATATAAATTACATATTTAGGTCTTTAAATGTGTGACTGAAATATCAATAATTCAATTTTAAACTGTCAATTTATCAAAATATGAATAAAAATTGTATATTTGTGTTTTTAGTTATAATCTTAAATAATAAATGATTAATATTTGATGTATTAAAATTCCATACACCTAAGTATCATCTAAAACTAACTATTTATGGGAGTTAATTTATTATTTGTAAATCATAAAGAACCTGATATAATCAAAGTGACTGAAGTCTGAAATATATTTTTTATAAAAATGTAATAACCACTAAATTTTACTCATAACCTAAAGTAATATTATAATATTTATAGTACATGTTTTGTTCCTAAATATATTTATTTTATAGTTTGATTTTAGACTAATAAATATTTTTAGCAAATATTAACAGAACAATTTTATAATTATTTTGTAACTTAAAAATTATGTGATGACGTTTCTAGTGCATCAAGTTTTTAAAAGTGTTGCGGATTCATATGATGCTATGAATGATGTTATGAGCTGTGGTGTACATAGATTATGGAAAGATGAATTAATGAGAACATTGGATCCAAGTCCACGCACACGATTATTAGACGTTGCTGGTGGAACAGGTACAATACAATATAAATTGCCTATTTTTATTTTTGAAAAGACAAAAAGTACCATTAATTAAAACCAGTTTAGAGAGTCTATGTGAATGTTATTTTAAATAATGATTATCTTATCTAGAGTATCAATTTATGAGCATTTAAAATACATTAATTCTTGATATCTGAACTTAAAATAAATGTATTCATACGCAATATATAAAAATATCGATGTATAAATACCTACACTCAATTCTGACAATAGTGTAAATTGTATTCAAGTTAAGAAACAAACTTGGTAATAACCAGCAGTGGCGTGACGAAGGACTTTATTTTAGGCACGTGCCTCAGCTTTAAGGGTGATGGGTATCCTGGAGACTAGGAGCATTTCAAATATATTAAATAATTTATTAAGTACGCACAAAGACAGTAAGACTGTGTCAATCATTCTCAGTTACCATTTACGTAGATAAGTAATTATTTATATTTAAGTATTTATAATTACTAATACAAATTATTGTGCCTCATAAGTTAATGAAGTTTGTCACGCCACTGGTAACCAGTTTTTGTTGAATGCCAGTCAGACACACAAGTACACCCAGTATGTATCTTAACTTGAACAGAGTATAGTCTAAGTTTCTTAATCTTACATAAATTTATTATTGAAAAGTTTATAAAATTTAATTGACAAATGTTTTATTTTATTAAACCTGATACATTTATTATTGTTTTAGGAGATATTGCTTTTAGATATTTAAAATATATATCCGATATGAAAGGAGATGGACATGTGACAATCGCCGACATTAATGGTTCAATGTTGGAGGAAGGGAAAAAAAGAGCATTAAATTTGGAATTAAATCAAGACAATGTCTCATGGGTAGAATGTGATGCAGAGAACTTACCAATGAAATCAGATTCTTATTCTGCTTATACAATAGCATTTGGTATTCGTAACGTGACACACATTGACAAAGCTTTAGATGAAGCGTATAGAGTACTTGAACCTGGTGGTAGATTTCTTTGTCTAGAATTTAGCCAAGTCAACCCAGCAGCTTTAAGATGGTATAAGATTCACCTTTTTTTGTACTTTAACATAACAATTTATAAGTATTTTTATCTTAAGGTTATATGATCAGTATTCATTCAACGTAATCCCTGTTATGGGCCATGTAGTTGCTGGTCAATGGAAACCTTACCAATACTTAGTGGAAAGCATTAGGAAATTTCCATGTCAGGTAAATATCTGTGAATACCCTAAAGGTATGGTTTCCCAATTGTGGCTGGCTGCAACTACTGATCCGCTATGGAACAGCATTAAAGTCGTTGCAGCCAACGACTGTTCTGGTCCACTAGCAGTATATTATATCGCTCATTAGCCCATAGCTTGGAAACCGTACCTATTGATGATCAAATATAATAGGTTTATTTATTAAACTTGATCGTAAACTAAAAAGCCATATTGATATCCTATAATTTTTTTTCCATAGGAAGATTTCAAATACATGATTGAAACAGCAGGGTTCAGATGTGTCACCTACACAAACTTAACATTTGGTGTTGTAGCAATTCACTCAGGATTCAAATTATAAAACTTATAATTCAATCAAAAACAATACTGAAATTATTAATTATTATACTATAATTAAGTAAGAATATAGAACTGTTAATTTAAAATTTTATTTTAGAATTTTTTAATCATCAATGTTAAGACGCTACTTGAAACATTCTTGTTTACACCAGTCAAAGAACACAAAATAATTTTCATATATCTATGTTGCAAAAAAAAAAATAATAATAAATAAACCAATTATTTAAAAAAAAAAATCTATCAAAGATCTATAAGTATCATAAACATATTAATAAAAAAAAAATTATACATAAGTAAACAATAACAACATAATCCACTTTTAACTGTTATCTATGTCGGTGACGTGTTCTCATTCCATTGAAAATAATGTTATATTATTATCATTGTAATGTTGGACTGCATATAATTTACAAGACATTTTAAAAACTGTTTATCTGGTTACAAAAGTTTTCTTAATATTATGAACATACATGCAACCCAACATAATCTAAGTAACTATTTAAATTATACACAATACAGTCCCAAATTTCATTAACATATTTGTTTTTTAATGGACTAGAAATAATTACAATAGTAATATAGTTGAGGACATGAAAATACTAATAAAATATTTGTTTACTGTGTAGTTAACATATTTTTAATAAAATAGTAATGCAAGAATGAGAGTAGCCTGTTATGAAGGGAGTTAAAAACGGCGAGGGGAATAAAAAGAGTATAAGCCATTGTTGATGATGGCACACTCATATATATATATAATATATATTAAAAGCTACTCGCACATTTTAGTTTAGAAAAAAAAATAATAATAAAAATAGTTAGTAATGAGAAAAATTGTCAAGCCCTTCCAATAGATATCGTCATTTAACTCTTATAAATAATAATTTTAAAAAATGCACGGGGAATGTTATAAATATTGTATAATTTTGGTAATCAAAAATTTAAAAAAAAAATAAAACGAGTGGCTAATGCTCATAAAAATATTTATTTTTGTAAGAGTAGATGGTGAAATATTTGTTTTATTTTTTAATTAATTTTTGCATATTGGAAGGGGACATGTGCAATAAGTCAATTTAAAGTTTAACCGCTCTTGAATAGCAGTATGGCCACCTGGCCCAGATAGAAGTATATGAAGTGCCTCGTTTCATGTGTAACATAACTTCCAAAATTGCGGCCAACAATACAATGCCAAGTTGGATTATATTTTTTGTCGAATTCTTTCTTTATATATGCAGCAATGTCCTATTTAAACAAGAAAGTTTATTTTCATTAAGATATCACAACTAATTTACTTAATAAGTAGGAAATACATAATTAAAATTTAACTACCTATTTCTTACACATTTTATTAATAAATACTGTATTTGTTGTACAGTAGTTAAATATTAATTTTTTTATTTAATATAAAAACTATAATCATGGTGGGTATAAAAATGTTATTATTTAAATTTTTATGAAATAAGAACAACAATGTACTTTAATCTATATCTTTTAACTATAGTTTGGATCAGTAGACTTGAAAACTTAATACTGATTGTTGGATAGTTTAATAACTAATAAGAGAGTAAATAATTATCTCGATTTATAAAACTGTGTATCTAAAAATTGAAATTGAGTATGTAATTCTTCAATATATGCTGATCTAGTAAGTACAATGAATTATGTAATGAAACTAAAATATATATATTATAAATTTTAATAAGATATCTGAATTTACCACACGCATAAGCCATTATAATTATTTTTAACAGAAATCGTAAATCCTAGACGCATACACTACCTATTCAGCATTTTAAGTAGAAATATTAAAAATATTTTTAAATATATATAATAAAGTAATCAATTACAAACATTTATCAAATATTTACTAACAATGTTGATACAGTTAACAAGCTTGCAGTATAAATTATTGAGATCAAAAACAAAAAGAATAAATAGTTAAATTTTTTGCTTAGGTCTCTAGATAATCTAGTTAAGGAAAAACTAACTTTTAAATGTTGATCACTGCCTCTTACCTTAATATTTTCTATTAAATACAGATAAAAGTTTATCAGATATTATAACTTATGATCAAACCAGAACTTTGATTAGTTGTTTTACATTTCAACTAATTAAAAAGTATTAAGTATATTATACAAATAAAAACAAGCAAAATATGCTTACAATGAATATTTTAGAAAAGCAGTTTAATATTATAATTGTTAATATAAATTTATCTACCTATATTTGTTGATTTAACATATTTAATTTTAATTTTTAAAAGCTAAGTAGTAAAGTATTATTATTTATGTACTTAAAATAAATGATTAGTTCCAGTCAATTCTCTCTTCATATTAATGAAATTATTTTAAATAAAACTATAGAATAATAAACAATACCAATCTTTAAATAAAACTATAAAACAGAAAATTTCTTATAGAAAATTAAAATTAATCAAACGTCAACACATAAATTACATTATACTTTTCGAGATATATCTTACCTTTTCAATATTGTACTTTTCAAGTGCTTGGGTAGCACAATCAACAGCATCTTGCTGCATCTCCTCAGACATATCAGCGTTTTTAATCACTGCCTTGCGATCAGACATCTTTAGTATGAATTAGAAATCAACTGGAAAAAATTAAATTATTAATCGAGAACCTCGACCGTAAAAACTGTTCAAGACAATTTGTGATTTTTATATTATTTTTTAGTTGCATTAAAAACTAGTTTACAAATCGAAACGTTAAACAATAGCTTACCTTTAAACGAAAAATTCAAGTAACTAGGCGATGATTTCGCACCGATTCAATGAACTCCTTCGACGATTGAAAATCCCTAGCAACAACTAAACCGAACAACTAAATATTTTAACGTTTGGCCACAATAACTCCCAAATTTCGCCGATTAAATGAATGTCGGAGGAGTAATGTTAACAACTCTGTTTGAGCAAAACTCTCTGCTCTCATTGGCCAGGAAACGGCGGTTTCTATCAGCCATTCTACTATCGTCGAACCATCGACCCAGCGAATCGATAAAGTTTTTATTCTTCCATGACGCCTCCAAAAAAAACAAAATCGCAGTCCTATTATAATATGATTATTATCGAACGCGTGCAAAAAAAAAAAAAAAAACAAAAACTTGTAATTTGTCACGATTTTGTTATTGAAAAATAATATTATGAATGTCGAATAATCGCTGCACAAGACAAACACACTGTAGAGTAGTCTTCCATTTGTATATTAAATACAATTATAATACAAATATTGTAATTAATTATATTCATGTCTACTGTGTGTTAATACTGTAATGTGCGTTTATATAGTAATCACTGACAATGAGAACGACTGAGGAGTAGAAGACGTCGTGTAGAACGTATATAATTTAAACGAAGGCATTAAATCCATCAATACTTTAGTGTTTTTACTGGAAAATAAAATGACCAACAGTCAATAAGAATAGTGATTAAGAATAATCGAGTGTCCGTGGATTTCAAACCGTTTTAACATTTATTATAGATGCACTTGAGAGGACGTTGCACCCGCGTATAATTGTGTCTCTCCGTCTTACAAAATGTGTACAACATAGCAAAAACTGTTTTGCGCGGGAAAGAACCGAGAACGGTACAGTCGTCAGGGCCGTCGGCCGTATTTACGCCTAGGGCGGCAAATTTTGTAAGAAATAAATTAAAATTCATATAAATATTTTATGCATTTATGTAACTGCGTAAATTAATATTATATAGTATAGATATCCGTGTGTAAAATATACGGGCGCATGACACTGAAAATGTCAATAACACGAAATCAATTTTCTCGTAATGTGAGCTATAAATATATAGATAAGATACCTACCTAGGTACATAATATTATAAAATTGTTCCTAAAAGTAATTATGATAATAATAATATAATATATATAGAAATTGGCTAGGGATATAGTGTATCCACATATCGCACACGACCACACTTCATTTCAGTTTATTGTCCGTCGTTGTCGGGCAGTGCTTATTACGACAACATAATATTATATTTAATAATTAATGATTCACGTATTAAATTTACAGCATTCAGCATTTTTTCAACGCGAGTGACGGTCGTAAACGTTTTAGTGGTTCAGAGTATAAACAGCGAGCCAAAGATAAAGAATATAAAGTGAGTAGAGTTCTATATATAAAATACCTAAAGAAAGTACTTTCTTAAAACCTGCTACACCGTCATTTCTTGAATGCACCTGATAATGGTCAACGACGTGATTTAGAAAAGATTGAAACGAGTAAGTGCGAATCGAATTTTGTAATTAATAATTTAAAAACTTCGACTTTAAAAAATATGGAATCAGATACATTTCATATCGATAATAATGATCCGGCTAAATGGATTATTAATGACCGTAACCAATATCCTAATGATATCGAAGAAATGAAGAATCATTTACAAACGAATGTCTCCATTTGCGTGATCGTCTTTTTTTTAAATCTGGCGAAAAAAGAAACGCCCAAGAACTTTGTAAGATGTTTTATATACAAATGATTTAATTTTAATAGATATTTACCCAAATGTCACAACAGCGTTATGTATGAATTTGTGCACGTTTGCAACAAATTGTACAACGGAGCGGTCGTTTTCAGCATCGAAAAGAGTAAAATCGCTTCTTCCTTCAACTATGGAGTCGGATAGATTAAACGCGACATCAATTTACTACACATAGAATCTGAGATGCTTCGAAGCATAAATTATGAGGATATAATCGACGATTTCGCGTCTAAAAAAGTTCGCCGTAAAATGTTATAGATAACATAGGTATAAGATTAAAAATGTATACTGCTGCTAATGCCTAATTAGAATTTATGATTATTTGGTCTATTTATAATGACTATTGACCTAATTTCTTTAAAATTTATTAGAAATAATTGCAACAATTTTTTTTTTCTTGGGGTAGGGGCGGCACTTGTTCTAAATCCGGCCCTGACAGTCGTAATTGAGAAACGAAATTTTCACCACACAAAAAGGAGAACTTTGGCTGTGCAATATCGTTTTTTATTTTGTCGTCATCGGAACTTCAAAAAAATTTTGAAAAGTTTGAAAAACGCGTATAACAATGGATTTTGAAACAATAAGAACTTTTTTCGTTGGGGAAAAAACGTTTTTGCTATGCCGTACGTGTCAAAGACTGAGACGACATATGCGGGTGCTACGTCCTCTTAAATCAGTAATTTGATAGATGAACGAAATTTTCATCACATATAAGGGAAAACTCTGGCTGCGCAATATCGTTTTTAATTTTTTTGGATATCACTTATGCGAAAAAAATAAAAAAACGATTTTGCCCAGCCACAGTTCTCTTTTATATGTGGTGAAAATTTCGTTTCTTAGTTATTACTGTAGCCTTCTCGGTTCTTTCACAGATTATATTATTATATTATTATATTTTCATATAATCTGTGGTTCTTTCCCGCGCCTAAATGTTTTTTTGCCATGCCGTACGTGTGCAAGACGGAGACGACCTTTTGTGGGTGCGACGTCCTCTTAAATGGTTAGTATCCCTTTTATCGCTATTGAAATTATCACTCCCCAGCACGCCGCGTGGACACATCACAGCGTATATTATAACACGTAATATGCGTACCATGTCCGTGCTCTACAGTGTTACATTTAGGCTTATCGATTAAACAAAGATGACGTATTATTATCTACATTCCAAAGTCAAAACAATGGTTTTTATTGTATTATAATTCCTAGAACATAAAAACGTCAATGGTTATCCCGGCCATATAATAATTTATTATAATAGTCGGAGCATTAAAACGACTAAAATATCGAAGGCGATTACGCGGGGCACAGTCCGCGCCATTATTATCACCGTACGTAAACATCGATGTTGAAAATATCGTCGACGATCGGTGAATATTATTATTGACTTTCCGAACGTGACAATTAAAAACCGTAGTCCGTGTGTATAATACTAAAATATTATAAAAAATCGTCTGCCGTCCGCGTATATTGTGTTCGACGGGCCTCAGTGAATATTGCTGTTGTTGCTATGTAACAGTTTTCGGGAAATTCGCTCGTTTCATTATTTGTCAGACTTGCTTTTTCGACATTATCTCTATCGACTATCAACT
The DNA here is from genome assembly GCF_019925205.1 of Metopolophium dirhodum. Classification (NCBI taxonomy): domain Eukaryota; kingdom Metazoa; phylum Arthropoda; class Insecta; order Hemiptera; family Aphididae; genus Metopolophium; species Metopolophium dirhodum. Next base: position 23,173,643 of record NC_083564.1, on the reverse strand, counting down.
ATCAAGCACCGCGCGCCCTCACTTTCGCATCGCCGAGTGCCGACTGCCGCAGTGCCGAACCGCCGTCAACTGTCGATATCAATTTACTATCGTCTTCAGACAGGCGTCATAATAATTGCAATTATTTTAGTCGTTTTCAATACGCTTTTACATTCCACCCCGGTCGCGCGACACCGAAACGATTTTTATCCGACAAATCGTACAAGTGATACACATTTTTCGTCGCCCACTACCTCAGCCCGTTCCGGAAAATGTCCAACAACGACTGTAGAATTTACGTGGGAAACCTGCCGCCCGACATACGCACGAAAGACATACAAGATTTGTTCTACAAATTCGGTAAAGTGTTGTTCGTCGATTTGAAAAATCAGAGAGGACCGCCGTTTGCCTTTGTCGAGTTCGACGATCCTAGGTAATATATTTCATCGAACGAATTCAAATGTTTATTTTACGGATGATTTGCGTTTATTGATAATATCGTGTGCCTACATTTTTATTACCCGTTATGTAAGAGCGATGGCGTATTTCCCTTTTTTTATCATTTTTTTTTTTTTATTAAATTCGAAAAACCAAAACGTATTAACTACACCTATATATTACAACTTTTCGTGTTCTCGATTTTTAATAATTGCACTAGGTATATGGTAGGTGATTTCATATTGCTTTGGGTTTTTAATGAAATAGGTACAATAATTTATAATCTATAAATTGTCCATAGAAATTATTTTTTATTTCATTGATGAAACAGTTAGTAAACTAAAGTATAGTTACAATATAGCTTATCTACCTATTTATTGTTATTCAATCTCGTATGTAGATACCTATTATTTTTAGAAAACCGTGAGCCAGTTTTTTTTGGTATTATGGTTGTCAGGGGATTCGATGGTATTGATACCAACCTTCAATTTTTGTATACAAAAAATAGGTACCTAGTGTTTTCCATAACAAAGCAAATTTACACCCAGCAGATCACGTTTAGCTTCGTTAGTTTTTAGTGAATCGAACCTATTATGAAACTTAGTGGTAAGAACATTATCTGTGTTTGTGTGTGGGTTTTTTACACTAGTTCAGTTTTTATGTAAGTTATGAATATATTTAATTTACATTTGTATACTAAAACTTGCTAAACAATTTACAAACCCACATACAAACATAGATAATGTTCTTACCATCAAGTTTCATAATATGTCGATTCACTCTAATATGAATAAAGCTAAACGTAATCTGCTAAGCGTAGTTATGTTACACATTTGTAATACGGAGACAACAAATGTCTGTGTAGCGTCCTCTTAACTCATTACGTAATCCCACCTTACCCTCCTTACCTTTTTGACTAAACAACTTACTCTAATTACTATCGTAAATTTGTAGATAAGTTAGGAATTCAATTTTATTACATGGGATGAAGAATGTCCTACAAACTGTTGTTATGGTGCACAGTTAGTTTTGGTATATTCTTATTTGGTACGGTATACATACATAATCGTATATATATTATTATAGTAGGTACTACCAATGTTTAGTTTTGTGCTGCCTTATAGGTGATAATAACTATTATATACCTATTGAAAAATAAATTGTTAAGACTTATTATACATATTATTATTTTGATGATTGTTAATTGTTCTTAGTGATAAATAAACATTTTTAATTAGAGATGCAGAAGATGCAGTTCATGCTAGAGATGGTTATGATTATGATGGCTACAGATTACGTGTAGAGTTTCCACGTGGAAATGGTCCACATAGAAGTGGCGGCGGTGGTGGCAGTAGTAGTGGTGGGGGCGGTGGTGGTGGAAGTTATAATAGAGGAGGTGCTAGTGGTGGAAGCGGAAGAAGCAGAGGTCCACCAGCAAGGCGTTCTCAGTATAGAGTACTTGTTACTGGTAAGTATTTAATTTTGGCTTATTATGCAAGTTATTCTTTAGAATTGTAATGTTATTAAATTTCTCCAAATATATTGAATATTTAAAAAAAAAACCTTAAAATATTATTGTCAAATGTTCCTTAACATTTAATGATGTTATACAGTTAGTGTCAATTTATTACTTTTTTTTTGCAAAGTAAAACTGCAAACCTTTATTAATTTTCCTTGGATTTGAGAGTACTTTTATAACATTAATGCAGGCTTACATGAATCACTAAATATTTATTAATTTTACTATTAATAGTGGTCTCTTGAACATGATTCATTGGCTCATGATCGGTACATTATACATTTTATTGAACCGTTAACATAAATCTTATTATATAAAAACCTGAATTATACTATTTATTAATTTTATAATATATTATCTAAACATTTTAGGATTACCAGCGTCAGGAAGTTGGCAAGATTTAAAAGATCATATGCGTGAAGCAGGAGATGTGTGTTATGCAGATGTATACAAAGATGGATCCGGCGTAGTTGAGTTTTTACGTTATGACGATATGAAATATGCTGTTCGTAAGCTTGATGACTCGAGATTCAGGTCTCACGAGGTTTGTTAATAATTATTGCTCCTACTAATATTTTATATTTGGTGCGTCAAACATATAAAAGTATTGAAGTATTATATTCTATGACTATAATTTATATTTTAACATGTTAGCTGCGCAGATCATAAATGTGCAGAAAAACTACTTTTTTTTTAAATTTTAACTGAGCGGTTGAGGATATATTTTCACTTCAGTACTTCAAAATGTGCAGAAAATCTTAATTTTTTTACAGTATCAATTGACTTAAAATAAAATTATCAACATACAACTTTCACACATGTAAAAAAAATATTTATAAGAATACTCTGTTCAAAATAAAAACGTATCTTGGCAATGACAAGTTTTTGTCCGCGACGGTCAAATTTTTCAACTACCTAGTCGACAGAAGAGGCCGGTGCTTTGGACCAAAGCTACGCACATGTGCAGAAGTTGGCACCGATGTACGGTCTCGTTTTGAACAGACTTTAGCTCTGATAAAAAAAATATTTATTTAATCATAAAGCTGACTAAATTACAGTGCATTGAAAAATAAGTAGCAAATTATGCCAAATGGTGTTCTATGCAGTGAACAAAATAAAAAAAAATTATAAAAAACAATAAATATTTTCATTGTAACAGATAGAGTATTATATTTATGAGTTAGTTTAAGATACTAAAATTCTGTATGATATCTTATCCGTTTAGGTACATAAATAAATATTGCTTATAATTTTATTTTTGACTAGGGTGAAGTTACATATATTCGAGTAAAAGATGATTATGGCGGTGGAAGCAGTCGGCGCAGTCGTGATTATAATAGTCGCAGTCGTAGCCGCTCTGCTAGCTATTCACCTAGAGATCGTGGAACACCAACATATTCACCAGTTAGAAAAAGTCGTAGTTATTCAAGATCTCGTTCCCGTTCGTAATATTGAGGATAACCAAATGGTAAAGCATGCTACAATACATAATTGACCCTCATTCCATTATTATAGTGTTTTTTTCTTATTATTTTTTTTTTATTTTTATTAGAACCATTTTTTGATAAATTTTAATACGAGGGTTAAACTAAGTTAAAAGTGTTTTGTCATTTTTTATTACATTAATATTGTAGCTGATTATAACTGGATTGAAAATTTGACACAAATAAAGGACACGTAGCATTAATTACAAAGGATATATAATTGATTTTATTTGCCACCTATTGTCGTCAAAATTGGAAAATATATACTCATCAAATGGATTAAAATTATGAAATGTTATTTTATCATGAGAAACAAAGTGGACCATTACTATGAGTTAAAAAAAACTCATTTTATGGAGAATAAGACGTAACTATGGAAAATAACATTTCTATTATGTTATTTACTGAATTAAATGGAATTGGTTCCTTTTGCCTCACATGATGGATGCAAAGGGGATAAATATGAAGGAAACTACCTTACTTAGGAATACAACGCATACAACACACATTTGAAATATTCTATGCGTAATAACTGGATTTTGGATCTATAATTCCAAATTCATCTTTTTATACTAATTATCATGACAATGATTCATGTAGGAATATAACTATACAATATATTTAAAAAGATGGATGATGTTAAGTGCAATGTATCAGTTTATGAATTAAAAACATTACTCAAACGGACTCTCTACCCTGGATCTTTTGTTAAAACCTGTTGAAAACGAAGACATCCAGGAAACACGTTATTCATGTAGGACACAAACGTAGGATTTATATTTTTTTTTTAAACTGACACATGGAATTATTTTAACATTGATGGATATTCATTATTTACTGGATGGATCTGGATTTGGAACATCTTTTCCTTTGGACATCCAGAACCTAGGAACTATCGGGGAGGAGCATTATAGTTAAAATGGAATATTCTGAACCTACATAAATAATGGATTACAAATGGATTTATTAAGAGGAAAATAATGGACCATAGGACAAAAACAAATTATTATGGATTGATTATGTGCTGAAAAATATTAAATAGTCATATTTTTACAGAACTATTTGTTAAGAAATTAAACCATAATAAAATAATTATGTACGTTATATAAAATTATAATTTAATATTAACATACATATTAATTAATACACAATTTTATTTTAAAATACTGAACAACTAGAATTTAAAATTTACAATTTCAGTACATTTCAATGTATATTAAGTGTTAAATAGTAAAATATAACTACCTCACTTTTAAACTTTAGTAACTGTAGTATGCATTGTATTTTGATATAAAAATCTAAACATGTGGCTATAAGTTAAAAAATCAAATTTATAATATATCTGGTTTTCATAATAACTAATAGGATATTGTGTCTATGTGGTGTCTCCTTCTTACTAACACATAACATATTACATTTTACTTATATATTTTAAATAATAGATTATTCTGAAGGTAAAATGTACTATTATATTTTAGTTAATTGGAGACAACACATGCTGGTACTATATCTTAATAATATAATATATATTATTTAAATGCAGTACACTAATAATATAAATTCAATAAAATATAAATACTCATTAGTTATTAAATAATAAAATTATTATAAAAAAATATTGATTACAAATTAATGAAAAAGTATATAAGAATAAGAACCTATTAGTATTTTATGGGGGATTAATTATCATGTATATTTACTTCTAAATCTTTTAAACAAATTAAAACTTATTTTTACTGACAAGGAACAATAATTGACTCGGAAAAAAGATAATCAATTAAATCCACTATATTATAGATAGTAAAAAAATTGTATATTGAAATAAAATATATCCTACATTTTAATTTTACAATTTATTGTTTCCTCATTTTATAAAAGAAAAATTATATTTAATTATTAATCATTACAAGTAAACACTGAATAAAATATATATTGATACATTCCGAAGACAAGTATAAAAATATTAACCACTATTTTATAGAATTAAATTTATTCTATATCTATTTTGGGTAAGTTTTGTTCTATTTAAAAAGTTAAGAAAATTAAAAATATATTTATATATTTTAATTATATAAATAAAAATATATAAAATTGGTGATTACACAGTTGAATTTATTATTTAAATTAAATAGATAAGATTGGTGTTTAATAAAGATAATAATTATTGCAATTTTGCAAAGAAAGAATAAAGTGAAAATAAAATTTAAATATTTTAATTAAAACGTTTAAAAATTGTTTGTTTTTGGTTATAATTATTTTCTATAGATTATGCTTTTATAATCTAATCATTGTATGATTGATTGTAGTGTTATCTCTAAATGGAATAATACTTAGATTTACAACATCATTAAACATTACATATAATGTGTTTATTTGGTTCTCGTCTATATTATGTAAGTATTATGTAAGTATATTTTAAATAATGAAATGTGTTAGTTTTTATATAAAATATTTGTATACTTTATTTTTATACATCGATGTCAGAATTTGTTAAAATCAATTAATTTTACTAAACTATAATTTATATAGCCAACATTTCTAGTGTAATACAATAAGTTTAATTTTGTATAAAATTATTTTTAAACTTTTTATTAATACATGATTGCTCTCGGCAACTCAAAGTCAAGTGGAATGAAACAAAAATTTGTATTCAAAGGAAAACCAAATGTTTTGACAGTTTGAAGGATTTTATTATTTTATATTAGTAATTTCAAGTTATAATTATTATCAAATTTGACTTATTGTGAGTCAATTGTATTATTATTATTATTTGATAGTCTGTTAAATATTTAAATTGTATACAACATTTAAAATTGGATTAATGTTAATTTATTTTTCAGTTAACAGATATACAAAAATTTACACTATATCAATAATATAATAATCATTGTAAAAGATAATGAAAATGTAGAATTTAATGTACCAAGTTCAACTGAATATTTGTTTTTTATGATACCAAAACTCTCAAGTGAAATACAAATATATTGAATATGTTCTTATTGAGTATTTAATTATAAATTTAATTGATTATGGTTAAATCTATTTTGTTTCTTTAGACTGCCTGTCTCAAGTCAATGGAAAACATTTTAATGATGATAATAATGTATTGCTTACTATACTGGACAACAACCTTGCCCTCTTGTTTTTAATCAGTGGACATACAACAGAATCCATTCACTAAGTTAATCAATATCACTGTACACTGGCCATCTGATCAATACATCATAAATTTTATTGGTATTTTTCTTTTATGTATTTTGCATGACCCAATAATTTTGAAACCTTCTTTTGAAATATATTAACTATTAATATTGAATACTATAATAATCATACAAATCCATTTTTATTAATTTATTAGTAATTTACCTAATCTAAACATGTATGATCTTACACTTACCGAAACAAACCTTTGGCAACTATACACTGAAAATGTATAACTGTTTAAATTACAATATGGCAGGGGGGCTCGCAGAAAATCAGCTCGAGCTGATCAGTGGGTGCAAAATTAAATGTATGTTATACATACATATTTACATTATTATACACTGATTTTTTTGTTCATTAAAAAAATCCCCTCTGTGGGCTTTCAATATGTGAAAGGAACAAAAATGTCTGTACTACTAAAGCATGTTACCATTGATTTGTGATCAATGATTATACTTTACAACTATTATGTTTTTTACATCAGTATGTTTAAATAATATTAGATTTTGGAATTCAAAATGTTTAGTCTGCATTTGATCTGAACATTGAACAAAAAGTCTGTTGTCATCAATATAAATTTTGTTATATCACCGAGTATCATTGATAAATAAATCATTATTTGTTCAGATAAAACTATGCAGTTAATAGGAAAGACTATATGGGTAAACCCCATTGAATGTTTCTTGTCTGAAATTAGCTAATTAGTAGGATTATGTTTTTTTTTGGTCATCCAACCAGCTGTTTAAAATATATTCCAAATCATTATGTTACCACACCTAAATATTTTAATTCTCCTAAAAATTTATATTTTTAGATGATTATTTTTTTATAATACTGTCGGAGAAATGGACCTGTCATGTGTATAAATGTACCAGCTATATTCCTGGACCCTGGTTCGTGATATAACATTATTTATTATGATTTCCATGATTTCAATATCAAAATTTAAATAATTTATTATAATATCACTGGCTCCCTTGCCTCTTTGTGATTAATTTTCACAATAACTAATTTAAAATGTACGTGTATAAATTAGTTACTTCTTCATATTACTTTTAAATATTAAAATATAAGATATTTATTAAATATAAATAATTATTTTTTAAAACTATAAAAACTTTTTGGTTTCAGAAAACGTTTAATGTAATAAATACAGACAATTTACAAGATGGTAACATGGATAATTAAAAGAGTAATAATTCAAATGAAAGAAGTGACTGGAGAAAGAAATTATAGGCGCTGCAAATATTTTTTGACTACTGTCCACAAAACTATCACTCCATTTTTTTTTAAAATATTATTTTGACAAATATCTTTCATACTTCAGTAATAAGAACTTTTGATTATATTCACATTCCACACATAATGTCGAGGCATTGAGTTAAAAAGTTAATTTTATTTTAACTTTTTAACTTAACTAGTTACTTTTGGGTTTTCATTAACTGTTAACTTACTAAAATTCTTTCTTAATTAACGTGAAGTTAACGAGTTAATTTTTCATTTTAAGAAGTAAGTTAAGTTAATTAATTTTTTTTTTTTTTTTATAATATTTCACTGTTTCAGTCCATTTTGTTTTCATGTCAAAAAATATGTATCGTAAATTGTTTAAAGTTAAAAATGTGTATCATTCGAATCTAACTTATATGGAAATACTGTATGAAGTATTAACACTATATCCTATAATTTAGTTTTGGGTTGGAAAAAAATTAAGTACGCTAGTGTTGTATAAACAAATTAACTTTTTTTTAACTTAATAAAAAGTTAACAAAAAGCGTGTATTAACTTTTAACTTAACTGAGTTAACCTAGAGTTAAATTAACTTTTAACTTTATGTTATAGGTGCCTATTAACTTAACTTAACTGAGTTAAAAAAAATCATTAACTTGCCCAGCCATGCATAATGTGTACCTCTACTCCAACTTTTTTTCTATTTTAGTTTCACTCGTATTAACCTATAAAAAATCTATACAAACAAAAGTTTTATCACTTTTTTTTAATGATGTTACCAAGGTTAACCTGACGGATTTATAGATTTTTGATAATTTCCCCTTTTCCATCACGAGTTTTGACATTGGACATTACTTACAAGAACCCAGGAATAATATTCATTTTTTTTATACTTATTTATTTTTCAGATCATTGCTAGTTGCTACCATGCAGATAAGAATAGAAGAAACCTCAGACAATATTTATACTAAGATTTTATTTTGTAAATTGTCTTTTTTTATTATTACATTCTTTCACTTTGAATAAAACTATATTTTATGAAATTTTGTATTTTTCTTAATTTTAACGATATATTTATTATGTTTCATAACAAAACTAATATTGTTTGAAAACAAATGTCAATATTGACTAAGTCAACTTAAAGTATGTATATAATATATCAATATCTTAATTATTAACCTTTTAAACATAGTTTTCAGTTCTCATAAACTTCTTATTTACATTCATTGGGCCCTTAAGACCATCCCATCTCACATCCAAGCCTCTTTCCTTCTCTTTACATTGCTAACAATCTCCAGAGCCACCTCCCAACAGTTCAACATCCTTTTTCATAACATCTTCCCAGCACATCTTAGGTCTTCCTAAATATGTTTTACCAAGAGGATTGTGTTCCATCACTGCACGTAGCAATGTATTTTAGTTATTGGTCCTTCAAGCGTCCGGGCCCAACCCATTCTAGTCTTCCTTTTCTAATAACTTGATAATTCACTATATAACGTTTTTAGCTCTACATTCTTTCTTCGCCTCCATTATTACCCTTGACAGAGCCTTAGATTTTCCGCTATAGGTCTTTTCTTTCAAAAATAATAATAATTTTTTCTCAAGTGGTCAAGTTTCAGATTTATATAGGATAACCAGTCGTATTGGTAATGTATTTAGCTGTTTTTTCATTGTTTGTGATAATGTTCGTATGTTAAGAAACTGTTAGTACCTAACATTTATTTCCCGCATGAATTCTTTCACTTTTTCTATTTAAAATAGTACCAAGATATTTGAATTGTTCTACACTTTTAAATTCAAACTGATCTATTATTGTCGACTGACAAAGTATATTATCATGTTTGTTCAAGATCATATACTCTATCTTTTCTTTGTTTGCACATAGTCCAATTTTTATTGCCGCTGTATAGTCTATTAAATAATATCTTCAATCTATTTTTAGGTTCCTCCATCAATATTGTCTGTATAGATTAGTACACTTACCACCATATCTTGTAGTCTAATACCCCCTAGCGGTTCAAGATTCATTTCTCTAATAACCTTTTCCAATACTATGTTGAATAAAATCGATGACTGAATCGCCATACTTTAGCCTGAGTTCACTGTAACTGCATCAGATATATTTATTACTTAATCTTAAATTTTGAAACTATTGTCCACATAAACATTTTCAAAAATTAAAACAATATTAGAACTATGAATGTCTTTTTTAATATTAAAACTGGGTCTACTATAAAATCACAGATGAACGGACGGAGTAGGATAGGTTAATCTAACCTTGAACAGGATATTTCACTGCATACTCCACGACTCCAATAAAGGGCCATTTATTATCCCCTTGAAAGGTCTCTTGTTTAGAAGAACACAATAATTATAAAATTTAATAAAAATAACCAGAAACATAGAAATTGACCAAATTCAAAATGCAGTTAATATTTTCTTATTAAAAATCATATTTTAATTGACAATAATATTCGCATTTTTTGTTTAGACAGAAATTTTTTATTTTGCATTCATTCCAGTCTCCCAATTAAGTTTTCACACACCTATACATACAATGTATAATTGTCCCATATTTTTTTACTGTCCACAACAATGTAAAAAGGAAACATGAAGTATACCTACAAAATTCAAGTTGTTATAAGGTGGAAAAACTAAAAAACCCATGTACTCATACCAAAATAATATTTTTCAAAAAGACCTTCAAATTTATAAAGAGATATATATTGGCCCTGGATCATTGTTGTGAACATGTGAATGTTTATAAATACTGAATGATAATTAACATTGAACATCATATTCTAGATGTACATAAAAAATGATCAGATAGTGTATTATAAAATCCAAACACATTTTCCTCTAGTAATAGATAGACATAATAATAATATCAGAACAGCCTTAAAAACAAATAATTTATAATAAATATATTACCGATTTATAATCAAACCACAGAAGTAAAATCTAATTTAAAATAAAAAAATATAAATATAATCTTATACAACTTGATACCATTGAATAGAATACAAAATAATTGAAGGAACATAACATGAAATGTATACTAAAAAAAATATATTTAGACAATACATTATATAATACCCTAGTTTGTGTTTACTTAATAGTTAATATTTATTTATAAAATAATATACTAATAAATACCATACAAATATACTCCCAAATACCTGGTTTAAAATTTAAATAAGTACATTTATCTAAAATGAAAATTGTTAATTATCTTGTATAGTAACTATTAATTTCAAGCAAAAATAGTCCATATTTTATAATTCTTCTATATAAAAGTTATTTAAGTTAGACATTTAGAATACTGTTTGGCCCACATTAATACACAAGTTATAAATTAAGTCAGTTATAAGGATTGAAGTTCTAGAGGTAACATAACTTTATTAGTTGCAGCAAACCTTTTTAGCATTTCATATTGTCTGACTGTATTTTCAACTTCAGATCTAATCATATTATTTGAATGTTGTAGATCATCTAGCTCTTGATATTCTTGAGATTTCTCTGTTTCTAATTCATCTTTTTGTTCGATTCTCTTGATACGGCAACTGGAATACATAAAAAGCAATTTTTAAGCAAAAAGTAAGAAATATGGAAGCTTAGTTTTAGTGTGTGACATCTTTAAATTAATTTTACAAATAATAGTGAAATGTAAAACCTAGAAACATCAAACAGATGAACTAAAAAAGGATTTGTTTAATTTTTTCAAAAAAGGATGAAAGAAGATATATCATACAAAGATTTAAATAATAACAATACCTAGCAGCATATCCCCGATTTTTCAATGTTCGTCTGCGCTGTTTCATGCGTACTATCTGATCTCTAGTCAATCCACGCATCTTCAGTTGACGGTTCAAATCACGTACGGATATCGTAACCAACTCATCATCGCTTATATCCAAAACAGGACTTGGTGACAGTGGGGGCGGCTGTAAGACCATGAATGCATTAAGTAAAATATTTATTTTTGTACACATTATAGGAGTACGAATTGTCTTTGACAATAAACTCACCAAATATTCTCTTTTGAGAGGAGACATATTCATTTAAATTGATATTGATTCGATCACTGATAATAATTACTTGACGAAGAGTTTGCTTTTAAAAAATGACTAATTTTAGAGCAAGTGGTATTACAAAGTAACAAAAATATGCAATATAAAATATATATAATGAATTTTGTTTTTTTTTACTTGCCAATAATTTCAATTTTTCCTTTCTATTTTTCGTCTATACGTAGTTTTTAGTCATGATCATTAGTCATACGATATTGCGAACTATACAAATCATTACCTACTGTAGTAGTATAGTCTATTGTCTATGCCCTACGGAGTGGTGGACAATAACTTTATTTGCAAGTAGTACGATTATAGATCATAGAGTGAGATGATAATCTTATCTATAATCGTAGTATTCAGTAAAAAAAACACAGTTATATGTATATATCTGTGGTAAAAAAACCAAAATAGTAAACACAAAAAACTGTCGTCAATATACATATTATTGTTTTTATCAAATATTATGTACAATAGGACAATGAGATTACAGCAGCTGATGTTTGCTGTCAAGGTGGATATATATCCATTTTCACGGTGAAACTTACAAGCTCTTTGTGAACTGATGTTAGCAACGATTGTTCCGGCTGAACAACTGGGTCTTATAGTGGGTAGCGCCGTGTTCAGGACTTCAGGTGTTCCAGTCCATGAGTCGATCAAAGTGATCAACCTACAAAACACGAGTTTAAAAATTCTCAAAATCCCAAAAGAAAAGAAATTATCAAGCTATACAATATTACTGTTTACGATCATTTTTAAAAATTCACCATGTCCGCTATAAGTCTGTTAAATCCCAAAGCGGAATTCGCTCGTGCCGCTCAAGCGTTGGCGGTGAACATTTCGGCTGCAAGAGGCATACAGGATGTGATGAAAACCAATTTGGGACCCAAAGGAACGATGAAAATGTAAGCACCTTAGATTTTACAATTGTATACAACAAATATTGTATTTACCTTAAATAATGTATGGTAATTTATATATCGTTATTGTTATTCTTTAGATAAAATGTAAAAAGGTAATGAATATAAATTAAAAATTTGAATATAACAAATTTTATCTAATGAATTGCATTTGTTGATCTATTAATATTTGTAATTAAACTATAATTACATTTTTATTATTATTTGTTTATAGGTTAGTCTCTGGAGCTGGAGAAATAAAAATAACTAAAGATGGAAATGTGCTCTTACATGAAATGGTAATATAAATTTGCATTTGGTCAACCTAAGTTGCACTACTCTTTAGTATGTATCTTTGAACCAAAATCGATACCTACTTCAGAAATCTTTTAAAATAAACCGGTCTATAAATCCCTTATTGACAAAAAAAAAATATATATATATGCATGAATATTACCATGTCTCATACTCTCATATATGTCACCAGCCTAAGCTAAGTCATACCCATGACATATAATATATGAGACACATGGTCGTGAATATTATTATATCTTAAAATGCAACCTCTTTTTTAGAGTTGTAACCCTCCTAAAATATTGACCTTAGTTGTATCAATTTTAAAATTGTTTTTAAAATATGACGTATTTATTGGTACCCTAGCAAATTCAACATCCAACAGCTAGTCTTATTGCCAGAGCTTCTACAGCCATGGATGATGCTACTGGTGATGGTACAACTTCGACTGTTCTCATTATTGGTGAACTTTTAAAACAAGCTGAAAACTTAATCTCAGAGGTATATATTAAAAGTGTAAAATATAAAAAAAGGTTTAATAGTTTAACTTTTATTTTAGGGTGTACATCCTAGAGTGTTGACAGAAGGCATGATTAAAGCCAGAGATAAGGCATTAGAACTTTTAGAAAAAATTAAAGTTGAAGGAAAACCAGATCGTCAAAGGTTGTATGATGTAGCTACTACTTCTCTTCGTACTAAAGTTGATAGAAAATTAGCCGATCAAATGGCAGATATATGTGTTGATTCTGTATTAAATGTGCAACGTGAAGATGGAATAGATTTACACATGGTTGAATTAATGGAGATGCAACATAAGACATCTACTGCCACAACTCTTGTTAGAGGTAAATTTGTTTTTACTCATGTAAAATTTAAACCATAAATATCTACCTAATAAAATTTATTTGTCATAGGTCTTGTTCTTGATCACGGTTCAAGACATCCAGACATGCCAAGAAAAGTTGAGAACGCTTTCATCTTGACTTGTAATGTTAGCATGGAATATGAGAAAAGGTAATAAATAAATCATTATATTTAATAACATGAACAATTTTCTATAAATATTCTTATTCTTATTCAGTGAAGTAAATTCTGGGTTCTTTTATAAAACTGCTGAAGAGAGAGAAAAATTGGCAATAGCAGAACGTGATTTTATTGAACAAAGAGTGAAAAAAGTTATTGAGTTAAAACGGAAAGTCTGTCCTCCCGGATCTGGTAAATCGTTTGTTGTCATAAATCAAAAGGTAATATATGTGTTGAATTTAATTTTTTTATACATTATATGTTTGTCTACCTTAAATTAATTTTTCTATAATTATTTTAATTGTAGGGTATTGATCCATATTCCCTGGACATGTTGGCGAAGGAAGGTATAATTGGTTTAAGGCGTGCCAAGAGGCGTAATATGGAACGTCTGTCATTAGCATGTGGTGGATCTGCTGTCAATAGTGTTGATGATTTAACTGAAGATGTGCTTGGTTATGCAGGCTCTGTTTATGAATATGTATTGGTATGTGGTTTTTTGTTGTTTAAGCTATTACATAGTCTATAAATTTAAAATTAATTAAATTATCATTAATAATTATATTTAGGGTGAAAATAAGTACACATTTGTTGAAGATTGCAAAAATCCTCTTAGTGTTACCATATTAATAAAAGCTCCTAATAAATACACATTAGCGCAGATCAAAGATGCTATTCATGACGGTTTAAGAGCAATCAAGAATTCCATTGACGATGGTGATTATTACTATATACTTTAAAAAAATTAATTGTTTCCAGATTTTTATGTTTTTACATTTAATTAATGAGCCTATACTGTTTGATAAGTTGACAATACATTTAAAACAGTTTAGAGAAAGTTTTTTTTTTTTTTTGAATATTGGAAAATATTTCCGGGGTTAGGGATTAATTATTTTCTTTTGCATATCTTGAAATTTTTTATTAAATACTTAAAAAAAAATTTACAATGCACTAAGCAAGCATATCTGAACCTTACTTATTTAGCAAGAATACTTTTAATTTATTTTTCTTTTGTTCTCTAAACTTTTGTATTAGTAAAATATCAGTGTGATTTATATCTGTATGCTTATTGCTTAGTCAATTTATGTGTCACATATGACATAGTTTTAATGATCTAAGTGTAATCTGGGTTTTTAATAGTAAATTTTAGCATCGTATTTCAATTTGTTCATTCTAGAAATGTAAAATATATAGGTACCAATGTTTTTTTTTTCAAACAAAAATGTTGAATTCTGGCCAGTGGCGTGGTGAACAATGTTTAACTCTAGGCAATTATTTTTTTTTTTTCATAGTAAATTATTGATGATGTCTTATAACAATAATTATAATTAGCATAAACCTTTATATCATATGTATTATGTAGTATAAGGATATGGGTGGGTCATTGTTAAAATACTTTTGCTCAGGGTTTGAAATATGCTCGCCACGCCACTGATCTTGGCATTTTACTATTATACAATTCAATAATATCTGTTGTGATTATTGTATTTTGATTTAAAAATATCTCGTATTCAAAAATTCTTAACAAAACTTGTCGCTGAGTTTCAGCAGTGCAATAACAGGGTATATTTACTCCATATTTTTGTTTTTAAATGATTAAAATTATGTACATGATAGAAATTAAACGACTTGTTTTTTATTTATTTATAATGCAAGTAATGCACTTTTATTGTATTGATTTTCCTCACTCTCCACCTAATTCACTTATAATTTCACGGGCCCCAATACTTATGAAAGAAGTTTTACTTTTACATTCCCCAGAATGTAGCACACTCGTTTTTTTTTTTATCTATATATACTTTGAAATAATACTGTAATTATACTTACATTTTTTTTTTTAATGAATCCCGAAAGACATGTAATTAATGTCTTTCTAAAACCTTGGAAGCACCCTCTACTTTGAGATTTGCTTCTAATATAATTATTTAAACCATTGTGATAGTTATTCAAAATCACTAAATTTAAATTGCAGGTGCTGTAGTACCAGGTGCTGGTGCTTTTGAAATATATGCTTGGCAAGAACTTCAAAAGTATAAAGACGAAATTAAAGGAAAAAGCCGTTTGGGAATTCAAGCATACGCTGAAGCTTTGTTAATCATACCCAAAACCATTTGTAAGTTTAGATTTACTGAACTTGAGTTATATGATGTTGATAAGTTGTTTTACCTTACCTTTAAATGATTTATACATTTTAGCAATCAATAGTGGTTTTGATGCTCAAGATATGATAGTTAAGTTACAAGAAGAGTGTAGAGAAAGTGTTGGTCCAGTAGGAGTGAATGTTGATAGCGGTGAAGTTCTTCAACCAGTTGATGCTGGAATATTTGATAATTATTGTGTTAAAAAACAAATCCTGAACTCTTGGTAAGATCATAATAATATTTTTTAAATATGCTTTAAAATATCTTGTTTCTAATTTATATTTTTTTATTATTTTTTAGTACTATTATCGCTAGCAATTTGTTGCTTGTTGATGAAATAATGAGAGCTGGTATGTCGTCACTCAAAGGATAATAGTGCTTGATTGTTTTTTTTTCATTATGCTTAAACACACCTAATTTTTATATTACTAAAAAGTTTCTAACATAAAGTTTCTACTTTAATTACAATTTAATTCTAATAAATTTTCTAAAATATTATTTGTGTTTTTAATGTCATTATAATATGGAAGCATGTGTCATATTTTTTGGATAATTCCTATTATTCAAAATCGATTATCATGAATATATTCAATACTAATCAGATAACACATATTGTACATGTTTAAATTATATTCATAAAAAGTATCACAATTACTCAACTCTTAGCAAGACTGGCAATCGCAAACATTGTATTCAAACATCAAATATAGTTTTATGAAAATAAATATTTATAGGGACTTAAATACTTGATTAATTAGTAACTATATTTTGAATTACCCAAATACCAAAACATTTAATGTCTATATTTTAATTTACACTGTCACGTAAACTTTCTTATAATTTAGATTCAAATGACAAACTGATGAAAATGTATGCATTTATAATATTTTATTATAATTAGGGTTCCAGACTTATTGCGCACAAATTGTTAGATATATATAATATAATAACTAAAATATATGCAAATAATATTTAATTTTTTTTTAGCAGCATTAAAAAATTATTTGTTTTTTAAGTTATAAATTGATAAACAAAAATTGCCCATCTGCCTACCTTAATTCTCAAAGCTTACAAAACAAACCAAACTCAGTGCGATGACTCGTACTTCATGTATACTTATATTATGTTGGTCAACTCTTAACAATAAAAAAAAATGTGAACTTACACCTTAGAAAATCATAATGTGTATTTACTATTTACTTATGCTAGGTTTACACGTGCATGTTTACCCATGCAAGTTAAGGCGCCAGTGTGGTGTTAACGTGTACTGGCGCGAAAGTGAAAATAAAAGTTTGAATATTCCTACATTACTGGCGAGCTGGCGCATAGATGATGGCGCCACAACGAACATGCACGTGTAAACCCACCTTTAAAATAAAACAGAAAACTTACTTATACTAAAAATTACCATAGCTTGTCAAATATGTGGTTTATTAACCTTACAAAATGGAAAAATATGTAGTATAAATTGTGTTAGTTGTTATGTATCAAACGAAAATTATATCTTTGAATATTCTGTACTTCTATGCGATAGCCATAATTAAGGAATATACAAATACAACAATTCCTGAATTAGTCCTTAATTATGATATTGCAAGTTCTTATTGTGAAAACCAACTGAATTTACATGTTTAGAATTTATCAAATTAAATAGCTTTAAATTTAAATGCTTCTGGATAAATATTAATTTCATGAACCATGAGCTGGGAGCTGAGAGTTCAAACTTTGAACTTCAAAATTCTATTAGGCATCAATAATCTAATACATTTAGGAGTGTTCCTTTTAGTATTAGTACTTTAGAATGTTGAAACTACCTAAACTGGACATTTAGTAGAGTAAAGAAACGGGGACCGGCTTAAAAGTTGGGTTCACAGCTTAATTTTTCTTGTGTGTGGTGTGCCATTTATACTTATATGGTATTATATATATTCTACTATTCTGATTGGCCATTGTAATCATGGTCTCAGTATCATCGAATAACCATGATGAACTATGAAAGGTCCATAGTAGGCCCGATCCACAGACCACAATGTAGGCATTGGGCCGATCCCAACACCACAACGGTCTGTAGTGTCTACGAGTGACGATGTAGATTGTAATTTGAAATTTGTAGCGGCAATTATAGTAGCCACACGCTTGGTGGAAATAATAAATTACCAGGACTGCGACGGTTGGTAACCATGGTATGGAACGATAAGAAGACTATGGATCATTGATAACTGATAACCAATCGGCCACAGCGTCCGCGTTTTTGAATTAACGAAGTTTGAAATTTTAAATAAGTTCAAAGTTGTGCCAGTTGTGCCTGTCACTTGTCGCTCGTTAGTACTGTATTTTTGACTGTTGACATAAGTTTATTTTTCTCTTCTACACTTTTTTTTTTATATAAGTATTTTACACCAATAACTATTTTTTCTCTGACCACTATGGACCACAACGAAATGGAGGACGACAACGTTTGCGAAGAATTTGCTAAGCGTCTGAAAGAGTCTGAGAACACTTATAAGGTTTTTGGTTTCTCACACGTCATTATTATCGGTTCCATAGCGGACATAATGGACACGTCGATTCGCGCTATCATTGACGGCATGTACCGTAAGACAAAGTTACACTGCAAAACCGATGAAGAAGTCGAAGTGTATCGTCAACGGCTGTGCAAGCTGTATTTAACCTACTTGAAAAAAGGTTTGGATAACGTCGATCGTCTAGAACCCAAGCTGGCTGACACATTAATCGTAAATGTGGAAAAACCTGTTGAAAAGTTTAAGGATAGACTGCACGAGTTGAGAACAAAGGTCGCCCAACGAACCAAGCGTCTTCAAAGTCTGGTGGCGTTGCAGAGCCGTTTGAAAACTGACACCGTTCTAGCAGAGTGGGTTATTTCAAAAGTGGGACCAGCTGTACACGAAGCTGAAAAAGATCTCTCTGACATAAAATGTATCGCTCCTAATGTTATTCATTCTATACTGCTCAATTTAAACCATATGAAAGACTCTTTACATTCTTTTGAATTAAATTAAATATCAATTTTTGATTTTACTTTTATCCATTCTTACAGTTTATCAACTGTTTTTTTTTTTTTTGTAGACATCTAAATTAACAAAATGTTAAAAAATATAAACTTATTTTTAGTATACGTACCCATTTTTTGTCTAAAATTTTTTTTTAGTCTTATAAAGATCAAGATTGTCAAAACATTCATCCTTAATATGATTAAAAATTAAAACCAAATGACCAATATTTCATCATGGTACAATAACAAAAATTGTTTTCATCAATTAATTAACAAATCAAACCCAATAATAAAAGTTTTCGATTTTTCTATACAAATATTTAGTGGGTATACAATGTATATGTCAATGTTCATTGATTTATTGTTTTCTTTTTTATAACCATGTACAAAAACTTTCAAGATTGTGATTATTTATTAAGTATGTTTATTGTTTAGTATATAAAAATATAGTACTATACTATTATCTGTTATTTATTTTAAAAAAAATCTTCATTTTGACAACTAGCAAAAAATTTTAATTTTTGAAATAATAATGGTTTTTGTCCTTTGATTATGAGGATGTCCGCACACTATTTGTTTTCACTCTCTCTTTCTATGTTCTTACGTAATCTTTGAGTAAAGTCACCTGTTACAAAAAAGATAAAGAATAATATTTTTGAAGAAATGACATAACGTTTAATATTTTACTGTTATTTGACTTTGCATTCGACTTTCAAAATAAACAAAAATATTTTGTACATTTAGATTGTTTTGAGACAATATTTAGACAAATCTATATGTCATTCCCTCAAAAATATTATTCTCTATCTTTTTTGTAATGAGTGATTTTACTAAGACTAGTTAAAAACAGAAAAATGATTCAACGAAAATGTAGAATGTCTATGTAGCGGATGGGCTAGAGATAGAAAACAAATAGTGCGCTGACATCCTTTTAAGAATCTACTCAGAATAATATTTTGATGACCTACCTATTAGAATTAAATATTAAGTCAACCAATTGTATAATAAATGATTTCACCACAAATTATATAATTTTCTAATCTGTGACAGTTGTAGCATGATAAAAATCAATACAAAAAAAAAGGTGGATAAGTGGATGTCGCTCTGCTGTACAGTAGGTTACAAGTGGGTCACTGTAATGGATGGTGTTAAATTTGAATTCAATGATATAATATCATTGTATAAGAAAAACGATTCTGAGCGAAAACAATCAGTCAGCCTATGATTTTACCAAGTATATTTGATGATATTATTGTGAATAAAGTAATTTATATATAACCTATTTACGTGGAGCCTTGTTTTAAATTTTCAATCCTTAGCCATAAAAGTTAAAAATTTATAAATTTATAAATTTGATAAATGTTGTCAAAATTTGAACTTTAAATGCTTATAAAAAAAAATTGTGCCTATGTATTTTTAATATTTTTCAACTGCTATTAGAACGATATATCAGGAGCCTTATATTAAATTTTCACGCTTTTTTAGCCAACAAATAAAAATTTATTGATATTTATAGAAAAAAAAACTAAAAAAATTGAAAACTGACAATGAACGTAAACAGCTCAAAAAGAGTCAAAATATTTTCAACATTTTATGGTGTATAGAAAATGCCAATATAAACATTCAGTGAAATTTTCAAGTATCTACAGTCATTCGTTTTTTAATTACAATAAAATAAGAAAATTGTTACATGAGAAATCGAGTGAATATCAAATGTTGTAAAAATATAAATTTCAGACGCTCATAAAAATTTAATTTAAGTTTCTTCTAGACATTTTTTTTTTGATAAAGGTAGACAAACTTATGAGTAATCTTATATTACATTTTCAAATCTTAGATTTAAAAAGAAAAATTTTTATGAATTTCAACTCAAAATAATTTGCTATTTTTCGTGATTTTTCCGTATTTTGTCAAAATTTGAACTTTAAATGCTTATAATTAAAAACTGTGACTAAGGATTTTTAATTTTTTTCATCTGCCTTTGAAACAATAACCTAGGAGCCTTCTATTAAATTTTCAAGCTTTTTTACTCAACAGATAAAATTTTATTGATATTTATAGAAAAAAAAACTAAAAAAATTGAAAACTGACAATGGCCGTAAACAGCTCAAAAAGAGTCAAAATATTTTCAAAATTTTATGGTGTATAGAAAATGCTAATATAAACGTTCAGTCAAAATGTCATGTCCCTACGGTCATTTGTTTTAGAGTTACACCAAAAACCAAAATCGATTTTCTCGAAAACAGATTTTGCGTAAAAATTCCCGTTTTTCCTTAATTTTTCTTTTGTTTTTCACGTCGCTTGTGAAAACTACTGGGAAATTTTTACTTTTGACCCCCCAAAGTACCAACTAGATTCACTTTCCTATCAGAAAAGTTACTATTGAAGAAAATCCAAGCACTTTTACTGTCCTAAAAGGTGATAACAGACACAAAAATAAAAAAAAAACACACATCATTGTAAAATCAATACATTCATCGCTTCGCTCAGAATCTAAAAAGGTGGGCAAGTGGATGTCGCTCTGCTGTACAGTAGGCTACAAGTGGGTCGCTGTGTTGGATGGTGTTAAATTTGAATTCAATGATATAATATCATTGTATAAGAAAAACGGTCAGTCAGCCTATGATATTACCAAGTATATTTGATGATATTAGGTATTGTGAATATAGTAATTTATACAAAACCTATTTACGCGAAACCTTGTTTTAAATTATCAATACTTAGCTATAAAATTTAAACATTTTATACATTTTTAACTTCAAATAAGTATTAAATTTTGTCAAAATGTTAACATTAAATGCCTATAAAAAAAATTGTGCCTATGTATTCTTAATATTTTTCAACTGTTATTGTAACAATATATTAGGATAAAAAAAAGGAAAAAATTTAAAACTGACAATGTCCGTAAACAGCTCAAAAAGTACCAAAATATTTTATAAATTTTATGGCGTATAGAAAATGAAAATATAAACATTCAGTAAAATGTTCATGTATCTAGTAGGGCTTGCAAACGTTATAATAACGTTATGATTATAACGTTATGTTTGATAAAAAACGATTGAAATTTGTAAACGTAATTATAACGAAAAACGATAAACATAAATAAATAAATAACACAAAACAAAACGTAACGTTTAACAAAATATATGATATATCATTAAACAAAACATAACGCAAAACGGTATATATTGTATTCCATTAAACAAAATAATTAATTTCCAATTATTTAATAATACTTAGTATTATTCAATTATTTATTCGATCCAAGAATTAATTTTATCCCGTATCCGGCCTATCCGGGAGATCCCGTATTAGATTTATTTTAAAATTTAATAAGAAGGTATTAATAGAATAATTTAATTACCAATAGCTAATAATAGTGATACTCTGATAATATTGTACTGTACTATCTGTACTACGGTCGGAATTTATACCATTCAAGTTATTCAACTATTGTGTTCGGTGATCATTGATATTTATTTTGTTATTTGTGAATGTTCTATTTAATAATGGTAATATGGTAATAAGTATAATTTAGATAGTATAAATTATACTATGTTGTCTACACTCTATAGTATATTAGCTATGTACACACTTTTATATTGCCAATACATATTATTTAACTTTTAACAACATAAATTATAGATTCTGATTATTTTGTCAATTGTAGGAAGGTATAAAATAAATGTTGACAAAGTATGTCAAAACAATCAGAGTAAAATATGTTTGAAACATAGATTCCTGCTTAAATGATATTCTCAAGCACAATATTGTAAAACTTACTAAATAATTTTAACATTTAAAAACCTAATAATACGTTCAAAATTTCAAAATAATGATCATGATTTTAGATTCTGAGTGAAACGATGAATGTATTGATTTTACAATGATGTGTGTTTTTTTTTTTATTTTTTTTTTTTTTATTTTTTTTTTTATTTTTTTTTTTATTTTTTTATTTTTGTGTCTGTGTACACGATAAGTAGTCGAAATAATGCTTCGATTTTCGACTTCAGTATCTTGTTCGATGGGAAAGTGAATATCGTTGGTGCATTGGGGAGGTCAAAATTTTAATTTCCCAGTAGTTTTCAAAAGCGATGTGAAAAACAAAAGAAAAATTAAGGAAAAACGGGAATTTTTACGCAAAATCGATTTTGGTTATTGGTGTAACTCTAAAACAAATGACCGTAGATGCATGAAATTTTCACTGGTTGTTTATATTTGCATTTTCTATACACAATACAATTTTGAAAATAATTTGACTTTTTTTGAACTGTTTACGGACATTGTCAGTTTTCAGTTTTTTTAAATTTTTTTTCTATAAATATCAATAAAATTTTATTTGTTGGGTAAAAAAGCTTGAAAATTTAATAGAAGGCTCCTAGGTTATTGTTTCAAAGGCAGATGAAAAAAATTAAAAATCCTTAGTCACAGTTTTTTTTTATACACGTTTAAAGTTCAAATCTTGAAAAAATACGGAAAAATCACGAAAAATAGCAAATTATTTTGAGTTGAAATTCATAAAAATTTTTCTTTTTAAATCTAAGATTTGAAAATGTAATATAAGATTACTCATAAGTTTGTCTACCTTTATCAAAAAAAAAATGTCTAGAAGAAACTTAAATTAAATTTTTATGAGCGTCTGAAATTTATATTTTTACAACATTTGATATTTACTCGATTTCTCATGTAACAATTTTCTTATTTTATTGTAATTAAAAAACAAATGACTGTAGATACTTGAAAATTTCACTGAATGTTCATATTAGCATTTTCTATACACCATAAAATGTTGAAAATATTTTGACTCTTTTTGAGCTGTTTACGGACATTGTCAGTTTTCAATTTTTTTAGTTTTTTTTTCTATAAATAACAATAAATTTTTATTTGTTGGGTAAAAAAGCGTGAAAATTTAATATAAGGCTCCTGATATATCGTTCTAATAGCAGTTGAAAAATATTAAAAATACATAGGCACAATTTTTTTTTATAAGCATTTAAAGTTCAAATTTTGACAACATTTATCAAATTTATAATTTATTAATTATTTTGTGGTTAAAAATGTATAAAATGTTTAACTTTTATGGCTAAGGATTTAAAATGTAAAACAAGGCTCCACGTAAATAGGTTATATATAAATTACTTTATTCACAATAATATCATCAAATATACTTGGTAATATCATAGGCTGACTGACCGTTTTCGCTCAGAATCGTTTTTCTTATACAATGATATTATATCATTGAATTCAAATTTAACACCATCCATTACAGTGACCCACTTGTAACCTACTGTACAGCAGAGCGACATCCACTTAACCACCTTTTTTTTTTTATATTTATTATTTTATAATAAAGTCCTTAGAGCCTAGGCAATTTATTAAATTCAATAATACATTATCACTTATAACTTAAGATTAATTATCATCATACTGTTTTATCATTTATTTTGTTTCCATTTCTTTACGAACTATGTATATTGTAATTTAATCTGTATCACTGTACTCTATATTTTGTAAATAATATGTAATTGGGTTATCTAACCCATTTAATTAAATAAATAAAATTACACAATACCTACTTAAAACTCAGAATAGGGAAATTATGTCCCCAAAAAAGGTCATAGTCATATACTTTTAAATTGCGGCCTGTGTACTTTTAAAACAGGTATCTAAATACTTTTAAATATTAAATAACGATAAACACAAAAATTGTATAACGTTTTAATTATGAATAACGTTAAACGCAAAAATTGTATAACGTTTTAATTCTGAATAACGATAAACACAAAAGTTGAATAACGTTTAAATTTTGAATAACGATAAACTCAAAATTTGTATAACGTTTTGATTGTAAATAACGTAAAACAATATTTTTTTTTCAAATGCAAGCCCTGGTATCTACAGTTATTCGTTTTTGGATAATGATAAAATAAAACCGCTACATGAGAAATCGAATCCCATAGGTATTGTAAAAATATGAATTTTAAACGCTCATATAAATTTAATTTGATTTACTTGTAGACATTTTTTTTTTGATAAAGGTAGACAAACTTATGAGAAATCTTGTATTACATTTTAAAATCTTAGATTTAAAAAAAAAAATTTTTGAATTCTCTACTCAAAATAATTTGCTAATTTTTGTGATTTGTTCGTATTTTGTCAAGATTTGAACTTTAAATGCTTATAAATAAAAACTGTGACCAAGGATTTTTAATATTTTTCAAATGTCATTTTAACAATATAGTAGGAGCCTTGTATTAAATTTTCAAGCTTTTTTACCCAACAAATAAAGTTTTATTGACATTCATAGAAAAGACCAATAAAATTGGAAACAGAAAATGTTTCTTAACAGTTCAAAACAAATCAAAATATTTTGAAAATTTTATCGTGTATAGAAAATGCAAATGTGATGTTCATTTGTTTTAGAGTTACACCAAAAACCAAAATCGATTTTGCCTAAAAAGTCCCGTTTTTCCTTAATTTTTATGATGTTTTGCCCGGCGCTTTTGGTAAAACTATTGGGAATATTAAAATTTGACCTCCCTAATGCACAAACAATATTCACTTTCCCATACCGAACAAGATACTGAAGTTGAAAATCGAAGCATTATTTCGATTACTTATCGTGTACACAGACACAAAAATAAAAAAACAAAAAAACACACATCATTGTAAAATCAATACATTCATTGTTCCACTCAGAATCTAAAAACTACAAAGGTAGTAAGTACCAATAACAATGGTGAATTTCATTTAAATTTGAAAAAGCACTTATTCGACACTATAAAAAAAATATATTAAAAAATATAAAAACAAAAAAATTATGTTTTAGTAGGTACATAGTACATACATGTACTGGTAGAATCGATGCTATATAATATATTAGTGAAATACTGGAATCGATAAATCCCATTACATTTCTCTGATTTTATATTACATTAATACAAACAATCAATTATAACATTATAGGCAGATACCAACTTGATACAAATTTAATCCAACCCATATTTATTAACTATTAATAATAAATAATAATTCAATTTAAATCTATATATATAAAGAAGTGTACATTTTGAATACATTTTATAGCTTAAGATCCACCAAACCGATTTTGATAAAAATTTCAGGACATATTAAGATTGATATGTAGATGGTTTCTGTGAAGTTTGTACGCTGTGGGATAAGTTGTTCCGGAGTTATGGCCTCATAAGTGCACACCTGGTGTGACATGGCCAAAAACAACAACAACGTCTATACAATTATTTTTATCTATATAAATATAACCCATAGCAACCATTAAAAAACAAAAATTTCTATCGTAAATCTCAAAATTCCTGTTTGAGCACATACCGGGGGTGATCACTTCCCTTTTTAAATTAGCCTATGACACTCACAAAGAATGTGGCTTTGTATTGGTGAAAGAATTTTCGAAATCGGTTCAGTAGTTTCGGAGTTTATCCCGAACATACAAACAAACGCTATCATTTTATATATTTGTATAGATAAAAATGAATGTTTGTGTGTAGATTAGACCTCTGGGAAGAAGACAGGCTAATTCAAAAAGTGTTAAATTTGTTTTTTTTTATTCATCGGATTTTAGTACGGTTGCGTGAGGCTTTTGTATTAATTGATTATATTATACCTCCTTAGGTGAAATTAAGTAAAAATGACAAACTTGGTACAATTTTGATATTTTAGAGTTAAATCATACACTTACGTACAAACAGCACGGGGTCCGCGATCTACCGCAGGTAGATTGCCTACCTGATAATATACTGCTGCGAATCAGAATTTTTATTCCGGGCAACAAGAAAGTTACGATAAATTTTGAACACCATACACCATGGTATTGTCCGAGTTGCGGTCGCAATAGACGAATTGCGGTCTTAATATATTGAAGGTAAAATTAACGTCTTAATTGCGGTCAGTATCCGGTTATCGATTATCCGATGAGCTCTTATCCAATTTTCGATAATATGCGATGTTGCCAAAATTTTGTAATTTATTATTTTCACGTATTATTACACCAATTATTATGATACGAGACGCGAGCTTTATCGACAATGTTATCGTACGTCAACGTAAGTCAACGTTATATCGTTTAGTCTATTGCAAGACGTTTTTGTATCAACACGTCAAAATGTCACAAGTCACAACTATCTGTAATGTATAGTGAAAAAGGGAAAATTTTGCTTGTATTAAATAATTTTAAATTTAGAGAGTACCGTCTGCTTAAGACAGGAGAAATGTCTTGGAGTTGCACTAATAAAAATTGCAATGCAAAACTCTACACTATCGGGGAAAAACACTTATTTTCAAGAACGCAAAATCAATCAAAAATCATCAAGCCGATACTGTTAAAATTTTAAACAGACAGAAGATAAACAACTCGGAAAAAAGGAAGGCTGATGAATTATCATTTTCGGAAAGGCCAAGGAAAATAATTCGTCAAGAGGTGGAGAAAGATGTCAATATTTTGAATACATTCACAGACAGAGACATGATTCGCATAGGTAAATAAATGAAATTAATAATATAGGTGAAATACCTAAAATTTTAAAATGTAATACAAAATTTCTCATAAATTATAATAGTTATTCTTAATTAATCTTTATTGTTCTTAATATTTAAATTTTAAATCATAATTATAATTTTTATAAAAATGTGTAAGTGTAACTATAAACTAACTATAAATTTGTATTTTGACGTAACGTATTTTGACCGTTTCATTTTTGTATATAGCATAATAATATGTAACTATTTCAATATTAAAAACATAATAATTATTAATCATATTTTTTTACAGCAACTAGGATTTTTACCTATTTTGATATTTAACCAGTTTTGATCCCGACCGAAACTCGGATTTTTTTTTTACCTGTTATAATCTCGACCGCAACTCGGTATCAACCTACACCATACACCGAATATTAAATAACGAATTGAACAAAGTTCGAGTCATATAGAATCGGTACATTTAACGGGCAACGAAGTGCCAGCGGGATCAAAAAATAATCAGTAACGAATTTATAATTTTATTTTTTTTGGTATTTTTGGAAGTAGGTACTTGAAATGGTTGAGATCTGGTCATCTGGATGTTCCTTGCCGTGCATTTTCGGGAACACCTTAGTCACATAATCTGGCCGAGAGTGGTTTTTTAGAAAGTTTATATAAGTGAAATAATAAGTTCTCATTGTGCATGAAAAAATTCTAAAAAATAGTTTTCATACAATTTGAATTCACAAGTCTGTTCATTGGCCGAGTGACTGGTCATGTGTGAACACGCCAACAAAATATATGTACAGCATAGTATAGTACTGTGTACTTACCAGTTATTTTTTATTCAATTTCAGTGTGTTTTCATTAAAAAGTTCGTTGGTAATAACTACCTAATAACATAATATTAACACAGTCTATACTGGGTGATTCTTTTATGAAACAACACTCAATATTTCAAAAAGTGTAAATTTTTTTGATAATATTTTTTTGCAAAGTTTCAAGTCGCTTATAAAACCAACGTAATTAATTTGATTATTTAATATACAATAACACTACACTATTTCAATTCGTCTAATTAATGTTAAATATTTATTCCAGTAAATGTACAAGTTAAAAAGCAATTTTTGATTATTACACTTATATATCAAATTAAATGTTTTTAAGTTTAATGTTTTAAGTCAAATTTGATTTCAGCTAATCAGTTTTCACAAACATTTCGATTGTGCGCTAGAAGATAAACTAGTTCTAAACCTAAATTTATCCTAACTACCGTGTAGTTTTTTTTGTTTTTTCATGACGTTTAATTCTTTAATTTTCTCTTCATTGAATCACTTAATTATTTATTTTGACATTTTAAATTATTAAAAATAATAAACAAATGACAATTAATAGATTATACAATAAATACGACAAACGATATAACTACGCAATAAAATAACGCCAATAGTAATATTACGACGATAATAATATTATTACTATAATAACGGCAATTAGATTTTGTAATCGGCAAAGTCGATTAGGGTCGTCGTTTTCAGGGAAAACTCATACTTTACAACCCACCAAAATCTCCAACTAAATTTCCAAAGTATAATAAAAAGGTATGCAATTAATTTTGTATGCTGGAAGTCGGTGGGCCCCTCTTATGAGTGGGCCCAGTGCAAATGTCCCATCTGTCCTTCCATAAATATGGCACTGGCTGCGGCGGCGGCCCAAGAGCATCAGTCCGCAGTCGTCTCATCGAGGACCGTTTTGGTGGGTGCCAACAGTCAACAGGCACAGTGCAACGAATAACGACGATGACGCAACAGCGGTCTTCGTCGCAACCGATTTCGACACGATCGCGACAAACGCAAACCTGTCGACAGCGGCCCAGCTAGGAGGGGGGAGGGGCTTGAACAAAAAAAAAAAAAAAAACAATATCCCTTTTTGAATTAGATATAGCCATATTATATAGGTAAGCCCTCTACGGGTTATTTTAAGTCAATACTTTTCTTAGGTGGGCCGTAGAATCCTAAATTATGCAGAATTTTAACTCCACTTGCGCCTATATGTTATGAGCCCGACACAAAATCGTAGCAGGTATTTAGGTACTTACCTCAACGTCCACCGCCGGTACGTCCCGAAATTTTCCGTCCCACATGATAATCACCGAGCTTGATCGTAAATTTCACATAAACTGCGACGATCGGTGATCAAATATCACGGGTTGGTACGTAGGTAGGTAATAGGTATACCTCCGTGACCCCATAATATACGATATACCCCTACGCGGTTGCAACTCGCAGTCGACTAGACTATTATATTATATTATGTCGTGGAACCCATACCGGGACAATGATCGAATGTGCGGTTTTATATATTACTAGAGACAACAGCGTAATTCATTTTTTAAGTTCAAATTTAAAAATTAGTTTGCGACCTCGACGTTGAATTAAGATCAATCTTAGGTGCAAAATTATATTTAGCAATCGCGCGTATGTGTTTCCGATATTTTTCCGCTCACCACGTTAATAATCGATGTCATGACCATTCTTTTTTTGATTTCATGTACCTATGTAATATTAATTTTACCCGTGTGCGAGCATGACGTAGAATAGCGCACCATTACAGACGAACATCGCACTTCAGACGGCGGATTATGTCATCGATGCCGGTTGAAATGTACTTACGTTTTTTTTTTTTATAATAGGTATATTATATACTTATTATCGGCGTCCGGTCGGCCTGATTTGCAGTGAATCACAACACATTGTATTAGTATTATTTAGATTTTTTTTTATTTGTTTTTGTTCCAGATAACGACGTAATAATAACAATTATTAAATTAACGAAAAGCAAAACAAACATTTAAGGTAAATATGCACCTAGCTGTATAAGATGTAACCTGCAGGGGCGTACCTACTGGAACCCATTTGGCCCACTATTACGATAAAAAAATCGGCATCATATCTATAGTATTACAAATTACAACCTTAACTTTTAGAACTTGATTTTTGACTTTTGGTTATACTCACGTAGTCACGTCTCATCCTGATAAATAAGTACCTAGTGGCGGCACACACTTAAAAATAAATAGGTATAGCATATTGAATCAGTAACCTCTATATTGGATAATAGCCTATAATATTATTCAATCGTTTATTTTTAATATTTCTATATGAAGTAGAATTTTTATGATGTAAATATCTTGGGGCCAAGAGGTCCACCCACCCACCAAAAAATACAACATGTTGCTTTTTCCTATTTTATATACAAGATTTGAAAATTAATATGAGATACATAAGTTCTTCTACCTTTACCAATAAAAAAAGTTTACACCAGTCACATTAATTTCTTATGAACGTTTGACGTTCAAATTTTACCACTTTGGATATTCACCCGTAAATAAATTATTAAAGATTTATCATCGAACGATACTCTTATTTGAATGTACTTCTTAACATGAAATTTCCACCAAGTTTATTTTATCATTTTCTAGTTATGATAACATTTTAAAAATAATTCAACTCTTTATGAATTAATTATACACTTCCATTTGTTTTCATAAATATCGACAAAATAATTTATGGGTCAAAACGTTTGAAAATTTAATACAAGGATCCTCATAAGTTGTCATAAAAAGTTTAAAAAAATTAAAAATATTAAGTATACACTAGGCACTGTTTTTTTTTTATTCCAATTTTAAATGTTGACAAAATTAGATATTTTGCTGTGATTTAGAAATATAATTCGTAAGTACTTGAAACTTTTTAAGTACCTATTTAAGTATATTATTATATTTTAACACACAATGACATTTTAAATAGCAATGTAACCTACAATGTTTATATTACTAATAGTAAAATAAATTACTTTAATAGAAATTATCTGTGTCATGAAATATATATGGTATTATCATTATGGTAACATAGGTAGGCTAGTTGAAAATAGTTTTTCGTTTACAATGATTTTATATCATTGAATTCAAATTTAGGTAACACATAATATTATATTTTTACTCTAGCAGTCTAGCATAATACACATCATTACAGTGTGGCCGCTAGTATCAAATGTTAATTCGAGCGGTCCTACTTGCCCACCTTTTTTTACTTTTGACCCAATTCGCTACCAGAAACCAACCACCCAAAGTTTAAAATCTAAGCACTTTTACTTCCCTAAAGGTAATGACTCAGAGAAAATAAAAAACACTCCACAAATCATTGTAAAATAAATACATTCATCTCTGATCTCTCCACTCAGAATCTAATATATAGAACTACCAGACTCCATTCAATTGAACAAAATTAAATATAACTACCTCTTATACGTATTTTTGAGTGCTAAAAACTAGTGAAAAATCTATATACCTATATAGTATGTTAGTTTTACTTTTGTCATCCGAACAAAATTCAACCAGTTATAAGCATTTAAAACATAAGAAAATACAAAAATATTAAATAGTTTGAGATTATAGAATATAATAGTATATATTTTTAAATACAAAAAAAATTGATATAAAAATAAATTTGAATATAAAAAGCACATAATATTATCATGGAATAGTTTATGTAGTGTCTTAAGTATACAACTATGAAAATAATTGGATACATTATGTCATTAGGAATTAATGTATAATATATTATAAATTATAGGAAATATGTTATCATTAAATGGTTTGCAATTTGAATTTTTTCAATAGATGATTGATTCGTAACGCCATTTAGAATCAACCTCTTCATAAATACAGGTTCAAGTACCATATTCTTTGGTCATAATAAACGAGTATACATAATTATATAAATTTAAATATAAAATAAAAATAAATATTAAGACACTAAAACCACTTTAATACCTACTTACCTACATTTAAAAATTGTTATAAACTATTGTGAGATTGAATAACATTGTTAGATTTCTGTAGATAAGAATCAATATAACATTTTTATCTTAGTTGAAAAAAACATATAAATGTAAGAAAAAAAAATTGTTCTTCTTAATGGCATTAGTCCTTCTAATGATTTTTTAGCATTTAGTAAAAAATAAAATAAAAAATTATACATAATAATGGCAATAAAAAAATTATAAAATAAAATAGTAAATTGAATACAGACGTCCAACTTGTAACATTAATAATTGTACTTTTCCATGGTTTATAAATATTAATAAATACATAATTATTAATGTAACTGTAGATTCGTGGATTTAAATTAATTTGTAGCCCCATCACCGATTCTTAACACTTTTTGACTGCTCTCAACAAAATCCTTTTTAAAATAAATTATAATTATATTATTAGTATTGGTATGTAAACACTTTTAATAATTTAACCTACCATAAGTTCTTTACTCATGTAATACTCTTGAGTGACTCCGTCATTTAGATTACAATCTTCGCAGAAACACATAAATATTGTGTCAATCACCATCTACGGATTTAATTAAGTTTAATATTTACTACATAGTATTTATACATTGTAATAATAAAAAAAATGAATATCTTACCTCATATACAGAAATAAAACAATGTGCCACGAAATAGGCGAAAATTCCTGCAACTGTAAGCGGAACCCACAAATGAAGGACTCCAGGTTTAGTCTAAAACAAATTTCATTAAATATTAAATATATCAATGTGTTAAAGCATTTGATTGGTAAGTGGTTTTAATTTTTAGAAATGATTACCAGTAACCACCAAGTTCAATTAAGGGGTAACATGTAGCAGTAACCTTTATTTTTCAAAATCGATCAATTTAACAAAACCGGAAGTATCAAAAAAATTTAAGTTATTTTATAATTTAAAATTTTTTTTTTTTGTTTTTTGGAAATATATGTAATTCTATTTTTTGATTAATAATTTTATTTACAAGAAAATAAGTACGATTAAAGACAGGAAACTATCTATAGCCACGACAATAAGTAATAAGCACTAAGATACTAAGTACGATTCATTGATTCATAGACATATTACAAAACATATTAGATGATTATGATTAACACTTTTCCATGAACTATTTTTCAATCAATGGTTATATACTTATATGTAATGTAATTCTAATTTATTTTCTCCATAGCTTTAAATGATAAAATATAGCCATTTAAGTATTTATTATTTAATTTAGCTTGTCCTGAACAATTTTATAAAGTAGATATTTGTTTTGTGTAAATTTAAGTAAAACTAAAATTTTCCGAATAAACCTAAATGGAAAAAAACCGTTTCCAAAGTGGCTACCAGTAATCTTGAAGAATTAAAACTGCTTCCAAACTAATAACCACATTTTTAGAGGTAATTTTGGTAACCGGTAACTAAATTTTTCATAAGCGGTTCCAAGGGATATAAGTTTGTATCTAATATTAGACATTAATTAATTATAATATTGATTACAATACCTCAAGCATTTTGAAGCCTAGTAGTACAGTGGATGTGACCACAAGTACTTTTCCTAAGAAAAGCACAAAATCTCCAACAGAATTGATGGCAGCAACACGTAGTACGTTTGAAGTTATCATTTTAAAAGCTTGTTGTCCTGATCTACAGAAGTTATCACCATAAATAGCTAAAAATTAAAAATAACATTATAAATTTAAATTAATCAATTACTTTATGATATAAAATCTAAATTATCATAACTATAAAAACAAATATAATATATTATAAAGTATATTTTAATAATCCAAATTCTAAAAACGTATAGAATAATAATTCTCAACTATAACATAACTGTAATTGCATACTTAAATGGCCCTTGACCACAAGTTCACATTATACTCCCAATTAGATCACCTGATTATACTGTATAGTGACTAAATTATAAAAAACTATTGGTTATATATTTTTTTTTCAGTGAAAAATGGATAAATTTGTAATGTTTTCATTAAAATTATTATTAAATGTTAAAATTTATATAAGTTTTTTTTTTTTGAAATAATCCTTTTAAAAATCTACAAGGGAGTGTGGCCGAAATATTATACAAAGACATGAGCAGCCACCAGTTACAAGTTAACATAATGTCAATATAGAATAAGTCGAGGAATAAGTTTACCTATTTAATTAGAACTCAAGAAATAAACCATAAACCATTTAATTTTATACTTTATATCTTAATCAGATAGGTATACCTAATACTTAATTGCTGACAAAAATAAATATTTCTTACCGATTTCGATGTAAGCATTTCTTGTCAAATATTGTATAAATTGTTGTATACAACTGAATAAACATTGAAATATTTTATACAATGACTTTGCTACTTCATTTTTGGAGTCCTTCAGGGTTTCATCAATGAAATTTAAAATAGCTCTAATTATTTGGAGAACGGCTATAATGAACGATCCTAAAGCTACAGATCCCATATGATAGTTGAATAAATAACTAATAGATGTTGAAATTGGAGATGAAACATTGTCTTTGTTTCTAGTGAAGAACCATGTGGCAACAGAACCAGCAATTATCATATGTTGACAGCCAATGATAAATTCAATAACCCAAACTAATACCAAAATGTTATAAACTCTAGCAAATTTCATTAACTGATCCTTTTTATAGTAAACATTATGGCTCAGCGGTTCAAATGCAGGGGACCCAGATCCTTGAATGAGTACAGCAAAATAACTCCATAGAATGATCGCCAAGCACAGGAATAAAAACGTCTGAATGGACAAACATATTATCAAATATTAGTATTAACATAATAGGTATGTGACAACTGAAATTCTTAAACCAATTAAATAATATATTTATTAATAAGTGTAAGTATACGTTTGTAATAAACGTAAAAGCATTTTAATATACTACAAAGAAGTATTTTGATTACTTTTAAAATGTATATGTATTTATATTCAAATACTTTTGAAATTTAGTACTGGAATGTATTGTATTTCAAATACAAATTACACTAAGTATTTAAATACATTTTAAAAGTATTCTTAACAACTGCTTATTAGTTATTATTAACTTTTAACTTACCACCATTGGTTGTATGAGTAATAATGGCATGCTTTGTATGGCTTTACCAGATTCTTTAAACAATTGGACAACAAGGGCAATGCGACTTCTCATTGCCACAATGATTAGCAAGATAATTATCTAATATAAATAAAAAGTTACACAATTTACACATAAATAATAAAAGTATTGTATCTTAAGACATGTACTCACTGTCGATATTGTGGCGATTAGTGCAAATGCAAAGTATGTATTTACGTCTCGTTGAGCAACTTGATCTTTAATTTCAGAATCAGACTTTTGTTTCCAAGTGATCCTACATAATAGAATGTTAATAGGAAAACCATTAAAATGAGTGTATAGATGCATTTTTTATCACCCAAAATTTGAAATATATTACCATAAGAAAATAGATCCTGAAATGCTGACTACAACAACACCAATAAGTACAAACCAAACAACAATACCAGCAACAAATCTTATCAAAAATACGATGACAAGTGATACAACTGCAAGTAAAGAAAATACAAAACTCAAGATTTAGCAATCATATAAAAAAATTGGTGAATTAACAAACAAAATACTAAAATTCATAAACTATATTATTATTCTAGTTAATTGACCGCAATTTCAAATATTTTAAATATCAAGTAAGATATAAATTTTAAGTTTTTGCATAAAAGTTATTATGAAACTTATAATATTAAATCTTCTAGTAGTTTAATATTATTTGGTTAATAATGATTATTGTCCAGTTATAATTATTTATAATTCTAGATTTTTTTTTTTTAACTAACAATATAAATAATTAAAAATTCCAATATTAATATTGTTATTCAACAAAAAGTGCTTCATGGAAAAACTTATATTTAAAAATATTTTCATTAAAAATTCTTAAAAGTAATAATATTAAGTTTGTATGAATATTATATCAAAATATTAAATTTACTTACTAAAAGCAAATATGCAAAGATATATTATATCCCATTTAGTGTGTTGTAAATCTTGAGTCATCTCCTATAAAATAAAAAAACAATATTTTTAATTGTTATTTATAACGACCAGATAAAACTATAAACGCAGAAAAAATCAAAATGTTAACCAAATTAATAAACGTACAATTATTACCCAAGTCATTTAAATTGCATGTTGTAAATCATAATAATGTATACAAATATAATTCAACAAGTCCATCGAAAAAAAAAAAAGATAGTAACTATTTTGTACTGTCTTAATTATTAAAATAAAATTAATATCCAAAGTCAATAGGTATATAATAATTAACAACTAAAGAATGACATATTTGAAAAATTACTTGAAACAAGCTGCCAATTGATGAATTTGTCAAAATATTGTTGATGGCTGATTCATTGCCTTTTGGAATACATCTATGTAAGAATTCTTGGCTAAAATTATAAATCAAATAGTTTTTAATTAAAATGTAAACAATGTTATATAATATATAATAATAACAAATACATACTAATCCTTAAAATCAGAACACTTTTCTACACATTCTCTCTTGACGTATTTTAAATCGGCTACTTTATAAATAGGAGCATCAATTTTTAAGAATCTAAAAAAAAATTAATGTATTACTAATTATGTGATAATTTGAAAATAATACTGATTAACTTACGGTTTATTTGTCATGTCTTTACCAGTACAAAATTTTGGATCAGGGTTTTTATTTTTAAATCCACAAATGTCACCACATTCATCAAAGCCATAGAACAGACGATTTACATCACCATTTGTTGTACAGTATATGACTAATCCAAACTAAACGAATAACGTAAATTAATAATAAAAAGTACAAAATAAAGTTCATAATATAAAATATGAATACTTACCAAGGATATCAATACAAACAAGAAAAGGACCAAAAATGAGCAATCTGTACAAGATCTTCCTTTTACAGGACCTTTGAAATTGGCCTATAAAAAAAGTACAAAAAAATAAAAGTGTCAATATACATTAAGTTGAAATTGAATCAAACAAATTAAATATTAAGTATGGTTGAAATGTGCAACACAAACATTTTTTCAGCCATAATATACAGTTATATATGTTAGTCAAAGGGATACAGTGAAACTTCAATGATATATTGTACTGATAGGAGAATACAATGTAGTATACACAAAATAAGTTATGTTTGCTTCTGTATATTAGAATAATAATTAAATAATAATAATAATACATAGTATAAATGTATTATACTATTATGTCACTATATGGTATATTATATAGTACTATAGTATATGTGTGTCAAATAAGGCAGTCCCCTCCACTGAAGAGAAAAGCGGTGCTGGAATTCAGTAGTTCACAAATTAAAGTCAGAAGACTTTCTGAAATGAACACTTGTGGTGATCCATTTCCCGTCATCTCGATTTTCACAAGGCTGCAAACAATGGGTCCCCAGACAACTGACTCTAGCTCACAAGGCTCAAGGAATAAGATCAGCCCAAGAATTTTTAAAACGTTTCAGATCTGATGGAGATAATTTTCTCAAGTCAATAGTGACAGGAGGCGAAACTTGAGTTTCCCACTAAAACTCAGAAAAATGTATCCCCTGGCTGTGAAAAAGTTGTTAAGTCGATCAGAAAAATCATGGCCTCCATTTTTTAGGTCAACATTTTTGAAACCCTGATTGAAATTCAGCTACAGGGGGGACTGATGAACAGGGCCTATTAAACAGGTAATGGTACTCTGAAACTTCATCGAGCAATCAAAAAGGTTTAGGTGAAGACTATTGAATATTAATCTCCATTATGTGTCTCTTTCATAACGCTCAGTATTGTGTCGCCCATGTCATAACTGTTCGAATCTGTTTGGATGGGATGTTCTAACCCCCCTATCATACAATATCGTTGATCATCAAATTTAATAAGGCACTAACAGATACAGTTCTGATAATCTTTTATAAATTGTATAACATTTAATAACTCAGTTTTTAAAAATAAACTTGTTTGTGACAAATGGTGAAAAATTTTTTATTCTAATAACA
The DNA here is from genome assembly GCF_019925205.1 of Metopolophium dirhodum. Taxonomy (NCBI): domain Eukaryota; kingdom Metazoa; phylum Arthropoda; class Insecta; order Hemiptera; family Aphididae; genus Metopolophium; species Metopolophium dirhodum. Next base: position 23,134,930 of record NC_083564.1, on the reverse strand, counting down.
AAAAGAAGAAATTGTAGAACTTGATTTATGCACATTACCTCAACAGCTCAAATTGTATATTTATAACTTATAAGTGATACCTGTAATACGAACTGTGATATATGTACTAAACTGTAAATGTTCAATTTTGCATTTCAGCTTCATTATAGAAATATGACTAATGAGTAATGACTATACTAATACTATACTATGTAATTATTACATACCTTTGCATCTGGTGAAGATGGTTCAATTCTATCCGAAGAACCGCAACAACTAAATAAGTCTCCCATTTTATGAACTAAAACAAAAAAAAACCAAAAATAATTATGTGCTACAATAGTTTCACATTGTTGATACAAATATTGAGAAAACACTACTCTAAAATAATTTATAACATTAATGATAGGTACTATATTTTATAAATTAAATGTCTCAATAATGACAGTTTAATTACATTAATAGGAACACAAATCTTTGATATATTATTAAGTTAAACTCATACTTTTGGTTTTGTTGATAATTATTTAATAAATACATTTAAATAACATATTGATCACATATAGTTTGAAATATGATATTTGTAAAAATATAGGAATAGAAAAATATTATTATTTTATCTACATTTATATACTATATAATAAATTATAAAATTGATCCAAAATATTAAATAAAGAAAAAATAGGTAAAGAATAGATTGTATTTATTTCCTCTACAATTAAGAGGTAAAAATTATTTAACTTTTTATATAATTTCTGATGGGGGATTAAAAAAATGCTCTGATTTATATTATAACATATAAGGTTAAGTTGGTAGGGAACAATTATATGCTACCTATAACAATGATGTCTGGAATTATAGAAGACATTTTTAAATATTTTCCATGGAGCCTTAACACCTGCAATTGTAATTTAATCATACATGGTTCTATTTATACTTAAATATACTTAATTATACTTCTATATATCTATTTATACTTAAATACACCTTCTAGATTCAACTTTTTAATTTGTATTTATTTTTACATTTTGTTATACATAACACTATAGATAATTATGCCCAAGTAATATAATACTAAAACTGTTATTTTTCATTAGTAATTGGGCAAGGTAATTAGACAGTTTAAGATTTAAGTGTCCATTTAAACTATTTTCAGGTAATTTAAAAAAAAAAAACAAAAAACACGGTATGAAGCTAAAATATATATATTTTATATCATTATATTATTTATATTATAATATAATATATATTATATTATATATATTATATAATATTTTACATTATTTATATCATTATATTAATTCAAATGTAACTTTAAACTTTAGCTGTTAACTGATTAAGCAGAATATTTAGAACTGCAAAATTCGAAATTCAACCATAAAAACCATTGTAATAATTGAAAATTCAATACACTCTATAAAATATGACATTTCTAAATTCTAATCTCACACACAGTTCCAATGTTGGCATTTATGCATCTTCTTCTTTTACTCGTAAGAATTATTTTAAATAGAAAAAACAAGTAGGCAGGTATTTTATGTTTTAATTTTCAAGTCTGTAAGTTACAAACATACTGACACTGTCTTGATATACATTTGAATAACAAACAATAATTGCTTAACTATTATTTTCTTTTATTATTTAAATTGGTTAGGTTACTGCATTTATATTTTGTGTTACAGACTTTGTCTGGAGAATTTATTTTTTCACTGGCCAGATAGCGCTTCTTTTGTGTTCTTATTTTATATTTTACCTGCATTAGTGTCAACATAATATGCTTAAATATGTACATAATAATATGTATATTTTTTTGAGCAAATACCTATTCCAATGATATATCTATTTTTTCCCTACCATGTATAAGTATGGAAAAAGTTATTAGCATGACAAAAAACATTACTTGCATAATAATATCTTATAAATTATTTATTTATTTAATATTTCATGATTTAATAATTTAATATACACAAACATGTGATTCTTTACCCACTACACACAGTATGTAACAACTAACAACTAACCAGGAATATTAGGATACATTTTAACAAAATGGTTACCTAATCATAATTTAAAAAGGTTACTACAAAAAACTGAATGAAAGAATTTGATGATCATCACATTTTTTTCTACTAAAAAAGTGTGTTCAGACATAAAAATAAAAACACACATCAATGTAAAAAAAGCTTGAATTATTGATTAACACCTAAGCCAATAATGGAAAAAAATTGCAAACACTGTACCAACACCATTAACTGATGCCCATTAGAAAAAAATAAAAATCGTTTTACCTATACCGGTCATAATATTGCTGGTCAAAAATAAAAAATCTCATTAATCATCTACGACCTATAGACATAAATCTGAATAGATACAGACTACCTACCTGTATTATAATTTATAGCAACTTAGAGAATACGTGCTTAAGTTGGCAAAATGTTAACAGCACGCAAAAATATTTTTATTTCTTTGTCAAATCTTGTATTTATTAGAAAATAAAAGTGAAAACAAATAAAATTAGTTCAGTTTAAACTAGAAAGGAAATAATTAATATAAATGTTTTTAAATACCTACTCCAAGCATTGATTAAAATACAATATACTTAATTTATTAAGTATATTTAATCAATGACTTCAGATTTGTCAATTTTTTAACGGATCTCACATTCTCACTTTCCACCAATAATGGCAAAAAAACATTTACAGATATAAACACACTACTGGTAAGAACAATTTTTTTTGTACTTTGATTACAAGATTTTTATCGCCACATGTAATCAGGGATTTGGAAACAATGGGTAAAAAAAAAAATCTTTTTAAAATGAACCGTCCTGAACAATGTATAATATAATACATATTATTATCACGTTGGCGGGTGCTTTGTGTTAATAATACTCCTATATTAGCAGTATGACAATACTTTGTCTAAAACAATTATATAGGGGGGGGTCACTTTTAGACATTACCCACAGCTATTATAGTAGTAATACAAAAAAACGCCTTATATTGTGCCGATCATAACAAAAATTGTGCCTTAATTACCAGTAATATTGGTAATGGTTTCTTGAGAACAAGTAATTTGTACTGGCCCTATTGCCTATACATCCTAATAGACTATAGAGTATAGACTATAATAGACCATTGGACATGTCTAAATTAAAACAAAAATAGAATATTCATTTTTATTTTTAGTCCATTATATGGGAATATTATCGCACTTTGATTGTTGTTTTATTTCTATTTTTACAATAAAAAGCAAAAACAGCAAAAACAGCAATAACAGCAATAACAGCAAAAAAAAAGTTGTTAGCGCAGTAATTCATCATTAAAAAATTAGCGCCAAAGCCTAAGCATTAATGAAAAAAATATGTAATTTTAAAAGATACGTCTACCTACGTGATATTACATGGTGTTGCTATTAAAATGTTATTACCGAATGGGTTTTGACTTTAGGAGGTAAATACCCTCCAATCGCTAATGGAACTTATAAGATTTAAAAAATTCTGTTGTTTTTCCACCGGTGTGCGATACAGGGAAACCCGCAATTGAGATGAGAGTAAGTGGTAAGGAAAGATGTAGAAGCAATGAAGCATTAGGAGGAAGATACAAGCGTCAGATACTAGACAGGGAGGCAAGGTTGTATAAAAAGATGGCCCTACAGTTGTATTATAGAACACAAATTGCTGACAATTTTCATCACAATAATAATAAGTATTTTTATATTAACGTATAATATACCTACTATATTATATTATTGTAATATAGGTATGTGTCATATATGCGTTAAAATAAATAAGCGTGTTCAATAATCTATAGACAAAAAAGTTTAAGGGGTTTAATTTTAACTATTACCACCTATACACTTAGAATTATTAATTTGAGCCACACACTTCTTATGTTTAGGCAATTTCTATTTTTATAACTCAAGTCTCAACTGTGTCAATGTGTTATTATTATATTACTTACCCGATTTGATCGTTTTTATAATAAATTATAACGTACTTTTAAGTACGTGGGTACTTGTATTAAATAAGTAGCAAGTAGAAAATACTAAATGTTATTAAATAATAAAAAAAATGTAACGTCCCCCGTTTATGTATTCAGGTTCCCCGCCACCCATTCACATAATATATTCCGTTCAAGGGCCACCGCCCCCCACCACATACCTAAACTCGCCCATCGGGCCTGGTGTGATACTGTGCACGTGACCCTAATACTTAGTGTGCAAGTATACAGATGTACAATTTTCGCTATTTTTATTTCATATCTCAAACAATACATTAATACAATCGTATACCAGGACAGTAAATAATATTCGTAGGCAATACACGCCCGGTTCCGCTGCAGTGTCTGGATAAGACGCTCGTAAAGTTTGACGGTCGATTACGGCAGCAAGGTATATGATTATATACCGTGCGGCGTGTTGTATGTCAACAGGTAGGTCTATATAAATATGAATTGAGCGATAACGGTTTGTGAACGGGACACGAAATGAGCTAAAATTAACTGCAATTCAGTGTATAATATTATTATCTACCATATTATTATCATAACCACATACACAAAAACGGTCATAAATTCATAACTATTAAGAATCGAGAGCGTCTCGAAATAAACAAGTCTCGGAGTGAACAAAAAAAAAAACCACGTATAATTATAGAAAGTCGAGTAGAAAGTTAGCGTTGGCGGTATTCGCCTATAAATAAAAATACCGGCTAACGACGTTCTATATAGTAATTAATAATATGATAAGTTTCGCGGACTCTGGCCTTTGCCCTTTGATGTAGTTGGTAGTTTGGTACTTAACTACAGTTGTTGTACAGTGACATGTCGCATTGTCGCGACGGTCGTCGAGGTTCGGAACGATAACTGTTCCAATGGTCTCCCACCCTCGTCTGAGACGATCACCCCGTTTTTGGGCGGCGTGGCCATGAACGATTTTTTTTTTCATCCGACACCACGGCTCCACACGTCCGTCGGTCGTGAGTCTCATAACGTCATATTTAAACACAGAGTTTTAGCAATCAAATCGCGGCACACGATGATCGCCGGCCGGTGACCGATAAAAGATTTAAGCGCCACAGATCGGTTGATCCGTGATCGGTACACCAGAATCGATGCGTCCACGGACGATTTGCTTGTAAGCAACGCATCATGCGGCACAAAATCGTTAATTGGAAAAAAAGAATTCTGTTGACAGAGTTGATTACGGTCTGTCTACGTTGTTATAAATGTATTAATAATTATAGACATAGGTAATGTATTATAACGATTTTATGCTCGATGATATTTTGTACTTTGCTGTCGCGTGAACGCGTTATACAAATCAAAAACGCGATGGTAAAACGCTCAAAACCGCATAAAAAACGAAAAAATCAAAAATGGATGTTGTATGCGGACCATACGTGTACTTAAATATTTGAGTAAAACTATTACCTACTTACTAAATTAATTATCACATAATACATAGATTCGCTTACCGTTTGTACTACACGTCCAAACACTCGAGGAAGACGACGGCGGTGATCCCCGTAAATCGGCTGCAGACCGGTTTTTCGATCAAAACACCGGGCCGACGATGTCAACAAAAACAACAACAACAACGGCCAACGAGCAAAACACGACTCAACGACGGGCGAATAGGCGTAGCGGCAGCAACAGTGCGACTGGGCAGTGGGCCACAGTGTCGAAAAAGTAAAAACAAACCGGCGGCGTCCGCGTCTCCCACCACGAGGAACCCGCGCGAGTAACCGGCGACGCGACTCGCGAGTAATCAGTATCGTTACTGCGCCGCGGTTTGTACTTTGTAGTTTGTATACAAATAATAATAATAATAATATTTAGTCGTTCGCGGCGGCGCGGGACGCGGGACCGCCCATCATCCGCTGACGTCATCGCAACCGCGACAACCGACAACCGGCAATTACTGCTCCACTGAGCACACAACACGAAATTCGTCAGAAATCGAAGACACACTGTCGCGCCGGCCGCCGACCCATCTCGCATCTTTCCCTCCTGTCAAAGATTTAAGGAAAAAAATACTTACGACCGTGTTGGTGCGCGGCCCGAGAGTGCTGCGGTATGCATTGTGTTCTCATTACATTATGTAGTCCAAATAATAAAAATAAAAATAGTCTGTTCACGTGCCGTTGCCCGTCCACTATCCATGGGCGCCGTGACCTCGAACAGACGCGGCACACGTGTACAATAAAATAACACAATATAATAGTACTTATATTGTATATTAATTGTATAGTGTAAACTATAGTATATCTAGTCATATACAATATTATGGTGGACGCATAATATTATATTATGAATTATGATATTGTACCTATGTATAAAATATGTATAATACATTGAATATTATGCCGATCGCCCCATCGCCGATGTCTTGTGTTTTACAAACATAATAATATCATGCCGCGACACGAAATCTCCAAGACGCTGTGTTCGTTACATAGAGTATTGCTCTGTGGTTCGATACGGGCCCGCCCGTCTTCTAAACAATTGATTATAATAATAAAAATAAATAATTCGAAAAAGTATTTTTGGTCCAACTAATCATTACTCAAAACGATAATATTATAATATTATAATGTATTATACACCCACGCGTCTACAAATCAAGATCGTGATAAATATAAATTAAGTTGATAACATTCCATCTTATACAGCTAAAGTTATTCATAATCTCTGATTGCCGAACAGTCTGACTAATAAGTTGTTGGCAGTCGATAGTGTAGTATAATACTATGACACGACGACCTTGCTGTTCTGATTAATCTGATTGATATTTCCTGCAGATATTTAAAGGTAAACAGTCGCACGTCCTTAGAATTTAAAGAAGCGAATAAATCTTGACATATATTAATATATTATATACATCAACCTATATTACACTGGATTACTGGCTACGATCAGTGCTCACCCTTTGTGTACAAGGACTCGAGGACTTGTCCATGAATGATGAATATAAATATAGGGATAGACGCCGGCCCTTGACCGAAACTTGTCATTATTACGACGCCGTTTTGTATTTGAATTGTTATTATTATATGTTTCCCACCGCGACTACTCCACAGTACATATGCCTAATATTTGATGACTGAATACCGTGCGACGTACCTATAAGTCATGTAATTATTTTTTAAGGTTTATTTAGTCGCATGTAATAGAGTGTTGAGTGCAGACATATTATTATGCACACTATAATATAGTATATTGTATATATAATATATTATAATAGTATAGTCGTTATACTACACATCACTATTCATTATAATACCCATGTTGTTGTCTTTATCGTATAAAAACAGGAAACGCGCAGGACGCATGATAATATAATGTGGTTTAGACTTTAGAATGTTTAGATGCACCTTATTGTCAGTTTAGTGGATTATGTCGTCCGGTCATCGCTGCCGGTTAAATATTTTATAGCCTATAGGTATTAATATATTATTTTTATGTTTTAGTTTGACAAGTTCAGTTTTTGTACAAAAAAAAAAAATCACCGACATTTTCTGAAAAGTATGACTTCCCCTCTAACCATGTCACTGGAGCCGCCCCCGGTATTCACTATGTATAATTGTATAAAGTATTAAACTATATAGTATTATAGTTATTATCTGCTACTATTCTGTATTCATTAAGGGTGCAGACTGCAGGCGGGTGCATAATTTTGGTGCAAAATGAATTATTTGCTATAAATGTATTATTATAATATATGATTATAATAATGATTAATGATAGGTACCTATTTAAATAAACACAACCATGCGAAGTATTCAAGTATATAGTTGAATTATGTATATGTATGTAGGTATACCGTATACGAATATACGATGTAAGAATATTATAATATTTATCATTATATATTATGAAGGTTCAATGTTCTGAAACATAATCTTTTACCTTTATATAAGTTTAAACCGCCAAATTCGTTAATTTACTACTGACTTTAAGTGACTATTGGTTACATCACTTACATAATATACCTAATAAAACTTATAAAAATTAATTCAGTATCTAATAGGTACCTTTTTAATACGAATTAAATATTATAACGTGCAATTATTGTTTTTCAAAAACTAATAATTTAAAAAAAAATTATATTTTATTTCCATTTTGTATTATATAGTATTATACCGATATTATTGATATCATCAAATTTATTTTAGTATTTACTAAAGAGAGAATTTGCAAGAGCAGCAAAAGAAAGCTCTCTATTAGTGAAGCCGTGAAGGCATTATAAATAATTAATTGTGAAAGAGTATAAGTGTATATAACGTAATAATGTATAGGTACTATAGGTAGCCAAGTGCCCAGGTAGGTTTATCTTCTGATCGCTACAATCGTTTGAATATAGATATTGTATTTTTTTATTATTGTGTATAATATAGTATTTAGGTACATACTCATTAGTAGAATATAAACTTATGCTTTATAAGTAGTTTTCAATTGAATAATTCTTATAATATTTTTTTTTAGTTAATTTTAAAATAAAATGTAAATTAGGTAGGTATATAAATTAAAAACATACCTCGAATAATGTTAAATGCTATATTATATAATATAACTTTATAATATACCTATGTCCTATATATTGTGTAAAAAATTCATATTTTATTGGACTCTATTATTCTATACCCTAAATTATAAAACACATAATATAGCCATATAGGTGATACCGACTATAGTTATACATATATACTTTAAAGTCTAAAGCAGTACAGCCTTGTCGAAATGAAGCACGTGATGTTGTATAATATATTGTCGATATCATAGGTATAATATATTAATATATTATATATTGGTATATAAACATATAGTGTATGAGTGTATGATCGTATACTTTAATACTGCAATGTTGCAGTGTGCCATACAAAATTCATAAATCATCATAACAAATAACTTAAAGAGGACGTTACATCGACATTTGGTGTCTCCGTCTTACAACTTACAAGTGCGTAACACGACAAATTGTACGCTTAGCAGAACACGTGTAGCTCCGTCAATTTAAGAATTAGAGTGAATTGTCTTCTTTTAACATTTAAAGGTAAGATTATTATCTAGGCTATCTCGTCGGTATTTTACTTAATTTTAATTTTAAATCGACAAACAATTTACAATTTTGAAATACTCTAACTGGCTTTAAAATTAAAATTTAATAAAAAGCCCATGAGATTGCCTAGATGGTAATCTTACTTTAAAATTTTATAAGAGGACAAAATGTACTCTAATTTTTAAATTAACGGAGCTAAACATGTTCTACTGACCGTACAATTTGCTGTGTTTCGCACTTGTAAGACGTAGACAATAAATGTCGATGTAACGTTCTCTTAATAGACTATAATATTATAATTCAAGATCAAACAACAATTTAGTACAATATACCACCATTGGACATTGATCGATTTGACCGTAAGTACCTCCGCTCGTACAATGTTAAATAGATTTTAAAATTAGGTACTCAATTGATCATAAGGTTGGAATTTTTACTTTTCAGTGTGGTACATACGTTAGTCCTAGCTTCGCGACACAATATATAATATGCTAAATGGCAGCTGTATTTTAAAAACGATAATGAGTAAAGCCCGGGTTTCAATGCAAAGTTCATATTTTTTTTGGTTGATTTTAAACAATGCTTTCCAAGTACATAATTCGTTTCATGTAACGAGTGCTTCAGAGCTAAACATTTTATTTTGCATTTTTTTGCATATTTCAACGTTCTTTAATTTTTAAAGCAGTTTTAGAACACTATTGGGTCATTTTGTTGCTATTATTGCATATTTGTTCAATATACTGTACAAATTTAGCCTATTCAAAATATTATCTAAAGACAAATAGTTTTCTTGATGTTTAAGTTGTTTTCGTTTAATAGGATTATCGAGTTTTTCCATACTCAATTTTTATCTTATCTTAATTATTGACTGTGGAGCGTCACCTGTTCTCCGATAAATAACACATAGTATTAATGAGTTCGTGTTACATCGAGGTCCTATTTCGTATGTTTTTACCTTATATTCGTAATTTTAATAGGGTTAAATATTGAGTTAAATAATTCCCAAAATGAAATCATTAATAAATTAATATGGAATTTTTAAGGTCGTTTTTGCGTTAAAATTCATTTTTTATGGGTATTTTTTAGAGCGTATTTGTATGGTTTTAAGGGCATTTAAATCCGAGCCCTAATAATGAGTAATACGTTCGTGGCTTACTGTTTTGTTTAAGAATTTAAGATATTTATTCAAATTTTAAGCGTGTGCAACATATTGTAATAATAAATAGATCATACAAAAATGTGATTGACACATTTAACGACACATTCAATTTATTATACATACCTATACCGTGTGTCCGCGAAAACTGGGTACACTCCATAACTTAGTTACCTACATTTCTCAGTATCCTATATATATTTTAGAATTCTGTCTGCAGGAGATTGATGATCCAACAGTCTAGTATCATGTCCCACAAACATGTCTAGGGTACTGATGAGTAATATGGGCAATTTAATTATACAGCGTGCCCTGTTTTCGTGGACACACGGTATAGTTATTAGAATAATGTATATGAAATATAAATGTATGCGCAATAAATAGCTAATTTAATATCATATTATCATGGGATCTCATATGCGCAATTTCATTTTTTGACTTGGAGGGGCTTTACGTATTTAAATGAAACAGACCCGTTGGTGGCTATGCCCCCCCCCAACCCAATGTTAAAATACCTTTAGAATACTCAATACATAACTTTATTTTAATAATATATAACATAATAATTATATATTTATTTCTTACCCACTTTCCTACATTTAATGTACATATTATAATATTATATATCTACCTATTACTAAAATGAAAAATATTTTTGTTCAAAAAATTACAACATTTAGGTAGGTACTTATACATAATTATATTATATTGTAATTGTAACCGATTCGAAATTTTAAATTTATAAAAAAAAACACCACTATCGAGTATCAACTATATTCTTGATAAATTGAAATGTTATCAGTAATATTATATTGTTATTAGTTATTACCTTACATCATATTATTTAGTATATGATCTAAGGTTATTACTAATTTTCAATAGGTACTATCTATTATTAAACCTATATTATGTTCTATGGGTAGATCTGATTATCTACTATGGAAAACACGTGAATAAATAGAATAATGAATCATTCTTTTAACTTAATACAATAGTCAATAATTCCATCCAACGTTAACTATATTAGATAATTAATAAAGGATTTAATACTTCAATTAAAATACAATTTTTTGGAGGAGCTAAATTTAATATTGGGCCTATGCATGGGATAAGCCTTCAAGACTATATTTAAAATTTTATCAATAGTCCTTACTGCAGGAAAACAAATTTCAAAAATTCAATAGAGTTAAAAAGGTTGACATTTTTTTGATGTGATAAGTACATATTAATTAATTATTAAGACATTATATATCACATCAGATATTCAATAGGTATTACTATTTTAGTCACTATTCACTATATTATACTACTACTTTTTTTTTTTATGGTAACAGTACGGGTGCTGGGGTAACGCACCTCCTTTATAGGGATTGAAATCATTTTACAATAATTTTATTTATAATTATAAGTTAATAAATAGTAGTAGCTAGATACAACAAAAATAAATTAATAAATAAAATGTAAATGTTATAGTTTTTAGTAGTATTTGCTATATTTACATAGTTAAATTTTTTTTGACGTGTATAATTGTTTTTACGGTATGAACTATGAAGATAGTTTACAATTTGCCCAACAATTATTATATTGAATTAAACACATCTCAAATAATATTGCTATTGAATCGAACACAATATCTCAAATAATATTGCTTACAAAGGTCAAAAAAGATAACAATATAGTAACTGTGTCTTCCATAGTGAATATTTGATATTAGTTACATAGCATTTTTGTAAGATACCTACTACAATCGATCCGGGAAGTTTAGTGAAATCGTCGTTGTTCATCTTCGTAATATGTTATACCTACCTATACGGCTATACCTACCTGTAATAGTTGACTGCGCAAGCTTGTTATGCGTATTTGCTGCAAACTTATCTAATTGGACTTTAGCGTGGTAAATGGTAATACCGAGGACCGAGCAACGGGGGACGCCAATATTTGTACTTAAAAATTGTCTGATACTTCGGAAATCGGAGATAACAGTTAGTTTGTGTATAGCTGGACAATCATTTGATAGAAAAATTCGGTATGATGAGTTTATTGATTTGCTTATCAGAATTTTTTTTGTATAATCGACATAATATAACATAATATGTAATATACAAATATATATTATATATTTATATATATTATAATATAGCTGAGTGTACAATAATATCAATACATCAATACACATTGATTAAATTGTCGACTGTTTGTCTGTCTCTTAAGAATATACAAAATCTGTTATTAGAAATCCATGACTCGTGAGACCGATATTATATTTGAAGTTTCGGTTATACTCCCGAGTGCGTTAATTTAATATTGGATTTGTTTAATGCTGCCAATTGAATTAATAATTATGGTATGGCTTATTGGTTCGTTTTGGGAAATGGTTCCTTTTAGCGATTGTTTCAACGAAAACGTACTTATATTTACTTTTTTATTAATTATTATATGATTTAAATACCACGGAGTTGATTGATTTTAGCACATTATAACCAATTATTATTTTATTGATAAGATTTAAATTGTTGTGCCAGGTCTAGTTTAACTATATATTAATATGTATGTATATTTAAATCATGTTACTGAATAATTTGATAAACCTCGAACTGACTCACTAGTCACAAATCACAATATAATATTATATTTATACATATTGTACATGCTCACTTTTATCGGAACTATAGAAAGATAAAATATGCCAGCGTGATAAATTTACAATGACGTGTTGATCTGTCGTGACTCCGGGAGTAAAATACAAACTATATCGATTTGTTTAAGTATACTAACTATAGCTGCTATTAAATATTTATCAAATCTAAATAGACTAAATATACAAATTATTCTGCAGTACTGCAGTCCAATATAGTATAAAAGGAATAAGAAGTATGCTCAACACCTATATTTCGCGCATGTACAATACTGCATTGTATAATATGAAATATTTTATACATGTGAAGTCAGCTCGAGTGGGTTGTTGGTTGTATATTTAAGTATTTAACACATATATTGCCCTTAAAAGAACAAGCTCACTATGATCATTGAGACATTGAGTATAATATACTATTCTCATTCCTCGTGGTTTATAGTTTATACCTATACTATAATATTGATGTATGTTTGAAGTTTCTAATTTATAAATATTATACTGGGTAGGTGGTCGTTTTGTGAATTATACAAATACGAAGAGAATGTTTATTTCGTTTAAAATGGTTTTATCGTTTATTTCACGTAGTAATAAATATTATAGTATAATATGCACTTATTGCACTGTAAATAATTGTAATATTAATTTGTAGTTCATACCATTTCAGATTTCTCCCATAGAAGTTCGCTACTTCGTTCAAAAATAACTATAGGGAATTAAAACAAATTACTTCTTTTAAGTATAAATGTGTAGTATGATGCCCTATGCGAGCTGCCACCATCTGTGTTCAATCTGCCAACGTTAGAGTGGATGTTTTATGACATTTTTGAAGTATTCTTTCCATATGGTTATGTTATATTACAAACTGTAGGCTAGTATTGTATAATATAAGTCATGGGTATACTTGAAAAAAGAATCTGATGTAAATACTAAACTCCGAATATTTTTAAATGTATCAATTTCAAACAAATATCGATCGTTGCTATTATAGGTAGTTTTATAATATAATAATTGATTATTATTAATAATTAATAGTAAATACTACATTTTAATACATTGATACATTAGTATCTACCTGTATATTATATAACATAATATATTATAAGAAATAGGTATAACTATAGGTATATAATTATTAGTTATAACTTTATAAAGGTATTGTTATATAACATTTTCGCTACACCACAATTAACATTATAACTTTTAGAGTAGGTATGTATGTTTTAAGTGCCAGTGCTCATATATTATTTTCGGTGGCGTAACTTTGATTTATTTTCGGAAGGGGTCAGGGGCGTAATTATGGGGGATAGATCCCCCCCAAAAACTTTTTTTTTACTGCTAACATTTTGATCAAAGTATTTATAATGACCATTCATGTTTGCTAAAAACGTATACCCCCCCCACCCCCCCCCCCCCAAAAAAAAACCAAATTCCTAATTACGCCACTGGAAGGGGTTGTATTCGTATAATTGTATACAGTATAGCCAGTAGGTATTAACTATAATACATAAAAAACATCAGGGAGAACAAAGATAATGTTGCTACTTTTTAATTTTTATATTTATGACAAAATAGATCAATCCACTATATAGTTTTAAATATAATGATGATTAATGAAACTATACATGTACTACTCGGGAATGTTATTCCTTTGTGATAGAAATATTAAATGTGAATGTGGTTCATATAGATAATTGAGTAAGTATTACCATTGATTATGAATATTATAGTATTTATACATATTATAGTATTCATAATCAATGGTATTACTAAATTACTTTATATGATCTTTATGGTGTGGTTTCATGTCCTAACCAATTTTTATTTTTTTCCAATTTATTATCAGTTATAAACCGATAAGTCAATGGCGTATACATTAATGGTCATATCCGCCATGGGCCGCTTCTACAGTGGGATGTAGGTTATTACTTATTAGTTATTAGTTATTACTTATTAATTATAAGTGGCTCCTAGACTATTGTTATGTCCAAAAGATAACTACAAAAAAGGTCAACCCCCGGAGAGGTGCTCAAATATGTATTTTGAGATTTACGATAGAAATTGTTGTTTATAAATGGTTGCTATTGGTTATAACTTATAGGAGAAATAATTAGTAAAAATTAGTATTTTAAATATTTGCATTAGTTACTCTGGCAAATGAAGTAAAAGCGTCCATCAAATCGTCGCATGCTTATGGTTTCGAATAAAGAAATTATATCTTGAAACAAATACGAGAGTTGAATGTATATTTGTAGCTATTATGTAGGTTCTCAAAAATTACTTGACCGATTTTGTGAAAATTTCGAATTTTTCTTGGAGATATCAGGAATGTTTAAAGAGTAGTTTGAATCACATTCGATTTATACCAAGTGCTACCCAATCCACCACAAATAAATTGTTCACCTTGGTCGATTTAGTTCGCAAAGCTACCCAAATTTATATGTGAATTGAGGTACCTAGGTATAGGTTCACTAAACCCAAGATACACTTATATAATCTAATTTTTTTTTTTTAAGTTTTTAGCGGGCGGAATCGGGTTATATATAAGTACAACTAAAATTGGATGTTGGTTTATCTGAAGCTAATAGCCTCAAAAAATGACTGGACCGTTTTCAATAAAAGTTATTTCAATAGATTAATTGAAAATTGGAGGGTGTATACAGCTTGATTTTTCAACTCATATAGGCTGTAGATGGGTAAAGGGTAGTTCACACATGATTTTTTTTAGCAAACGAAAATAAATTTTTTTTTGTCAATCTAAATGGTTTCAATTTGTTACATATTATATTAATATTATAATTATAAGAAATATGGTATATACATTTTGTACAAATATATTTATTAAAAATACATATCTTTGGCCTGGATAACGACGGGCGAGACAGCTAGTTGTAAATAAAACTTAAAAATATATAAAAGTCTAAATAAATATAAAAAAGCTTAAAAATATATTATAATAAATAGGTCAAAAATAATGTTAATAGTTGAATTTTTTTACATTATTAATTTATTCATATGACTTATTTACATAATCCTTAAAAAATAAATCACTCAAATAATCGCCATCGCCATGACAATTTATGTTTTCTGTTATGCTTTATTATCTTCATAGTTCATGCATCAAATACCATATACCTAATATATTGTTTTGTATATCTATTGAAAATTAATCATTTTAATTTAAAAACATTTTGTGGTGGAGGCACAACCCCTTCTAAAACCCACCCGGCACCAGCTACAAGTCATCAACTAGTTGCAACACTGCAGAATATTATATTGATGCACTATGCACATATTATTAATATTGATATACTATTACCTATGTTACTATATTAGTATAATTACATCAGTATATTGCGTAAATGCAATTTCATGAAACACGGGGTAAATTATGTTTTTATTTAGCGCAAGTGCCAAGTTGTAACTACCTAGTATATAATGTGTGCAGCCATGGAAACGAGAAGTACAATATAAAAATACCACTATATATAAAGTCTATATATTATATATATATAATAATAAAAGTAATAAATGTGCGAGGTGGGTCAAAGGTTATCAGAGGGTATTCAAATATAATTGGACATGCGTTTAATAATATATGTGTAAAAATAAAATCAACAAAATTACACTGACCGCTGTATTCAATATATTTATATATGAATTATGTACTGAACGATTTATATTCTCTGAGCTTTTTATTCATTATTGAATAATTCCATATTGTATAATTTCGTGTGCTGATATTTCAATATATTGAGCGAGGCAATTATGTTGAAATGTACCTATTCTATAATTTTTCTAACATAATACAATTTATCTTTGGGTAATTTTAGCCGAATTACCCACAATTATTGTATAGGTATCTACTATATAACTAGCTGATATGAATGAACAAAAAACCCGAATGGGGGTTACATGGATAAGAAGACACCAGCTATTAACGGCATTCATTGCTTGAACTTAAAAAGTTAAAAAAATATTAAAACAATAAATCAAGACAAATATTATTTTGAGTCTGTGACGGAGATTTCTATTTTCCAGGGAGAAAATTGGTATGTAGGTCATTTATGACGAGTAGATTGTGGCGGTTTTCTAGTCTAGAAAAAACTCGTTTGGCCGTTTGTAAAAATGCGCAGCTTCATTCTAAATTGATTTAATGCCAAGGTCATTGTGAAGGGTTGTTTTAGAAACGAAGGGACGTTTGCTATTATACGGAGTGTTATGTATATTGAATTATTTGTCTAAGCACAAGCGTTAATCAAAATGTAATATATATAGGTACTTAAATATATTTAATCAATAGTAGTCGGTACTAGACACTATGTATAGTCAAATACTCAAATGTCTAAACCAACCCTTGATCCCCGTGAACATTGTAAATAATATAACGAATCGTTAAATATAACTTATAATATACTTTAAGGTATAAGTTTATAACCATCATATAACAGTAGCGCATTTATGGACACAGTAGGTATTTATTGGTCTGTTTATTTGCGTGTACTGGGTAATAGCCAATAGGTATATCGTATATATAAGTACATAATATACCTATTGATCCATTTTATTCTGAATACCTAGTGTTGACCAAATGTTAGAGTTGGCTTAAAATTCTGAAAATGTTGGCCAAATTGTATGTACACAATTGGCTTATTGTTAAGACGTACACTATTATAATTTAGAAGATATAATTCCATATATTTTAGGGTTAGATACCATAAACAGAAACAGGTTATTGTTTTTAAAAAAAAATTAATTTTTTTATTTATTTAAAATGTCAATAACTCCTCTATTATTTTTTAAGCTTATTTAATATTATTATAGTAGGATCCCCCTCCCCACACACCTCAAACACTATTATCTTAGCTAGGCTAAGTATAATCACTAATCACTGTAAAAGCATGTAAACATATTATACCTAATGCCTATTTGTAATTAGCTGCAGAGGCATAACTGCATGACAGCTGCAGTGACATATAATTACAGGCAATTACATAAAATGCACATCATAAATATATTATGCATATTATGCTGATAAGATGATTTCCTGGTAGACGTCGTGGGTCTAGAAATAATAACTTAAATCATTTTCAAGTTATAATTAATTATTACAAAATGTATTTTTATTTTTTATCAATATACATTTATTAATATATAACTATATGTCTATATATAAGTGCAAAAAAGTGGGCTCAAGGGCTCAAGGCCCGATATTGTATTTGTGCCATGACCAAATTTTGAAAATGAAACTCATAATGATCATCAGGTACTTGAGAGCTGAGATTATTATAATATGGCTAGGTGAGTTAGGTATTTGCGTATAGTTATTTTAAATTGGCATTTGGCGCTGAAACTAATACTATCCTTCCTATATGGAAATTAAAACCTTATGATTGTATATTTTTTCAGTACCTATTAACTACTTTTTCTAAGTAAGCGTTATTACTTGTCCCCATGCTCCGAAACAGTTGTAAAATATGACAAATTATTTTTGACTTCGTTAGGCAGGTACTTGGTACGGTTTAAGTTCGATAGTCGTATCTTAAATAGTGGTACTTGGGTAGGTATTCTAGTTTTGTGCTACCTATTATTTTAATCATAATAACGATAAGACATAATATGTAGATGAGTATACACTGAACTAAATACATGGAACGCGTGCATTGTTCAAAATATGAACCTCGTTGGAAGTCGCCATAATATGCATTCGAGGGAAAACATGGTAAAATGTCATGTTATCTATGAAAATTGTTATCATTATCATAATATTAATGTTGAAAATCAAATCGGAATGCATGTGGCGGCTCTCGTATGGTCTCATTTTACATATATGAGAATTATACGTAATACGCATTCCATGTATTTAGTTCAGTGTGAGTATACAATAAACCGTATTATAATATAGTCACGTAATTTCACTTTTTGCTGTTTGTTTGTACTTTGGAGTGAAATCAAATTGGAGTGTAATCAAATGTAAACGAAAAAGATGGTTTTATGACGTCATGAAATACTTTACAATATCTATGGTTGGTATGCACTGGAGAATACGCAGTGCACCAAGTGGATATGATAACCGATAAAGATAATAAATAATAATAATGAAATGCTCTCTTAGGAGTTGGGACTACAGGACGTATTTGAAATGTAGTAAAAAATGACGATTGTTAATTTTTTTTTAATTACATAATAACATTACTTTAAAAAACAAATTATTTTGTTAACTCTTAAATCATTAGACGTGAATTAATAACATAAAATGACTCGACCATTTGAATTGAGTTGGTCCGTAGTTAACACTGCTAACAGGTCGATTTGCGCGGAAAATAAAGCAACATTCTAACGTGTGTTTACTTGAAGTGTTTATTATTTTTATTTATTTTTTTATAATATTTACCTAATTCAAATATGCCATTAAACGAGTGGACCGTGTAATGGACGAGCGACTTGCAATGAAGAAAATACCATCGCCGAGCCAAAGCTCGAATTATTCCATGAGGCGTCTGCCTCACGACCGTCACTGACAAAACCATGTTCATTCGTTTAGCATGTTGCCGTCTATTGAGACACCGAAAGTTGATCTACATTTCTATATTCATTTCATTTCTACTGTCCTTTGTTTACGTAGTTGTTCTGCCACACGTCTTTACGATCATCCAAAAACCTCCTTCTAAAATTCAAGAAGTCTGTCAGTATGTTATTCCTAAAGACAGTCCGACAGTTCCAACAAACTCTCGATGCACATTCTACGATTGTTTCAATATATACAGGTGTGGCCATAAGTTTAATGGTGATTTTAAAGTTTATGTTTATCCGATGGCCAGACATGTTGACGAGGATTTCATACCTATCGGGGGCAAAATGTCCAAAGAATATCATACTATATTGAGTGCAATAGTAGAGAGCCAGTACTATACGACAAATCCAGAAGAAGCGTGCGTTTTTGTGTCATCAATTGATACATTAAATCAAAACCGGTTTCGAGTGAAAGAAACATCACAGGCTCTCGCATTATTACCACAGTGAGTTAGATCTATAATAACAAATAACAATGGAATAACTATCTAATTAACTTGTTTGAATTATTTAGTTGGAATGATGGTCAGAACCATTTGATATTTAATATGGTACCAGGAACAGCACCAGACTATAAAACTGTTGTCGATTTATCAATTGGTAAATCAATGGTTGCTGGTGCAGGTTTTGATTCTTGGACGTATAGATCATCTTTTGATATCTCAATAGCAATTTACAGCAATTTAGCAATTTCTTTAAGTAATAACTATACCTTTAAACACAGGTAAACAATTAAATTTATTGTAATAAATGCAGTTAACTATTTAGATTTTTAATATTTTTCAGGACAACATTTATCAGCACAGTTCAAACAAATCTTCATAATGATTTCATCACTTCTTTGAAATCAATTGAAAAACAAAAGTCAACGACTCAGAATATAACAATGTCAATGATTAGAGTTATAGAACCTTGCTCACATAGTGGACACGACAGAACAATAGTTTGCCATGAAAACATTACTTATAACTATGCAGACATACTTGCCGTAAGTATTACTTAGAAAACCTTGTGTAATGTATGAAAATAAATATATTAACTAATGTTGTTTTTTTTTCATTTTTGTGTTATTTACTTCAGGACAGTGTATTTTGTTTGATATTGCCTGGCCCACGGCTAATGGATATGGTTTTTATTGATGCACTGGCAGCTGGATGTATACCAATAGTAGCTATTAATCATGTTGTATTGCCATTTTTTGAAGTTATAGACTGGAAAAGGTTTGTATTTTCTGTTGTACATTATTTTTTAATAAAACTAAATTTTTATTTGTATTTGATAGAGCTGTAATTATGTGGAGTGAAACTGAATTAAATACTTTACTAGACGTAGTTTCTGGTATTCCTTTGGACCGACGGAAAGAAATGTCAGCTCAAGGCCGTTGGCTATATCAGACATATTTATCTTCGTTGAAAATAATTACCATGACTACTCTTAAGATATTAAGCCAAAGACTGCATCCACATAACTCAGATTTTTATGAAAATTGGAATTTAAGACCACATCCTGTAAGTTTGCATTAATAATTTAATATGTATCAGTAGTTTTTCATGTTTGATTTATTCAGGTATCCGCCAGAAATCCATTATTCCTACCATATATGTCAGATTCTTCAGGGTTCACAGCGATAATATTATCCTACGATAGAATAGATAGTTTGTTTACATTAATAAATATGATCAGTAAGGCGCCAAGTCTGCAAAAGATTATTGTTGTTTGGAATAATCAATTAAAATCTCCACCACCTTGTAAGTATTTCTAGTTCCAACATATTAAAAAAAGTGATCTATAAACAGTTTACTAAATAAAGTTTCAGTGTGGCCGAAAATTGATGTATCTCTAAAGGTTGTACAAACAACAGCAAACAAACTATCAAATCGATTTTTTCCCTACAGAGAAATTGAAACAGAAGCAGTTTTATCTCTGGACGATGATATACTTATGTTGACTTTAGATGAAATTGAATTTGGATTTCAGGTAAATAATTATTGTAAACTCAAGTAAAATTAAAATTTTTAATGCTTGTTGTCTTTAGGTTTGGAAAGAATTTCCTGATCATATTGTAGGTTTTCCGTCCAGAACTCATATATGGAATAACAAAACTAATACTTGGAAATATGAATCGGAATGGAAAAATGAAATATCTATGGTGTTGACCGGGGCAGCATTTTACCATAAAGTAAGAACATTTATTATTGATAAATAAATAATAAACTTTTTCAATAAACATAATTTTGAATTTTATACATTCATAAATAGTATTGGAATCAAGCTTATACATATATCATGCCTAATAATATCAAACAATGGGTAGATGAACATATGAACTGTGAAGACATTGCAATGAACTTTTTAGTGTCCAACACTACAAACAAAGCTCCAATTAAAGTAATTTTTACATAATATACATTAATTTTTCTTTCATTATTTCAAATGTTCAACTTTTCAATAGGTAACTCCTAAAAAAAAGTTTAAGTGTCCGCAATGTACAAACACTGAAATGTTATCAGCTGACCAAGGACACATGGCTACAAGAACATTATGTGTGAACATGTTTGCCGCTATTTATGGTAGAATGCCGTTAAAGACTGTAGAGTATAGAGTTGATCCTGTTCTGTACAGAGATGTATTTCCAACAAAATTGAAGAGGTATAACAATGTTGGAGAATTGTGATCATATTGTGCTATATTTACTTATATGAAGACTTATGATCAAAACCTGTGACATTCATAATTTTAAGTTTTTTATTTTTCTTCATTTTTCTCCATCAGCATTTTAAAGTCAATCTGTAATGTATTAAGTGTTTATTATAATACTTTGTTCAAAACAAGAAACACATATGGTGGCCGACTTGTGCGCAAGGGTATGGCAATACTTCACGACAGGTAGATATATTGGTGACTGTGGGGATGACATACGAGTGTTACCTGTCTGCCACCAACAAAAACTGGTCGCCCCCGTATGCGTTTATTATTTTGAGCAGACTATTATATATTTTATTAATAAATTCAATTTATCAGCAATAGATATTATTTTAAATGAGTAATTGAATTTATTTGAATTATAATATATATTATTGTGTTTTAATTTTAATGAGCTTAGCATTTATAGACTTATGTTACCATTAAGTTTTTATTTTATTGATAATCACACATTTTTTTTATTTAAAAGAAATAAGTAGCCTTAGTCTCCTCTTCATTGGTTGTGTCATTGAAATAATTCACTTGTTACTTTTTTAAATGTTTTTGGTGTGTATATTTTTTTTTGTATATCATTGTAAGTCCTGCCTCAATTATTCAGCCATCACTAGATTGTTTTCCTATTTTATACATGTTATTTAGATAATTAATTGTTTTAATTAGTTCTTGAAGAACTATGTTATTTTTAATAAGCATAAA
This sequence comes from Metopolophium dirhodum, assembly GCF_019925205.1. Classification (NCBI taxonomy): domain Eukaryota; kingdom Metazoa; phylum Arthropoda; class Insecta; order Hemiptera; family Aphididae; genus Metopolophium; species Metopolophium dirhodum. The sequence goes on along the minus strand of NC_083564.1, from coordinate 23,112,131 downwards.
CATGTAATTATGTACGGATTGAATAAGAACAATTTATGTAATAAATAATATTATAATACAATAATTATAAAATTGCCATTCCATGTAAACATTGTAAACTATCACAAACTTGAAAAAGTGTACTTGTACAGGTTTAGAATATTTATAATTAGGCTATTATTGTTTTAAAAAATTTTTATTTATGTTTAAGATTATATTGTTGAATAATTTGTAAACAAGACTAAAGATTGGCCATAAGATATACACTATTATATATTTAAGCAAACAATTTAAGATAATAGTTTAATACAGAATGCAATTGTTTTTTGTGTTATTGAATTATCTACAATAATTTAATTTATGTGTTTGTATTAATTATTAGTCAATATTTTCCAACAATTATATATTATTATAATTATTAATTTACAATCCAGGAACAAACTAGAAGTTAAATAATAGTTTGACTAAACCAATCATATTAATAGTTGTGAGATAGTAAAGACTTAAATAAAAAGTCAGCCGCTAGTCTTGTGTATTAAAAGTAGTTGTTGGTTGTTTTTCATAACAATTTTAGTTGTACTTACTGCATTCCTATCTACTGTTTACCAAATAGGTATTATTTAACAACATCATTATAAAATATTAAATAAAAGTACCTAGGTCCTAGTTGCATTACAAAATATTGTATCAGATAACTAAATCCTTACTTATGCAATATTGTATTTTTTTTTTGTTTCAATTGTCAGGTTCTATTACTGTCTCACTGCAACTAAAAAAATAGGTGAGGTTAGGTTTTTTTTTATAGTTACTATTAAACTATCACTATGCTTGTACATTGTACAATATGTATAGACTATATTATCTTCTCAAAACTCGACAATCTAATGATTATACTTAAATATCCGCGTTAAATACTTCAAATACCTAAACGTAGATTACCTATGCGCATATTATAATCACATAATATTTATGTAGTTATAAAAATTAAGCTTTTTAATCAGTGTCTGTATGTATATGTACATTGTGGTATGTCGTATACCTATTCGTATATATTATAATATGTATACACATTACGTATTTCATAAGTACTTCCGGCCCTGAGTTCCATAAGGCTTGGACAGATTATCTGTAACTTGCCGATCGGATTACCTACTAAAAGATTATTTCGGATTACATAATCAATAATGAGGTAGAAACTAGAAATTATTAAAATGCTGATTAGTCGTATTATTATTATGCTGCCTATTAATATTAATTCGAGTAACTGTACATACGTGTATTATAAATCATTTTAATTTATTACGTTTTCTGTGAGTAGGTAGGTATCATTGTTTAGGCATATTTTATTGTTTTGGGAATTTATAGAGTCATACGAATCAGAAAATTCTGTCTATTTAATATGCTATTTATTTACTATACCTAACTAAGTACCCCTGTAGGTTAATAACTGCTAGGTATAGCTTATCCTTTGCTCCAGCACCTCGGACACTGCTGAGCACACCTTGTTCCAAGGCCTTAGGTGGGACGCAGTGAGGGCTAATGTACACGCGACGCGCTTTGAGCGCTGACTATATGCCAGATTTACTCTGCGGACCTGTGTTTTCGGACCTTCCCGCCGACACGATCGAGAGGGCTACGACTCTTCAAGAGGCCGGAGAATCCTATAGAGTCTTCTATTTTTTTTTTCTCGAAAACAAATTATACGTAAAAATTCCCGTTTATCCTTAATTTTTCTTTTGTTTTTCACGGCGCTTTTGAAAACTACTGGGAAAGTTTTACTTTTGACCCCCCCCCCCCCAAGTACCAACTAAATTCACTTTCTCATCAGAAAATCTAAGCATTTTTACTGTCCTAAAAGGTGATGACACAAAAATAAAAAAAAAAATTAAAAAAAAACACACATCATTGTAAAATCAATACATTTATCGCTCCGCTTAGAATCTAACAGACTAATAAGATTGGAAACAGAAAATGTTCCTAAACAGTTCAAAACAAATCAAAATATTTTGAAATTGCAAATATAAACGACCAGTGAAAATTTCATGTATATACGTTCATTTGTTTTAGAGTTACACCAAAAACCAAAATCGATTTTGTGGAAAACCGATTTTGCGTAAAAATTTCCATTTTTCCTTAGTGCTTATGTTGTTTTTCCCGGAACTTTTGAAAACTATTGGAAATTTTAAAATTTGATTTTCTGAGTGTCCCAACTAGATCTCACTTTCACATCGAACAAGACAATGTTGAAAAAAATCAAAGCAGTTTTACTGCCCCAAACCGTGATGACATACACAAAAAAAAAAAACACATCATTGTAAAATCAATACATTCATCGTTCCACTCAGAATCTAAAATAGATAGGTATTAGGTACCTTCTTTTAGATTCTGAGCGAAGCGATGGTGTAAATAAACAATGGTGTTTATTTTTTTTTTTATATATATCCTGTATATACAAAATTTTTACCAGATGGAGAGTTTCGATTTCAACATATAGTTACTTATCTTTTAGCAAATTGGATCAAGATGGTACTTAAGAGAGGTAATTTTTCGATTTTCTCAATAGTTATTTAATGCCACGGGAAAAACTACTGTCATATTATGAAAAAACACTTAAAATGGGATTTTCATTTCTAACGCTTTGTTTATCACCAAAGCAACGAATAAAAAATAATAATAATATTAAAATATTAATTCAACTAACAGGCTATGATAATTAATAATAACAATATAAAAAATCCAGACTGACACACCGTCTCCGCTCAGAATCGTTTTTCTTATGCAATGATATTATATCATTGAATTCAAGTTTAATACAATCCATCGTACATTGACCCACTCTTAACCTACTGTACAGCAGAGCAACATCCACTTACCTGCTTTTTAAAAATACGTTTCCAACAAGTGTTTCGACATAAAAATGTATACAAAAATCTTGGAATCAAACTACAATATCTACTTGGCATAAAAAATATAAATTCTGCTACCCAACTATTTGCAAATAAAATTGCAGTGTCTTGGAGTTTGGAGATCCATCCGTGTTGTAAATCGTACATGACAACGCTATCTAACTAAGAAATTAAGCAGCTGCGAGGAGGGCCAGTTCTTCAAGCACGATTTAGTGTTAAAAATTATTCGGCGGCGTTAGATGGCGCTGCCATTATCGAAATTATTTAAATCTAAATAATAATACCGGCCAATTTCGTTAGCAGCGTTAAGGTTAGATTAAACCTCACTAAACCTAACGAAACCCAACTAAACAGCGTGTGGCTCACTCGCGACCCGTTAGTCGTGACTCTCGGTACTATTCTAGTGAACTATTATAGGCCCGTCTATAATTCAGAACCCCATTTTATACTTTTATGCATCTCTTCTACAATATATTGATAATAAGTGTTTTTACTCTTTTAATTCTTTTATACATTTTGAGCTGTTTACGGACATTTTCAGTTTCCAATTTTTTTTGGTTTTTTATTCTATAAATATCAATAAAATGTTATTTGTTGGGTAAAATAGCTTGGAAATTTGATAGAAGGCTCCTAATATTATATTGTTTCAAAGACAGATGAAACATATTAAAAATTCTTAGTCACAGTTTTTTTTTATAAGCATTTAAAGTTCAAATCTTGACAAAATACGAAAAAATCACAAAAATTACCAAATAATTTTGAGTTGAGAATTCATAAAAATTTTTCTTTTTAAATATAAGATTTGAAAATGTAATACAAGATTCCTCATAAGATTGTTTACCTTTATCAAAAAAAAAAAAAAAATTTCTACAAGCAAATCAAATTAAATTTTTATGAGCGTTTTAAGTTCAAATTTTTACAACATTATTACTCGATTGTAACTAGGATATTTACTCGATTCTTCATTTAGTGATTTTTATGAATTTTGTTGTAATTCAAAAACGAAAAACCGTAGACACTTGAAATTTATACCATAATTTATTTTATCAATTCCTGTACACCATACAATTTTTAAAATATTTTGACTCTTTTTGAGCTATTTACGGACATTGTTAGTTTTCAATTTTTTTATTTTTTTTTTAATATAATTATCAATAAAATATTTATTTTTTGGGTAAAAAAGCATGACGATTTAATGCAAGGCTCCTGATATATTGTTACAATAGCAGTTAAAAAATATTAAAAATACATAGGCACAATTTTTTTTTATAAGCATTTAAAGTTCGAATTTTGACAATATTTATCAAATTTAAAATTTAAAAATGACTTTGCAGTTAAAAATTTATAAAATATTCAAATTATATGGCTAAAGATTGAAAAACTACAACAAGGTTCAAAGTAAGTTGGTTATTCCGTAACCAAAAAATCTCAAAAATATAAAAAAAACACTGTTTTTCTTATAGTTTTTTTACGTTCAAATTTGGAGGAAATTACAAATTAATTAACCGAGAATAACAATTTTAGTTATTTTGTTGTAATTTTATAATATTAATTCAACTTAACGGCTACCATATTAATAATAAGTAATAACAATATAAAATATCCATACTGACAAACCGTCACCGCTCAGAATCGTTTTTCTCATGCCTACAATGATATTATATCATTGAATTCAGTAACCTTCTGTACAGCATAGCGGCATCCACTTACCTGCCTGTTGGGTGTTCCAATATAATAATACTTTACTTATAGCAGTTAGACATCGCTCAAAAGAACATAAAAATAAAAAAATAATATAAAAATAATTGGGAAATTTAAAATCCATTTCCTTTGGTGATAGGATTATAAAATATGAACGATAAAATATTTAATATCACTCGAAATTATTGAACTATATTCCAAGTTCTATAGCTGCAGAGTGCAGATATTATGGATAAATGATAGTTGATAGTAATATAATGTTCGAAAAAACAGTGCAAAGGCAAAGAATTTTCAATATTTATGAACCAACTAAATTCAATTTGCTATCAGAAATAACCGTTAAAGTTTGAGATCGAATCATAATATATAAAACGTGTACACATTCGCAAAAAAAAACACACACGTCGATGCAAAATCAATACTTCATTCATCGCTCCGTTCAGAATCTAAAAGACTTCCCTAACAGTATACCTATAATATTATACATAATACATCGAGCTCTGCAGTAGGTACACCTGATACAAATCCAAATACGAATCTTCGTTAAAATATTATAATATTATATTATATTATACCTGTACGCGTAGGTAGTTTATATACTATATACAGGTATCAATAATAATTAAGGATTTGAAAAAGTAAACAGGCACGAAATCTTAACGCCGACCGATCAGAATATATTGTATGCATACTCGCTGGCCGGAATAATGACAACTCTGCACCCGTCGTCCGGGAAATATTTGTATTTTTCGGTGACTGCAGCTTTGGAAGATTTTCTAGTTTTGCGTTCATTATATTTTGCATTTCCGAGTCGTAGACACACACACACTGTATAGGCGCAAATATAGCGTATAGGATTTGGGGGGCTAAAACTTTACTTTGATAAAATTGAATAAGCTTAAAACAAAATGTAGGAAATGTTTGGGGGGGACTTAGCCCCTACCCCCCCCCTATTTGCGTCTATGTGACACAGTTTTTGCCATCATGATACCAGAGAATACGACGACCAGATGCTTAGGGACTATTTTGACGTTTCTGTCATAGACGTTGTCACCGCTCTTATGGACAAAATTGAACGCCGGTACTCAACCGATTACCTAAAAACCCGAAATTATATACAACGAAGAGGAGACGTTCAACGGAGGTTTGGGTGACGAGATTTTGGAAATGCAGCGCTGCGGAACGTCCGAATCGCAGCGTGGACAGGCTGCATTGCAGGAGCTCGGAACGGAGATGGAGCGAAGCCCAAAGACGAGCAGGTGGACCGTAGCCCGCATTAAACACTTTGCCATCATGTACCAATCCCCCATGCTTATTGTGTCTCTTCTGGTGTTATTTTTTTCCCCCTTTAATTTTCTTTATTAATTATTGTTCGATTGACATTTTGTAATTTTCTGTAAAAATTATTTCTTTATACAATTGTAAAAATTCACAGTTCAAAATTTAAAATTCAAAATTTATGGGTACACATTTAATTACATTTTTGGTTGTTAAAGTTCTGCTATTATTTTTTTTCCACTTCTATTTTTCTTGATTTTCTTTATTCTATTGACATTTTGTCATTTTCTGTAAAAATTTCTAAATCACATTGGTAAAAATTAAAATTAATTTTATTACATTTTTGGTTGTTTGAAACTTTAAACACCATATTTTGAAGAACTGTTTAATTGAATATATTATTATAAAATGTGTTCATAATGTAATTAAGTTACTAATTATGTTGATACTGTGTTTTTTTTCGTATTCAGAAGTATACTTTTAGTTTTATTTATTTTAACAGAATTATATTCCTCACTGAATTTTTTTTTTAAATCATAATTTTTATTTTTATTTTATACCTATAAAAATTTTCTAGTTTTATAAAATGGTGACGGGCCAGTTGGAATACTTCCAGCGGGTTGGACACGCTTGGTTTAGTAGTGCCTTTTTTTCATAATAGTGGGCCGAATGGGTCTCAGTCCACCCCTGCCTATGATATATAATTCATATTTACATAATATGCAGAACATTGGTGGTTATTTTTAAAGCAAAAATACGTATTGTACGAATCAAGTACCTATCAAGTGTATGTGTATATTATAATTTATAACAATATGAAATGCATTATTCATTAAGTTGCCGCCGGAGCAATGACCCGTGGGTACTTAATTATCTCGGGTAGTTACCCCAATTGCGTCGTAGTGGTTTCTCTCTCCAATAGTAATATACTAATATGTATACTTACCTAAAATACCCGTACGATATGATTTTTTCAAAGGTGTGTTTAACACTTATCTTCTTAAGAAATATTTACGCTTTTTAAAATATTGTATCGTTTGAAAATAATTTATTCAATACCAGACAAATTTTTACTGTTGTTATTTTTTAAATATTTTACTTTTTTGAATGACAATTTTCATTTTTTGAAGAAAAATATTTTTCTGAGAATTTAAATTTATTACTTTTGAATAATGAAGTTAAAATTACGTGAAAATAATATTTTTATAAACGTTAATACTTTCCGAGAAAAATAGTGTTTATTCCCTTTAAATGGATCACCCTGTATTATATATAATATATATAACTCATTTTCACACGTATATGCATTACATACATTATACATAATATAAGTAATTCATTTTTACTGTGCATGAGAATACAAAGTTTGGAGGTTTAGGACTACCTACCATATTGGTAATATATTTTGATATTATATATTTAAAATAATATATATATTATTATGTCTACGACTCGACAATTGAAGTTCAATGAATGAACCGCTGTTTAAAAAAATATTATGTTATTATACAAAGTACCTACCTACCTATTAAATTGCATTTTATTGATATTGCTGCGAAGAACGGGGGAGGAAGGATGTCTAAGTTGGTGAGGAAAAAAAACAGTTGATACGTGATAATATATTATATATAATTATTTACTTATAAATATATACACGTTGCAAAAACAATAAATAAATGATTAAAAACATCAACCCCGTGTGCCCGTGGTGTATATACTGTAAATTATTATTATAGTTCTGACGTCAATCGATGAAGCAATGTGCTTTACGAAAACCACTCTGGAGACGGGACAAGGAAGTTTTATTCAATATACCAATATACCTATACTCTGTATTGTAAAATATAATACATATTCAATATAGGATTTAGAATTTTGGGGGTCCCAAAAAGATTTTACATCATCTTTATATACCAGCTGGCATGTCAAACACGCGGCCCTCAGCTCGTTTTATCGGCCCGTAGATAGCAATATCAATAAACAATTGAAAAAAAATAATAAATAAGTAAAAATTATACAATCTTTCTTTCGTGTCACAACTAAGTCAGTGTGAGATATACATTATGTTACTTTTCTGTCTTATCTAATATCTTATAATAAACTGTAATTTAATAAGTATTGTATTAGTATTGTAAGCACCTAATGAATAAAATTAAAAATGTGTATAAAATGTTCTGTTTTGTTAAATTGTATTTGCGGCTCGCTACTATAAACTATTCAATATATATATTGCCCAGTTAATACTTTGAGTTTGACATGCCTAGTTTGACTGATCTATACAATCAAAACTCAGAGTAATCGTTGGCTCTGCAGGGGCCCTTTTAGAAGAAAAAAAAAATTTCAATGAAAACATTTAAACATCAAAATGTTGGGGGCCCCCATCTGCAGCCCTTAGACGTCTATATCTACAGTGCTTGAATTCAGGGGGATGCGAGAGGACGGAGTCTTTCTTCTTTTAAACAATTATTTATGTGAACCCCTTCTAATTATATCCTAGTAAATATGACATTTAAATATTATAAGTAGGGGCAGTAGGGCAGTGAAGTCATTGCATTAAAAAACTCACTAAATTGATTGCATTATTACATTAAAATATATTAAAAAACGCACCGAAAAGATTTAATTATAATCAATAAAATCAAATATAATATTAATAAATAATAATAATAAAAATTAAATATGATTCATATATTTTTAAATGGCTGATTTAATCGGTTTGACTTTTGGTATTTTAACGGACAAAATAGATGCGACTAAGTGTAACGAACGACTACAGTACGGGCCACGTAAACGGGCGGATGATTCTAGTGGCCTCAGTACTGTACTGTACTGTAACTCCATTAACTATTACATTTATATTTACTAGTTAAAATACGATGTCGGTATTTTGAAATATAACTGAATGATGATAGTATATTTTACTGAGGGACAAGTTTTTATCTTAACGACCTAAATGGGATAATCGCTCTATAGAAATATAATAGCTATATATAATCGCTCTATAGAATTATTAATAAAATAATAAGTATTAAAACAAATATAGAAATGTGTTCACTGCTACGTTTACTTTTATATATTAAGTTATATAATCTTAAATAGTTAAATGTAAATAAAAATTATGTAAAATAGTTAATAGTTATGTTGTTTTGGAAAGACTTGAAACCATGTAAAAAAAATATTTTCAAAACCGTTATTACTATTTGAAATAATGAATTATGTCTCGCGTTAAATGGATTACTCGGAACATTTTAAAGTAAAGTGTCAATTCTGTCTATCGCAAGAATTGAAGAGTCAAATATCCATAATAATCTGCACCTGGCTACACGCGAAAGCTATACACTATACACACAATGCTTCTATATAACTAGTTTAATATCCTTTATTCATATTTACTATACAGTAAATACAGGTATATAAACGTATAATATATACATATACGGGATGATCAATTTAACGGGAGACATTTAACGACATTTTTACGCTTTTCAATGACAATATACATTTTAAATTTCATATTCCAAAGCAGAATATTATACTTACGGAGTATTTCAATCTATCAAAATCACATTTCGGAAAAGCTGCAGTTTATTATAGTTTTAATTTTAAGGACCTTTTTAAAGTTTAGACTAGCAGAGTAGTAAACAAACATTTTTCGGGGTACCCTGCTGTACCAATCCACTCCGCACATCTAAATTTGAAATACCTAGGTACTTATAAGTTATAAGTTATAACCCATATAAACTCAAGACTCAACCAAAATTCGATTTTATACGCATCGAAGTATTCCAAAAAATATTCTCTTTTGGAATAAGAAAATAAAAATGTATGCAGTCATTAAAAAAAGTAAAATGATAAAAAATAAAATAGTAAAAACATTTTTTTGTAACGACTTAAATAATAACATAAACAGTATAAAAAAAAAAAAATGTTTTTGAAATAATGAGTATAATATGCTACCTTACGTTAGATGGATCACCCGGTATATATTATATGTATATTTATGCATATAATAGAATACGCCATCAACGGATATATATTAATAGGAAGTACAACAATAAAATGAATAACGGCAATATAATATTCATTTAATATATTTATATATATTATATTATGTGTGTGTGTTCTATCATGTGAATGCGATAAGTGACAATATAATATGTGTGCGTTCGTGCAGTCTGTCAAATGTCAATATTATTCGTTTTTGTTCTCTTATTGACACTCGAATGGTACGTAGGTACATGTATAATATAATAATACCTATATAATATTATATACCTATACTTACAGCTAGTCTACACCACCGTATACCCACACACAATTGGCAAACGCACACTACAGCACTGCGACTACGCTGTAAGCACACATAATATATTATAATATATACATTATATAGGTAGGTATCTACTATATGTCTATATACACATTATAATCTGTCATACACTGCAATTGTGGTGTGGTCGTGTGGACAGGAATATCGCGTTTCGATATACCTGTAGAAATTAGTACCAGTATAGTAGGCACCTATATATTGCGCAAACGCGGTTCGTGAACGGATGTATATAATATTATATAGTAATAATCAGGCATCACGGTTCCAGAGAGTAAAGATAAATGTAATATAAAAATATCACATTATTATGTTATTCAATGTCTCATATTTTTTTTTTCATATACTGACTAAGTCCCGGATTTACGATAGGACATTAATTTATCACTATATAATTTTAAAATATTATCTAGACGTCGACATATTATAACTAAACGTACAATTTGAACGGGTAAACACTATCATGGATTATGGATATGATATATTATATTAGGTACCTAATTCATTAATGCGTGCAATTAAACTATTGAATAACTATAGATACAATATTATTATTATATGATTGTATATTTCTCCCAAAATATGGAGAAGTGTTCAAGGTATGTTTGCGAGGTGTGGGTGGGTCGCTGGGTCCATTGCCATCACCCCAGATCCATCCCTGACGTTACACCATTATTAAACAGGAGAGGGGTGTTTGCGGGTTCAACACTCCCTGAAAATTCTTGTGAACAATCTTATTATTCGTATGCATATCTAATAATTTATATTGATTATCAGTCATGAATAATATGATTTTTAACTTCCCCCCTCCCTTCCAGTTAAATTTATTTTTCTGTTCCTAAACGTGACTACTGATAAATTTAATTATATAGTTCATAATATTAGGTAGGTACACTGTTTAAATAATATGGACGCACTCGGCCGTAAAGAGAATAGGAGCTGTCTGACGGAATTACATATATATACATTAGACATTAGCAACTATATATGCATAAATATTATGAATTATAATTTATACAGAAAATACGTTGTCACGTCAACATAATTGATTTAAGCCGAACTCGACCGGAAGGTTGTATAGTCAGGTATAATCAAACTGAAGAACAAAATTAAATTTGTTATTTCGTCGAAGGTTTATATATATTATAATATATTGTACGACGTGTCGCCGTGCCTGTATAATATAATCGGCTTCTGATCAATACAACATTTTCGGCGGCTGATGTAGGGGTAAAAGGATTTAGGGCAAAAAGCGACGGGAAATTGGCGGGTCTTTTGCAGCAGCAAGTCGATTTGCATTTACGATCCCTTAATCCTTGCTATGGACCAATAGACCCACCCATCCCCTATACAGTTTTTAAATGATATATGTAATTGCTTATACGTCCACAATCCCCCATCAATTGTTGACTATCAACATTCAACGACCGTATAGGTAAATTATAGAAAGCATAGCGATAGACAATCGTTGAAATTGTTATATTATACTATACAATTTAAATTCAAACGAGGTCGTCAATCACGATGCCCAATTCGACCACGTCGTGATGTTTTTTTCTCCTCTCGATAATAGTTGAACGATATTAGTACATTTAACATTACGATAACATAGGTACCTAGTTATGCGTATTGATTTATACTCAAAATTAATAATTTATCATAGTTATCCATAATATAAATTATATTGTCGTAAGGGCGTTTCAAAAAAATACAGGTAAATAAATACCTAGGTACGTATAAATGTTTAATAATATATTATTATGTGTAGATATTATAGGTACATTTCGGGCGATGTAGTGGTCTGTAGACAGTAGACACAGTAGATATGTTATAATTAATAATAAAAATCCAAATTCGAATATTTTGCTATCATGTTATGTATTATATTAGTTCTAATTTTCCAGTTGAAAATTTAGATCAATAGACAATAGTCAATCATTTAACTGGCAAAGTGTCCTGGACCATGCAGGTTGGAACGTACCTATCTCACACTTGTATAGTTACTTCACGAAATTAATAAATAATAGGTAAATTAATGAAATACAGAACAACAGTATATAAAAGCATTATGGAATGTATAAAATTAAATTAATTAAATAGATTTTTTTTTGGTTTAGGTTTATTAAACCGTTAACCAATGGTCAAACATCAGAATTTGGTTAGGTAGTCAAACATTATTTTTCTATTCAATCTTTCACGTCATAGGTGCTCATTTAATATTATACATGGAATACGTCATGTTGATTTAAAAGCTCATCTTCGTTAAGGAGTACCACAGCAGGTTTGTGCGGGGCTATGTAGGTATAGATATAATAATATTATGTACCTACGCATCTCAAGTACGCAAGCAGACATCTCACGGACGCGCAGGTCCTGTAGAATTGTTGTCGGTGACATTTTTCCAAGCCAATCCCACCCTCTTCAACCACCGCGGAAAATTCGAATTTCCTTCCTTAATTCCAAACAGTGAACGACTCCTTTACATAATATCATCCTGGACTAATCCTGGTGGTCCGAGACCTGCTCTTCTTTTAAACGCGGCGGCTAAATTTATAGTTGACCGGTACCTACAACTGCGATGCGTTAAGAAAAATAACGATGATAATAATAATAATAATAATATCAGTGGCAGTCGCACATTTTCGGGCTGGCCGAACCGGCGACACTGCGACGGCCGGCTGGCGGCTTCCGCGACTCATAAGTCCCCGGCCGGCCAAGGGGTGGACGATCGGCGGAGGGCGACGACCACCCCGCTCGTCCGCCAACCATCCCTTGCCACAGCTGTGCCGCCGGAGAGGAGCGAGAGTTTCAAAAATCGAATTGTTTACGAGTATCGCTGCCGCCGCCGCTCACCAGTCACCGCTGTCAGTCGCCACCGCCGCCGCAGCCAGCCAGAGCCAGTTACCGTGCAACAGCAGCGCCGCTCTCCGGGTTCATAGCGACCGTAAAGTTTACTTGAAAAGTGCCAATAATAATAATAATAACGGAATAAATAACATTATCATCGTCATTCGTCGCACACGCTCACACACCGCGTACGGATTTTGTGGCCTATGTGTGCCGTGTTTGGACCGTTGAAATGAAGCTGAAAACCATATCGGAAACCGTAAACAAGGACGAACTGTTCAAAAAGGTAAATAAAGAGAAAACAAATCTCATAGGCTTTCTCGCTTGTGCGTTTGTCCAACTTGCGCCGCCGTCGCGCGCAACTTCCCCTATCACGCCGTAACGCACCCTCTCGCTCTGTAACAGGTAGGTAGGCGCTTAGTGCAAATCCGCTTGTTATGCTTCTAAACTCTTGTATTGTAGACTTCCTAGGTATCTGCCTTGGATCGCAATAATTTCAGTATATATGTATTATTATATTCGGTATAAATTACTACAGACTGGCAGGATGAGAGTGATCAATGAAAGATTTTTGTTACATGTTTGTAAAAAATAAATAAATTAAGAATTTGTTAGACGAACCCACTATTAACGTCTGTGTTAGTAACTTTCACTGTAAACATTATAGTGTTGTACCATCCAAAGAGCTAATGGTAGTATACATATTTTATGTATTAGGATGATTGAGTAAAAGGCTAGTTACACCGTAGTAACAGAAATAACTTAACACTACCTGAAAATTACTTGTCCTATAAGGCTATAACATAATTATAAATGTATAATGTGTTTTTTTTATCGATACATTATTTTGATGTATAGGTGTGGAACCTTTCTGCAGATCATTGTATGGATGTTGTATTAATGATGTTCTCACACGCAGAAGGTACAACACTACTTGGCACACACAAGCTTGAACAATTTATTGTGACTACTGAACTTTGTCGTTTCACTTCGATGATGTTTAATCGTCCACCGCTATACCGTCCTGCTCTAGACTGCACAGTGGCAAATGATTTTGTTTCTACAGAATTTGAACGTTATATTGATCTGGTTGAAGACAATGTAAGTATATTTACTATTTATTTTATGGTTAATTTGACTTCTTGTAAAAAATGGTTTTGGTATGTTGACAAATAAATTATCTAAAAAATTATAGTACCTACTATATTTTAGATTTATATATTTAAACCAGTAGACTTAAATTATTTTAAATGGCACAGTGTGATCATAGATATTGGGTTGGTATTTGAAAAAAAAAAACAATTAACCACTTAATATTAATTTAATTTGAGATATTCAAAGTTCTTTATATTTTTTCTAACTAAAACTGTTAATAATTGTTGAAATAGGCTTATGAATTGTCGAGTGCTCCAAATAGCGAGGTACTTGTTATCATTGCAAACAACGAATGCCGCAAATTTATTTTTGCTTCGCCACGTTTACGTCCTTATATCATGTCCAAGGAATGCATCTCTGTCATCGAAAGGTGCTTAGGCAAAGGCACTTTCTCTGCTAGTCAAGAATCTGATATGGATAAATAGCAATTAATATCTTTTGCATCACTACAAGTAAGCACTCTAATCACACAAAAATTATTTATTCATGTTATATTGTATATTAATAATATTTTTATTTTCATTACAGTTCTCAGTGCTGCTAAACGTCTCCTCGTGACATATGATAGTCTTCATGGAAAATCAGTCTAAAAGTACCTATCTTGATGCTTGTCTGTGCTATCTTTATAATAATAATACTAATAATAATAATAATAATAATTATATTAATAATTTAAATAATAATATTAATAATTATAAAAATAATAGTAATTGTAGTATTAATACAATATTTAATGTTTTTCATAAGCATCGCTTATAGTATTGGGTCCTTTTTAGTAGTGGTAGAATCAAAAGTTACCTATTTTCCAAGACTTATTGTTTTGTGTTTTATATTTTATAATATTTATTTTTACTTACATTGATTTAATTTAATATCTATATATTATATACATATTTTTTTTTTTAATTATGTTAAATCCAAGACAGAAAATACAGCAAATACATAAGTTGATGTTAGATTTCCAAACACATTATTTTATTTAAGTATTGATTTAAAAGGCTGTATTCACCGTATTAGATCTCATTTTGTTATAATTTTTTTTTTTAACTATTTATATTACTGCAATTGGAAAACAATACCTAAATGCTTAGCAATTGTGAAGATTATCAATAATCTAGCATTTTTATATACACGAGTGAGACTGCGTAGTGATATAATTAGATTTATTTTTATTGTTTCTAATTATTTTATATATTTTTTTTTTGTTTGGCTAATGATTTTATACATTTAAGACCCACTGTAGTTTTTTTTTTAGTACTCATTGAACTTTTTTTTTGTGTTGATATTTTTCAATGTTTGTTTAACTTCAATAAATTATAACTATTGTATACTTAAATTTGTAGTATATACTATATGATTGAACTGTCAGAAACTATGAATTCTAGTCAGATTTCTTTTCCAAATTGTTTGTTTTCATAGTTTTTTCTAACTATCTAACAAAATTATTCAGTACCTACCTATGTAACATGGATATATACTGCCCTGCTAAGCAAAAGTGCCTTAACTCGTAAAAAATTCTAAAATAAGTTAGATACAGCATCTGATAGGTTTAACAATTTTACACAATATTTGTAGAAAAATACACCTGAAATTATATTAAATAAACTATTAACTCAATTATCACTCTTTGAAAATGCCGTAGGTAACAAAATAAATTAAATAGGTACCTTAGTACCTATTTTTACCTAGTTTCAAGTTTTTAAAAAACAAAGTTTATATTAAAACATCATAATTTTAAATATTTTTTATCCTTATATTTTGTTTAAGTTCTTACTTTTTTGAATGACAACATAGTTTTAATTTCATTTTCCAAAGCAGAATATTTTTCTAAGTATTTTGATACATAAAAATTGAATTTAGGACGAGTAGTTTATGAGTTATATGTATTTAAAGTTTAGATGGGCGGAGTAGTGGACAAACATTTTGCGGGGCAACCCCATATCACTCCACTCCGCCCATCTTAACTTATAAGTTATAACTCATAAACTACTCGTGCTAAACTCGATTTTTATGAATCAAAATACTTGGAAAAATATCCTGCTTTGGAATATGAAATTAAAACTATGCTGTCGTTCAAAAAAGTAAAAAACTTAAAAAAAATATTTAAAAATATAATTGTTTAATAAAAACGTTGTTTTTTTTAACAACTTGAAACTATGTAAAAATTTTTTTTCAAAAACATTAATACTTTTTGAGATAATGAGTGTTTTACGCTTAATGAATCACCCTGTATTTAAAAATTCTAAATTTCAGAATTTGAATAAAAGTATTATTAAAGGGAAAAATGTGGGTGAGCATGTTTAAAAAATCACCATGTGCCTATATATGTATATTATCTTGCTCTAAATGTTTCCTTAGATCATGAACCGCATAAACAAATAGGTGGTCACTGGTCAGGTAGGTAGTAAAAAGTAATTTAAAAATTTTACTATAGTAAATAATTGATTAGGTAGGTATACTTAACATGTAAAAATAATAAGTACCTAATACATTAAAAGACATTATTATTATATACAATAATAATATAAATGTATATAAAATAAATAAATGTTAAATAACATAATTCGTTTAGACCCAACAGATGCAAAAGTTCTGGCGCCGCCAGTTGCCACTGTATGCAATATGCATTATACTGCACTAATCGAATAATAAGCTTATAAGCATTATATAATAATATAAACAAACTTTAAAAAAAAGTGATTCCCTAGTACGAGTACAACTTACAAGGAATTTGTAATTTAAGTCAGTTATTATAGAAAATATAGTAACGGTATAGGCAGGGGGGTTTAAGGAAGTTTAAACAGCCTCCGAAATTGTTTTCAAACAATATTTGTTTCTCGACATGCAGCTATGTAAGATACAATTTTGAATTTTTTCAGATTCTGAGCGGAGCGATGAATGTATTGATTTTACAATGATGTGTTTTTTTTTATTTTTTTTTGTGTTATCACCGTTTGGGGTATTAAATTGCTTCGATTTTCTTCAACAGTATCTTTTTCGATGGGAAAGTGAATCTAGTTTATACTTTGAGGAGTAAAAAGTAAAAATTCCCAATGGTTTTCAAAAGCGTCAGGAAAAATAAACAAAAAATTAAGGAAAAACTGAGATTTTTGAAAAAATAAATTTTATTTTTAGTGAAATAACAGAACATATAGATGACATTTTCACTGAATGTTCATATTATTATAGCGATTTCTATGCACGATAACATTTTTGAAATACGGTGACTCTTTTGAGCTATTTATTAGCATAAGGAAATTTCGAGTTTTATTAGTTTTTTTTAAGTATTGTCATACAGAGCCGTATTATGGGTGGGAGGGGGGTTGGGGACATGAGCGGCGGGCGCATAGTTTAAAGGGACGCCAAAAATTTGAAAAATAAATAAAAAATAAATTTTTATAAGTAAAATATATTTGGGAAAGATTATTGTTTTACATTATCATTTTGGAACATTACAAAATTTTTCTGAACAAATTTCCGACTATGGTCGGGTAATAACTACCGCAACGTAATATTCTTGTATTATTTGGCTTTATAATAAATTATCGTATTCTTTATCTCAAAACTACTGTTCGTCCAGCTCGTGGGGTGCGATAGGGGTGTGAAAAAAATCAGGTACAAATTATTGCCTATTGGTATTATATTATATATTATTATTTTTACATTTTACAAAAATGATCAATATTGCTGATGATTTTCAATTTCTTTCTAGTACTTTCTGTAACATCAGTTGAAGCATTGAAAAAATGTGCAGATGATTAATTAGCAATCAAATACCTACAATGAAGATATTGACCAGGAAATAATTAACGAAATAGAATTTTTTAAATATCAAGCAAAGCAATCTTACCAAAGTTACAAAACGCAACTGCTTTAAATATTTTGAAGCAATTAAAAATATGAACTTGATTCAACTTGTCCAAACTTATTAATGATTGCATATAGATTGTTTCTATTACCATGCCTGTTACCGTCGCTTCCGGGGAACGCTCTTTTAGTAAATTGAAATTAACTAAGACGTATTTACGATCAACCATGTGTCCATGTCGCAAAAGAGATTAACCACTTCAGCAATATTGTCAATATTGAGTATGAAATAACGAAAACACAGATTTTGAAGACGTCATGGAAGATTTTACTTAAAAAACGTCCAGGAAAATTAAGTTTTAAACTAAGTACCTATTATATTACGATACGTTTGTAAATACAATATAATATAAATAATACGTTGACTATTATACAATTATTACAAAATATGTTATATTATGTTATATAATATGATAAATTTGTGATTTGTATAATTTTTTAATTATTTTATACCTACCTAAATATTTTGTTTAATAATTACTATTGCAATCCGCTTTAGTTTTTTATCAAATTAATGTTCAAAATACGTTGTAAAAAAAAAAAGGTGGATAAGTGGATGTCGCTCTGCTGTACGGTAGGTTACAAGTGGGTCACTGTAATGGATGGTGTTAAATTTGAATTCAATGATATAATATCATTGTATAAGAAAAACGATTCTGAGCGAAAACGGTCAGTCACCCTATGATATTACCAAGTATATTTGATGATATTATTGTGAATAAAGTAATTTATATATAACCTATTAACGTGGAGCCTTGTTTTAAATTTTCAATCCTTAGCCATAAAAGTTAAACATTTTATAAATTTTTAACCACAAAATAATTAATAAATTATAAATTTGATAAATGTTGTCAAAATTTGAACTTTAAATGCTTATAAAAAAAAATTGTGCAAATGTATTTTTAATATTTTTCAACTGCTATTAAAACGATATATCAGGAGTCTAATATTAAATTTTCACGCTTTTTTACCCAACAAATAAAAATTTATTGATATTTATAGAAAAAAAAACTAAAAAAATTGAAAACTGACAATGTCCGTAAACAGCTCAAATAGAGTCAAAATATTTTCAAAATTGTATGGTGTATAGAAAATGCTAATATAAACATTCAGTGAAATTTTCAAGTATCTACAGTCATTCGTTTTTTAATTACAATAAAATAAAAAAATCGTTACATGAGAAATCGAGTAAATATCAAATGTTGTAAAAATATAAATTTCAGACGCTCATAAAAATTTAATTTAAGTTTCTTCTAGACATTTTTTTTTTGATAAAGGTAGACAAACTTATGAGTAATCTTATATTACATTTTCAAATCTTAGATTTAAAAAGAAAAATTTTTATGAATTCTCATCAAAATAATTTGCTATTTTTCGTGATTTTTCCGTATTTTGTCAAAATTTGAACTTTAAATGCTTATAATTAAAAACTGTGACTAAGGATTTTTAATTTTTTTCATCTGCCTTTGAAACAATAACCTAGGAGCCTTCTATTAAATTGTCAAGCTTTTTTACTCAACAGATAAAATTTTATTGATATTTATAGAAAAAAAAACTAAAAAAATTGAAAACTGACAATGGCCGTAAACAGCTCAAAAAGAGTCAAAATATTTTCAACATTTTATGGTGTATAGAAAATGCTAATATAAACAACCAGTGAAAATTTCATGCATCTACGGTCATTTGTTTTAGAGTTACACCAATAACCAAAATCGATTTTGTTAAAAATCGATTTTGCGTAAAAATTCCCGTTTTTCCTTAATTTTTCTTTTGTTTTTCACATCGCTTTTGAAAACTACTGGGAAATTAAAATTTTGACCTCCCCAATGCACCAACGATATTCACTTTCCCATCGAACAAGATACTGAAGTCGAAAATCGAAGCATTATTTCGACTACTTATCGTGTACACAGACACAAAAAAAAAAAAATAAAAAAAAAAACACACATCATTGTAAAATCAATACATTCATCGTTTCACTCAGAATCTAAAATTGCAATTTATTAGAAATTAAATGCATAGTAATGAATAAAATAGAAGGCGAATATTTTTAATTTTGCCCAGGGCACCTGATCTTGACGGCACGGATCTGTTGTCGATACAACATTTTTCGGTACGTCAAAAAACTTGAAAATGTAATAGCACGTTTCTCGCTAGTTGATGTCAGCGTAATTTAAAAAAAAGTTGAGTGTAAATCCACATTACATTTGTATGAGCGTCTGAAGTAAAAATGTTGACAAAATTCTTAATAATCACAAAAATTGGCAAATTATTTCGAATAAGAAATTTGTTAAAATTTTTCTATTTATATCTAAGCTTTGAAAATTTGATATAAGATTCCCCTTAAGTTTTCCTACGTTCAATAATAAAAAAAAGTTTTATGGAAAGTCAAATGAATTTTTTTACATTTACTGTAATAAGAATGATTACAATAATATGTGTTTTTTAATTTTTTTTTTGTGTTTGTTGTCGCTTTGTGAACATCACATCGCTCCGCTCAGAATCTAAAATTCATGATCACATCATAAGCAAAATCTATAATTTTTTCACGCCCTCAAAAATTTTCCGCTTGGAGCACTTGTCCCTTTCACTCTCCTCTAAATGCGTCACTGCTGACAGACCGTCGATCGTTTTTCGTTTACAATGATTTTATATCATTGAATTCATATGTAATACCATTCATTACAGTGACCCACTTGTAACCTACTGTACAGCAGACCGACTTCTACTCGTCCGCTTTTTTTATAATTCAAAATATCCTTTATAACCTATATCCTTTATGAATATTTTTGAAGAAATATTGTTTCAGGGATTTTTTTGCAATAATAATTTACAAAATGATAAATCAAATGCAAATACAAATACTTGGCGGCTTTCAAACGTGGACATAGGTACCACCGTATATATAACCGCGATTACCTTCGTGGTAACGGACTTCCATAATTTACTAATATGAAGTTCGTAACACCGATTTTGTTTAAAATAACGACCAGAAACACCGTACGTCATGGTATACATTTGGCAATGATAGTGGTGAGTGCATGACGTCTTGCCAACACTGTCTGTGATACGCATATCCCCCATTTTTTACTGTGTATTACATTCTCCACCACTCTTTGGTCGAATAATATGCCAAATCATGAAGATCATAGAACCCATGGTTAAATATATGTTTAGATTGATTATAAATACTGGTATTACTAGTATTTATAATCAATGATAGAACCTAACACAGCTAAAAGTGGGGATGCGCAAATAAGATTCAAATATTTATATTCGCTGACATACCTACCTCTATATTATTTTGTCGTGGACTCCGTGGTCTTGCCACTTGCCAAACATGCCAGTCAATGTTGTACTACATAGTTGTAGTAAATGTTGCCATTTGCTAATGACAAATCAAGGCAATTTTTTTTATAGACAATTTTTCTCGGCCACGACATTTAATATAATAATGGCCGTCCAACTAGTTACTTAATTTTTATTTCTAATGTGTACCTATGTGAATTTAAGTATTAATGATCTCTAATGACTGGTAAGTAATTACAATTTTCAACGTTTTAATTCGTAATATTCAGGTTATTTTATTCGGCAGTGGTAATTTACTAATTTTCTCGTCAGATATAAGCATAATGTAATTTTTAGTCGTCACCGCCCACCGGTTATCAAATATTGATAAGAGATAATACAAATTAATTTATGTTAAATATCTGCTTAATGTTAGTTACAAAGTTATATCACAGAATATATTCTTTGGTTATATCAAATCAAATTAAAAGTACAGTTATATATTATATTTAATACCTTAATACCTAACTTTCTTCTAAGTTCTTATAATCTCATTATATAAAAAATATTTTATTAATTCTAAGCTTTTTATTTTTTTACTACATACATGATACATTAAAATAACATTTATATAATTAAAATATATATATATTTGTACCTCTTATATAATGTGTCTCCGGGGAAGTGACCGGCCGGTGTCATAATATGATAGTATACCTTAAGTTATGAAAAGAAAGGGTGTCTAATATACTTCAATTTTTTTAACTATTGTTACTTTCAAAAACTAATTTTTGTTTAAAAAATATATTTTCATTTCTAGTTTAATTGTGTATGTAATTTATAACACACGAAAATATGTTTAAAATTAAAAAAAAAATTACGAAAAAAAATGTTGAAGACACGTCATCAAATGTGCGATAAGTTCAAACAAAAATAAACAAAAATTTTTTTTATTAAATTCCCAACTAAATGTAGCATGTTACTAGATATTTTTCCACTGCATTATACATTTATACCTAAAAACATATCTATGACGGTTCCTCGATTTACCTTGTAGAGGAAAATAGGAACTATCTATAGTATCATTGATTTAGGTCCTGATACGTATACATTTTATCATGTGCTTGTTGCTACGTGTACAAACCATAGACCTATAAAAGAATACATTTTATAGATCTATGGTACAAACTTACTTTTAAAAAATTGTTTTATTGTAATTATTATAAAAATAAGTTGAAAATTGTTATCTTTAATCATAATATATAATCAAATATATTTAAAACGTTACATCAAGAAACCACTATCTTAATATTTTTCAATTGCTAAAGTAACAATATATCAGGAGCTTTGTATAAATTTTTTTTTTTATTAAGGTATATAATCTTATAAGAAATTTTGTATTCAATTTAAAAAGAAAAATTTTTAGGAATTTCTAACACAAAATAATTTGCACATTTTCATGATTTTGTCAAGATTTGAACTTTAAATGCGTGTAAAAAATAACTGTGACTGGATTTTTAATATTTTTCAAATGTCACTGTAACAATACATTAGGAGCCTTATATTACATTTTCAAGCTTATTTACCCTACAAATAAAATTTTATTGACATTCATAGAAACAAAAACTAAACAAATTGGATACTGAAAATGTCCGAAAACAAGTCAAAATATGTTGAAAATTGTAGCGTTCGTAGAAAATTCTAATATAACAACCAATAAAAATTGCATGTATATGTAATTTGTTTTACAGTTACACCTCAAACCAAAATCGATTTTACGTAAAAATTCCCGGTTTTTCTTAATTTTTATGTTGTTTTTCCCGGCGCTTTTGAAAACTATTGAGAATTTTAAATTTTGACCTCCCGAATGCACCAACTAGATTCACTTTTCCATCGAACAAAATACTGTTGAAAAAATTCGAAGCAGTATGACTGCCCCAAACAGTGATAACTTTCTCAAAAAAAAAAATTTAGAAAAATTAACACATCATTGTTAAATCAATACATTCATCGCTCCACTTAAAATCTAAAATTATTTTGTGGTTAAAAATTTATAAAATGTTTAACTTTTACAGCTCAAGATTGAAAGTTTAAAACAAAGTTCCACGTAAATTAGGTAAATAAATTACTTTATTCACAATATTATAGACAAATATACATAGTAATATTATAATCTGGCTTACCTACAGTCTTCGCTCAGAACCGTTTTTCTTATACAATGATGTTATATCATTGAATTTAAATTTAACACCATCCATTACAGTGATTCAATTGTAACCTACTGTACAGCAAAGCAAGATCCACTTGCCTACCTTTTTGTTTTTGAGCACCCCCTATTAAAATCTTCTGGATCCGCGCCGGATAGATGAACATTGATCGATTGTCTGTCGATTTGATGAATTTTTATTTTTTTGTACCATTATACATATTTTATCATATAATTATAAATAATATATGAAATTCAGATTTCCGGACATCTAATCGAAAAAATAACGTCGTTCATGATACAGTAGGTATAATATGTATTTGTGGTCCATCTGAACAGTGGATTTATTCTCGCATTAAACAAATACTGTTCTACATCTAAAAATGAAGAATATTAATGAATTGCGGTATAAAAATCCCCTGAAAATACCCCCCGACGAACAACCACGGAAAAAAATCCTCAGAATACAATATTACTACCACGACCACATGAAAATGATTGAACAAATATTTTTTAAACGCTAATTAGTGTAATTACCATATTATTAATATTTAATTACAATAATATATACTTATAGTTTAGCCTTTTAGGTATACTTATCACTAAAAAAAATATATTTATAATAAATAACTTTCAAACATTCAACAATATTTTTTTTTTTTTTTATCACGATTTGAAACAAAATAATATTATGTTTATACCATGGTTCTTTTCGAATAATAGGTATTAATTACTACTCATTAACTATTGTTTGATAATTATTACTATTATTTGTAATATTTGATGTATTGATCATTCAAAATATTTTTATTTTTTATTTTATAATCTTTTAAATATTTTATCTATAAAGGAAATCTTGTAAAAACACCTCCTAATAATTATGTTTACATTATATATTATAGAAACGTTACATTTTTACAGAATTATACGTGATATAAAAAAAAATATTGTTAATGTTTTAAAATCATAATATCAATATAAAAGTAAGTTAAATTGTAAATTATATATATTTTAAACTTTAAACATAGATTGATTTTTCTTTTTTTTTTCTTTATGAGATAAGTATAATATGTTTTATTATTAAATATTAATTACTTTGGTAATTACACTAGCAATATTTGATCAATCGTTTTCTCGTGGTTGTGACGAATATTGTATTCTTGGGATTTTCATTCCGATTACCACGAATCACAATACTATACTAAAAGTTATAATACGCGTTAATCAAACAAAATTATTACAATTCAAATGAAATAAATTTGGCGGCCCGTGACAAAGTACTCACGCGCGTATCGTTTATTCCATTTTCGGAACGAGCGATATTTCTACTCCACGACATTGATAAAAAAACGTTTATTTTGTAGAGATATAAACCGCTCTTTAGTTATTACTTATTTCCATTTTTCACACTGTCGATTGTCGACTATTGACTACAGACATTATTTAGACGTCTAGTGCTCTGGTGTTTCACGTCTGAACTCGAAGCATAAATAACCACGTCGCGATAATATATGTCCTGCAGACCCGCTCAATACTACGACAATGGCCTTTTGGTATTTCGACAAAGATGAGCTGCACCGGACCGCCTCGGCTCAGGATGGCATACCACATGAGAGAGAGTCCCGGTACCGCCAAGAAGGGGCAAGGTTCATCATAGACGCTGGTACGAAGATGGACTTGGGCTACAACACGATGGCCACTGGTGTCGTTTACTTCCATCGTTTTTACATGTACCATTCGTTCAAAACTTTCCCTAGATATGTGAGTACCTAATGTTTGAGTGAATCTACCAACCTAGTAATTTTATTGATATTTCAGCTGCCGAAATAGATAACAATTTTCTTTAAGCAAAGATTACATTTGTTGCTCGTGGGATGACGATTTTAAATAGTACTTGTTTCGACATCATAATCTGTTTAAGCACGGTGATCCATGCAATGCAATGCAATCTTCTTCGATCATTATTTATTTACAATTTAAAATTACACCATATTGAAGCACATATTTCTGTTTTAATCAGAACATGTCCACAAAAAAAAAAAAAAAAGACTTGTACTAAGGCCTACATACTGTGTCGTGGTGACAGTACTTTTCCGTAGCATTGTGTGGTTATTTACACTATTATGCTGCAATATATCTTTAAACAGTATAATGTTCAGATTAATTGATTAAAAATACAAAAATCAACACATTTAACTACCTATAAGTGTTTCGTGTTTTTATATATTTTTTGGAAATACCCATGTGTCATGAGCTGCATTGTTGTCCACAGTGATGCTGTATTTTAAATGTGGTCGGGAATTTAAAAACTTTCCGGCCTCAATATCTTAATTATTTAATATAGACGTACCCTAATATACATTTATTCATAATCATAGCTTAAATATACTTATGCTCATAACATATTGTTCACATTTTTCAATAAAGAGGTCAGGCCATGGCGAGGATGGACTTCGTTGCCACTGGGTGTCTAAACGGTTTTGTTTTTTTTTTCAACATTTTTCCCATTACCTATATGATACATTTTTTTATGTTATCACTGTTGCGTTTCAATATCAACGTAAATGTTAACCTAACATAATATTTTATGAGCGTTTATGAATAAGATCAAACATACATATTTTGTTTGTACTCATAATTATTTACAAAATCTTGAGATAATATTATTAATTTAAAGGAAAAATAGCCACTACTGTGTGTTGCAATAAATTACTTTTTGGCACCTACATTTTGATTTTTATAATTTAAAACCTGATTTTCTTGTCATCTAGCATAATATTTACACGGTTTGGCTTTATATTATGTTAAATTAATGTATGTGCCATTTTTTATTGAAGCTCACAGCATGCTGTTGTCTTTTTCTTGCGGGTAAAGTGGAAGAAACGCCTAAGAAATGTAAGGACATAATAAAGTTGGCTAAAGCAATATTACCCGAAGAAAAATACGAAACCCTTGGATTAGACCCCAAGGTTAGTTAGTTATTTATTTAAATAAATATTGTACTAATTTATTGGTCGTCTGTAAAATACTTAAACATTTTAGGAAGAAGTAATGGTACTCGAACGTATATTGTTGCAAACAATTAAATTTGATCTGCAAGTTGATCATCCTTATCAGTTTTTATTAAAATATGCTAAATGTTTAAAAGGTATGTAATATCTATTATTATTTTCTTAATTTATAGGTTTTATAGGACTTATATTATTTTGATGTTTTATTTAACAGGTGATAAGACTAAACTAACTAAAATGGTTCAAATGGCTTGGACATTTGTAAATGATAGGTAAAAACTATCTATTTGACATTAGGGATGGACTGGACATGGTATACCTACATTTTTAAATATAAAAATATTTTTTAATTTCATAGCTAAATAATTTAATGATATTTATGATTGAAATTCTACATAATATATTTCCACTTAACAGAACAATTGAAAATGACAGTCTATCCCTGATCTCCATCAGATAAAATGAAAAATATTTTTTAAAGTAAGTTTTGTATATTGCAGCTTATGTACAACGCTTTGTCTTCAGTGGGAACCAGAGATTATTGCAGTTTCATTAATATATTTAGCATGTAAACTGAGTAAATTTGAACTCAACGATTGGCAGGGTCGTACGCCAAATCATTTACGTTGGTGGGATATGTTTGTTCAAGGAATGAATATGGATTTGCTTGAAGGTTTGTTACATTATTCACTAATAATAAAAGTATTTAAATAATTTTGCCTTAACTTCAATCAGATTATATTAAATTAAATTGTAATTTATTGAGTGTAATGGTTTTTAAACGGTTTATATTGTAAGATTGAATATTGATCATTATATATTATCCTAGACTTCAGCATTTATTTTTGACTTAACAAGTCTTTTTATTGATAGGAAAAAAAATCTGCAGAACTGTATGCACTATAAATTCATATAATTATGATTTATAATCCATAATACCTGTGCTATATTTAAGATCATGTGTGCATTTAGTT
The DNA here is from genome assembly GCF_019925205.1 of Metopolophium dirhodum. NCBI lineage: Eukaryota > Metazoa > Arthropoda > Insecta > Hemiptera > Aphididae > Metopolophium > Metopolophium dirhodum. The sequence continues at coordinate 23,084,592 of NC_083564.1, read as the reverse complement.
TCAAGATTTTTCTTGTGGTCATTGGTTTCATATGGCTTTTAAAGTTTAACAAACATTTTTCTTGAGTTTTATTTAAATTAAGTCTAAATAGTCTTTGTTCAGTCCACTGCTGGTTTAAAATGTTTGTAATTAACCAAACTTTGAAAAAGAATATGATAACCCTATATTTACCCTTATTTTTATACTTGAAATAGATAGCACCTGGAACATTGTCTTAGAACTATATGTCTACAATACCTAAACATTCTGAATATTTTTATTGTTTATTAATTATAAGAATCAAACATTAAAATAGGATCATATATAAATAATTATGTATCATGGAAGTACATAATAATTTTATTTTATGTGTTAAAGAAGAAACTATGGTACGGGTGTAGTTGACACCGGCCAGCCCGTGTATTCTCCCACTCAGGTTTAGCTTACACCCGCCACTTATATTTCTCGTATTTTAGATGTGTTATTTATCTATTATACAATTTATACTGCAGTATTCAAAAATAATAATAATAATAAAACAATAAATTCTAAATTTTATTAAATTATATTTATGAATAATATTATAAAATAATTGTAAAAATAAAAATAGATAAACTTATGCAGGTGTATGCTTATATCATTCATTTTACTTGAAGGGTTTTACCAAACATTATTTTTAAAATATCCTATAAGTGAATTTTTAATGTACATTTTATAATATACTGATATTTCATACTTTTGTATTTATTGTTTTATTATTATTATCGTTTTAAAATATTGCTGTATAAATTGTATAAAAGATGATTAACACATCAAAAATACGAGAAATATAAGTGGTGGGAAATAAACCAGTACCGAAACTATTGCTTGTATCGCAAAATATTGTCTATACTTTTTCCAATTGATTAAACTAAACCATATTTAAATTTGGTAATTCATTAAAACAATAATAAAAACATTGCATAGGATAACAATTTAGAACTTAGTGCTAAAGCCCCCTAACCCCCCTCCCCAACCAAGAGTATGCCACTGTCTATGATTGTATTAACAGCTCTTTTTAAAGGGATGGCTTTTTTTAAAAATCATCAATATGGGGACAGATAAATTAAGTCTTGACAAAGTTTAAAAATGTATTAGCCCTGTATTATCATCAGTTGGTAGTGAGAAAAATGTTTGTTGTATACAATTTATTAATTTTTTATTAGATATTTGTCATCAAGTTCTGGATCTTTATTCAACTCCAGACAAAAATGCACCACCATCACCTCCATGCCAAGAAAAATTTATAGTTCCAAAAAAAGTTATACCCCCACAGTCCATTTATCAGAAATTATTGTTGCAAAAAATGGCTGCTAAATACAGTGAGTTTTTGTTCATGTGCTTTTATTGATTTGTGACTAAAAAAGCTTTTAATGGCATATTTTAGAGCTATAGTTTTTAAGTGTTATACGTATCATTGTTTTTATTGTAGTGCTTACACCTGAACAAGCGATGCAAGCAGCTATAACGAAAAATGTGAAATTGATTACAACGCCAAGTACCTTGCCAGTCAAGCAATTATTACCCATGCCACCAGGAATTATTAAACCATCAATTTCTAATGTTACACCAAAACCACAAAATGCTCAAAAACCATTTTTGCCACCACCTCTCACACCGTCTAAATTTATATTCTCACAATCACCCTTAAAACGACCACCCCCACTTCCATCAACAAGACCGCCACTGCCTACTATGCCACCGCCGCCACCTCCTCCATCACTTCCACCCCCTCCACCAACACCAAATCAAATGTTGATCCCTCCCGGGGTTACGCAATTGCCACCACCACCCATGCAACCGCCACCACCAATACCTCCAGCGGGCTTCCCTATGTACCCTTATCCTCCACTTCAAAATGCAGGTCAATCGTTTCCGAACTCTATATTTTCTCAGCCTCCGAATCTGATATCTTCAGTGCCTGGGCAATATCGCTCACATGAAACGATGGCTTCTATTCAGTTCATGGGCGAATCTGTTCCTCCTCCGAGACAGTCTTATAGTGAAAATTACAATCAAAGAGAAAGCATGACGCAGCAATCAACGCAGTCGTTCAGTGATTTTGAAACTCAAGATGCATATGAAGAAAGCAGACAAAAATACATTGAGAGTCGTACATTTAGTCGAGATAGTGCTTTTGCTGGTGGCAGCTATGGAAATGGATCTCAACATTTCGTAGATGGTGGTCCACATTTTAGCAGTGAAAGTGGTCAGCATTATGTTGATAGTGGAAGTCAACTCTTCCATTCAGACCCTGCTTATCTACAGTTTAGAGGAAATCCGCCAAATAAACGTGGTTTTAATACCAGAACCAATCGACCTCCACCTCCACCACCACAATACCAAAACAGACAAGTTCGGCATCATCCATATCAAAGACGATAGTGTTGCTCTTTTATATATGTATATGTACAGTTAAAGGTAATTTAGCACTTAACATAGACAAATATTTTTAAGATTTCAGATGTATTCTGTATGCATGTGCTCTGATTATTTGAATTTAGGTATATTATACCTAATAATATACCCGTCAACTTTTCTATCACTATTATAGGATACTTCTATTTTAGTTAATGACTGAAATGTAAGCGACTTAATTCTACAATTATGAAATATGTAAATAGGTTAAATTTACATACATTTTTAATACAGTTACAACTGGTGTTTTTAAATTGTTTATATTCTTATATAATTTTAGATTCTGAGCGGAGCGAGGAAGCTAGTTGTTCTACAATGGTGTATTTTTTTTTATTTTTTTTTATATATCAAAAAAACTACTGTCATATTATGAAAAACCACTTAAAATGGGATTTTAATTTCTAACGGTTTGTTTATCACCGTAGCAACGAATAAAAAATTATAATATTATAATAATTTATTAATTCTACTTAAAGGCTATAATAAATAATAAAAATTTAAAAAATCCAGACTGATAAACCGTCTCCGCTCAGAATCGTTTTTCTTATACAATGATATTATATCATTGAATTCAAGTTTAATACAATCCATTATACATTATCCCACTTGTAACCTACTGTACTGCTGAGCGACATCCACTTACCCGCTTTTTATATACGAGTGTCAAATGGTTACTTACGGTTAATTAATGAAATTTCTTTAATCGTGCTTATGGGTGAAATCTTCCTGTATTAATGTAATCACTAGTCTGAAAGTTAGGTACTTGGGTTTATTAACCAACGATGTAAATTATTTTACACAAGTAATAACTGTGTTGATGGTGGCAGAGTATGGATGTGCTGTAATAAATCATATTAAAAATATATTGTATTGATATTGTTTGGTATATTGCGTTGTATTTAGAGTGATAATCTACTGGGTACAATTGTGGCGGACCGAACTTTTTTAGGATTCTTTGTTAGACAATTAACGGGGAACAAATTCACTTTAGCTACCCAGCGCGTTTTTCGAATTTTTTTACGAATTAATCGTATTTCGACTAGTTAAGAACGATGGTGCAAAAAAAAATTTGCGGAAATCATTATTTTAGAAGTTATAGCCATCCAAAGTTATTACGTTTATACGCTGCGCGCCACACTACTTTAATGCCGCGCGCGGCGCCTATACTTAATTTCTAATTTTTTTCATACGTATTTTAAATAAAAAAATAAAAAAAACCACGACATCTAAAATGTTCTCGGTCGGGTGGTGCTGCTGAGTGCCTGCCCCTTAATGTTAAATTCTGTTATTCGTATTATATTAATTATCAAATTTGCCCATTGTACATAATGTTGTATAGATTGTAAATTACCTAAATATATAAATAAATAAAAAAAAAAAAAAAACGTATTTTAATTTCGATTCGTTGTATAAAACCATCTTGGGCAGGCCTCGGAATTAAACAAAGTTGTTAAAAAGCACATAATTTGCTACTATGCTCGCTGCGCTGCGCTTGGACAAAAAAATCGAAATTATCCCCCGATCTGCTGTGTAAAACCACCTTTGGTAGGCCTCGTAATCAGTGGCGTATTTATGGGTGAGGGGGTCCATGGGGTCTGGACTCCCCTCCCATTGACTCGTGACTTGTACATGTTAAATGTTGTGTTTTTACATGATTAAGAAAAACAAATTTTATCATACGATACGAAGGATTTTGTAAAAAACTTTCGAAGCTTCTGTTATCAACATTTTCAATAAATATCGTGATTTTTTTTGTCATCAGTTTGGTACCGAAAATGGTTGAAAAATACCGAGTTCATTTTTTAATTCAAATATTTTGTAGTTTTATACATTGTCAGTATCTACAGCCACTCCAGAGAGATATTTTTCAACCTTAAAAAGGTTGAAAAGTTATCTAAGATCAACTATGAATGAAGTAATGTATTTTAGGAAATATTTGTATAAAAGTTAACGTTATAACATAACTATATTAGATTCTGAGTGGAGGGAAGGATCTATTGGTTTTACAATGGTGTTTTTTTTTTTATCCTGTATACAAAATGTCTACCAGAAGGAGTGCTTTGATTTCTATATATAGTATCATCTTTTCTTTTAGAAAATTGGATGAAGATGCTATTTTAAAGAGGCCATTTTTCGATTTTCTCAATAGTTATTTAATGCCACGGGAAAAATGACGAAAAACCGCTAAAAATGGGATTTTAATTTTTAATGCTTTGTTTATCACCATGTAACCTACTGTACAGCAGAGCGACATCCACTTACCCGCTTTTTTAAATTTGTTTTGTACATATGGTTATTTAATAATTAAAAACATTTTATATCGTCTTATATATATGGTATATTTATTTAATAAAGAGTAAATTTGACCCCCGAGGCTCTGTTTTCTGAAAATTATCTGGACCCATCCCATGACAAATTCCTAAATACGCCACTGCTCGGGATTAAACAAAGTTGTTATGGCCGGTCTGTTAGTCACATAAGTATATTGTAGTCGCTCCCTTCGCCTATCGTCTCGGCGGCTCCGGTAGCCAAACTCAAGGTCCTCCGCGCTGCATGCGTATTAAACCTAAAATCGCAAACCTTGGATATGACTTCCAAAATAATGGTTTCCGCAAATCTTATTTTGCACCACCGTTGTTCACTCGTTGAAATGCGTATTTTTCGAAAAAAAAAATTCCAAAACTGCCGGGTAGCTAAAGTGAATTTATACCATTAACGGGATAATCTATTTTATTTAAATTCCATTTTAATTTAAATCGTGGCCGTTTAGTGTTCAGTTATTATCACTAATAGGCATACATTTTCGCGTCCTGTGCCAATCGAAGTGCTATAGTCACAGATATAAAACTCAATTAACGATTTTATATCCTTGGCCATAGTACTTGTTGGTCGTCTGTGTTCAGACGCGCTGTACAGGTACAACTACAGTTTTCGGTATTCTTTCTATTTGGTTTTATTAAACGGTTTGGTGTTTCTTCGTGCGACTTACTCTCGTCAATTACGTGTACGGTAAACGAAGTGATTGATCGATGAAAATATTAAATGATTAATCAACAGTATTTGTGTTTTACTATTCTACGCAATGGCGGGACCACAGGTACACGATTATTGTCAATTTGAATGCAACTAATGCGTTTGAATGGCGCGGCCGCAGGAAGGAGACCCGATGTCATCGAAGATTTTGCCGTTCAGTTGGTCACACCTCTAAAACTCGACTACTGATAATCGCGATTATATCGCCCGGCGCCCGCGGCTTCCCTCTTCCATTAATCGTTATCTGATAAGTGAAATATCAAATATGATAATGTAATATTCGATATTGTATTATTTGTATTCCAATTTCTAATATTCCTCAAATCTTGTCTCCTGATTTCGTAGGTTCGTACATTTGTTCGAAGTTTTGTGTGATTTTCTCGTCCCATTCTGTCGACAAAAAGTCGCACGGCGAATCAAAGGAAGACTTGAAAATGTCGGGTAGCGAGAGTACGACCGGTGGTGTGTTTCTGGTCTCTGTCGTCGGTCAGATCGAGAAAGCTCACTTTCCGAACTATGACAACATGTACTGCAAGTACACTTTCGTCTATGGACCCGATTGGGAAATCGTTACCGTAAGTGTCCTCCATTTCGGAGGCGGAATTTTTCGCCCCAATTGTAATTTGTGTCTTACCTGTGTATTTTGCCATAAAGCAGGGTATTGAAGAAGGCATATCGCAAATCGCGCAAAAGAGCCAAGACGAAAGGCAACAGGTCGTATGGAATTTCCCGTTAGACGTTTCTTTCAAGAGTACCAATCCTCACGGGTGTACGTGTTTTGAACATAGTGACTCCAAAATTATTCTCTTTCTTGCCCCTTCGCGGGCACCGTTAACCACTTAATGTTTTAATGTGATTTACAACAGCACCTTGCAAACTGCACTGGATTCAAATCCGATTATTTAGAATTTAACTCTGAAGTCACAAGTGCAAACACCATCGTTACCATCACTTGGCACATATAGTATGAACTTTTATTTTCTGTGTAGTATATAGAAATAGTTTATTGATAGCATTTACTCAAAATGATAACGTATGTTAAAACAATTGATTTGAGTATTTGCTTTACAATCAGTTATGGCTTATGAGAAAAATACACAACGTACCTATTTACTTGTGTGTATTTTACTTGTTTGGATTCGTCTAAATTGTGATTTAACTGGTTTTATTTGATTTTGAAAAATGACTTCATTTCTACATTTTTAGGGCCACAACTAATCATCAGTGTTTATGGATTGGACACTTTTGGGAACGATGTTGTGAGAGGCTATGGAGTATGTCACCTCCCAGTTGTCAATGGACAATCTTCTGAAGAGTAAGTATTTGATTTATTAGTTTGTTACAAGTAGAATTGATTGCCTAATAGTATGTTATATTAATTATACTAGTAGATGTCAGCATTGTATTATTCAAACATTTTTAATATGAAGAATAATTTTAATTTGTAGGATGATTATGTTTGTACCGGAATCAAGTTCAACATTACAAAAATTGACATCATGGTTGACTGGTAAAAGACCAGAATACGTGGACGCACGGTTATTAGCCAGAGGCGATGGCAGAGAAGGTATAAAATACATATTGAATTTAAAAATTATCACTGGAATTTTCACCAACCCATTTCTTTCATAAATATCAATTTTTTCTTTCTTACTAACTTGCTGAAACTTACTGCTTACTGAAAGAATTTTGAACTTGTTAATATTTGTTTTTAGTGACTAGAGTCAGAAGTCAAGGATGTGTTTGGATAACATTTAATGTTGTGTTCAAAGACTTTCATCAGTACGGCTTTGAAAACGATAATAACTGTTAAATATTATTATTATATTTTTTTTTTTTTACTTAACTTACACCACATTGTTTTTTTTGTTTTAATTACTTACTAATTTAGTATATTAAGTTAGTATAAGTTATGCATCTTATATATATTGTATATGTTTTTATACTGTTATCTATGTACTTCCTGTCTGTTTTTTGTAAAAGCCGTCTGGCGTTGATTATAATAAATAATAATAAATAAATATCAGTTGCTATCAATGATGGTCTGTGACAAAAAATCCTAAAAACAATATTTGGTAAAAAAAAAAAAGTCTCACCTATATTTTCACCTTGTTCGTGGTATAAACAAACAATGTGACTGGTGAAAAAATCAGTTTGAAAAGCTGTTAAAATAATCATCTATTGGAAACTTAGATAGAAAATACATATGGAAATTTCTGTGAAAAAAGCAAAATTGTTTTTAGATCTAGTAAGAAATTGAAGTAACTAAAAAATCTTAGACAAACTTGTACTATAAGAAAAAAAAAAAACGCCAACAAAATTCATATACAATAATACAAGCAGACAAAATTGGTTTTTTAGAACTGCTGTATTGAACAACAAAATAAAAATACTTTTTTCCTATATTAATTGAATAATGTCGGTAGGAAAAATGATAAAAACACTGCTAAAACTTTAGAGATTATTTTATTTTGTATTGTATTTTTATATTATATCATACAGTTTGAATAGAAATTATTTTATTTTATGCCATATTATGTCATCACACACACACTTATCATTTATATTTGTACGCACAATACAATACACTCAAAAATATTGGAGATTAATAATGTTATAAATAGTGATTTTTTTAAAAATGATTACATTAGTTAATTTTTTTTCATAGTTTATAATAAAAAATTGTTCACACATTGTTATAAGTACAAAAGTAATAATTTCATTAGCGGTAGGTAATAGTTATTTTATAAGTTATAAAAATGAATCAATAATTTACCTTAATAATAATCATAATAATAATAATAATAATAATAATTAATAATTGCTGTATATAAAAAGAATAAATAAATGTCGACAAAAAGTATTTTTTTCCAATTCATTTGTATGACTTATTTTAAGTCGGAAATTCAGGAATATAATTCCTTAACAATCTAAAATAGTAGTATTCCTTATTACTAAACTGTTTAATGTCTGGTGTTTCATAAATGCGGTTCATATGACTCGACCCTGCAGTTGACAGGTACGTATGTAGGTTAAAGGTAGCTAGTTGAATCTAATGTAATGGTTTGTTTATATTGTTATTTAAGATTTAAAAACCGCATCTATAAAATTTACAATTACTTTATCATATTGACTTACTATTAAGTATATATAATAATTAAAACATTAGGTGTTAAACTAGTTTAAAATATTAAGGAACAGGTAGTTTGGTATACAGTTGTGTACTCGTGTATTTGAAAAAAAAAAATATATTGGTCCCTAAAAGGAATAATAATGTTGTACTTACATGTAACCAAGTTCAAGTACACATATACTATCAAAGCAGTAGGTAATTACTGTTTCGACGTTTTAGTTAAGAGCTTGGTTTCCTTTAACAAAATGTACAAATAACTTATTTACATAAAAAAAAAAAAGGGGAGACAAATTGACTGTTTTCCGTAGCCTACATTAAAAATGAAAAAAAAAAATATGTACAAACGGTATTGTTAGTGTTAATATTTTCTGTTTTTTATTATTTTTTTTTTTTTTTTTGGTAAACTTTGACGCGTTCCAGTAAAGCCCAGACACAAAACACCCCAATAAATATTACTATATTTTGAAATCCCGCGTCGACCCATCCCTTATCCCACATCATAATGCACACCCCATCCCTAGACCTACTACCGACCCCCCCCCCTCCCCCCCAAACTATGATGACAATCGTATCAGTACTGGTTTAATTGGACTGTTGGGTGAGCAGGTTCAGCAGCTCTTCCTGGTCCATGTGTACCAGCGATTCCATATCGATTCCCAGCTCGGTCGACAGGCTTGGTATACTCACACCAAACGACTGCAGCAACTCGATGAAGTCCACTTCTTCGCCTGTACACGAAACACAATAAATTGCAACAGTCTGATTAGATCGATTACAATACATCGAAGATAGGACGCCAAGATGGAAGGCGTTCGTTCTCTTATGTCGACAACGTAACACAATAAATATTATCCGTCGGTATAACTTGAGTAAGGACCACAGGGTAGGCATATATTATTATTTTATTTAAATAATTCCGTCGATTCTATCCGTCGGTATTCATACGATATCACTAAAACTTGACAAAATCTATAATACCAACGTTCAACTCCAACCGATTCATTTATTGTGTAGTCGAACACGAACACGCCACGGTTCATCGTACAGATACTTAAGCGACTTGACTTTTCAATTGCCAACAATATTGTTGTTTCTCCGAATTAATACATTTTTTATACCGATAGGTAATTGCTATTATATTGTCGGCTGCAGCGGCACATTTTACCGACGTTGAAAATATAAAGGTCTGTTCGATTATTCTATTCGTTAACCATATATATTGTTGATTTATAATTTTTACCTACTCGATTATTTAGATTATAGACAATATAGGTTAAGCGGGTGTGGATGCCAGCACACTATTTTGTTTTCTCTCTGACCGTTCGCGTAACAGACACTTTTAAGTGATTACGGATAGGTAAAATAAACATTTTAGTGAATAATATTTTTAAGCTTGACACGTCGTTTAACACTAACGATATCGACACGAAATAAACAATAAGTACCTACAGCGTGGGATGAGATGTCTATTTTCACATATAAATTCGCGGGTCCATTTGTTTGTCTTAGAGTTACACCGAAAACCAAAATCGATTTTGTCGAAAACCGAGCATACGTAAAAATTGTTGTTTTTCCTTAATTTTTTTTTTGGATTTTCCCGGCGCTTTTGAATACTACTGGGAATTTTTACTTTTGACCCCCCGGCAAAAAAATAAAATACCATCTATAGTCATTTTCCCATCAGAAAAGAAAAGATGCTGTTGAAGAAAATCTATGCATTTTTTTTTAAGGTGATGACGACACATCGCTGTAAGACCGAATACGTTCATCGCTCTGCTCAGAATCTAAAATCAAAGTCCAATATCGCCTTGGAAGTAATCATCCTCGCGAAAAAAAAACTGAATCGAATCAGACCGGCCTACGACGCGTGGGGGTTTTTCCTGCGTAAAGCGTGTTTTGAGCAAAAAATCATTCTTTTTATATTTTTTGGCTGGCGGTGCCGTCGACATGGATCGCGTGCGTGATATCCGTCATCGAGGAATAAACCAAATGCCCACGAGCGGCGGCAACGAAATTGCATATTGCCTAAATATTGCCCCTTGTTAATGACACACGACACGAGCAGGCCCCTTCAGCGTTGGTTTAGAGTTTTTTCCATATAATATGACGTTTTATAAAAGTCAACCACCTGGTTAGGTTGAATCGCAGTGCCTAATGTGGTTACAACTTATATTTATTTTGTTTTACGTCACATTAATTTAACGGTCTTACCCGTTGCCGGATTTTGAAGCTTTGGACACGAGTTGTTGCACTGCGGCCAAGTGCAGCTCTGAATATGCTGGTGTCTGCAGCCCCCGTGATTTTTGTGGTGACGTCTGCGTTTCTTATGAATCAATGCTGCATAACATAATATTATTATAGCGTTAGTTTCGGGAAAATCGACGTCCGTTCACAACATGACAAATAGTTAAGAAATATTCCATTACAATTTCAGGGGGAGGGGGGCCAACATTATTAACATCAATGTGAGCGGGCGGCTTCGATCCTGCAAAACCAAAAAAGGAGGGGGCTTGGCGGACTTGGGGGGGGGGTAGGGGGCTAACTAATATTGGTTTGAGTATTTCAATGTAATATCTTGCAAGTTCTAGGTATCTATGACACGTTTCCTCACAACCTTATCACGCGTGTAGCGTTCGATTTGAAAAACGAAATTGTATTTAAGTAGGTACACAATAGCCTCACAGAAGTTCGTGCGGCCACTGATAACAATCAGGAATGTCGTAATAATATTGATAAATATTATAACGATAAGAATGTATGATATGTACCTCCAGATCGATGATCGTTGCGATGCATCTTATTCTGTTTCCTCTTGGTCGCGTTATCGGTCGCCGTCCGCCTGTCGACCTTCGTCAATCTCTTGTTGTTATGGCCTCCTCCCGCACCGCGGTTGCCGTTGCCGTTGCCGTTCGCCCGGCCAGGTCTAGACTGGCTAGACTTGTTGCTGTTGTTGTTGTTGTAATTGTTGTTGTTTCCGTTTCCGTTTCCGTTCATCTTCGCGAACCTCGTCTCGGTCTGCCAGCAGTGCAACGCCGTAGGCAGGGACACCGAGTCGATCTTGATGTTCTTCCAGTCCTTCTTCGTGAGCACCGTATGGGAAACGCAAGACGGGGCGAACACCGACCTGCGCACGCGAGCACAACGGTAATTAGTAAACACGTACCTACTCATATTATGTTAAACTGCACGCGTAATAACAATTATTTATATTTGAATTGTGGCAAGTCGCAACAGCACGCGGACGTCTGGCTCGTTATTTTGGCTCGACCTCGACGTCTGCGCGACGTGTACACGCTGCTACGGACAGTATAGGCGCATGAGCATAGATTAATAATTAATATACCGCAGTGGAGCGGCGTGCCTGACGGTGGTTTTGAAGGGCAGTTGCCCGATAGTCTTAAAGGGGTGCAGGCCGAGTGGGCGAGTACTGGATTTACCGAGAAATTGTAGCACGAGATTAACCTCATCTGGAGACGAGATAATATTTAATACGAATAATAACTTAGATAATAAGTATCATATCAAGTATAGTTACGGGGGCGGCACCTTACCGGGTAGGTCGTTTAAAAAATTGTTAAATCGCCCGATAGAATATTTTACTTTGCCACGCCACTGCTGCAGCATATTATTATGTTGTATAGGTATATTATTGAATCCATGGTATGCGTGGGTATAGGACACTTACGTGACGTTTAGTAACGATTTTCGCAGCCTTTCGCCCATCTTGTGTATGTAGTCCCATTGCTGTTTGGTTACGGGCGTGCCGACGTCATTTTTCAGCTGGAACTCGTCGTACAACCATTGAAACACGAACAACGGGACTGCAACAATGCACCGAACGGTTTTTTCGTCGATTATTATTCATAAATTATTTATTTATTGTTTTAACACCCCAAAGGGGAAAAAGTGCAGTGACAGATGAGACAACAATATAAATGTGTATAGTATAAAATAGTTTGAAACTTTTCCACAACAAACTCACATAATACAATATTGTTCGTTATACCTACATGGTAAATAGCTAATTTAAGTTTGGTTATTCAGTACCATTTTTTTTTCAAATCTAATTAATGAATCGAAGAAAAAAAATCAAATTTTGGTTCAGTTCATCTAAAAGGCGATACTCCGGACTGTACTTGACAACATTGATAGAGCAGTTTGGAATTAAAAAGGGGCCAAGATTTCTTGAGTTAAAGGCTGGTAACGCTATTGATTATTTTATGCACGAAAGCCGCGTCATTGATAGCGGCCTGGAAGCCAATGGCTCAAGACCTAAATCCATATCCGTGGCCTCCAAGGAGCCAGGAGGCATCTACACGCCCAAGCTTATCTGCCATATATTTACTCTTAATTAATTTATTGTGATTATCAGCCTTCAATGATGAGCGTACTGCGTCTAACCACCAATAAGGCACCTTCGATCTGATCAAATGCTCGGATTGAAAGAAAAAAGTGGTAAGGTTACGCAAAATACGTAGGCATTGAAATGTCGAACTGCCGTACAGAACGCTCAAGTATATGAAGAAGACCCATAATATAATATAATATATGTCACTGTTGGACCAATTTTAGTGCTATTAAAGATTCGTGGAAATAGTTTTATAAAAAAAAGTTGGTATCCCGCGACGGCGGTTTATTACAGTTAGGTAATGTAATGTGCACACTATAGTCACAAGTGTATATATTACTACTTAGCGTCGAAATCTCTGCGCAGCGAGAATGCAATACACAGCGTATAATAGCAGACGAGACCTGCAGACCTGCCGTATACCAATCTTGCAGTTTACGTTGCAATAATGTAATACGTAGGTATAATAATAATTATAAAGTGGGTACTCACCCGACAGTGTAGGATAAATCTTGTAACCGATAAAACACTTGGAAGGCTCGTTGATGTAGAGGTTCCGACACCTGGACGGTATCTGACTGTGCCAATAAGGGATGCCTTTTTTCACGGCTTCGACCGGCGACGCCGACGAACCCCCTTCGTCCTCGATATCGTACGGCTGTTGGTCCATGAACCAACCGGAGTCCGTGATACCGTGCACCGACATACCGCTGTACTGTCTCAACATCTTTTGAATGGGATCCAGGTTCAACATGACTCCAACACCCCCAGCGCTAAAACAGAAACAATAAAATTATTTGTTATTTGTACGTTTTGGACAAGAGTATCGGTGATGGTTTTTTTTCTCGATAAAATGTATCGATTAGCATAATATGTCTGTTATCTACTATGTAATCATATACTATACATAGGTAGTTTCGCCATACTTAAAAATCATTATTACGAAACGGTACAGTGACCACTGACCACCACAGTTTTAATAAACATCACTTAACATTGTACCTTATATATTATACCTATATTAGATATGGGTGCGCTAAGTCCGTAGCATGTTTAAGACGTTTTAATAAGGAGGGGACGGTAACTAATATAGTAATAAAAATAAAATATAATTTTATTATACATCTACAATTATTGAAATGCATATAATAAATTACACTTGTGGTTTGGGGGGGGGAGATCAATTACCATACGTCATGACTACTTCCCATAAACATGCGACTCTGCAAGTCTGTATATTATAATGTTTTTTCGAGTCCAAACGAATTTTATGTAATCTCGAAATCATAACATTCTGTCATGTCTATAGTACCTCTATAGTTACGGCAATATTATCTATAGTAATATTGTAATGGTGTAAAAAACATACTTGCAGTATACATGTGGATATAATAAAAGAATATTTATTAGAAAATAATTTACAGATGAAATAGTTAAAATTATATGTTTTCCTTGTGAAATACAACTTTAAAATAACGCGTTGTTAAAGTTGTGCTGATTTATAGGCTATACATAGATAATAATAATATAATAATATATAATACCTGCTTCCAGAAAGTATGAGAGCGTTGGCATTGGCCAAACCTATAGTTAATAACTCTCTGATGACTTGCTTAATCACTATGGAGCCCATAAAAGTGAATTTAGACCCGTGTTGTGGTTCTGCTCTCCGACCCGTCCATATATCACTAGTACAATACGGCACGAAACTGAAATATAAAAATAAATTACATGGCGAAATTAGTTTACTATTGAAATATATTACAAATTACTTTCGTATTAATACGGAAAATGACTAAACAATTTGTCACACTATATAATATAAGATCACTTTCCAATACCCCCCCCCCCCCCCCCCCCCGTTGATAAAATATGTCATGTATTGTGTGCGGCTGACACTTTCAAGCACGGACAGATTTTATCATCTCCATTTTTCCTCCCTTAAATCATCGGATCATCCTATGGTTTTTTTTTTAATTATTTAAAGCGTAGTCGGATAAATAGATATTATGATCGATGTCCGTATGCATTTGGTCGGTCAATCATATATTTTATTAATATTCTTATATCGTTTATTCAATAGGTTTTTCATGCACACGCACACGCATAAATATTATACAATAAAACGACCATCACGACCAGCCGAAGTGAGTACTCACACGTGATTAGCCTGCCACCAGTAAGGATTTTCAGCCGCATTGTTGGACAATATTCCTCCGCCTGGAAAACAGATGGATAATAATTTTTCTTTGTACAGTTAAGTTTCAATGACATTCACCGCAATCGCGTGGATGAAAATATATAATAATACCTGTTCGGGTTTCGGGCCATTCTTTCGACGACATGAGGTATTCGGCTCGCGACCAACGTTCGTCACAACTTGCTTTGTCGTAACAACACCAGCCCTCTGGAACAACGGAAAAATATTCACATACATGTACAATACACCGCGATTGCTACGATTATTTTGATTTGAACGCGTTTTAACTGTTTTAGTATTCATATATTATTATGCTTATTACCTTCGAGAAACACTATCCATGTCTTACTGGAGTTCGAATGGCGCACGTAAAACCTACGGAAACACAAAATTATTTACTTGTAATTCTCTATACATATATATAGGTATTCATTTTTGCGCTGACCTATTCGTACGAGCGAGCAACTTTCAAAACGTCGTTTGAAACACAAATTTTATTACTGTAGGTATAGTGACGTAAAAACTAATCCTTAATACCGGAAAATTCATTAAGACTCAAAATACCTATATGATATTATTTACTGAAATTTGAGCATACAAATTAAGCGTATTATAAAGTCGCTGTTTATAATAGTTGATAAAGTAGTTGTTATCGATCATGGAAAAAAATAATATATTGTATTGATTTATAAATATATAATATTATTATGTATGCATACAATTATAGTACACACATGTACAATATTATATATAAAAATAGCGAATAGAAATTTAGAATAAAGGATTTATGAAGATTGCTTATTCGTATTTGACGTAAACAATATACGCAATAATAATATTGATTAGAGTCTAATAATTCGATGTGAGAAAAAGGCAACGCTCAAGCACAGGACAATAGTAATAAAGTAACCTGTTGACTGATTTTTCCTTATTTGTGACTTGTAGAAAAGCCCGACATCAAATCAATATTATTGTTCAGGTTAAAATGTAAGTCAACCTTATTTCATATTATTTACCTACCATGATATAATAATTAAAATATACAAATTGATGATACCGGATAGCCCATATATTTTTACTATACGCAAAAATGAATACAATTGCGATTGAAATATTTTATCATTTCATATTTGTATCGAAATGCTCAACTTATCAATAATAATAGGTATATATATGGCTTTGAAAACCTACTATATATTCAATGTCGAGATCTCGAATACCTATAGTCTAATTACATAAATATTCATTGTGTATACATGTAGGTGTTTTGGGATCATTAAATACAAATATGCAAATCGTATCAGCACTTCGGGGCCCTAATTAGAAATTCACCATAATTACTGACAAATTGTTGGTTATTACCCTCGCTGCCATATACCAGCTATACCAATAACAGGTGTAAAATAATTACCCATATACATTACATTTATTACACACACTATTATATTATATTACTATATTGTTGAGCCTGTTATTATCATCGTTACGGTTATAATATAGAATGCGTCCTATAGTGTTATTGTACTTACCCTGCCGGAGATCCGTCGTTGCATGTCACGTCCGGCGATAGCATGTACTTTTTCAAAAACTTTTGTTCTGCACTCCGGGTTTCCACATAGTTACTGGTGTCCTGTATATGCATAAGACGCATTTGGTCAGACGAAAAGTCGCATTAATTAAAATGTCCATTCGCCGTCTTACGATACACGGTTTTGGCTCAGAAATTCGTACCTGTACAATTCGCTCGGCGGACACTCGGTACGTCAGCGACAAGTCATTTTGGGCGCCGGTCGGTTCGCAGGTTAGGAGAACGCCTGATGCAAAGAGTAATATCTGAAAACAAAAAAAAAAACACGTACGGACGTTAACGACGAACAATATAGTCACGATAATCCTGCCACAAGACGGCAAAGATTCTATATTGTAGTTCGCGACGCGAGGCGGCGCCGTGATTTACGCGTAAAAAACGCAAAAACATAATATTATCGTAACATTAATGGTACACACGTCATATTATTCGTCTACCGGGTGAGATGAAAACCGTAACAAACTATAACCTAATCTCACTATATTATACACTCGCGCGCCGCCGTTCAAGTCATTACATTTGCGCCGCGTTAATATTCTAAATTATAATGTATAGGTTAGGTAACCTACGCATATATTATATATATATATATATATATATATATATATATTATAAATGTCTACAAGACGACCAACAGTGTTGTGTAGTGTGCGGTAATACCTATGTACGCGTTCGCGTGATTTGTTTATCGTAAATTATTATTTTTTTTCATACTCGACCGACGACGACGACGACGACGAGCGGTTTTACCGCGTACACCGGACACGACACTGCTGCCGCGGCACGAGAGCGCGCGACGACGACGACGACCAGAGGGGTAAACGATTCGTGCGGAATGCAAAGAATATGGGTACCTCTATATATGTGGGAAAAAAAATACAGCCAGCGGACACAAACGGAACACGGTCGAGTGTATCGGAAAAATTCGATTTATTTTTTGTCTTTATTTTCGCGATGCCGCGCGTGTTCACCGGTGCGCCGGTCGCACGACACGAGTACCACGACCGCGGTATACGCGCGCGCCGTCCGGTCGCGGTATACCGCGGACGGACCCCGTCGCCGCCGTGCGGGTGCATAGGTTACATAATACGTCACCCGATCGGCCGGTCACCGTGTTCGGGGTGTTTTAGTATTTGCCTTCTGCTGCTGCCAACGAAACGAATATTATAATGTATAGGCGGATTCGCGGTCGAACTGCAAATCCGGCAGGTCAGTATAAATGACATGGAACGCAAATCCGGCAGGTCAGTATATAAATAACACATGGAACGCAAATCCGGAATATCGAATATCCACGAGAATTTCTTCAACCATCTTCCGCGGCTGAACCGCATTGCAACAAGTATTACGCACGATAAATCCTACTTAAAATGTGATTTATTACAATATTATTATCGTGTCGTACGCGCGTGCTATATTACACGAATGTGTTTGCGGTGTCGGCGGCGGCGACGGCGTAAGCACAACAATAATATTATTGTTGTTATATACATAATATTATATTGTTGTGTCGTCGTCGTGGCGGCGTGACCCCGCGCGGGCGGCAAAACATCAGAGGAAAACGCCGCGACCTCCGCGGGTCCGTGACGCGCCGCCGCCGCCGTTAATTACACTCCTAAACGAATCGTCGTCGCAGCGCGCGCGCTTGTTCTCGACACGGGTTCTGCTGCATGTACTGCAATCTATGTACGCGCGCCGCGCGACTCTCGAATAATATGCCGGCGCGATATTATATCGTTATAAATTATAACTTATAATTTATATGGCTGATACCGCGGGCGCGATATGTGAATGTCCCGAAGCGGATCACTTGCCATAACACGTGGATCCCGCGAGGACCGGATAAGGGCGCGAAGTGGGGATTTTGAACGCGGGGTGTGTTCTCTACTTCGTCGTCACCGGATGCCGATCGCACGCCGGTTCGGTAAATAGTAACTATCAAAATATGCAGTAATAGTTGTCGAACGAGCATTCTGCGTAGGTAATATTATCAAATAATAACGTCCGAGTTTGATAGCAATGAGTAAAATTGTAGGTACCTCTATAATATAATAATATTATACCGGTAAGAATTATTTAAACACGTACACGAACTTTGTAGACGACTACGTGCTGTAAATCGTACGTTTTATATCAATCAAGTAACTACCAACTGACCTTCGGACGTATATTATAGGCGGCCTTCACCCTTGCAACCCAAATTCGAGTTTAGATCAGTCACAAGATATAGGCCGCCGCAATTAGTATGATATATTTATACGTATACTTCGATCGATGTTGACGGCAAAAATAATGGGGACGGGGAAGTCGTGAGACTGCGAGAGTCACGAAATTATAACATAACAGTTGCCTAATTGATTTAATATCGATTTCGACGAAATACCTTCAGTACATACCTATATATTCATCGATCCCGGGAGTAAAACGTTTTGTGAGCATGCGATAACGGAATTTGTAAATCGATCGGTTCGTCTATACGTCCTTGGCCGCAGGTACCTATATCGTCGACACCGGTCGCTCCAGAGCATCCCCTAGAAACGCTTACAAGGGAGGAGGGAGTGCAAATTTTTCTCGTAGGTACACGTGAGTACGACTGCAGTGCGCGCACTTCGGGCGGCGTATTCCAATTCAATATGCGAAAAAACCAAAAACTGCTCGCGCGTGCGCACGTGCAGCACTCGTCTTGTTTTGCGGCAAACGAATTTCGTGTTTTTTTTTTCTCCCCCACTCCCCCACCCCCGTCCATTTCGGAATTTGTCGTCCTCGTTTCCCGTTACCGACGGTCGCGCGAGTGCACGCGCGTAATTTGTCCGCCGGCGGCAGTGGCGGCGGCGGTATACGAGTGAAAAACCTGCTCGCACAACATAATAATATAATAAACGCGCGCGCAATGTCACCGAATGGATCTCTGTCGGTGATCATTAACGTCGCATAATAATAATGTATACGTATCTACCACCGTCGTGATTTCAACCGTGCACGCGCGCGCGCTCGGTCGATTAATAAAGACGGCGGAAAAAAATTGCACAAACAAAAACGGTCGTTATGTTGTTGTTAATTTTTTTTCCACCTAATGCCGTTCTACTTAATAAGAGAAGAGGCACACACGCGTTATTATATACTGTGATATGTTATTGTGCACTGCACTTTGCGCGCGGCGTTGTGCTGAACAACTTTGCCAATTATTATTGTTCGAACAACTCCGAGGGTGCTCTGCTGCAGCGTTCACGTTACGTGTACAATATACGAACAACAGCCCTCAGCCGAAAGTGTCCGCTCTAGTGCATGACTATTATTAATTATCATTATGTCTAGGTATACAGAGGTATATATAGGTACCCTGAACACGTTTAATCTCAAAAAAAGAATTGTTACATTATTCCGCCACCGTCCTCACGCATTTTAAAAATCAAAATATTTCAGATCTCGAATTATCCCCCCCCCCCACAGTCAATAGAAAATAGTGATAGTATATACTGCAGTTGAGTAAATTATGATATACCTACATACAATATATCGTAGACGCGAGTGTATAATTTATTATATTATATTGTACCTGTACACGCGTTGTTGTTGTTGTTGTTGTATAGTCATCTTTAACGTATGGAGCCGAAATATAATAACTTATTATTATTATCATCATCATCGGCCGCGAGTGCAACACCGTGCAGGTAATTATAATTTTTAAGAGGATTTTCAACACGAAAATAGTTATTCCCAAGGCTGTATAATGCCTGCATATTATTTCTGTATAGGCAGAGCAGTTTTCGTTGGGAAAAAAAAACAAAAAAAATAGGTCACTCGAGAGTCTAAGTAGGCACTGAAGCGACTCTGTACAGAGTATGCAAATAGTCAATATTTAAAAATAACAAATTATTTTCGCTGTCAATATTTAAATGAATAAAATGTATCAAATTTTGGATTTCTCGTGACCCGATCGTATTGCCGAGTTTGACGAAACATTTTAAGTTATAATATTCTTTACACGGTTTTTTCAAATTTTCATCTCGAAAATACACTATAGGTGTACCGATGTATATATAGTCGTATAATAATTATAAATTATATTATGTGTACGGCGTTCGCCATTGGTTCTGGAATAGACTATTACGATGATCGAGTTTTGTTTGCGCGTCTACACAATATTATAGCAGTGTTTTATGTAGGTACTATTATATTATTACATATTTTTATGTTTTTAGTAAAAACATTCTTTGAAAAATCGCTCGAACGTTAACCGTAATAATACGTTGCTCGTACACAACACATAATATAATACCGTATAGGTATACACTCGATGAGAACCTACCTACCTACCTACATAGTATCATATAAGATATTGTTTTCTTTGAAACTCGACACTAAATTGTTTTCTTTTTGAAATTCCATTATATCGTTTAGTTCTATTAACTTTTAATGTTAACCCGTTTCGAACCTTTTTGTATTTTTTTTTTTTTTTTTATTGGGGTTGTTCTTTCATATATTGACCACTACGATTCCTAGAAGTGGCTTGGATTTTTTTCTCTCATAATCCATCAGCGACGAAGGACTATATACACCGCAAACGCTGCCGTGATTTATCGCACATTGCAGCGGTACACGTGTGCAGTGTTGTGTGCGATTGTCGAGCGCAATATGACTGCGTCGATGTGTTATATATAGGTATGATGTGTAGGTACCGCAAAATCCGAAAAACGAAAACGTACAAAAACGCGTGATTCTTAACTCTTGCGAGTCACCCCAACACCGCGGCTTCTGCGCGAACCCGACGGCGGCCGAGGCAGCCCTGCACGTGGAAACCCGAAATCGTCGTCGTCGTATTACACTGTAGGCGTATACAGGTATATAGCCGCTGTAGTACGATATATATATATATATATATACGTAGCGTATATTGTAGTAGCGGCTATACACGCTGCACGGCCGCACACCGGCGGATACTTCAAAGGGTGTAATTTACAACCGATTCCGAACGAATTAGGTAGGAGCGAGAATACCACCGCAAGACGGCGGCGGCGACGACGGTGACGAGGTGGTGGTGGTGGTGGCGGCGGCGGTGGAGGTGGAACGAGCAGGAGGTAGAAGAAAACGAAGAGTTGAAAAAAAAAAAACCATTCGATTTTTAAGCGCTCCCGGTACATTGTGTCGTGTTAAATTCAGTAGCAGACTCGGGAGATCGTAATTTAGCGGCTAATTGGGTACCAAACAGGACCGGCCGAGGTAACGCCCACCGCCGTGTACCACGCCGCCGCCGTGCATATTATGCGTCTATACTATATACAGGTATAACATAATATATGATATACACTGTACCACAACACACGTCTGCGGCGGCGGCGGCGGCCTATCCGAGTTACTACTATACACGTAAATAATAATAATAATAATAATCGAAACGTGTATAACGCTCGTTTTGCCGCCAAAGTCATTAAGCGCATTCATGGATATAACGTAGGTATAGAATAACAGGCTTGTGTCGGACGCGAGCTGCTGCAGCTGTGGACCAGAAAGAGAGAGAGAGGGAGAGAGAGAATGACGAAAAATAATATGGTGCGTTGAAAAAAAAAACAATTTCGATGCGACTTGTTTGACACAGAACCGTCAACGGTATACGAACTAATAATGACGATGATAACCACGACTTCGTGTAAACTCGACAAATTACACGCGATTCCAACTGTACACTGAAAAATCGTGGTAACTGTGGTAACCGAGTAGGTTGCAGTGGCGTACTTAGGATTTCGCTGCCCTGGGTGCACAATTACCTCGAGACTCCTTCGCCCCGGTTCTCTTGTAATATGTAGGTACCTCATGGCTATATATTATAATTGTTATTATAGTTATATTATTTACCCAACACACGATGAAACATTATATCAGATAGGTACTATATTTACCTACAGGAAATTAGAAGTATGTCATAAAATGTACAAAATATGTATCTATTAATATCGAATTTCGAGATGTATCTATCGCGGTACCTGCAAAACGGATGCGCTCACATTATTATAGTAATAATAATAATATTATGTAATTACGAAGATACCACTCGTTGCCACGTTGTATGGGTACACGTGAAAACCGTTCTTTTAGGTACGACTGTGCAAATGATACAAATGTGAACTCGTTTGAGAAATATTCGATTCTCATTCGGCGCATACGGATCGGATTTTATACACGACCCAATTATTGTCAATAGTCGCAGTATTTCGATACAAAAGAAATATATTATAATAATATACTAGGACACTATACGGAGGGACCTACGCGTGCACGTGCACACTATCGTAAAATCAAACGCACTATTATAATACCAGTTTAAGATTTTTTTTTTTTAAATTTTGGTTTCAACGTAAACAAGAATATTACAAAATTCCTCGCGTGCCTACAAATGTCCGTCAAAGAAACAACGCACGCGGCCGAGCGTCCCGCAAAAAATGTGGTTCAATAAATTTTATGGAGCCACCACCATATAATATTATGTATATGACCGCTGCGGTGCTTGTATTGTCCTAGAGATTATGATTTTAGCCTTTTTCCTCCCGTCCGCCCTTTGACGCTCGTGTTTAATGACGGGCCCGCCGAAAGGTCGTAAAACGCCGGAGAAAAAACGACCATATGATGTACGAACCAGTGTGTCGGCGTGTCACAGTCGAAAGCAGTTTTACCGTTTTATATTATATTAACAACAATAAATATATTATAATAATGAAACACAATAGTACCGTGTCGTGCATGTTGTTACGAGAGCATAAATGAGCGTTTTAGTTGTGTCCAAACGAACAGTCGGTTTTCAATGTTTTCGGGTATAAAAATGATGAAATGATCCAAGACAGAGATGCTGTATCTCAGATACACCCATACACCGCGGAGATTCGCCGACAGTTAGAGTGTGTAGATATAGTAACAGCATAATATTATGATATAGATTGTGTTTACCGGATAAAAGTTAAGCGATTTGTAAACGAAAATTACCAATCTCTCACATTTTTGAAGTTTTGTTATTGTTGTTCTATTTAAACGCGTATACAATTGAAAAAAAAATAAATACTCCTATACTGATTTTCCAACGGCGTTATTTACTTTTTTTTAGGCAAAACTAAACAGATGCAGTGAAATATTGCGAACAGCCCGAACAGGTGTATATATTAATTGAATAGATTGCAGCAGTTCACATAGAGCCACAAGACAAACCTGACAACATTAATATAATATTATGTAGTGTACGTTTATGTCGTACCCGCGGCAGATCATGAAAAAGAAGAGAAATATAATATGTCGCGTGCACTGTGCAAACTGTATTGTTACATTTTCTTCTCGAGTGGAAAGCGACGTAATAAACATTTTTTTTTATTTTCCTTTTACAAAAGTGTGTTACGCGGCTGTACTCCCGTAAAAAATATCAGATACATAGTATATACATTTTATATAATATACGACTATACGAGTGACGTGAAAACGGATACCTCGAGTGCGTGAGTTGATAAATATGTGTATTATACATATTTTTACTGTTCCGAATATTTTATTAGTACTTCAAGTGTAACTTTTGACGCCTGCTGCAGAGTGTGAAAAATAATAATAAAAAAAAAATACACCCGATGAAAATACATATTTTGTTCATCGCCCGTTATTATTCGCTCCGTCTCCATATTAATATTATTATATGCGAACAACGAACGTCGATGTTGTCGAGGGTATAATATACCCGGGATGATGCGAATAGCATACAAAATAATCAACGATTATTACTTTGTTGGGTTATTCGTTCGAGTTCGTTTTCAACGTTATAAAAATATGAACACTGGTTGTTTCGTGTTTGTAATTATTATTATTATATGATAAAGCGAGTATTTATTTGAAATATTTTCAAAACAATATAATGTGACACTTGAACGCTGCCCAAGACTGGTGTGTGATGATGTTATGACCCCGACGACTCCAAGACTAGTGAGCGGTGTTACGATCTACCACCTGGGTGTCTTGCCTATTCCTATATAGCTTGAAAGCCTTCTAAAAACTGTCTGACGAAATCCGTCACCGGACCCCCTCATACATAATAAGTAATAATAATTAATAATAATTAATAATAATAATATATTTATATATATAGTTATAGTGTTTACATAAAAATCGAAA
Organism: Metopolophium dirhodum; assembly: GCF_019925205.1. Lineage (NCBI taxonomy): Eukaryota > Metazoa > Arthropoda > Insecta > Hemiptera > Aphididae > Metopolophium > Metopolophium dirhodum. Next base: position 23,059,715 of record NC_083564.1, on the reverse strand, counting down.
ATTATAATATCACGCACTGTACCTTTTTCAGAGTTATATATATATACAAGTGCATGATACGACGTACACACAATATTACTGTGTACGTATAATGTTTATGTAGGTATAAATGTATAATGTATAAGACTATTTAATATTCAGTACGGCCTTTATATTATTGCTCGTGGTTTTAATACTTTGTTATATAAGACAAACTTTTAACTAAAAAATGTCGGTACACCGGAAGTTTTCTCTTTAAACCATTAAACTACATAATATAGCAATCAATATTTTCGTTACGTAATGTAGCTTATAAAAGTAATATTTCATTAATATTTATTGAAAGATACGAGCTATATTAAAATGACGAGTAGGTGCAACGTTATAAAGCTAGTGTTGTTTGTAACTAAAATTTGTTCGAAGTTTGAACAGACATTATTATTATTACACAGGTATAGCATGTTATACCATATTATGCAATCGTTTTTATTGATTTCATGAATATAAAATCCCATTTGAAGAAAATATCAACTAACATAAATTGTGTTGCACGGGGATCCGTCATAAATTTCGATCTCGGGTGGCACTTCGGTCTCTGGTGGCTCTGCAGGTATATTATAGGTGCACGCCGACAATTATATTATGCATAAAACATTTATTACGAGACAACCGTTCCCGTCACAGTACCGATGCACGGTTGTGGTATAGGTACGCACCTATACCTATAATATATCGCGTGTTACATATTGTGTACAGATCAAACATTCAAACGACGATAATGAATAATAATATAGTAGTCGTATATAATATAATATGTAGGTACTCCGAAGTGTATATTATAATAATATTATATGCAACGGATTTTTATTGTTCGGGACGAGCCCGGAGAACACGGGGTCGGCGCGTTTGGACGATTCGACGCGGTGCCCGTAAGCGCGGGTGGTTTTCGCCATCGCGTTTTGTCACGGTCCGTGATCCTCGAGGACATAGGCGCCTCCCCGCGGCGTGATCGCATTCGAAACGCCCGCACCGCAGAGCACCTCGGCCTCGGATACACGTATAATATTGTATTACGAAGACTTGCGCGGCGTGTCGAACAGACGACGGCGTGGGGTCGACGGCAATCGGGGACTGCGCTTCGAGCCGACAGTACCTATATTATATTATGTAGTTTATGTGCCCGGCCCGTCTCAAGTGCGACATCGGATTTAAAACGAAAACGGTCAACGCATGGCATATACCTACCCATGTGCACGACATCCGAAAATGCGTACACCCCGGACACTCGAGGTCACCCAAAATATTTGAGGGCACATTAGAAATCTGGAAATTGTTCGAGGGCCTTCGAAATCGCTAAAATCGGTAAACACCATATGAACAAAAAACGATAAATATCACAACACTATATATAATATATATAGGCAGTGCTATGCTGAACGTGTATTATCGGTTTTTACTTTTTTTTCTTGCTGCGGGCCGGATAAAATTTGTCCGCAGGCCACAATATGCATTATTTATATAGCAATAGGAATATATTCATCAAATAAAATCACAGTGCCTCACCTCGAACAACCCATTTCTCGCCTCCAGACCCTGTAACCCTGTCATTTCTGTGCACGATTCATGAATTACCTAATATATTTTATTCGTAAAATAATTATAATTAAATACTATATAATACTATATAAATACTATATTATTATAATGTAACAAAATAATATTAAAATCTTGTGTAGGGATTGAAATGGTTCGGGGAGAGTTCACCTCTCGTAACTCGTTAGCCACAGCACCCCCCCCTCCCCTCATACGTATATACACGGCTTAAACTTTTATTTTTGTTCGCACGCTGTCAAAGATAAAATTGGCGGGGTGCGTGAAAAAGGCTAAGTGCGTTTTAAGGGGACGCGGCTCTCAAGTGGGCCATGTCCAACGCGGCGCTATTTTCAAGACTGATTTCCAAAATCTATAAAATATGTGAACGCGCGTGGTATAATAATATCATATAGATGAACAATTCGTACGCATGGTTCATCTGCATATGGCGAGCATCGGACGAGAAGAAAGTCTTAGCCGGCGACGGCCGTCTTCCAGAGTACTATACGATACGTCGAGGTATACACACAAAGCGGAGAAGAGATTAAATCGATGACCGCGCGGTATACCAATATTATTATTGTATTACACGGCCGTTCTCGCACTTGCACGAATACGCCTATATCTCATGCGTCTTTTACGCATAATAAGTATAATAGGTACATTTTATATTTTTATTCTAAGACCATATAGTGACTATACTGTTATTATTATTATACTCACCCGAAAATGTATAATATATTATTATAAACGTGTAAAAACTAATAATAATATAATGTGGAAGTACACAAGTATCACGGTATACAGGGTGATCCACTAAACATGATCACCCCCTATTTTTTCATTTAATAATGTATATATTTTAATTCTGACCTTTGAAATTTTAAATAATTATTAATTTTTTTCCGTTTAATAATGAAGGTCCTGTGCTGATACAAAAATATACTTTTCAAACGAGAACTACCTTTTTTACGGTATATTACAGTCAAGTAAACGATTTTACCTATCTATTATTCAAATCAAAATTCGAACGAACGGTTTTTAACTTAATTAAAACGACGTATATACTAACGATACAATAGTTCTTAAAAATGGTTTTACTAAAATATAAAACAGAACACACGCGTATCGGATTTTTGGTATTTTGTTATACTCTGGCAGTTGTACGGTATTTGAAATTATTTGAGAATGTGACCCTCAAGTATATTTAAAAGCTTAAATATAATTAAATATTTAATGAAAAATGCGAGGGGTGAGCACTCTTGGTGAATCGCCCTGTATATATACATCGCCACTGCTACAGTCGACCGGAGAGAATGTCGATTTCACACTCTCCGTCGATCCCGCATGCACACATCCACCAACGACTTTGTATTTTTAAGCGCGCGCAACGACTGTACATGGGTATACACGAAGGTATATCCGGTGTTCGTTGGTATATACCATAAGTATACGGTAAACACACCTCGCGCGTACCTTTGTTCGTGTCTGTGTCCGTCGTGTACTCGTGTGACTTGCAGCACACCCGGTAACCGCGGTCCTGTATCAAACGGGACGGTATATCAGGTACATGCCGCGGCCATCGGTGTGGAAATTGCGGCGGACACGACTCCGGCGTATTTAAGTAGGCAACCATAAGACGTATATCGACGATCGTGACGTACATCTGAGGACCCGGTGGTTTTGATCTCGATCTCCGCGCTAGTAATCCGTACTCGGGTCACCGCGGGCGAGGGGTTTCGTGGGACATATTACATCGAAATCCGACGTATTTAGGTACATGTAATAATATTATTTAATACCTAAAGGTGTAGCGTGTATAGTGGCGCGACAAAGGCCAGGGCGTATCCCGCTATACACCACAGCGCGCGGTTATGACATATTATAATATTGTGTGAATAATATATATATAGGTACCGATAAAAGCGAGACGCGGTCACGTGTATTATACTGTTACATATAGTATTCTGTCGTTGGTATACGGTCCGCGATGATATTATATATTATTATACCGTCGATATAATAATATTGTAATATTATGTGACGTCGGCACCGGCGCGGCGTTTTATAATATTAAGCGCGAGGCGCATAAACGGTTCGATATAACATTTTATTATATATTATTATTATTATTATTATTATATTATATTATATAAATACAAAAGAATATAATGTGGGACGTGGGCATATTATATATATTATTATTATTATTCGTATGTACGGGAAGAAAATCTCCTTTTATATTATTGTGTGCGTGCGTGTGACGTGCAGGGTGCGATGGGAAAAAGAGCTGGAAAAAAAAAAACGGACGGCCGAGTATGAAAGAGAGAGAAATATAATGGTTAATATGATCGTCATATATATGTGCGGGTGTGTGTATGTGTGTGTGTGTGTGTGAAATTGAAAGAACAATAAATATACGCGCGCGCGCTCGCGCGCGTATGCGTACACCGTTGGCGGCGGCGGCAGCGGCCGCCGGCTCCTTTCGGACGTGCAAAATCACAATTGGTTCGCCGCCTTTGAATGCGTGCCGCCTATGTAAACAAAATACGAACGCGCCCGCAGGGGTCGCCGCGCGCCTTTGATGTTCCGCCGCCTGACAGCTGTGCCCTCCACGGTCCACACGCACACTGCAAGTATATATACCGTATATATATTACATAATATATATAATATTATATATATATAATATATATATGTATATACATAGGCTGTACTTGGCGTATGTGTGATGTGTATAAGTATATATATATATACATATGCATTATATGTATAACGCGCGCGCACAAGTACGACGTCCGAGCGTAAGCCGCGCGACCGGGACGACTGTTTTGCAATAATATAATATGTTATATTTAAAACTACGAAATGTGCGCGATGATAAACGCCGCCCCCGCGCGACCGGTGCGGCCGGCGACGAGCCGCGGGAAATCGTGGAAATGGGAAATCCGGTTTTATGAAATCACATTACGCAGCTCTGCGGGGAGTCATGATGACATAACTACAATATTCTGCCGTCCAATGCAGGTTCGATCGTCTTCTGCTGCAGCAGTCGTATACGCGGCGACCTATCAGTCCAAATCCGAACCCCTCGCGATTATATCCGCTGACAGTATATACACAAATGTTATATTACATTAAATCTGATCGAAAAATTATGTCATTCTTTGGTATGATTTCCAGATCCATTTAATCCGGCGAACTAATGGGGTAGATTATATGTATATACGCCGTATAGATGCTCCCATAAACGTGAATAGAGTCTAGAGATTTATATTAGGCCATGACGTTTTGTCCAATGTCTCAACAATATTATATTAATCAAATCATATTTGATATAGAAACATTAAAACAGTGTAGGTATTCCTATGTATAATTTCTTATATATTCAATAAATGTATAAAATAAAATTATAATAAAATCAATATAACTTTTATATAGTAATTGTATGGATAAATTAAAGACTAAATTTAATAAAAATATCTTTGGAAAAAATTACGTTGAATTCGATATTCTAAGCCCCCTCGTTAATTAGGCTTACGAATAATTTATAACACGCATACGCACACCTGCTCACATATAAATAACTGGCCTGTTCTGCATACACACACACACACACACACATATACATATACACATATATATTATGAGTTATAACGGAAACACCGATGAGTACCTATCATTGCAGATATTCGAAAAATGTTTCATCGAGAACCGCATGATGAAAAAAAAAAACCACGCGAGGAGAGACCTGTTGATGTTTCAATGTCGAAATTTTCTCGATAAAATCGGTTGTGCGTGCGTTGACGCGCACGCGCACGCTCGAGTGTGTGTGTGCATGTGTGTGTGCGTATGTGATGATGGACTCGGGCCAAACGCGAAATACTATATACGAAATAATAATCCGTCGGAATGTGCGGCACACAGAATCTCGCGTTGTGCGGCGCGACGTGTAACACGACGCCCGGGATTCGGCACGCGCAAAGGCGCGCGACCCTCGACGACCCGAAAACGATTATAATTATTATTATTGTTGTTAACGATCGCGGTCCTCCACGCACACGATATCGTGTCGATCGCGCGGGCGTTATTGATGTATACAACACACACACACACACACACACACACACACATTCATGCGGACCGCGTCAAACGAATATTTTCGGGAAACCGTTTCGAGCCGAGAACCCGTCAAAGCGGCCGCCGACAAAACCTTATTATAATACGTACGCGCGCGTATATGTATTATATATATTTTAACATATTTTACTGTACATATATATATATATATATTATACAATATACGTATACATATATGCATATATATTATATTATTATATATTACCTCGTGATATTATTATATCATTATATATATATATATATATATATATATATGGTTTAAACGCGGTCATCGGTGTAGCGAGCGCGGTTCAAAGTGGTTTGGAACAAGTGCGGCGGCGGAGAGGGGGGGTTGGATACGCAATATAATATTATGTTAATATCCGACGATTTCACTTCGAATGCGGCTATGTGATGATAGCTGATCCTGCTGCTCAACGCTTCCAACACTATAATATTATGTCTGTACGGTAAAATACCGCGACGCAGGTATCAACTCACATGGGTGATGGTGAGTAGGGGTGTGTGGTTAGTGGCAAAATGTAAAGCACGCACATATATTTTGACGGGGGGGATGAAATATCGACAGAAAAGTGGGGCGCGTGTAGTACGACAACCCTGCACGACTATTGTACCGTCGAACGCAATTTACAATATTATTATATCATATCAGTCGGACGGAATTATTATAATATATAATACTACCTCCAACGCGATCCACTGAACGTCTGCGAGTCTGAGAATTTCGAAAAGTAAATTTCCAGATAGCGCACAAATATGCAGTTCTGCTGCAGTCGTAAACGGAAGGTTTTTGTTGTTCTCCGATCGCGCGCACCGGTATATACCAGCTATACCTATTATTACTTATGTATAAAATATACCTGCACCGGGCTGCACACTATTATACCCAGGTGTACCCCTTTATAATTTAACACGCGGAATCGAAATATCATATTATGCGTTTCACACAATATTATGTATGTATTATACACCTATAGATAGATTATAATAGACATGCCGACTGCTGCAGTTATAAGAATAATAATAATAATAATAATAATAACAATAATAGTACATAATAGTAATATATATATATACATATAGAGAGAAGTATATACTTTAGTCTATAGCCGGTCGCCGCCGACAAGGAGCAAAAGAAAAAAAATCTCCACGGACAAAAAGCCCTCTCGCACGCATCGGCCGGTTCGTTTATACCGTCGCCGCCGCGCCGCCGCCTGGCCATACACACTTTCCGTTTCCCTCGGAGATTCGTATCGGCTCGGACGTACGGACGACGGTCATCAATCAGAATAAATAAATAATAATAATAATAATAATAAAAAAAACAGTCTAGGTAAGGTATTTTAACATTATTTTTATTATTATTATTATTACTAGTAATACGTATTAACCGTATACGCTACAATAACAGTCTCATATGCTATATAATAATATTATAACAGTACACCGTCATCGTCGTCGCCCTAGCGCCAAATTCTTGGTCTCGAAAAGTTCGTCTTCCCGAGAGTATATTACTATATTATGACCCTATATATTTATTATTATGTTATACGTTTTACGGTATTACTGGTACATTATATTATATGATTGCAGTAATATCGAACAAACTAAACAAATATCGATCGACGTGATTCATATAATAGTACGAGTTTTCTAAACGCCGTCTGCACCGTTTTATTAGGTATGATACGATAAAAAGTTATCAATCATTAAAAATGTACTGTGGGAAAAAATTCCTTTTCGTAGGTTATCATAAAGGAGTAGGAGCTACCGGTAGGAGCTGAAGCCGCGTAAAATATACATTGTTTACCATTTTTTTTCCTTCAAATCTCGACACGTATCTACAAATATTTACACAAACATTTCGTTTTTTCGAGTGGCTACTGCGACGAGGTCGTGGTTCAAACACAGATTTTTCCTAGTTAGTTTGTCGAACGCACATATTTGGTATAATAATATAGCTGTATGCATAACAGAAGTTATATATTTGTTAATTTTTTTTTTTTTAAATCCTCGTCGTCACTTCCGAATCGTACAGACGCAATTATAATTTATAATTAATAATAATCACGTATTAATGATATTATATTATATCTACTGCGTGCGATAAAATACACGCGTGTAGTTATTGTTATTGCATGGGGGTAAGTCATCCAACTCCTATGTCGGTAATAAATCCGGTACATGATTGATGTATTATACTGGTAAACCCATATATTTTTTATATAATATAATATATTGTCCGATCGTTTAATTTATTTTCAAACGGTTTTCGAATAGCACGAGTGGCGCGAAAAACAAAATAAAAATAATACACTTTGAACGCATTCTCGAAACGGTTTTGGTAGGTAAAACAAAGTACAAACCATAAATCGAATTACAATAATATTTTATGTAAAACCGAATGATATTATAATTGGTTGTTTGACTCGTGAGTGCGTTGTGCGTATATATATGCATACCAGTCGAGTCTATATATATATATATTTATATATTTTTTTATTATACACTGTAGAATAATAATGAGTGCGCGCGCGCTGGATCCGAACGCGTAACGTATATTATTAATTATCGTTCTGTTTACCTGATATTTATTATCGCGTGCGTTATTTACAACAAGTTCGTGTATTGTCTATGATATTTATATACATTTCTTTGATCTTTTACCTCGGGACGATCGCAGCCGAGTCTAACGCGCGTATACCTACTTCTATATAGGTGTATATTATACGTATTTGTGCGTATACCTACCTACTGACATTTTTTAAATAGTTTTTCGTACAACTATATCACACACGCCGATAGGATTGCTGCACCGTTAAATTTACGGTTAAAAAAAAAAAAAAATAACAATAATAAAACCTCCGACGAATTGTAGTAGGAAGATACGCGCGTGGTGCAGCTGCAGCAGTGTGTGTTCGCGTGGCGCGGCGGAAGGCGAAAACGTTTCCGTACAACAACAACAACAACAACAAGTAACAACAATATTGTATACCTATTGATTTATCCATAAACTTATGACTTATGTATATATATATAACACACAAACACGCACACACACACACAAACAACACACACACATACATACAAATGCCGATTAACAAACAATGTTGTCGATGCTTCGGCGAGATACGCGTCGGACGATCTAATAATATAATTGTTATTAATTATTATAATATATGTACTGGAGTCGCCGTGCCGTGGTGCGCTATAACGCATTATTAAAAAATATACGAGTAGGTAGGTATATTATACACCTATTATATTATATAGGTCTGCTAGTGTGTGTGTCTGTGTGTGTGTGTGTGTGTGTGTGTGTGTAGTATAGGTAGTATTCGCCGGACGAGATAAATAATAATTGTAACATTTCTTTTATATTTTACCGACGCCGATAATTACTCCAATTATGAAAAATTCCCCCGCCCTGCCATCGCGCACACCCGCCGCCCGACGTCCGCCCCTCGCCACTACGATATTATTTTTGTACACATTTCGTTCGATATAATATAACAATACTAATAATAATTATAATGGTAATAATTAATCATCGGCTGCAACGGCGGGCAACGTCCATTGTGAACAGCAGTGTGTAATAATACAATATTATGATTTTGCCGCCAACATCCGCCCGGCGGTTCGCCCGTCCGCCCTCCCTCGTCGTCGTCGTCGACAACACCGCTCGCGCTCGCGTTCGTTATTGTACTTTCTTCTCGGCGTATTTAATGAATGACGCGATATCATTTTCTCGTTCCCCCCGGGATGAAAAAAAAAATACTTGAAATAAACAACGATAAAACAAAAACGAAAAATGAAAAAAGCGGCTTTCATCGTATATATAGTGCAGTATATACTGTGTACGTGCACGCTGCAGCGAATAAATAAATAATACATTATATTGTATATATATATATATATCATGACGTTATAATGTTAGAAGAAAGAAAATCGTCTCTCATTGTGTTCCGATCTACTGATTAACACACTCGCACACGCACACGCCTGCAGACACGCTGCACATGCACACAAAACGTTACACATCCGCGGCCGACGACGACAATCGCGTCATTGTACAAATCGTGTACACGAACACAATATATAGAGATTGGTCATTTTATGTGATTAAGCGCATCCTGCACAGATGTGGGGATCTATTGCACGGATCACAGACAGACGTATATATATATATATATAATATGTAGTTGGCGTGTAACTGATAAGTATAATATAATATAATATTATTGTATTGTATTATAATATGAGGAAATATGGAGACGGTTATGCGCGGATTCAAGGCCTCGCAGCCTCTCCCTCGGGTTTCTCGATTGTTTCGTTACTACTAAATTGTACGTTACAACATAGAAAATATGCAAAACTCTGCTGTAGAGAGACGTGGCTGGTTTATAGTGCAGTCGGTTCGAATCGATTTTGAAGAAAATCACCATCAACACGTGTCGTAACCATGTGGTTATGAAACGGGGGCCCCTTTAAACTACACCATACATACGATAAGTTTTCCTGCTACGCCTGCACCGAGGAGGTATACGTATAGCGCGGCGGCGTTGGTGTTCGCGGTGTACCATCTATATTGTTTTGAACAGATTTAAAATCATTTCGACGACTCCGCAGCACCTGCAGCAGCAGGGCCGGTTCCCGCGGTGAAAAAGGTTCCACCGCCGATCTCGAAATCGGGAAACCTCCAAATATAGTCATGTGCGCGCGGCCTTAGAAACTGCGGCGACGACGACGATATAGTACCACCTGTATACGATGTATAGGTAAGCGGAGAAAAGAGCGAGCGGTCGGTGACTATACAGTAACGGCAGCACCGACAGCAGCAGCAGCGGCAGCCGGTCGGACGAACAGAACGGCGGCGGCGGCGGCGGCGGCGGCGGCGATGTCGGCTCACATCAAAGAAAATTTAGATCTCCCGCTAACCCCGCGGACGCGGAGGCTAATAGAGGACCCCCCGGACCCCGCGACACGCCCCCGCCCGGTGAACACACGCTGTCCGTCGTCTCATTACGCGTACACACACACGCGCGCGCGCGCAATACACAACTGACACAAACGAAAACCGAGGAAAACGCATCAGACACCACCGACGAAAAAAAATAATATTATTATTATGTGTTTGTGCGTGTACGTGGTATACGATATTATAATACCTGTGGAGTGGCGTCTGTAAAATTTATCAAATTTCATACAGCTACGGGTGGGTAATATGGGTAATATACGTGCAACTGAATATTTATACTCGATTATTGCGGCCCTTATTATAATATATTATTATGTAAACATTTAACGCGCATTCAGGCCTGGACAGTTGACGTAACCGATGAAGGTACGTCATGTAGCTATGTATATTATATTATTATGTATGTATTCGCAAGTCTGCAGTTTGGAAGTTTATATCGTAAGACTGCAACGTTGCACTCGCAGTCCGCGTCATATTATTACAATAAATAATATATTACATTATAGGATTATTATAACGACGTTTTTTTCAAGTCATCAAATCCAAAGAGAAAAAAATTACGATGGTTATTATAATACATTACCTATACCTATAATACACTGCACGAGAACAAGTTTCAATCCTTGATTGGGAATTTTGTATGTGTAAATTATTGTTCAATAAGCATCTCGGCTGTCGAGTATATACTTTTATAATAACCGAAGTTTCTATAATAACGAAATTAGTTTTCGGCCATACAATTAACGATGTAGCAAACGATTTATTTTTTTACCGTTTGATAATGCGCGTTACGACAAAATCTATATAATATTATCACATATTTTTGACACGGGGTTTTCGATTTCCATCAGGCTCGACAAACGTTTTCTCGGTCGGTTCTGTTATCGTACTTATACCATTTTATACCATATTGTATAGTTGGCAATTGGAGTATTTTGGTTTTGGATCCATTGCATTATAACGCTGCCGTTTCGAGCGCAATTGTTCATAAAATTCGCAATTGAGTCCTCGGATACTACGAATATATACGGTTTTGAAACAAAGTGCACAAATATTCGATTGCAATATTGTTTTAAAAATTATGTTATATATATATTACATGCATATTGGTGTGTTTACAGGGTGTTTAAAAACTACTGAAATTCGTATGCGTATATAATACTTTGGACAACACGGTTTTTATAATTTTTGGAACACATTACTGCATATAGTAACAAATAGTAATATAATACACGAAGAGTATACGGATGATGCAGTTTGAAGCCGTACGGGCGCAATAATATTTGGGAATTCACAATAAAAATCGAGTACCTCTGTTGTAGTTCTGTACCTATATGAAATTGTGGGCAGAAATCTTAGGTCGTCGAAGTTCACATCCGACTCGAGACGATAACGAATAATGACGACGACTGAGGAGACTATATAATAAAAGAACCATTATCGTGTATTTAATATAATAGACTCGTCGAAACAACAATCAGGTACATTATTATAATATACAACGATCTATACGTCAAAGTGTTTTCTGTGTCGCGGTAACTTATTGTAGTAAATATTAGTTGGGCGGACGGTGGCGCGCGTGTATATGGTTTTTCGACTTTCTACCGCGGTTGCCGGATTATAATAATAATAATAATAGTAATAGTAATAGTATTATAGTAATAATGATAATAATAATAATAATAACAATAATAACAATAATAATAATAATAATAATAATAATAATAATAACAACAATAATAAGTAGTAAAAAGGAAGAAGAGCGGCGGCGTTTGTGTGGCGTTGGCGCGTCGGATGTATCTGTTATCTTATATATGCGTGAGGCGTGCATGTGTGTGTGTGTCGGTGGCGGCGCTTTTGATCCCGAGCGCGTTGCCTCTGGCCCGAAAACCGGTTGACAGCGTGTGTGTGAGTGTGTGTTGTGTTAGCGGGGCCGGTTGGATACTTATATATAATATATATATATATATATATAAATAATATGTGTATTATACGACGGACGCGTATCTCCTCGGCCCCGGACATAATTTGTACCATGACGCGCGGCCCGGCGGCGGCGGTTCACCGTAAAGATTTTTATATATATATACATATAGATCTTTATATTTTATATAGATCTTAACTTATAAATGTATATACACGTGTGTGTGTGTGTGTATGTGTGTGTGTGTGTGTGTGTGTTATTATAATAATAATAATGTGTATGATACGAGCGTGCGGTGCTGCTGGCGGGCGCGACAAGCGGATTGTCGTCAAGAGTGCCGCGCGCGCGCGCCCGCGGTATCCCTGCGCATGATGTATTTCATATTATATGCCTATAAGTCGCTTTAACCGTCATCGTCCGTGTCTCATATATTATTATTATATTATTTATTATTATTTTCATTACAATGCCGCCCCTCTCGCGGCGCGTGTTAATTTCCTGAGAAAAACAGCGGCGAACGGATTTTTGGAGGGAAACGAACGCGCTTTTAGATTCCGCGCGACGCTTCGCGTTGAACGAAAAAACAGCATATTATACGAGCTGCAGGCGATACGCACCACGAGGGAGGGAGCAGAGGAGCGGAGTGAGAGAGAAAGAGCGAGTGCGCGCCGCACGCACTTCCGCCGGCCGCACGCACTTCCGCCGGCCGCCCGGAACCGGCGGCGCCCCGTCGCGGAGACGACGCCGCTGCCGACGCTTTGATATGACGCTTCTCCTTCGTCCGTCCCCCCGCCCGTCCATCCGTCGTATTACCGTTCCGTCACGACGTCCGCGGGATCTCTTTGAGACGCGCCAACGTTATTTTTAAAAAACAAAACCACTCTACATACCTAATAATAATAATAAAAATAATAATATATTAAAATAAGAGCAGTGTTGTACGCCGTCCCGATTTACCGGCTACGTACTAAAATATTGTACGTCATACGTGATCAATAATTTACCGAGTTATTGACGATAATACGGTTGTAATAATAATAATAATAATAATAAAATCACAAGTATATAATATTATAGGCATTGTATAATATATAATATAAGTAAAAGTATGCCATATCACGGCGGCGGCGCCGACTTCCCTACTCGTCTAAAAATGATTTACCTATATATTATTTTGATATATATTTTATACGCAGAAAAAAAATAACATTGCTCATAGGTATTAGGCACTATAAAATATTTTAAATTATCGTATTTTATATATCGCTGCGATCGGAATAATTAATGTTCGATATGATTCCAACAGGCATTACATAAAATACATATTATTTTTTTTATAATCACGCAATTACAGTATTCACAATGTTAAAAAGACTAAATAGTATAATATTACTATTACGTATAAGTAGGTAACTATTATGTAGAAGATCATAATCATTTTTTTTGGATGAATTTTCTTATGATTGTTTAGATTTTTGCACTAAATTAATTAATACATTTTTGTAAATAAAATGTTGTATTAATTACATTATCATGTAACTTTATTATCTGTATAATAATTATTTGTGTGCACTTACTTTATTATTATTCAAATGTAAACAAATACACAAAATCTAATTTCCATAGGGTGACAGATTTTCAATATTATATTGGTTAGAACAATTAATACTACGATATCAACAGTGGCGATTTGTAACTACAATTCGAATTGTGTAACTTTTGCATTACCATCTAGCAAAAGGATATTTTTTTTTATGTGGAATAAAATAATAATTTTTTTATGACATTCTATTAGTTACCTATTTATTTTTTATACTTACCTACCTACCTAAATATAGGTATTTCTATGTCTAAAATCATACCCAAAGATTATCCAACGACCTAAAAAGTTGTCAAAAAACATACATATACAATAACTATAGTACTAGATATACATGTATATTTTTCTTCATACCCTAAATTATAAATAATACAAAATCAAAAAAGAAACAATATTCATATTTTAACTAAAATTATCAGTATTCAATCTGTACGACATATATTTGTTGCACTAAATCAGAAAAATTATAAATAACTACTTTAATATACATAATAACTTATATATCTACTTTGAATTATAGTATGAGCATAAAAAAATGAAGTTGTAATTTTGAAAACAATTTTTATTTAAACAGAAGAATATTTTTACTATTGATAAAATATTCTTGTACAATGCAGGTATGAGAAAATTACATAAATACAATTTTTAATCATTTGTTAGCCGATTATTCTGACATTTTATGTCATCGCGTGCATAACATAAAATAATAATATACCTACAGATAAAATTAACAGTAAAAATCATAATTATTATGATTGCTGGGAATTTTATTGTTAACGTTTTAACAATATATAAAGAATAAGCATATTTTGCTATGATTGTCGGTTCTTTTTCTTTGTAATTGAAACAAATTTATAATTTCAGAACATGTTATTATAATTAAAGTTTTTTAAAACCACAGTTGTAATATTCTAATATACAAATAAGTAAAGAATGTCGAAAGAACACATAATAGCTGCAAGCATTTATAATTTAAAGCTATAGTTATCGTTCTTACAAATTGAATACAGACTAAAGTCAAATAATAAAAACAATCTTGAGAAAAAAAATATTAAAATCTATAATATTTATAGATTACCTAGTTATTTCTTAAATTTTTTCTTATCATTTCTTACAATACCTATCTTAGGTTTAAAAATTATAAACATCGAGCACCCCCTATTCGCTGTTCTAAAACGAAAATTAAAACCTAATCACAGGGTTCCCTCAAAATATAAACCCTAAACTTATTGCGGCTAATCGATCTCGCGGAAACGTATGCGATATTATGAGGGTATTCATGTCATGTCACAATGGGGCAAGTGTATAATATATGTAATAATTGTTATCAAATGAATTGCTTACTTGTGTGATATCCATGTGAAAGCGATGGTTCTCATTTAAGCATCCGGAAAACAGGCACGTGCTCGTGGCGTGTCGCAACGGTCAGGCGTAGTTGAAAATCGGAATATCTTCGGGATGAAAAAATAATAAAAAAACCGTAAACGACTCACTAATGTTATCGTACAGAATTATATTGAATCAAAGTTGACACAACAACTGTGTACGCGTCGCAAATCGTCGAATGTGAAAATAATAATAATAATGCAAGTGATGATAATAATAATAATAATAATAATATTATTATTATTATTAAATACGCGTGCAGTCGTAGCGATCAAGACAAAGTGAGAAAAGTCGCGATCGGTAAATTCAAATATGATATTATGTATTAACAATAATGTAATATGACGAATGGGTCGTGAACGCCAGCGGACCACTGGAACACGCGGACGTCTGGTTCGAACTGGTATACCGCGCGCGAGTGGTCATATGGGCGCGCGGAGTCTGTACACGAGACCTACCCCCTCCCCACCACGATCGACGTCATGTTGCGGCGGCGGCGTCGGCGGCAAATCCCTCTATTCATATATTATATTATATGGTGTATATAATAATATATATAGTATTATAGTGATATTGTACGTGTAAGTAGGCATATATATATATGTAATAATAATAATATTATAATACATAATATTATACAGATATATATACACACACACACACACACAACAAAAGACTTAACCCTGCGGACCGATTGCATTCATCGTCTTTAATATAATACTAGGGCTAGGGGGACGTCGGAGTAGATACACGATATTTGTAAGTGACTGCAATTTTTAATTTAATTAATATTTTTAATTTCATAATATTCACTTTTTCAAAAATCTGACGTAAGCTGAGCTCCGCGTGAAGCAATTTACTCTACAATTGTTCAATATAACTTCATCAGAATCTAGGTATAATATCGGATATATGTTTGTTTGTAACTTCATTAACGAACTTCCCAAGTGAGTTTAATAACTTTAAAAATTGAAAATTTCGCAACCCGTCTAGTTTTAATATAAATACCTAAGCAAGTGTAATGTTACTCAAGCAACTGAAATAGTTAAACTATAATTTTAAAAACATATTATATTCGAGAGTTTCATTGCTACCAAATAATAAATATCTTTTTAAAATTGTCTATATATAATGTTATGATATTATTATCAATAATTAAGCTAAGCACTTAAATCATTTATAAATGTATCGTATTTGGTTAATTTGTTCATTTTGATAATAGGTAGGTACTAGGTATTAGCATATTATATGTAAGCTGTTTTTTAAAATGTGATTTTATGTTATAAAATATTAATAAAATGGACCACACGAAGACCGGCCGGCCGATCGTGAGTGTTCCGATTTCCCGAAATGTCAATCCACCCTCGGTGGCCGCCTTAGATACGGATTAACCTTCTGCGAGAAAAATGCTGTTATTTTATGGTATGATGGGCTCAATAATAATATTTATACTATATTCCGTTTCCACGTGCAGGTTTTAGCTATAGCTCGCCGGCATCACTTAATTTGATTTTATACAATCGGCTACAGAATTTTGCACAATATTCTCTATCGTTACAACGGCATTAAATCAACATTTACCAAAAATAACCTTTTTATAGGTGAATAAAAAATAAAATACATTTAAATAATTTTGATCATGCACTTTCATTTTTGTTCATTACTATATTAAAAAGTTGTTTTGGTTCAATTTAGACATATATAATAAGTTTATGGACACTAAATCATATATCCAGACATAACACCCGTAAGGCTTAAGTAGGTACTCCAAGGCATACCAGAATATTTTGTTATTACAAAACTGAAGTTTTTCTGACAAAAAATACAAAGCAATGCAATGCAACGCAAAAAAAAAATTTAGCGATGACAGCTCAACTTCTTCACGTGCTCTTCACCCGAGTACTCTAAAGGGTTAACCAAAGAAAAATGTTTTGATGTTTGTTTAAAGTTTAATGATAGCATTTGCGTGAAAATATATAAGACCTGAATTATACCATCTATACGAGATTTCTTTAAATATCTTGTAAATTCATAATTTATTCCAAGATAGTCAAGAAAATCAAGAAAATATAAAATAGTTTTTTTATTTGGAAAAATTGATTTTTTTACGGTTCTTTGAATTTAATTGACGGCCGGTTAAATATGATAAATTGTCTTTTATAAAAATGATTTTAAATGTAATGTACTGATGTACTATTAAACGCGATCAGTAAAATGTTCATTGATGAATCGTTATGTCGTTTTAGTTGGATTTTTCGGTATAAAATTCGTTTCAGCAGTCATTATCTCGAAGAAATGGATTTCGTACATTATTGTATACCTATTACCTATTACTTATTAATTAATATTATTTTATTGTAACTCGATAATATTATAATATGCAATTCGAAATTTTCCGGTTCGTTAAAAAATATTAAATTGTTTTTTCATGTTTGTAATATCTGATCATCTGATTATTTACGTTTCAATGTCAAGTAACTACTGAATACTGATCGATGATTGTGATGGCAATCATATTACTTATGTCGTTATGTCTTATTATACATATTGTTATCCAACTGTATCAACTGTTAAAACAAAATTATATTTAATATTGTGCTGTAAAAATATTTAATATAATTTGTATTCTTTAGATAAAACATATACCTATATATCTATAGGCTACTGCATCGAGAATACTTAGTATTCTTATCTATGTCGATGGGCTACTGACGCCTACAACTATGTACTGTAAATAGTGTACTTACACTTTTACTGATATAGTAAACATACTTACATTATAATACTGCAACTTGAAAAGTTTTTACGATTGTTTAGTTTTGCTTTATCTTCTCGTAGATACTGTCTATTACTATTATTGTTTCAATTCGACCATTTACGATGGACTCAACTATATAGGTATTGGAAAAAATGTAATTTATATTTATATAATAGATAATTTTAATTTATCTATTTACCAATTTAATTAAATGAATTGAAAACTTTAAGAGGAATTATTAAAAAACTTAAAAATATTAAGATGATAACAAGTGTGTTACATAAGATGTAGAGTCTACACTTATGTCTGTCACTTATTTATTAAATGTAATTCTATTTTCATTAGTTATAGTTCTTACGTGTATATTTTTTTTATTAAAAGATAAAATAGTTTTGGCCAATCGGCATATGACAATAAATATTGACATATGACAATATTATGAGCCAATAATCAGAGCTCGTTTTATATCACACATATACACAGCAATGCTTTGTTAAGAGAACATGGTGTAAGGGGAGACACCTGATATTTAACTCTTGCTTGAATACTATATCGCTGAATTTCTTAAAAAAAACTCATAATTTAGATATTAAATATTTAAGTATAAGTTAAAGTTCCCAAGTCTTAAAATTGTTCACTTTAAATTATTTAAATTGCGTTATTTAATAAAAAAATATTTAAAAAAAAATTAATTTATTCTATCTTATATAGTATCTCATACCCACACATTTTGGTAAATAGAATGAGACAGAAAGATTTGATTCCTAACACATTTTTCTATACTCAGACATACTTTTATCTAATTATACAAAATACTGCAAAACGCATTTATTTAAATAAAAAATGAATATCATTAGAATTTCTAAAATAGGTAACAAAAATATCGGAATAATTTAGACATTTTCATTAGATAAGACTATAAGAGAGAGAAAAACAGAACAGCGATATTATGTCATATCAACTAATGTCACTAATCAGTGATTTCTTATTAAAAATCATTTATCTTATCGCGATAAAAACATATTCTAAAGTAATTTCGTAAAAATTATAATCAATGACTAGACTATGGAAGTATCGAGTTCTCCCATTTCTCCTCATGTACTCATCTTACCCCCATGTCCCCCTTTTTTTTTTTCAGTTTATAACCGACGACGCCGCGGGAACTGCTTTCGCATTACTTCCGCGACCCCCATGTCCCCTATCCTCCATATATAATTAAAATTCTAAAAAACAAATAATATAAATTTAAACTTAAAACATTTTTTTACTTTATTTTTATTTTTTTCCCGTAAATAATACAGACGTGGTATGGTGGTTTACCCCAGCTATACAGAATATATCTATATTTTCGGAGTTTTCTCTCTGTATATTATTGTAATAATATTTATAAACCATTTTCTATAATTTATTTTGTTATGTTCAAATCACGGTATATTTATATACCGTGGTTTAAATATTTGCCATACATACCGGTGAAAAATTCCAAATACATTATATCATTATATTATATTGGATAATAACCGTTCAAGATGAATTATGATGTTCCCTATGTTAATTTTACATAGAGCTGGGACAAGTGCAAACATTTTCATATCAATAATACACACACACATTATATACGACGACTAGTCGTGAAATTAAATTCATATGGAGGACGAATGAAATACACAAAGAATAAATTATTTAATTAAGTAGATAAGTACCTAACCTAATAAGTTATTAATTATGTTAATAATAACATATTATTAGTTATCACGCATTATAATATGATATTAACGAGTAGGTTTCAAATCGGTATAACCTCCTGATATACAAGTGGTCAGATTCGATTTATCACATGTAAACAAGCCAAATACGCTATTCGATTTACAAACAACACTATTTATGATCATTTAAAAGTAGGCACGATACATTATATACGCAATTACACGATTCTTCGATTTCAAGTGCATTAAAACACATAAATTTAGATATATATATGTATAGTATACGATATAAATATTGCTTATTGATTTTAGCACAAGACATTTACAATGCAGTTTAAAGAGTGCCACTTGAATAATTTTTTTTTTGTTTACTTTCGAAACGTGGGTTTTTGTTAAAAGGGTTTTTGCTTTTAAAATGATTGCATTGTTCGCTTTAAATGATGTTTGTTTATGACAACGGAACCCAAGTCCTAAATAAGCACTTTGGTCGCATTAATTTATACACTGAATACCAAATATTTTTGTTTGGACTTAAATACAGAAGACCTAAAATGTACGTACGATACATATTTTATATATCTATAGTAAATACATAAATAAAATACCTACCTATCTATTCTGTATTTGCTCTTATGGACTCTTATATAGGTACCTACCATTCAAGTTAACCGCTCTGTGCAAACTTGGCGTATGTACCCTCTGATTTTCCCGGATTAAAACACTGGCCGCATCTGCTCCTTGCCCTTTCAACATGAAGTATCCAAGTTTTCACCCTAGTGGCCCATTGCAGTTGCTATGCATTTCTGTTAAATTTGAAATAGTGTGGGCCATTTTTTGATTAATATCGGTCGGTTGTCGAGAAATTAAATTGTTGTTATATGAATAGTGGTTTTAAGATATTTTAATATTATACTGACTATATTTAGTTTATTTATATTTTATAATAAATTAATAAATATAATATGTGAATGTCTATGAAAAAATTTGTTAACATAGGTACCTACTTACCTACATTTTTCAAAATGTTATGGTCTTTGTAAGATTATTATATTTTACCGGATAAAACTAAAAATCCAATATTTTTTTGATACGATTTAAACATTTCACCTATCATATTTAATACATTAATACTTTTTTTGACAAATTTAATTAGCTTAAATAATATGTCATCGTTTAAGGACAAAATAAAACCAAACCTATACGAATCCATATGACCAGACATATCGAAGGACCTCATCCCCTTCCTCAAAGAGACTGGGCTGGAGAAAAAACATTATGCTTATAGTGTTATATTGTTATTAATAAAATATTTATTTTGTTATGAAGTGTATTTCATTGAAAACGGTACAATTGAACTATCTAATACATCACATAACAATACAGGGAACTGATTATGAAACGATAATGTATCAAATGTCGTTATATTATGTCGTTATAATAATTAATAGCAACTACAGATATTATGCTTTAAACGCAAATTTAATGAAAATAGTTTTATTTTTTCATTAGTTAAAAGACTCAACTTAGATACAAGTTTTTAATAATACACATTTAAATAATAATAATAATTCATTGTATCGAGTATCAACTATAATTTATTAATTTATTATTGACATGCAAATATTTTATTGCGAAATACTATAAAAAACTTACATGAGTAAACTTTGGTAAGTATAATTATAGAAAAGTTTAAAAAGTTCACGAAAATCTACAGATTGTACCTACACACCAGCTACATAATTCGTATAATAAACTCTGTACCAATTATGTATTATAATATTATATAGGTACGAAATGTTTTGATATTATTGTTTACGGTCATTCACAAATATTTTAAGATATTCAAGATAAGTTTGCTGAACATACGATAGGTGCATGATTTGTCTATTTAATTATAATTAATTTATATTATCATTATTTACAGACAAATGTTGTAAAAATGTAGATTTTTAGTAACAGTTCATTTTTGCTTACTCTAATTTTTGTGTTTTAGATCTTTGGAAATATTTTATCGACTATTTTCACGGTACTTACTATTATATAGGAAATATTGCATTGTGTTATCTCATCGTTCTGCAAATATATAATAATATATATATATTCCAGTATATATACGTGCGGTAATATCTATATACTCTGAAGGTATAGGGTGGGTCTATTTAAAGCGTCATCGCGATTAATATTATATTAGCAATATACGTTGAATGTTTGAAAAGATTTAAATATTATTATTGTATTTTACGCATAATACATATCGATTGTTCGTACATTACATTATGCATTTTGGTGGCGGTGTGACAGCGATAAACAATAATATTATATATATAGATATTATATTCTTTTATTATATTGATATACACACTGCCGCATCGGCGGCGGCCGTTTATTATAATACAATAATATAACAATACAAGATGATATTCGTCAACTGCAACAGGAAACCGCGTGCGGTGCACGTTCGAGAGATTATACTCGTAAGTTTATTTAACTCCGAGAGTTGTGTTAACAAAAGACTGACAAAACTTAGCACTTTATTGTATATACACATAGCAAATGTACATACGATAATAATATATACGCCCGCGGTACGTGAAGCGACTGATGTTAGATTAAATTTTGCGCGCTCGAGTTAGATAATACAATAACATGATGATGAATGCGTGACAGTTTTTAGTACATAACGGGAAAAAGTATAATAATATATAGAAATCGGGGCCTATATAAATTTCACCGAAATAATAATATATATCGAGATTATGGTTCGAGTCGGTAGATGAAATAAAAATAGTTCACCACTATATGTACGGCATAAAAGGCTTGCCGCGTACACTTTATAATACTATATTATATGATATATAGGCATATGGCTGTCAGTGAAATGTATTATATTTTGTCGCAGGGTTTTTATCAAAGACTGGACACAAAAACCGAAACGGCCCTGGTTTTCAGATGAAAAAAAAAATAGGACGACAAAATGTTAAAGGGGATGGCCCTGTGTACGCCATCGCACTGCAGGATATATAATAATATATTATGATATAGGCTCTGCGGTGTATCCCATTGGGCATTTATAAGTAGGTATATAATATAGCAAGTAAAAGCGATTACATATATACGGTGTATTATATTATATTATTGTAATAGTGTTGACAATAAAAAGAAAAAGGGACATATATCCTTATTTCAGAGCTCTAAATGAATGTATTGGTTATACAATGATGTTTGTGATTTTATTTTATTATTATTTTTGTTTTTACTTTTTTTTTGTCTGATTAGGTACACTCTTTATAATAAGAAAAATCCGATCTTCAACAATGAAGGAGATTTCTAGTTGAAAATTAAGTCTTATTGGTAAACTACGGAGGGTTAAAAGTAGAAATGTCCCAGTACTTTTCAAAATATTCGGAAAAAGCTTTCAATTCAGGCACGGATCCAAGAGGGCACCCTCCCCCACCCTAAATCTCTAAAAATAGGTTTGTACTATAATATATTGGGTGTTTCGATTATTTTTGTAATTCATCACAACTAGATTAATATAAAATGTACGAATATAAAAGAATGTAATTTTATTGTGTGTAATGATTATAGTGTGTGCTATAGCTAGGGCAGAGGACTTGTAGCATTTGTATATTTTTTTTGCACAGTCACAAAAATAGTAGATTGCGAAACAAATGCGTTTCATGCTACCACAAAGCTAGTTTTGAAATTTTATTGTGCATATAAATGCATATTTTGCGTTTTTTTTGGTTTTTAGGGCAAATGTTTTCCATTTTATACTTTTAGATGCATATTTTAAATAATTTATAGGTTTACCAATATTTTTTCTTCGACATTTTTATTTATTTATTTGTACATCCAAAATAACGTTAATATTTCTCGAGATTTGCCGATCTAATGCCGCAATTTGTCGGGTTATTAATTAATTATATTATCAAATAATTAATTGTAAGTTGTTAAATAAAGTTGTAAATAACTTTTTTTCATCAAAATAATAAGTACCAACAGAAAAATTCTTATTTTTTATTCAAAAATATCCACTTTAAAATGCATATTTTTATACTTAAGTGCATATTTTTAATGCATATTTTGTATATTTAAATGCATATTTGGGGACTTTTTAGAGCTACAAGTCCTTTGTCCTAGTTATAGCTATTTTCATTAAATAGACAATCCCCCCCCCCCCTGTGGATCCACCCATATTTAAAACTACTCTGCAAAATTCTTACCTATTTATCGATTTTTTTTTGTTGTAATTGAAAAATAAATACCTAACTGCATGTAGAGACTTGACATTGTCTACACCAAATATTTATATTAGAAATGACTATATACCTAGACCTGATATAATTTCCAAAATATTTTGGTTTTTTACTATATTTGTGAATATTTTAAGTATTTGAAGGTATGATAACTGTTAAGTTTGAAAATTTAGTTCAAGGTTCCTCAGAACTTTTCAAACAACAATTAAAATTTATCTAAAATACATAATCACAATTTTTATTTAATAGCGTTTAAGTTTAAAATGTTGACAAAATTCGTAAATTGCGATTTATTTTGTACCTAAATACCTATATTCTCCTCTCAGAATCGTTTTTCATCGTATTCAATGATGTTTTATCAAATTAAAATTGAACACATCCATAACAGTGACCTACTCAAGCTCTCGACCTATAGCAGAGCGACTGGTTTCGTTTTTTTTTTTAAATATTATAACAGTATACCGTTCAGTGTTTATTGCTTGTGAATGTATCCACAACTTATAGTTTTAAAGAAATTTGATGATACATTTTTTTTTAAATAATATTATATTAACTGTTTATATAAACCAACATATTGTACCTATAGGTACTATGTATTTCGAATAGTTTAAACATCAGAATTAAAGTTCTTATAAGAATACGACGTGTAAATTACATTTTTTTTTATTATTGTTGCGTTCTTTATGTCTACAAAAACTATAAAGAAAAAATCCAGTTCATGTAGTAGATAGTGGTTTAGAGTTCATTTTTCGTACGATTTATTATTTATGACTCGTTATTAATATTTATTACAGTCATAATAAAAAAAAAAATGAAAACCAAAATATATATCTACTGGTATTATATGGGTTATATTATGTAACATAATATTATAACCACTTGCCTACACTTTTAATTGAACTTATTTGTAATCAATCATTGTGAAAATCTATATACATATAATTAATATAGTATGTTATAATATTATATAGTAAACAAATCTGAAAAATGTTTACAACCGTCGTATACCATTCGACAACGAGCATAATAATATATATTATAACAATACTGGTGTCTGGTACTAAACTATACTAGCCAAAGCCGGTAATTCAATTCACGGCTTGTGTATAATATCATGCGCCCATTGAGAGCTCGTTGAGGTATATATTATTATTATAATATGAGTTACACGTATTAGAATATGCGTCTCTAAGACTTGGTCATCTGTACAACATAACTTATTGCGGTAATTGAAAGACCCTATCGAAAACCAAAAAAAAAAAAACCAAAAAAAAATCATGATACCAAATCGTTGCGATGATGCAATGACATGCGTACACTTTATAATATACTGACGACCGACCATATATATATTATATTATAGTCGCTTTCGCGGCAAAAGAATCGCCGCGCTTTTTCTTCACGCGTACCTATGTACCTGCCTACACGTAATACCATATTATGTATACCGTATATACCTACCTTCACCATATCACAGTAATATTTATCGTTTTGTTTTGTCGTCATAAAGCCGCGCACTGCGTTACGACGACGATAGGGACAGGTGAATAAGACCGGCGTCGTTTCCCGCGCGGCACGCATATAACATTCGAACCGGGTAAGATGTATATAATATAATATATATAATATATAATATAATATATATATGTGTGTGTGTGTGTGTGTGTGTAAGTATTATGATGAAAAAATCCGATACGCGCGGGGAAAAAAAAAAAACATCACACAGGGCCTAAACACAAAAGGTAAATCGAGAGGATGGTCTAAAGAATATTTTAAGATTATTACCTGTCCCGTTTCCACGTCTCTTTGTCGGCCCGTCCTCAGCATATGCCGTCTCGTCCCCGGCACTCACCGGTAGTTAATAAAATAAATAACCCGATGACGACACTAATCCTGCAGAGAGAAGAGCGCGGCCTTTCTGGAAATAGAAGAACAATTATTATACGATTACGATCTCTTATAGTCATTGCGCGCGCGGATTATAATAATACATTAAATACCCCTTTTGAGAGGAAAAAAACACAGACGCATGCGTACTACCTATGTATATATATTGTACTTACAAACGTTCATGTTTATATTAAATGTAGGTATATCAGTATGTTATGTATATAAATCATTGACAAATGTGGTCGGTGGTGGTTGACACGAAAACCGTCTCCTAATCAATATAATATATTATTATAATATGCCGATTGTCGAGCAGCAGCTCGTCTGCCGATGCCGTTAAACGATTTCACGTGGCGCTTTACACTGCGTGTGATTGTATTATACTTCTCATTACCTACCCATAATAATTTGTATTTTATTTAATACGAATAAAACAAACACGAGGTGTTCATTCGTCCAGCGCACTCCGCAGAGAGAAATCCGATATAGTACCTACAGCCGAGTACGGACATCGTAATGGACATATGATAGGATAAGATGTTTGTCTTCGAAGAAAAGTTCCTACGCAGTATAAAATATATCGTATTCGTATGATATTGTACATGGACGGTACGCTTTTTACAAGTTATTTTTTTTTCACAAAATTCAACACAGTTCGTATAATACTATTCTATATAACTCTATGCATAGTAATATAATTACATCGCTTAGGCACAATTTCCGAATTATACCTATATACGTATTAGATACCTAGTTCTATATTATTACCTATTATTTTTTTATTTTTTTTTTTTTTTTTTACTCGATAATGAGTCTCAGCAGATTAACAATTAGTGCTAAATTACATTTGTATTTTTAAGATAAATTGGAAGTTAATAATTACTTTTGTTTTTTTTTTTTTGTTCTGGTCAAATTATTTAGTAAGGAGTGTATAATATTTTTGTTTGTTTGGTCTTGTCAGGTCACAAATAATCATGCTGCAGGTGTCTGGGTACGTCGAATTGTCGTGTACAGTGTACTTGTCACTTGACTACTTGAGTAGCTTTGCATTCGATGAATATTATGTTTATTTTTCTCTAGAACACCACAATTTAAAAATATTTTTACTTTTTCTTTATTCATTAAGTGTCCGTGAGAGAAATGTGTATGGTCTATTCTGAGTCGATTTATTACTACTTCGTACTTTTTTTTTGGTTGCATGATGGTGATTACTGGTTGGAACCAATTTTTGTAGTACATTTGATTTTTCTTAATTTATTGTTCATTATTATTATTATTATTATTACTGTTCGAACGCAATGAAATTTACAGCACTAAAATCTCGTCCCTAATTATTTTCCCATTTTGTTTTAATTGTATGTCACAATACACCTGCCAGCTATGATGCCCATGCCCCGTAGGTCCGCTCATGAGTGGCAATTAAAAGAAACGGACAAAAAGTAATTACCCATTAACATAGCGTGTAGAATAATTATTGTTATTATATTTGTTTTCAGTTAACTGACGTGCATTTCGTAATGTATAATAGTCAATTAAAAATTATTAATATTATTGTCATTATATTGTATTTTTTTTCTCAAAGACCGTAAAAACAATTATTTTTAACAATAAAAGTATACCTTTGATATTTATAACGGGCCCGAAAAATAATTAAAGTTATAATATACTATTGGGGAATGTCCTTCATGACATAGTTCCATACAGAATATTATACCTTTTTTGGTTATTACAGTTTTTATGTGTATACAGTGTACACCTTCTGAATGTAAATTTTAATAAATCTTATATTTATGACGGCAAAACAAAAATTAATTGTGATTTCTTATCACCAAACAAAATTACGTGCTATGGGCATAATATACACATGTTGAAAAATAACATTATCATATTTTTTTTTATTTACCAGATTCGTTATAATAGATATACTTATTACACTAATATATACAGTCCAGAGAATAAAACCAAATGATTTCTTAAGACGTTTAAAATTATTTAGTCGGAAAAATAGGAAGCAATTATTTTTTATTATAGAACATATTTTAAGACTTTAACTTAGAAATATCTACAAAAACGCTATAAAACGAACCATACCATAAACGGTACATACGGGGCGGCACATGCAGCAAATGCTATACACCGGGATATTTTCGAGAACCGATTAACTTCGGTAGTCAGCTATTAAAAGGGACCGCTGAACATTTTAAAAAACAGAGGTTATTATACTCACTAGGAGGGAAATAGCTGAGCTAAGATTTTATAGCACTTAGAAACGTATAAATATAATATGCATTATAATATTTAAACACAGTGGGTAATCATCGCTTTATATACGTTAACAATATGCAATAAAAATGATAAATACACAGCGCACATTGTCTAGAATGTTCAGATCATCGACAATCAATTAACATTTTCGGTAGTGGCGATGCGGAGTAATATTAATTGATTACGTTATACTTTATAGAGTTGAAATTTAGAAAAAAACCGAGGTATACACGCATTTATAGAAAGCTAAAGGGAGACAG
The DNA here is from genome assembly GCF_019925205.1 of Metopolophium dirhodum. Lineage (NCBI taxonomy): Eukaryota > Metazoa > Arthropoda > Insecta > Hemiptera > Aphididae > Metopolophium > Metopolophium dirhodum. The sequence continues at coordinate 23,030,980 of NC_083564.1, read as the reverse complement.
AACGTTAACAGTATGCACAAATCACCGCCATATTTTGAGCGCTAATGAAAAAATAAATCAACCCTTTGAATTTAATAAATTAATCAATATTCTAACTAAAAGCGTCGAGTTGCTTTCAAAAGAACATTGCAAGGGTGTCAGAAATGTCGAAGAATAATTGAAATGGGGTATATGTCAATTAAATATAAATATGAACCCAATTACCTTTTAGGTACTCTAAGAATATATTATATTAAACACACATATGTAATAATTTAAAATTATATTATCATTCACTTGGATTTAACTTATAAATAAAATATATATAATAATAAATATTAGATATTATTAAGTGGTGCAGTAGTTCATTTTTATTAATTTATACTATGATGTACTTATATTTACTAACAAGACTAGGTATTTATTATTTAACCAGTATTGTGAAATTGAAAGATGAGAAACATATTATTTATAATATATATTTAATAAAAATTTGTATTGTATAATAATATTGTAGAGAAAAAAAATAATAATGATAATTTTCATGTAAGTAATTGGCAATTAGAAAATGTTTAATTGCACTTCAGAAAAAAAAGGCGGGAAAGAAGACAGTAATGGATGTGTTAAATTTGAATTCAATGATACACCTATCGTTGTATACAAAATCGATTCTGAGCGGAAACGGTCTGCCTGACCGTGTGTCCTCAAAAACAGAGTACACTGTATAATTAAATCACCCATATTACTCAGAACTCTAACATATTTTTGAATTGTGTTTTCAGGACATGAAACTAGACTGCTAAATCATAAATCTGCCGCAGACAGAATTCTAAAATATGTATAGGTTACTGAGTAATGCAGGTAACACAGTTATCCGCGTGTACCCAATTATTTTCATTAAATATTATGAGGAATATGTATGTTGAATGTACCGACAAAAAAAAGAAGACCGTGTTGAAGACCGGAAAATAGTACAGAATTGCATAAAAAAAAACTATTTTTCCTGCAGGAACTATAATTATTATGGTCTTACAATATGTATGGGATAATGTGTATTAAATGTGGTTTTCAAAAAACAAACGAAAATGTTATAATACATAAAAGTATAAACAGAAATAATCCAAAAACAATCTTGAAAATTTGAATATCTATAAATAGAACAAAAAGAGCTGAAATATTTTGAACTAATATTATGACAAGAAAATACTAATAAAATACCTAAAAGGTTCAAAGTATTTTATTATATCCTGTACGCTTGATTATTATAAAACCAATACATTCATATTGCTCCACTCAGAATCTAAATTATGTATTTCAATTAAAATAAATTATTAATAATAAAATTATTATTATACCTACATTACAATAAAGATTGTTTTCATTTGTTTTAACTAGGTACCTACCTATATTATTATGTTCAAAACAAAAATGAAAGTCTTATTTAAATAAAAAAAAAATAAAAAATGTGTTTATTATTATAAAATATAATGTTTTGGCCGTATATTATATTTGTTTGAATGTTTATACCAGGGGTGGCCAGCGAGAAGAGACTTGCGAGCCACCAAATATATTAATAAATATGGAAGAACCAAAATGTAAAAAAAAGGTCATATTATTATATAATTTTTATATATATGTAATATTATAAATAAAATAAATATTTTAAATATGAACATGTAATGAGTGTTGTTCTTAAAATTGTAAATTACATACGTTCAGGTTCAAAGATACATCGCCAATTTAAAAACTTTGTTGAAAGTTTAGAGGATTATATTCCAAATGATGTTCCGTGGTATTGTTTAGTTCGATGGTTATCGGTAAATAACGTTTTAATAACATTTTTCGATTTATTAGAACCTATTAAAACATAAATTCATGTTTTCAAATTTTTTTTAAAAATGTTACGATAAGATGCGAGCCGCAAAAGTCTATGACGCGATCCGCGGTTTGGCCACCCCTGGTTTATACTATAATAATATTATGTACATTCGGTTTAAATTTTTTGACTAGGTCATTATTTTTTTGTTATTCTGCGATAAATAATTTCAACTTAACAACAAAGAGTCGACGAAACGAAATTATACTACAACTGTGACTTCGGGATTGTATTACAAGGCAGACGACAGAGAGGACAATAATATGTGTCATCGGATGTGCTCTCGCCGAATAACCCACCGAGAATTTCACGGAACGGGGTTGACATTGAAAAAGAGAAAGATTTGGTTCAAAGCCATATTCAGCTGACGCCGGCTCATCTCGTGTTCTTAGAAACATTGACCGAAACTATAATATTATACGATCTGCGTCTATATGTGTAGATCACAGAACTTGTCTACTGCAAAAACGAGAAAAACGGAGGATGTTGTAGATTTCCGGAAATTGTCACCGGTTTTTTTGGGACAGCTCCAATCATCCTGTGCGAGATTAGAGGTGGCGTTTGATGACGACATAGCTTCAGCCGGGACAGTAGACATTGACGGCGACGGGCTGGAAGGTGAAGTCGTCAGCAGCAACAGAACGTGTTCAGGTCGCTCCTGCAGTCGTCATTGGAGAGACGACTATTTAAGATCAGTAGGAGATGCTGCTGTTGTGGTCAGTGCCGTATTTCGAAATTAGGAACAATATATTCACTTTAGTTACCACGAGTTTTTCTGATTTTTTTTTTTGAAACATGTACCTATTTTAACAAGTTAAAACGATGATGCAAAAAAATAAATTTGCAAAAATCATTATTTTGGAAATTATAGGTATCCTTTGAAGTTTGTGATTTTCTGATTTTACGCATCCGCACATTTATATTTCGAGGTCTTACAGATAAAAGTTATTAATTATCATGGACATCGAACGGAAATATTATAATATCTTATTGTATAATACAATAATTAATATAATTAATATATATATATATATTGTACTAATATAATATACCTGTTACCTAGGTACCGTATAATTTTTTTAATTTCTATCTCAACAATATTTTTTAAAACACAAAATTTGTAGGGAAAAGGTACAACAATTAAAAATTAAAAAAATCATGAACACATCATAAACAAAAGTTATAACTTTTTGCCACCCCTAAATTTTTCCACTTGGAGCGTTTGCCCATTTCCCACCCCTTAATACGCCACTGAGTGTGGTAAAAAATGAAGATAATACGGCAATGAGATGAGGTCGACTCACGGCGACTAGTTAAGACTTAACGGATGCTGACAGTAGGCATCAATCCAAAATGTCTGTGTATATCCTGCGTGTTATTGATATAACTATTATGACCTATTGAATAGGTCCTATTCAATATTTCAGATATTATCATAAATGTGTTATCGAAATATGTATTAAGTATTTAAGTGCATTAAATTTGTTTCATATATTGTTGTATAAAAAATAAAAATACTTATTGACAAAACACTTGTTCAATCAATTGCAGACTGGTATATAAAATGAAACAATTTAAACGCGATCATTCTACAATAAGGTATTTAATTAAATTGCAGATCCATTGTTTTAAAAGTGTGGCAGCTGTATTTTATCATATTTTTAAAAAGTTTAGAATGAAAACAAGATTTATTGTACTCGTGCATACCTAATATATAGTAATATGTATATTATCGTTATTTTTGATGTAGAAACCTAAACTATAAAAATTGAACTCTATAATGTTAAGCGTTTATAAATAAAATCGTGACTATGTATTGTTGATTCCCATTTTTGATCACTGTAATACTCGTGAATTACAAGGAATCTTTTATAAAGTTTTTAACCTATTAAAAAAAAAAAAAATTATAATTGTATCAACTGAATAACTGAATAATAATATAAAAATATAATATTGCTGTTGCCGCCAGAGTACAATAACTGAAAAATACTGAGTACCTACCTTTTAAATACTGGATTTCGAAATCTTAAACACCTATTTTAATAATATTCTCTATCCTAATACTGTAAATAATTTGAACTTAATTCTGATTTATAGCATGTCTTTACTCTTTATTTAGAAAAGAATAAATATTGTGTACCTATCATTGTATTGAAAATGCAATCAATTGAAAGAAATGCGTTTAAATATTTATGATACGTTGATCTGTATAATATTATACAATAATACAATATACTCATGACTCATGAGTTATGATTAATCCAGATTTTTTTAAATTACATTTTTTTAAATGTAATTTATATTTTTTACAAAAGCCTAATTGTTTGTTAATGAGAAAAGATAGAATTCGAACATTTAATTACTTTTTGAGTAATTTATAGTAATTTATAGACACGTCGTATAGAGCAGAATATGTAAATTAATTAAACTTTTTTTTCTAGTTATGCGTACGGTACTCAATTATTCCACAACAATGAACAAATTAGAAACTTTTACTTGCTCTCTTTTATTTGACTAAAGTATAATATACAGAGTGCGAAATGCGTAAAATCTAATAATTAAAGTACATAGGTATATCATAGATATTGGGTAGGTACTTAAACTATTATTTAATTGATTTATCATCATAAATACATAATAGATATAAACATAAAGTTATGATTTGTTACCTACATAAAAATAATCACACAGAGGTTGAATAATTCACCACGCATAAAATCTTTACCTAAAAATTGGTTTTATATGCCTTGCAGAAAAATATATATTTTTGTACATGTTTATTTTGGTATCATTTGAAATTTGAATGATGATCCTATACAAATTCATGAGGGTTGATCAAAAAACAACATTTTGTCATAAAGTTAAAAGTATTTGTATAATCAAATATAGTATAATGTATACAAATATAATATATATGTGCACTATTATTAAATACAATGCCTGTCCCAACCCACGATCGTTGCCCGTACCGAAAATTAGGTTTTTTTTAGATTCTGAGTGGAACGATGAATGTATTGATTTTACAATGATGTATGTTTTTATTTTATTTTTTTTTGTGTCTGTCATTAACTTTTAGGACAGTAAAAATGCTTAGATTTTCTTCAACAGTATCTTTTCTGATAAGAAAGTGAATCTAGTTGGTACTTTAGGAAGTCAAAAGTAAAAATTTCTCAGTAGTTTTCAAAAGCACCGGGAAAAACAACATAAAAATTAAGGAAAAACGGGAATTTTTACGCAAAATCGGTTTTCCGCAAAATCGATTTTGGTTTTTGGTGTAATTCTAAAACGAATGAACGTATATACATGAAATTTTCACTGGTTGTTTATATTTGCAGTTTCTATATACGATAAAATTTTCAAAATATTTTGATTCGTTTTGAACTGTTTAGGAACATTTTTTGTTTCCAATTTAATTTTACCTTTTTTCTATGAATGTCAATAAAACTTTATTTGTTGGGTAAAAAAGCTTAAAAATTTAATACAAGGCTCCTAATATATTGTTACAATTAAATTTAAAAAATATTTAAAAATCTTAGTCACAGTTTTTATTTATAAGAATTTAAAGTTCAAATCTTGACAAAATACGGAAAAATCACGAAAATTACCAAATTATTTTGAGTTGAGAATTTACGAAAAATTTTCTTTTTAAATCTAAGATTTAAAAATGTTATACAAGATTCCTCATAAGTTTGTCTACCTTTATCAAAAAAATAATGTCTACAAGTAAATCAAATTAAATTTTTATGAGCGTTTGAAATTAATATTTTTATAATATTGGATATTTACTCGATTTCTCATTTAGTGGTTTTGTTATTTTATTGTTATTCAAAAACGAATAACTGTAGATACATGAACATTTTACTGAATGCTTATATTTTCATTTTCTATACACGATAAAATTTTGAAAATAATTTGACTCTTTTAGGGCTGTTTACAGACATTGTCAGTTTTCAATTTTTTTAGTTTTTTTTTCTATAAATATCAATAAAATTGTATTTTTTGGGTAAAAAAGCGTGAAAATTTAATGCAAAGCTTATACATGGCACAGTTTTTTTTTTATAAGCATTTTAAATTCGATTTTTTACAACATTTATTAAATTTTAAATGTAATAATTTTTTTGTAGTTAAAAACTTATAAAATGTTCAACTTTTATATATAAATTACTTTGTTCACAATAATATCAAATATACTTGGTAATATCATAGGCTTACTGACCGTTTTCGCTCAGAATCGTTTTTCTTATACAATGATATTATATCATTGAATTCAAATTTAACACCATCCGTTACAGTGACCCACTTGTAACCTACTGTATGCGACATTCACTTACCCACCTTTTTTCAAATATGTTTGTAAAAAAAAAAAAAAATGAAAATGTCTCTCTTTTGGGTAAAACCTAAGATAATTATGGCAGGCCTTAAAACATGATTTTATGTCCTGATCTTTAGGTTTAACCAATATAGTTTTCATTTATGTAGAAACGTATAGCAATTTAGAGAAACAACAGATACACTTATTGAAAGGAATGAATGGGGATGAATTTAAACTCCATAATTCATACTTTGCATGACACCAAGCTACGGTTAGGTTCTCAAATTTTTTTTTACTTCCAGTCATAAATAAAAACATATTAATGTTAAAAATATACATGCCATATGTTTACTTATTATTATAAGAGAAATATAATATGTAACCATGGCAACCATTTAAATAAAAAACAAAGTTTTTTTCGTGAGCAAAAAAATTTCATATGATGTGAGCTACAGTTTAGCTATCTCTAGGGGTTAGAAATAAATTTTAAATACCCACCAAGTCTCAATAGATTTATTGATATAACTTTTATTGAAAACGGTCCAGTGGTTTTTGAGTCCATTGACTTCGGATAAACCAACATCCATTTTTAGCTGAATAACTTGATAGTGAAAAAGCTGAATATCATAGCGCTATCTTGGTTTTAGTTTACAACAGTTCACGGACAAATCGGCTTCGGTGTACCTCACTTTGTGAACTAATTCGACCGAGATAGATAATTCGCCTGTGCCAGATTGGATACTGAATATAGTACTTGGTTTAAATTAAAAGTGGTTCAAACTATATGAGTATACTATCTATAAACTTTTCTGATATCTCTAAGAACAATATGAAATTTTCACGAAATCGGTCAAGTAGTTTTACATTCAACTTTCATATATTTTGTTTTTTTAAGATGTAATTCCTTTATTCGAAATCATAAAAGGGCGATTTGATGCATGCTATACCTCATCTGCTGGAGTAATCAATGGAAACCATTTATATATATATATATATATAAAAAATACTATTTCCTATTAATTATTTCTACTAGTACCATTATAATCTGTAAGATATAACCAATATTGGCAATTGCAATCATTTGTAAACAAAAAAAATGTACAATTTTCATCTCAAAATTCTTGTGTGAAGACCTCTTCTGGGCAACTTTTCCAATTTTTTTTTCCGTAAAAACCTTATTCAAACATGAAAATTAATTTGACTATGATCCAGTCGTTTTCAGTTGATTACCATCGAACAGCACATAATATTAATTTAAATTTATAAGGATTTTACTATATGTAATCAATGGTAAATGGTAATCTATATAAAGCAAATCGCGATCAAAGAAAATTAATATAATAATATAATATAATATCTATAATATTTATACATTATATATTATATACATATACTAGCTGAATATCGCGTAGTTTTTGTCATACATTCTACATTCATAACTTAAAATTTTAAATAACGTGGAAAATAATACGTTAATACATAGAAATTACTTTTAAAAAGTAATTTCGTTACATTTGCGTCAATTTAAATAAAATATAATGAAATTACTACAGCGTTGCTACAAAAGTAATTTCGTTACAGTAATTTGTAATTTGCGTTACGTTACAACCCAACTCTGACAATTTAATGATAATAACGGTTCCAACTTAATGGATTAATTCATTTAATTTAAAATTTTACAGTCGGTAATCGGCATTTATGCATGTATTTTGTTAAATACGTAAAATAATATATAATTAAAAAACCTATAAGTATAACATTATTATATATATTGAAAATAATTACCCATTTGCCCCGGGCTCAAAATTCATGGCACCAATTTTAAATACATTTTTTTTAATACCATAATAGTATAGTACAGTGGACAGTGGTGGCCAAACTTTTTTTTCACCAGGGGCTATAAACAATTTTTTTTCTCTACCACGGCTGAATGAGTGAAAAAAAAGTTAAATTAAATAAAAACTTTAAAACATAAATACTTTTGAGGGCTGGATAATAAATGATGCCGATCCGTCATAATATGTATCATTTCTGATGAGTGATAACTAATCCTAGTAATATGAAGAATCCAATAAATCTGTAGACCAAACTTTAGGGAAATTTGTGGAAACTTGAGGGTTTATATATATATACCAACAAAACTATAACCACTAAATATTTTTTTCGAATACTAGTTTTAAAAGTATTTTAGTAGGTAAGGTGTACCATATTGACATATTGTACAAATGCAATTGAAATTTACAACAGCTACTGATTCTTATACCTATATTAAAATAAGCTAAATAAACGTACCTTAAGGTTATTGCAATTGCAATAAATTATGATCTCTCAATCAAAAATCAATCACATACCCAATTATACAATATAAATAGAACGACACACAATATTATATTATACACATCTATATTTGTTCAGCACATAATTTTTCAGATTAATGATCTCTTTACAAAGAAAAATTAAATTGTGTATTAATTTTATCTGAGATAATTTTGACGCCCCCAATTGCTCACAAGTCCCCCCTTAAAACCAGCCCTTTCTATACACAATTAAATTTTAAAAATATTTAGATTTATTATACCGCGATCATAGTCACATTGATCTAAGGTACGCCGGTATTAATACTTATAACTTATAAGTTTTTGGAAAAAAAACACGTGATGCATACTGTATTATTATGCCTAAATTGATAAATAATTTAATTATATTAATATAAATAAATAAAGATATTTTATGATATTTAGAAACGGCGGCTGGCTGCTAACCCACTGTTTCCCCTCAGAATTGTTTTTTGTGCGCAATGATAGATTATTGAATTTGAATTTAACACATTCATTACAATGACCTGCAGTCTCAAATCTCAATGTAGATAGGGAGTATGTTCAATATCTATTAATCGTGATTAGATCGATTTCCCTGGTTTTTGTTGAAATTAAGTATGATTTTTACAGTAGAAGTACATAATATTAGATTTTAAAATAATATAATATTGTACATTGATATTCGTATTATTGTGGGTACTTACATGAAGAGTATCTAATATAGTAATAATATTTTTGAAATATAAAAATATATAAAATCTCACAAGAGACGCTTTACATTTTATATTAACTATTATACGACCGGCCAGTTATAAGAGGATATATTTTATATTATGCACTAATGCACTTATGCATACTATAAAGTATTAACTATCGATAATTTAGTCCTTCTGCGGCTGCGGCAGACGACGCTTTGCAAACAACATAATTATACATTTTACGTTCAAAAGGATCTGTTTTACTCTGTTGACTGTTGTAAGTAATTGTTGTAAGTAATTTAATAGTAATTGAGCTATTATACAATTTTAAGGTAATTATAATACGGTATTTTGTTATGATATTTAAATTTTTGAAACAATAGTTATAAGCATTTAAAATTTTTATATTTTTATAAAGTTATAAATTACACGGGGCACTATATAATTTACTTACCTTTAAATTTGATAATAGCTCAATTCACCGTGATGTTTTTAAAAACTACAGAGTATACATTTTTATGCTGTTAATGAGATTCTTCTTAAGGTGAAATTTGACCGCGATGATAATGACATTTGTTTTCCGTTTGTTTTAATGCCACGGGATTTTTTTTTCCATTTATGTATAAAAAACAAGATTTTTTTCCTATCTTTTCTTCGAATTATTATCGGGTTCACTGCAGTAACTCGAAAGTCGAAGGATATATAAACAATGCGCGCATATAATCCCGATGTCACTCCCCGATAAAGGACACGCCGATGTTCCTTAGATTTAGTGCTGCGCTTCGATTCTGGTGAACGTCTACCATACAACTCTGGATTTATCACGAGGTTTCTGTTTTTCGACGGCACCGTCGTCGGCGTCTTATGTACATAAAATATTATATCAAGCGTATAATCATAATTAATCGACCCACGTTTAATGGTTTTATTATTATAGCGATCCATACCCGACAAGACAAGACATTTATATATTATAAGTACCTATAATACTTCTGTGATAATGATCAACGCGCGCGGGTGCAACGATCGAAATTAATTTTAATACGCGACCGTCAAACGAGACGTTTTAAATTACGAAATGTAATGTACAATAATAATAATATATACGGTTATGCGTCCGTTTATAAATCATTTAATGGCCAGACATGGCTGTAGCCTGTAAGGGCCTATAATAAGGATAATAATTTCAAAGTACACAAATACGCCGACGATATACCTATGTGTAGTTAATTTAAAATGTCATTAGGCATGATAGAAAATAATTGAAAGAAAACTGATGAAAAAACCAACAAAAAGAAGCAGTGTTATTGGAGTTAAAAAAAAATACTAGATTTTTTTTGATTTTTTTTTATTGAGCTTTGACAGCATTACATTTTCTCATGCTATTTTTTATTTGATCTTACCATGGAGAATAAATAATAAATAGGTTTTGAATACACCGTGCTTTATACTATATAGTTACAAGCGAAAAAACAGTACCTACTATTTATATTAAATATATTTTTCTTGTTTGGCTCTCCTAAGAAATTGGATGACATTTACTGGTTGGCAATCAACTTACAAAAACAATTTTGGATTGTTTAACTTTGTATTGTTTTTTTTTTATTATTATAATAATATAGTAAATTCAATATCTATATATTTTCTTTTACGTACAATAAGTAAATTGTTTTATAATATCCATCAATCTATATATTATTTTGTTTTATAATTGTACACTGTAATCGCCAGAAATAGACTTACGTTAGTTTATATTTTGTATATTATATAGATATATTTACATACATGTTAAAATGATAATATAATATTAAATATTAAAACAGTTTTTACCATAAAGAGATGATAACACCATAACGGTGTAGGTACTTGACGTGAAACAAGTTTTAACAAAATTCAAAAAGCACGTGTTTTTGCAAGCATTTTTTTTTTTATATCAGAGAATTCTCTTTTATTCCTCTTTTTTTATAACCCTTAAAATTATATAGTCTGTAACTCGTACGAATTGTAAGCCTTTCGAAAAGTCAAGTATAACTTCGAACATTTTATAGAAGAATAACGACATAATTATACAAAAACGCGAAGTTTTGTTTTATATAAATATTCTACTGCGTTATTGTTAGTGGGTTTGTCAGGATCAATAGTCTTGTGAATGAACGGTGGACATTGAAAATATAAAACAAAAAAGTACATTAAAATGGTGAGTATCTATAACTGCCATCATGACTTTGCGCCAATCACCGAGGAACTTAATACTATTAACAATCCAATATAAATTTAAAAAACCCATATACCTAGAATTTTGGTCTCGAGTTGACCCGACATTCGAATCAATCAAAAACAGAACAAATTAATATACTGGATATCAGCGTTCATACCCTATCCACCCGGTTAATCTAATTTGAAACTGAACATCGAAGGTCAATTACCGTTAACTGATGAAATGTCAAAAATGCAGTCCTAACAGAGTCCTGCTCAGAATCGTTTTTTTAATACCATAATGTATTATTGCTTTCAAATTTATTATCACAACACACCTTGATACATTCACATATATATTATTATTATATTATCCTGCAACACCAGATCTCACTATTGTAGTAACCTGTCCGGATTTATTTATTATAATAATAATTGTAATATTTATACAAACGCTCGATTTTACTAATCTACTCAAAACCCAAAATCCAAATGTATACGGGTGCAGAGCCTTGGAATTCATCCAATACCTCAAGGTGAAATATAATACGCTTTCGAAAAATAGTAAATAACCCTCGTAATACTATCTGTCTGTTCAAAGTGCCAAGAAAAAAAAAATCTCTGGCCATAATAAAAGGTCCGATTCGGATATGATGAACGAGCTTCGCATTTGCCGACAGTCGATTATTCTGCTATAGAGACTCGAAATAATCGTCAATCGTGTCGAATCGAGAAGTGCGGTAGATATTATATTGTATGGATTTTTCTCAAAATAGAGAAATACATTATATGATGTAGGTACCTAATATTATATATAGACGTGTCGGATATCTGTGGAAATACCCAATACCGTAATTTGGCCGCCATATCGTTATCGACAACAATAAATTGTCATCGGTAATTACGGTCGACTCCACATCGAGAAGATTCGATACCCCGCCCCGCCCGTTCCATCTGTATCGCCGTCTGCCGTCTCACCGCGAACCCGTCACCGCCGCGTCAGTGCGTTGTCGTCCGTTCGTCGCAACTTTTGCTGCGGCAACCCCGGCTCTTGTGTCACGTCCGGGTTTCGCGCGACAGACTACATTCACGTGATCGGTGGTTCTGAGTGTGCCGAGTCACGTATCGGCCGTGGCGGTTTTGCGTGTTTTTCCCCTTTTGGTCTATCCGTCCGGGTACAGTTTTACGCCGATCACCTGTGGTACATTGTACTAATTGTACGCACCAAATGCACGCTAAAACGACTTGTTGTCTCGTGATCGCGTTTGTTTTGTAGCCGTCGATTTTGTGTCGCGTTGTGTGCCGGCAACGTGCGGGTCGTGTCGTCTTCCGCGGCTCCAACAGTGCATTTCACGGTGCCTCCCGTGGACCACGGCATGATTTATTGGTTTAACCTGTTCTTCGTGGGCCATCGTGGGATTCCCAGTAGCCAGCGTTAGATCGTCGTGTGGACCAGTGGACCGTTGAGAAGGACCGAGTGGCAACACTGTCGATGGTAATCAGCGGATACCGAGGAGACCGGTGATTACAATATTATTCATTATCATTGTAAAACATCATTGTTTATTATTTTGATGATATGACATTATATATTATTTGTAACAATATTATAAATTGTCCCCGTAGAGTTAGTTAGTGGGCGCCCATTGCATATAAATATAAAATATTGTAATTTTCTTATGAATAGTAAGGCGGTGCTTCTGGCCCGTCACAAGAACGTATTACTTGTTGTTATTCATTGACATCTAGTCTCAAATTAATCACACAGTGTCCACTTCCCTCCGTGTCTTGCGTTGCGGTGCTTATTAAATAGGAGCGTGGGGCAATAACAAAAAAAAACTGGCTAAAATAAATATTAAGTGTAGCTGAGTCGGCCGACGACCTCTGGGTCGGCAGTAAGGACTTTTATACTACATTTTTGGTAGCAGAGAGCGTGGTTACGTCCACATCTTATTTATTGTATTGTGTAGGATCTATGGGCCCGTCCTTAAGTTAAGTGTGTTTACTATTATAGCTAGTTAACTTTTGTTTGACACGTTGTGGTCGTAAGCATTGTATAGATTAAAATTAATTTTGCGATTTAATCAATAATTCGCGGAAAAAAAAAAAGCGCATTACTTGTGTCTTATTATTTTGATTTTGCATTTTTATAATATTTGTATTATTATTTCACGTAAAAGCGCTTTTATTGCTTTATGATTTATTATATTTTGATTTTGCGTCTAATAATTTATTATTATTATTTTGCGTAAAGCGCGTCACTTGCCGCGTTATTTATTTAATTTGTCGAATAATTCCTTTTGTATTATTATTTCGCGAAAGGCGCATTAATTGTGGTGTTCTGATTTATGTTTGGCTCTGCAAATTAATAATTTTTATTATTATTTAGCGTTAAGCGCGCGTTTGTTGGCGTAATAATATATTTTGATTTTGCGTCTAATAATTTAGTATTATTATTTTTGCGTAAAGCGCGCAACTTGTCGTGTCTATTTATTTTTATTTGCGTTATTGATTTTAATTATTATTATTTCACGTAAAAGCGCTTTTATTGCTTTATGATTTATTATATTTTGATTTTGCGTCTAATAATTTATTATTATTATTTTTGCGTGAAGCGCGCTACTTGTCGCGCTCCTTTTATTTAATTTGTTGAATAATTTTGATCATTTTGTCGCGTTAAGCGCGCCCTTGGTCGCGTGATAATCTACTTTGGGCTAAATTATTTCATTTTGCGCTTAGTATTTAATTTTATTTGCATATTAAAAAAAAAAAAAAAAATCCGTCGTCATGGCTGGTGATGAAGAAGTCGCGCGGGTCAAGCGGTTGAAACGTAGTTGTGAAATCAAACGCAAGAGTTACGTCAATAAAATACGTGCAATCCATAGTGTGGCCGTTCGGAGTGCGGAGGACAAGTCTGTGGTACCCCAGCTATTGGTAATGGTTGAATCCCTCGATCACTTGTTGTCGTCCTTTACCATCGAAGATGAAGCATTGTTGAATTATTTATTGGATTTAGAGCTTGACAATGAATATCCCGACACGGAGGGCGTCGAGATGTTCGAATTGGTCTCGTTTTCAAAAGCAACCGCCCATCGTTTTATGCAATACTGCCCCGACCAAATAACAACGTCTACACACGGCGGTTCACAGGTGTCATTAAACGATGTCGGCCAGAATGTCCAAAAGTCAGACGAACAAGTGATTACCGACAATGTTGCCATAGATGTGAGCCCAGGTGCCGTCCAATCAACTAAAGCAGGTTCTGTGAGGTCTAGTGGTGGTCAAGTCATCAAACCTACCCGCTTACCTGAGATACCACTGCCCACGTTCGAGGGCGACATTTATGAGTGGGTTACATTTCGTGATCGATTCACAACATCGGTGGACAATCGAACATATTTATCCGATATCGATAAGTTCTACTACTTGGTTGGGTGTTGCAAGGGGGCTGCTCGAGATGCTATTCGAGGCATTCCGGTATCAGACCACAATTACAGGCTGGCGTGGTCCACTCTCGAGGAAAGATTTGACAAACCCCGTCTGGTGGCACGCTCATTAATCGAGAAACTGTTAAACGCACCACGAGCTCCTTCAGAAAATTTAGTTGAGTTAAACAAATTGTTAGTGGTATTCGATGAAGGCGTATCGTTGCTCGAGTCCCTGCATCTACCAGATTTAGGCGATTTTATATTATTCTCCATAGCCGCTCGATGCTTGCCTACCTATAGCATCAAGTTATTCGAAGCCCAACTAGCCAACGGGTTTCCTACGGTACAAGAGTTGTTGAAGTTTGTAAAATCTCGTGTGGCCATATTAGAATGCATTCCACCAGAGCCTACATCAAAACAAACAAACTCTCACAAATCTACTAAGACTGCATCTCATAATGCGAGGAAGCCGCCACTGCATACCTCTATGGTTACAAGTAGCAACCCGTCAAAGGTATCACCGTCTTGCAAATGTTGCACGGGTACTCATGGTCTAAACGTCATGCCCAAAGTTCAAGGGTTGGACGCAAAAAAATCGTAACAATTGGGCGCGAGTCAATAAGATTTGTTTTCGATGCCTACGTACAGGACACTGGGTGACTAAGTGCAAGTCTTCAAATGTATGCGGTCAATGCTCCCGAAGGCATCACTCGCTTCTGCATTCAGCTGGATTTGCTGCTCCGTCCAAAGAAGAGAATTCATCGGATGAGGGGCAACAAGACGTTGCCACCACATCGTCATGTCTTGGCCAAAATACTTCACCGTCGGTCATTCTCGGTACAGCTCTCATACACATGTCTGACAACGTTGGCGTGTTGCATACGGTCCGGGCGCTCATTGATTCAGCCTCACAAATTAGTGCTATTACTTCGGAGTGCACGAATCGTTTGGGACTCCGGATGCAAAAGTGGACATTACCTGTATCCGGTATCGGTGGTGTTCAGGTACAAAACGTTTTGGGGTTAGTGCGCTGTCAAGTACAACCAAGATTTTCACCAGATCCCGTCTTCATTTTGATGCGTGGGTGTTTCCGACGATTACGGCTGATATGCCACGACAACCGCTATCCCGTTCGATAGCAGATAAATATCAGCATCTTGCCCTAGCGGATCCCTCATTTATTAACCCTGGTACCATCGATGTTTTATTAGGCGCAGACCTGTTTGCCCAAATCCTAAATGGAAAACGTGTGTCTGTAGGCGATGCTTTTCCGACAGCATTCGGAACGGTATTTGGATGGACGATCATCGGGCCGGTTTCAAATTCAACTTCCAATATTTCTGAGTCTTGCCATACATCACTTACGACTTCTGTCGAAACGCTGCTAGAGAAGTTCTGGGCGCTCGAAGAACCCGACGCGGCACCAGAACAGTTTACGCAGGAGGGGCAGTGTGAAGCAATATTTCGTGACGGTTGTACCCGTGATAGTTCTGGTCGATTTTGTGTACCACTTTTGCTCCGTCAAGCCGTTTCTGGTGACACTTTTCGCGGCTCGCGTGCCGTAGCTGAGAAGCGATTCGAGCATTTAGAGAAGAAATTGGCCAACAACCCTCGTCTTCGACATTTATATTGCGATTTCATGTCCGAGTATTTGAAGTTGGGACACATGTCTCCAGCCAAGTCCGATGGGGATTATTTTATCCCGCACCATGCCGTCTATCGTCCTACAAATACAAACCCGAAAATACGCGTAGTGGTCGACGCTTCCGCGACATCGTACTCGGGCTTTTCTTTGAATGATTGTTTGCTCCCAGGACCGAAATTACAGCGCGATGTTGTGGACGTCCTATTATTGTATCGAGTTCACCGTTTTGCATTCACAACCGATATAAGCAAAATGTACCGTCAGGTATCCGTATCTCCGTCGCATCGACGGTACCAACATATCTTATGGAGATCGTCGCCTGAACAAATGTTGCAAGCCTATGAACTCAATACCGTGACTTACGGGGTCAACTGTGCCCCCTACCTCGCAATCAAGGTGCTGCGGTCTATGGCTGAGCAGGACTGTAATGACCTTCCGTTTATAAAAGAGGCATTATTGTATCAGACATACGTGGATGATATCTGCGCAGGCGGTGACACGTTGGATGAGGCCCTCTCCCTTCAAGATGGTCTTATTCAAGTTCTACATGGTGCTGGCATGGAGTTGAAAAAGTGGGCCGGTAATGCGCCCGTCCTACTTGATAAGATCCCCTCCGAGGACAGAACGTGCGAACCACTGTCGCTCGATGATTCTACTGGCACAGGGACGAAGGTATTGGGATTACAATGGTCTCATCAAGATGATGCGTTTATGTATACTTTTCAACCCGAACGACACGTTTCCACGAAACGTGGTATGTTGTCATTGATTGCGCGAATGTTTGATCCACTCGGACTCTTATCGCCTGTCACCTTTTTCGCCAAAACATTAATGCAACGTGTGTGGAAAGCCGGGCTTTCATGGGATGAACAACTGCCTCTAGATATTGCGGAAGTCTGGCGCAGTTTTGTTGCCGATTTGTCCAATCTGCAATGTGTCCGCATCCCTCGATTTTTAGGCACACGCCGAGACATGCAGTGTTCAATATGTGGATTTTGTGACGCATCGTCAACCGGTTACGCCGCCGTGGTGTATCTTAGAGTAATTGATTCATCGGGCAACCCTAGTGTTTCGTTGCTTGGAGCACGATCAAAAATAGCACCAGTGAAGTCAACAACCATTCCGCGTGCGCCTCATTTTGGTGGGCTCTGGGAGGCAGCAGTTCGCTCATCCAAATCATTGTTGATGCGCATTATGAGGGAGCACACTCTCACCATTGAAGAGTTTGGCACAGTACTGTGCAGGTGTGAAGCCATTTTGAATTCTCGGCCAATCACTCCCGCTCCGTCCAATCCCGCTGAGCTTGAGTGCCTAACTCCGGGGCACTTCTTAATCGGCAAACCGTTACTTGCCGTCCCTGTAACGGCCATTCCAAGCACAACCCGGTTATTAGAGCAACGGTGGAAGCTGGTGAGTCAATGCGTTCAAGCATTCTGGCGCCGATGGCGCAATAAGTATCTCCAGACTCTCCAAATCCGTAGTCGGTGGACCAATGATTCTCCAAATATATCTGTCGATGATATGGTCGTCATAAAGGACGCCCATACTCCGCCGCTGAAATGGCGTATGGGGCGCGTAATCGAGGTGTTAGCTGGCTCCGACAACGTCGTCCGAGTCGTGCGGCTCCGTACTGCTACTGGTATCCTAACACGTCCGGTAGTAAAGGTGGTTAAGCTCATTAACTAGCCTTAGAGAACTACCAGCTCTCTTTGATTTTTATGTCTGTACCTGTTTTATTTTTTATATTTCATTATTTTCTCCTTTTCCCTTCTCTGACTCATACACCCATTTTTTGCACCTGCGCCTAGGCACCGCGGTCGTGAGTCACGGGGGGAGGGGGCATTTTGGTTAGCTGCCAGAAAAAATTAGGGGCACTTGTAATTTATGTATTTATACGCCCTGGCATTTGAATTATATCCTAATCTGTATTTAAAATTGTTACTATTATAATGTGTCTTTACAAAAAAAAAGAATGTATTTTCAGGTTAATCGGTTAGCACAAATCCAACCCTCATCAGTTCAATCTTCAGGTTTCAACAGTTTGCAGCTTAAGATCCGGCAGTGTTCGGTAGTAAGACGTGCTCGTCTTACTAGGGGGAGGATGTCGGATATCTGTGGAAATACCCAATACCGTAATTTGGCCGCCATATCGTTATCGACAACAATAAATTGTCATCGGTAATTACGGTCGACTCCACATCGAGAAGATTCGATACCCCGCCCCGCCCGTTCCATCTGTATCGCCGTCTGCCGTCTCACCGCGAACCCGTCACCGCCGCGTCAGTGCGTTGTCGTCCGTTCGTCGCAACTTTTGCTGCGGCAACCCCGGCTCTTGTGTCACGTCCGGGTTTCGCGCGACAGACTACATTCACGTGATCGGTGGTTCTGAGTGTGCCGAGTCACGTATCGGCCGTGGCGGTTTTGCGTGTTTTTCCCCTTTTGGTCTATCCGTCCGGGTACAGTTTTACGCCGATCACCTGTGGTACATTGTACTAATTGTACGCACCAAATGCACGCTAAAACGACTTGTTGTCTCGTGATCGCGTTTGTTTTGTAGCCGTCGATTTTGTGTCGCGTTGTGTGCCGGCAACGTGCGGGTCGTGTCGTCTTCCGCGGCTCCAACAGTGCATTTCACGGTGCCTCCCGTGGACCACGGCATGATTTATTGGTTTAACCTGTTCTTCGTGGGCCATCGTGGGATTCCCAGTAGCCAGCGTTAGATCGTCGTGTGGACCAGTGGACCGTTGAGAAGGACCGAGTGGCAACACTGTCGATGGTAATCAGCGGATACCGAGGAGACCGGTGATTACAATATTATTCATTATCATTGTAAAACATCATTGTTTATTATTTTGATGATATGACATTATATATTATTTGTAACAATATTATAAATTGTCCCCGTAGAGTTAGTTAGTGGGCGCCCATTGCATATAAATATAAAATATTGTAATTTTCTTATGAATAGTAAGGCGGTGCTTCTGGCCCGTCACAAGAACGTATTACTTGTTGTTATTCATTGACATCTAGTCTCAAATTAATCACACAGTGTCCACTTCCTTCCGTGTCTTGCGTTGCGGTGCTTATTAAATAGGAGCGTGGGGCAATAACAAAAAAAAAACTGGCTAAAATAAATATTAAGTGTAGCTGAGTCGGCCGACGACCTCTGGGTCGGCAGTAAGGACTTTTATACTACAGACGATACATTTTCATTGTATAACAAATGCCGAAAAACGTTTTGTAATGCAACGATGTATATATATATATATATATATTATATAAAGGCATGGGTACAGGCGTACAGCTACATCAATGTTTCCAGCCAAGTGATATTGTAAGTATATAATATAGGACAATTAGGATCTTTGTACATTTTTTTTGAAATATTCTTATATATTTTAATATACCTATTATTTATCATAGTTATTAGTCGAACAAACCATATATGGCATGTTATAAAGTGTATAATATATGAAAATTCAGAAAAGTTAAATTTTTAAATTATATTAAATGTTGATCGTATATTCATCCTAGACATATATCTCAAAGATTAAGGTTTTAAATATAAACAGTCAAATCTAACCTAATCTAACAAAATTTACATAATTGAGATTGTAATATATAGATAAAGCGTGGTTCCATTAAAATATAATCACAATGACCACGCGTACCTATACTATACCGCAGTATACACATATACAAGTATTGAAGTAGGTACACTTATATATAAAAATATCTGAACTGTTAAACGTATTTTTTTACAGTACATAACTACGTGATTGTATATTATAGTGTTTGTTTGCAGGTTAATTTTATTAATTACAACCGTCGTCGGGCCGTAGATGCGTATCGTATCTACCTATACATAAAATAAAATAAAAAAACCTTTTACAGGACCGCTAACGTTTGACATAAAATTAAAATAAAATTATACGGCCGACTCGTGACGCGTACGGCATTATCATATCATTATAATACGTACTATATATTATTATTCGGTTGTCACCGCGATCGCGTCTGTCGGGCTGCCGCAGCAGTCGTCGTTAATATTGTTCGAGAGAGCTGCGCAGTCCGAGAGAAAGACGGAGTGCTTTATACAAGTGTGTGGCGGCGGCGGGCTTAGGGTTTGAGGTATTTTGAAATTTTCGTCTCTTCCTACATATTGTATAGCCCACTCTCGCTTTATCCGACCGTCTGACTGCGCGTGTACCTACCAGCTATATAGACGGCGGGATTCGTCGCACCGCACCGCATGTCGTCGAGGGCCGCTGGGTGGTCCGAGAGACGGCGGCGAGCCTATCGCTACAAGGATAATAATATTTTCCCGAAAGGGAAGAATAAAAATAAATAAATATAAAATAAAATAAATACGTCAAGATACGATCGTTCCCGTCTAGCGGGAGGTAGCCGCCGCCGCCGTCGACGTCGCCGCCGACGACGCCGACGGTATTTTTTTTCCCTCTGAAAAATGTGAAAACGTTACCATTATATAGTCATAACTCGAGCGAGCGCGCGCGCGCGCCGCTCGTTCAAAGGACCGGGGCCGTCGAGTACATAGTCGGACGAGAGTAATCGGTTCTCGATCCCGACAGGACGACGGGTGGGGGGGGGGGGGAGAGGAGAGAAAATCCCACGTGTGAGAGACACGCGTGTTTTTCGTATAGTCGTCGTTCCGGCCGCGCAGCGTCCGACGTGCGACCGTGTAACATAATAATAGTAATAATATAATATATATACATATAGATTCTAATATATCGAAAAAATCGCCCAAGCATAATAATATTATACACGTACGAGTACACACACACACACACACACACACACACACACAGAGTTGAGGTAATGCACGACATGCGGTTATCTATATATTATATCGATAAAACGTTTTCCGGCTCGACAAAAGGACGTGTCGGCGTTATTGATGGCGTCGCATGTATATAATATAATATGTATATCATCGTAGCGTCACTGCAGCTCCGACGCGTACACTATATTATATAATGCGTACCTATGTATATAATATAATATATATATGGTATAATAAAATAACGTCCTATGTATATATATTATATTATCGTCGCGTCCTTTGACGCGCGTTATATTATATTATCGTACACATATATCGCATTACCTACGACTGTGTGCCCATCATATTATGTACCCGCGCAACAATAATATCATATAATATTATGTGTGATGTGCCTCGTGCGTATATGTGCGTATACGAGTGTGCGTGTAATATAGGTAACTATTCCCGACGAAATAATATTCTGTCCGTTTGTAACGCTGCTGCAGCGGCATGCATGATAATTATACTGCAAGATATGTAACAGAAAGACTTGACGACAAAAAAAATTATTCTACTTAAACGTGTGACGAAAATTGTTAAAATTATATTATATGATTAGAAATATACTCGTATCAGCAAAGTCCCTAAAAAAATATTTTGAAAAAGTTATTACGTTCCAAATTCATTTAATCAAAAAAATATTGATATTTTAAAAAATTCTAAAAAAATAAACTACTTAGATAAATGTTTTTACTATCAAAATTGTTCTTATAATCCGATTCACAAATTGGCTATTTTGAATATATCCAAAAAAAATTAAGTCAAATTTTTTATTTTCAGTGTTAAAAAATAAAAATAATTGTTTGTATAATATATGTGTAGCGAAAGTGACTGTAAATTATATGTAAAAAAAAATTTTTAAATATTAATTAGAACAAAAGTTATTCCAAAAGTCAGTTCTATAACATACACCCAGCTGGTATAATAATAATAATAATATTATAACGTCTTAAACGATTGTCCGCGCGAGTATGAGGCGAGGAGGAGCTGCAGGCACGCACAAGTGCGCGCGCGAGGGCCGAGGAGTTGTATTGCCGGCACAGGATTTCGTCCCTTTGATGTGAAATTTAGCGCAAATATTTGCTCAAATGTTGTTAAACATCGCCCTCCGACGACGACGACGGTGACGGCGTGACACTCTTCTTCTTTCCGCAGTCTTTTGTGCTGGGCCACCGCCGTTTATATTGTATACGGTCGTAACAAAATACCACCCACGTCACGTGGATGACTTTTGCGTTATTATATTATTATTATTATTAAAAAGAAGAGGACGACGTGACTGCTGCGGAATAATATGCAATAATAATAATAATAATAATAATAATAATAATAATGATTATAATATACGATCCTTTTTTCCGACGAATTTTCGGGGGACGGCGTTTTTTCGGTCTTCGATCAATTTTATTCGGTAGACGATTTCCGCGAAAAAGACTGTGCTCGCCAAGCGATCCGCCGTAATAACAATAATAATAATGTCATATCAAAGCCGAAGCTGACGCACACCGACAGAGGGGATGACTCTGTGCTGCACGTTTTCGCAATAATTCGATTTTTGTATAATATAATATAATAAACGGTTGAACCACGCGAGACGGTTTATAATATTATATAATACTACTCGCATACGACTGTAGTTATAATGCGCGCATCGTATAATATTGTTGTGTATTATATTATTATATTATAATGCGCATTATTGTGACAATAAATCTGTAACAATGTTATTGTCGTATTCGTTTGAAAGTCACCGCGGACGACGGAAAAAATATAATATACATAATATTACATCGGCAATACGGTAATCCTTGCGACCTGTTTATATAGCTTATACTTTATACACTTTATAGTTTTATACACAGCGTTAGCCGCTAACAGTGGATATACAGCGTGTCGGCCGGCCGGGGACAGCTGAAATCCTTGGTTCGAGTTCCGCGATCACATCAACCGGACAGAAAATCTTTATTTATAATAATATACAGTCGAGTCGCGATAACTCGAAGTTGAAGAGAGATAAAAAGTCGTTTCGAGATATTGTGTATTATTTATTCGGTATGACGACGATATACTTAATTTGAATAAAATAAAAATAAAATCGAGTTGTCAAGTTTTTTTTTAGTTAGTCGACGTTCGAGTAATCGCGACTCGACTGTACTACATAATAAGGTTATCGTTTGTAATGATTGTAATAATTAGAAAATATTATATTTTATCAAAAATTATACGCGTAACGTCATGAAACTTGGTCGCGTCCGTCTGCAGAACATATTTTTATGAAGCGTCAAAATCGTGTATATAGTTTATAAAACCGCAATAACTGTTGTTATTTTTTGCTATCTAATAATATTTTGATAAATTATTATAATAACGATGACGTCGAAAAAAAAATGCTGAATATACCATTAATTGTATTAAAATTGAGTAAAAAATGTACGTAATGTTTTACGATTAAGTATTATAAATAAAATTAGTAAATAAGAGTAATGCCCGAATGTGGCGTGTGAACAACTTTCAGAATTTATTGCGTGCCTTTTTAGAATTGCAGATGCTTTGTTTAAATCAAACATCCATATAATATTAATATGTTATATTAAACGGAGATAACGATGACGATGAATAACAATAACCTCTTACAATATAATATATTATATAATGATTGATTATTTTGTAGTTCGTGTCAATAACGTAAAATATTATGAATTCCTTCAAACGCTATAATATTATAATGACATAAAATGCATATTTTTTTAACCTTTGTAATTTAGGTATTGCACTGGCTGGTTTAACGCACGTTTTAAGTTTTAACTTCATAACTTCATTTTCTAGGTTAAGTTATACCTAACTAGAGTAGGTACGTTTTGATGTTTTTCGTCTTGAGAATTTAAATATTACGCTAAATTAATAATAAAATACTGACTAGATAGATTTTATTTGACCGTTAAGATAAAACTGTAGGTACTTATAAGAACAACTTTGTCTTCACATGATAATATATAAACTCCAGAAACTTAAATTAAATAATGCTACTCGTACTATACTATTTTTTCAATTAAATAAATGTTCATGGGTCATGGGTATCGGGCGGTGAATCGTGTAATGACTTTGATGCGGCATGTATAATGGTGATAAATTACATACATTGTATTTTCTAATTATATCTTAGAAACTTGGATAAAAAATCTATTTTCAATTTTATTATTTAAGTTTTCATAACACAAAACGACAAGGTATGTGGAAATTCAAAATTGAACCTATTTATTATATTATACATGTTATACACATTCAATTTAAAATATTTAATATAGGTACTACCTTCACCGCTCCTACTTAATTTCGGACTTTTTTTACTTTTAGTACGAAAAAACTAATGAAAAATACCATATTTTGAAATATTATAAAAACCAATAGGTATAATTATAAAACTTATAAAAATGCAGAAATCATAATTAGAAGATAACGATTATATAGACGACTACGATGTATTTTGCCGGTTGAACCTAATAATATTGTAATGTGCACAATATTGTCAATATTGCAGTACCTACCTAATGATTCATTCCATGCCGAATACCTATGATGTATATTGTATTATAATGTTTATGCACATTATTATTGAATTGTTCGAGATAAGTGATGCGGTTTGTAGGCAAAAAAAAATTATACATAATATTATAATATATCGTGTGTGACATCGCGCGTACTACATACCTATAATCTATATTACCTTACTGTATAATATTATATATTACGCATATCGGGATCGGGGACTTCTATATAGTGCCACGTGCAACCACCGCTGCAGCCTTTAATCACATAACACCGCGAGCGACTATATGCGGTCTTTCGGCGCATACGCCCGCGATAGCGATTATACTTGCGTGTTAAGTACAATTCCACGCGTTTACGGGGAAAAAAAACCGATATTACAAGTGACTCCGAAGCTAGATAGTGTGCGCGGTAACAATAAAATAAATTGCACGTCCCGACAACAACAAAGGCATACCACGCTGCACCGTGTCGTGTCATCTAATTTTTTTTTCCACTAAATAAAAAAATAAAATTTCGACGCGTTCGCCGTATTCGCATTCCGCACCCCACCTGGAGATTTCAATTCCAATCGCGCGCGCGCTGGTAACACATTCGCAGGCGCACACACACGCGCAGAGGAATACACACGCAAACCCTTATATATTATTATATATGTGTATATAGATATTGTATAGATGTCTATACTGTCGCCACTGAAAAACCTCTGATGATACCGGCGGCGTGGCCACTTCGTCGTCGGACGTTTGAATTCCACTGGAAAGAAATTTCAAATAACTCTGCGATGCTTATAAAAACGGTCGCCGTGACATTTACGTGTTAATATTCGTAGGGGGGCGGGTGGTAGAGTCTCGTAGGTATATTATATTATTATATGAACGATGTACCAATATATACTTCGATTTATCGACGGTAATTTCAAAATTGCAAATAAATGTTTTTGACGTCACCAGCGTCGTGCATTATGCATTTTTGTATATTATACTATGCATGAGTAATATTATTTTCGTTTCAATATAATATAATAATAATAATATATTATTGTACGCGTTCCCGCGTGAGTGAATTTTACAAACGAACGATTTACACTCACACCTCGACAAGGGACACTAGCTGCGACAACACCCAATGAACATATATTATAGTCTCGACTTGATGAAATAGGTAATAGCTATATTACCTAGGTATATCAAAAATAATTATAACTATTATAAAGTAGGTGATAATCGCGTTAGAACACGTTGTAGGTCCTCGACAGTGTCCAGCGCACGTGAAAATATTTCGTTAAAAGTTCGAAGTTTCGAAAGTTGCGACCGTGAAAATCATGTATATTGTAATATTATATACTAACAATATGTTTGTCGTAGAAAGATAGAAAGTTCCGATTTTTGTTGTTATATTTAACCCAACTACCAGCCAGACCAGGACAATACACTTCCACATTGTTTATGAATCAATACACAAAGTAAAATATAAAATATACAATACATATTTTATCGAGGAACTATAGCAATTGCTGTAAATATATCAGAATGGCCAAAGGGGTTTATCTAAAAATGTCAACATCCCTTCAAGAATGAAGATCTAGTCACGTCCGAATGCACTACGCTCCGTGTTATTCATTCCATCGTTCATCAGTGCCTTTTCATTGTGTTATATCAATAGTTTATTATTTATGAGCATTTAACGTTAAGAGGGGTGGAGTGGTACACTGAAAATTCGCTGGGTCCTGGGTATATAATTAATTTCCCGCCTCACAACTCACCACTCTTGTTCTTATCTTAACTTTAAATGCTTATAAATAATAAACCATTGAAACAACGAAACAATGAAAAGGCACTGATAAATAATACGTTACTCGTTTGGATATCTATATAATATGTACAAACGTTTTCAGAAAAATATTGTACCTACCTATAATATATAGGTAGATATTATTATACCTATTATACATTTATATTTACATCGTGTACGGACTTGTTAAAATATATCACGACTGTCATAAAGTATAACCCCCATTAAATTTCGTTGAAATTTGAATGTTTTTTTTTTCTTATAAAAATGGTTACAATAAATATCACTAACAATCAGTCATAATATTTTACGCATGTTCAGTTATCATGCGTTATATTATATATTATGCTATATAAAAAAATAAATCACTATGATTACATCATATATTATTATATTCCCTAAGTATTGTGATTATGCATGCATACTGATACTGCATGTATAGTATAGTCTAACTGCATTAGATTATGTACAACCTGGATTATAAACACAATATTTAATTACCATCGTTTCATAGTCGAATAGTATTTCAATATAATAGAATATAATATATAATTTGAATTATTATTACTTACGTTTTTTATTTAACAAATATTTGAGATTCTTTTCAGGTATCCTTTCAATATATCCAATTTTTTTATCATTCTTATAATGTCCAATCATATTCATGTACGTTAACAATGTTTTGTTGAACTGCGCCGTCGCGATGCTATTCAAACAACTAATCGGAATACATATCACATTAAAAAATGTAGTAGTTTTAAGATGATAAAATAATATGTATAAGTGTACCTAACATTTGGTAACAAAATTTATTTTTTATAGGTACTTAATATTTTCATAACATTAGTTTATCAACAACTTTGGTTTCCAATTAACCGTAGGTACAAATCTAAATTCGATGGTTTTATTTAATATATATCTCTAATAAAATAAAATATCTAATAACGATTTTTACCACTTAGATCACTGCACAGTCATAAAAATTAGATACCTACTGATCGACCATCGTAAACATAATTATTACATACATATTTTAAGGTATCTATAGATAACATGCAATAATACTCGAGGTATGAATAAAGTAACAAATAACCTTTAAAATAGTTGTTAATTTTAATATATTTGCCCGTGGACTTGAAAAGTTCAAAGTAGCTATCAAACAATATTTGAGTAAAATAAGTTTTTCCGTTTATATGATGGTTAAATGTTGAAGGAAATGTATCCGGATAGTAATTGAATCCAAGTTAATATTTATATTTTATATTCATAGATACAGTAAACCAATACCCCACTGTCATATTATTACAATAATAATGAAAAAAATAATAATATAAAATTGGAAAGTATATTTCAATATGACATAATGTTAGCTAATAACACTATGCTGTGGTTGATGCTTAAAAAAATATATATTTATAAGTTTATTACAATTATGGATTTATGATTATGAGTAAACAATAATAATATACATAACGTAATGAGATTTTCATGAGTGAACAACACGTTTGACGGCGCTGTTAATAGTATTACCTAACCATTTGAAATACGGAGCAAATTATTATTAAATAAATAATATATTTTATAAATTCTATAATACAGGTGAAATTAAATAAGTGATATACAATAGATATTTTAAATATTTATTATAATTTAAAGATATATATTTATAAGTTTAAACCTGGAGTATTTTATATTTTTATTTAAATGTTTTTTTTTTTAAGATTTCATTATTGCATGATAGCTGATATTACAATAAATACATTTATGATTAATGAATATACACCATTAAAACATAAAATTAGTTAAACACATTCCAAATGATTAAACTATTCATAAATTCATTTCTCCAAATTATACTTTCTTGAAATTTAATTAATTCCATTTCTTGAATTTCAATATTTAACCACTCAAAACAAGCTAGTTCATCAAATTTAATTATAATATGTTTATTAAGAATATTAAAGTTGATTTAAACGATAAAACTGAGTAAATCTGCAAGAAATCCATTCCTATGCATTCCTATTAATATTATAAATTATAAAGTTCGATACATATTTTGGCTGATTATGAATTATGATGAATTAAATTAAATTAGTGTTTATTCATATTATATGGAAAATATTTTAAATTTTCATTACAAAATTCTACGATGTTTTTAATCATTTATAAAACGGTTTGGCCTCGACCTTGAAGTTTTTTTATACTTAATAATAAAAAGGTAGCATTAAAATGCATCAAATCACTCAACCAATATAATTCTGTAAGCTCCAGGTAATTTTGAGGTATTTTGTGCAAAAACCAACTAATTTTTCTATAATAATTCAACAAATCGGCGAAGAATATTTGTCTGTGGCTTAACCTTGAAAAGAGGTCATAGTATTGCGATTTGACTTCATCCAACAATTTGGTAAATCGTTTGTTGTTCATAACAGTTTAAATTTACGACTCCTGCTACAATTTACCATTACTTTTAGAAGTGATTTCGTGTTATCTTTTGCACACAATGCTCCTTGGCGAATAAATGTATAATACAATGCAAATTTACTATAGGACGCGGAATTTGAACGGACCATAATCATCATAAAGGAATATATTATAATACCATGGAAAAAGAGGGTAGGGTACACATTTTCTAGGATAATATTACACCCTCAATATATGGGGATAATTGATTCGAATGGTACACCGCGAAATGCGTGGTGGGCTAACTTAAACATATTATACGAACAAGGTTGTTACTTGTTAGGGCACAAATGGATAGATAATATTGGAGCAAGTTATTTAATCAAACATCTTATATTTACCTAAAAAAAATATTGAAAATTGTTTGTATAAAAATTCAAATTTTAAATGATATTACACTGTTTTTAAATATTTTTTTTTCGAATATCTGAGGTGAGTGTCGCTAAATTGTGGCCAACGCAGTAGAATACACAGACCCATATTTGAATTCTAAATACCTTTAAAATTGTTTCTAGTGGTTCAAGTAAAATTTATCAGCTTTGTTTAAAAACATAAAATTAAGCCTAACATTTAATAAAAACTTAAACATTGACACCTAAATACCTAATGATATTTATTTTTTGATTCAGCCCCGGTGGTTTTCATTTCAAGAGTATTTGGAAAATCTAGCGATAGGTGAGTTTATTTTGTGGTAAATATTAAAAGATAGTTAAAATGTTGTTTGTATTGTAGGATTAGGATATCATATTAAAGTAAGTAACTCAAATTGTTCTATAACTCGAGGGGCGTATAAGTAGTAGTGATGTATTAAATTTACTAGGCGTATCATAATCAAATACATTGTATAATTCACTATATTTTATATACTTTGATAATTTATATACGATATCATAATAGTAAATAGATCATATAGGTGTGAGCAATAGATAGTGTTTTACGTAGGTATTTTATATATTAATATTTATAATAATATATTTATACGATTATTAACTGGTTTATTTTTTTTAGAATCGTCTCTCGACCTATACATTTTATCAGTTGAATTGTGATTCTTAAAATAATTCTTCGCTCTTGCAAGTTCAATTATTATAAAATATACTTATCGTAGATAATAGGTATTTACCTACTTTGTTAACTGTGCAGCGATGGCCTTGTTTGATTCTCGTGACGAACTGATTCGATTGTTATTGATAATCTTGTCCAAACCACACACTCCACCCACAAGCCATTTCTAGTCACAGCTCGTGAATTTTTTACTGATTCGCAAGTAAAAAACTACGAATCCAAAACGAAGTTCATTATCGTATGGTAGGTACGCGGTACCATATTATCATATCATAATATTATAATATTGTATAATATTGCGGTTAACGGTTACGTAACTCGATATGCGTGTCGTTGTCGTTTCGGTTTTACTTCCAAGAAGTTGGGCAAACGTTTTTCTACGAATTTCCATCTCCGCACAAAATATTATATTTAGCAGCGATACGATTGTCGTGCCTTGCTCGACGATAAATATTGTACGATGCCAATCATTACAATGCTATGATTTTCACTCGCGCGTTTATAATTCGAATGATAAGTATGTGACGGCAATCCGAGTGCTCACGTTGGCGCGAAAAAAAAAAGATCACGAAAATGGTACCTCGCCACTATCTATGCCCGTCGTAATAAATGTATCCATAACAATATGAATTATGATCAATATTATATTACATTTAAGTGCACGGATATTAATACTGTGAGTGCTCACTTGTAAATTTCCATCGATTTCGTCTCAGTGGAGTTTATTAAATCGCCGGGAAATCCCCAGCGGACCAGTGACTGGTATTTCTCGCCAGGACCAAATGTCCATATTGATATCAAATGACGATAAGCCGGCGGGCTTTTGCGTCACATATCTGTACTATACGAATTCGTCCATCCAGGTCCTGTCGGTGTATTTAGTATTATATACGCATATAGAGTATAATATACGAATGGATAGGCTAACACAATTATTTATGACGCGTGAATGAACATTTTGATATTTTGAGGGGCGGGGCGGGGGTCTCATCAATTGTATAACAAATAAAATGTATGATGAAACCCTTTGCTGGAGTGAGAGTATTATAATATAAAAGCGTTCTATCTCTCGTCCAAATTCCGGACTAACCACTATTTCTTATTTTGTTAATATAGGAATCCATGTGTATTATCCATGTGTATTCCTCAAACCCTCATTTTGTCACCGGTGTGTTGGCATTACTGCGCGGTGATCATGGAATAATACGCGTGCGGTCAAAGTTTTACGGTATCTAAGTTTTCTTCCGAAAGTGAATTTCTGAAGCTGGGTTCACATCGCACCGTGTCGTGAGATGTTGTCGTGCTCTGATTGGTCCAACCACTAAAAGCGGTATCGTTTGGTAACTGTACACGGTACGGTGTAGTGTGAACCCGGCTTGAGTCAGAATCTGGCCAGTAGACAATGGTTATTCTTATTAACGTTTCCAAAAATATTATTACAATTTACAATATAGGATAAACGTATAGTATAAACTAGTAAAGACTATATGACTCTGAGAACGTAATCATAAGCAATACAAGTCTCGAGACATATATTTAGGTAAGTACCTATGTATTATTTTATTGATATATAGTTAGATGTCCACCGTGGATGAGAAGAAATAGTCACAACACCATATTTTCACAACTATTCAGGTCATCAATTTATAGGTATACCTGATTGTTCACCGGTAATTGGTCAACCCAATGTCAGGACTAAATATTTTATTCGAATTACAACCTTCTCAGACCAGTTGAGTATTGCGGATACCATTTTCGTCGAACTTATTTTTTTAAAAACATCTGCAGGTATTCGAAAAACAGAAAAATTATACAATCAATGGAGTTACGGGCTTCTCCTTCGTCTTGCTATTGGGGGCATCGATGTACAACCCAAAAACTTTACTATCATTATTATAATTATGACACGACGAGTACTTACCCAATGGATGGTTTTCGCGTCGATAATTCTGTGCGGAGAGGAAGGCTAAGAACGGTGTTTATTGTTTCAGAGACCTGTGGACATGCCATGCTGAATTATCGCGAGCTTGCCGAATAATGTGAGACGCGTTTCGGACTGTATCGAAATTGTGTGACTTCCAACCCCGTTGTATTTTAGTTAAACGATACATACCTATATAGCAGTGGTTCCCAACCTTTTTGAGACTATTACCCATAAGTCAGGTTAGATATTAACAAATACCCCTCCCAATCAAAAAAAAGTTGAGTAATAAAAAAAATAATGATCATTTACATGAGTAAACTTAAAATGAGTACTTAAAATAAAAAATAAATAATTTAACTTTTACCCCTCAAAAAATCGTGTTTTTACCCCTTAGGGGGTAATAACCCCCAGGTTGGGAACCGCTGCTATATAGGCTATAATATGTGCATGGGTGCAAATGAGATTTGAGCCGTTTCGGATTTGAGAGGGCTGAAGATTTTGATGTAGTCGTAGAAAATGTTTTCATATATTCCAAAGCGTGGTGTAAAACATACAGGGTTTTTTCTTTTTTGAGGGCAGAAGTTAGCCCCCCCCCCCCCAGTTATTTGTGCCTATGAAACATCAATATATTTTGTGACTGTACGAGAGATGGAGAGAAAAAGTGATAACCAATCGCGCATCGTGCGTAGTCGATAAATTCGGGGTGTAGGCAATAATTATATTTTATTAAGACGCAGGTGGTTTAATGCACCCCGACTTGGCGGTTATCACTCATGTTATTATAAAGTTGTCACGATAATATAGTATTATAGTCTTATAGTATATCGATGGACTCATAACTCCACATTACGGTGGTGTTCGGAGATATACGCGTCCTAATATATTATAATGGATCACTTTTAGAATTTAAAAAGTGTCTTGTTTTGATTGGAAATGAAATTAAATCGACCACGTATCTAGGATGGTTCAACACTACCATTGATGCACTGTTGAAATAAAACTCTTTGGGCTTGATCGTACCGGCGTGAACTTTTATACGGAATACTGCAAGTCATATAATATAAAACTGTAAATATCCAACAGGGCCCTCCTTAGGATTTGCGAGGCCTAGAGCGAAAACCAATTTTACCACTTTTTTCAAACTTCCCGTAAGGACGTCCCTGATATCCAAGTATCAGTAGGTACTTTAAAATATGAGTATAAAAATAGATGAACCGACCAAATACTAAATAGTCGTGTGGGATACGAGTGAAATCAATTATTAAGTAAAAAAAAAAAAAGGCAAATTTTAAAATAATAGTTTTGCATTTTTATTATACAAACAATAGAATGTTTTAACGGTAGTCGATAAAATTATATTAGGTTTTTACCTAATACTAACATTACAATAATATAATATTGTTAGCAAACGAAATTGATATTTATACTTAAAAAAATTCAATTACATTCTTAAAAAAAAAAAATAAACATAAACATTTAGAAGCTATAACATTTTAATAATTATTATCATACATACATACTAATCAAATACAAGTATTTATTATTTTTTATATTATGACGGGTACCATCAGCTATAACTCGCTTTTATGTTTTTTTTATACATAACACAAATGCCATATTTTCTTTTGATTTTCCATATTATCTATCGTATCGTAATAAATTGTAATAAAGTCCAACGTTTGTATAGTAATTTATTATTATTATATATTTTTTTTTGTTTTTACATTTATTTAAAATATAAATCCTACACAGACGCCTCATCTCTACGTCTATTATTGGGACCGTCTGACGATTATCCTTAATGTATAACATGTATTTATATAATATATATCACTGTAATATTATTTGGTATATTATTTTTTTGGTTGAAAATAAAATAACGCGGAGCTATATTCATTATTTTAATTTCGCGCAATAGACTACAAAAAATTGTAATAATAATAAACATTCAACATACCTTATACAATATAATTATATATATAATATATTATATAAGATATATAAAGGTATCGATTATGTACATAACCGTTATTTAAGTGTTTTGAAGTACGCGAGTAATTTTTAAAATATTTTTAAACTTTTTTCTTTTTAACTATGTAATATTATTATTACGAATACTCAAAAATCAGATCAATAACATGCCTAAACGTTTAATATTGTTTCACAGATAAACATATAATAATATTAATAATAATAAAAATAATAATAATAATAATAATGTATAATATTATATATATAATACAAAACAAACGCATACATGTACAACGTAGGTACATTGTATAAAATAACATATGTGGTTACGGTTGCTTCGAGTGATGGTGTTAGCAATGTAAACGGGGGGAAGGGAAGGATGGAGGGGATGGAAATATTGCCCAAATTGTTAGCCTACAATAATATGTCTAGTTTTAGGAAGACTGGATTATAGAGAATAATAATATTAATAGTTAAATCATTATTTTCTTATATTTTAAATATTCTAAAATTTACGTTTTTATTTACGTTTTCCCCTCGCATTTTTTTTATTGTCTTTTTAATTTAAGTTTTCAATCAAGAAAGCGCTGCAGTTTAACTTGTTATACTATTCGAAAAACCGAAATACCTATATTATTGTATTCAATACACGGGATTTCTGGTTCAAAGTACAAGTCATGTAATAAGTATACGCGAGCTCTCTGAGTAAAATATTACTCCGATTTACGAGTTATGTAAACATAAGACGACGGTATATATTTCCCAGGCGTGGTGCAAAATGATGAAAATGTAGGTACGCCTATCTGCCTTTTGGCGTACAACGTTAAAATCTATGTAAATCGTGAAAAAAAAAATCTGGTTAATACCTTAAATGTAATTTATACATACACATACACATACACACACACATATACATATATATATGTAAATACATAATATAATATTATGTCTAATAATCGATCTTCAGTAAATAAGTATTATATATACATGCATGCGCATATATATTATATTTTAAAATGATAAATAAAAAAAAACAAAACAAAAACAATAAGTGTCAACAGAACAATTTTTAACCAGTGGATTTTGTATATATATATATATATATAATTTTTTTTTTTCATATCACATTCTTATTATTATTTTTTTTTTCCGGTAGGTAATTTATGGCTTGTCTGTTGCATCTCGTTCGGGTCATGCGGGGCCAAATTTCCATCAATAACGATTTTCCTATCCCGGCATAGTTGCTGTAGATGCCGGCACCGGTGGTGGCGTCGTCGAGCCGGAGAGTAGGAAAGGGTCGCGCGAGCGAATCGTGAAAAATTACTCGTCGGAAAAATTACTTACGCACAAGAAATTAAAACATTGACAGGCGGTTCTATTATGGCGGAAAATTGTTCGGGTGTAATGTGCGCGTGTGTTTTATGGTGCACGGGCGTGGAAATTGCATTATGTCGGGAAAAAAATAATAATGTTTTTTTAATCGTGTATAATGTGCCGTGTGGGAGTAAATATAATACGATATAGGTAAGGTGGTATACGTTGTTATTACGTAACGGTTAAGACGAGTTGATTTAAAATTTTCGGCCATACATATGAAAATAAATATATGATACGTACAATAATATTGTATTTGACAAAAAAAAACGAAATAACGCGCAATTCACCGCCGGAAAATATTTTTGTATTCTTGTCGTGCACAATGATGATGAAGAAAACCACGACAGACCCGAGACGAGAACCATCAAGAACCATATTTGTTGCACATACCGTACACATAAATATAATCATCGTTATATATGTACAGGGAAATGTAAAATTATCGTCACATAAGTGTAGTTATCAATAAATATTCTTAAATTAAAACTAATATTATTTTACTTACATTATATTAATATAATTGTATTTTATAATCTATAGAAAAACATTTACGAAATGAGAAAATATTTTGGAAAAAAATATAACAGCTACAAGTGTAATAATTATAATTATTATAATAATAAATAGATATAAATATATAATATGTATATTATATAAGCTAAAACGTATTGATCCCCAAACGAATTCTGTATGACTTGGTCGTATATAATATTATATGCACTCGTTCTCGATACAGTTACGCGGCGTTTATGTTATTTGACTAGACTTTATAATATTATGGGAAAACGATTTTTAGGGTAAAGACTTTCGTTGAGGTAAAGCAGCATTCATTCAGACTAGGAGAGATTATTATTTTTTCTCACGCTCTCACGCTCTTAATGATATTACTTAATATTCTATCGTATTATCGTGTTTGAATTTCAGAGGGCTGTAATATCGTTAAAACAGAAAACACAACATGATTCCCTTATTTGCATTAGATCGATTATTACATTTATCTATAATGTACCTATTTAAATCCTGTTCGATTATAAATATATCAAAGAAAATATTAATACAACAATTTACACTACAATATAATTTTAATAGCCCCTAGAAACAGTTTATTACACCGTAGACTAAATACATATATATATATATAATATAGTATCTTACTTTTAAGGCACAAATCGCTTCATAATAATTACAAACGGTCTGCCACACACACACACAGGATGGTAATTGTACGATTTTCGAGTAACCTATCATAGGATAGGTATGCTCTTATAAAAACACATCCGACGGGCATTGAATCTAAGTACCTATTGAGATTTTTTTTTGTTTAGTTTTGATTTTCCTTACTCATGATCGTTATAAACTTATAAGCACATATGGTAAGAACCGCGAATTATTATCTCTCTATATATATTGTATAAATATATGTATAAAGAAACTATAATTTTAATATATTTATGACTTAAATACACCTTACTTATATTACTACAACCACAGCCCGTTTTATTTTATGTTGATTTAATCTTATATTAAGAGTAATACAATATAAATATGCAATCAAATGACTAATGAGTAGATAATATATATTATTATTATCCTTAAAATAATAATTACACAATTTATATAATGTATATGTACTCGCACTCATATATACATATACACATAATATTATCAACGAGTGGTATAATATTCCGGTCGAAATTAACGCACTAAGCGAATAAACAGGTTACGTGCGACGATTGTTGTGTTCCTCGACGTAATACTATTATATTAATGGGATGGTATAATATTATTATTATTATGCCAGCGTGTCGACATAATAATATTATTATGTTCTCGCGGTCGACTAAAATCGCAAATAATATTTAATCGATGAATTGTATAATGTAATATAATATATATATGTACATACCTATAAATATAGGTAATATATTAGACTATGTTTAACCACGTCAATATTAAATTAATGTCTAACATTACGTTTACTTAGATGGCAACAAGATTATTTTATGAGAATATCCAGCGAAATTGTTTTTTTTTTATTTATTTTATTTTTAAAGCGAAATCTGTTAACAGAGAAAATTTATTTGGAAGATCCTTAAGTACGATTTTTTTTGTGTGTGGGTGACTTTTTTTTTTGTTTAATGCGTTTGTGTATATTTGTGTAAATATAGATATTATATATTATAGAGAGAACAAAAGAGAGATAGAGAAAGGGCGGGGAGAGAATATATATATACTGAGGAAGAGAGAGAGAGAGAGAGAGAGAGAAACAAAACGAAATCGGTGGGTCTACAGTTGATACCATCGTTTGTCCCTGTTCTTCATCATCAGCTCTCGGGCGTTGGAGGAAAACTGTTCGGCTTCGTTCATCATCCTGGCGGTGCGGTCCTCCAGGTTGCTGAGCTTCTCGCCACGTTCCACCGCCAATAGATGGGCTCTCGATATCTCGCTGGCCGCCGTGCTCGCCCGGTTTCCCAGCGCGTCCAGTTGGGCCGACGGGCCGGGTACGAGTTTGGCCACGAGTTTCGGTGCTTTACCGCTGGTGGACTCACCGACTGTCCAAAAACACACATCGAAAAACCCCAATGAATAATAGTAATAGTAATAATTCTGCCAAGTCATGGCGGGGGTAATTTTTCTAAAAAGGACAACAGTTGTAAATCGATAAACCTTATTATTACTTATATAATAATATATTGGTATAAGTAAACCGTCTTTGGAGTATCAACAGTTTGATAGGTAGTCATATTTTGGCTTCCACCCATTTTAGTTGAAATGGAAAGTATGTCTTGCTACAGTTATTTACATAAATGTATGTTATACATATTCTATAGACATTAGACAAACGCTTCGAGAATAGTTTTTTTTTTAAATTTAATTTACGATTATATCTGATAAATGATGCACCTAAAAACGTATAATACTGCGTTTCAATCTTTTTTTTTTGTTAAAATATATTTCATCAATTTAATTTATTTTTCAATCTCGATTCGGGCTCAATTACTTTGAACGTTTACTATAGGTGTCTAGGTCGATTGTCTATTGGATTATCAACGAAAATGTCAAATCACCGACCATCGGAAAATTACTCAGAGGGACCGGACGTCTGTCTATAGGCATATACATTATATATGTATACAGTACACACAAGGGAGAGAGATCGTTTTCCTCAGCGCAAAATCGTGACGAGAAGGAATATAAAAAAAAAACAAACGTTGATCGATACTGTTTAGTCCATAAATTCGAACCTTCCGTTTTAACCCAGAAAACTGAAATAAAGAAACCACAGTGCATGATGTTACTGACGGTATAACAGTGATTGATGAAGACAAGAGAGCAAATAGGAAATAAAACCACCGCTGCGGAGAAATTTCTAAAAGTAATTGCTCGAAAGAATAAATGGATCGAAGGCAAAAAGTATAAGGGATTTTACAAGCGACAAGCACAGTTGATACAAATCAGAGTCATTTCACATATATTATTGCAATTTACAGATTGGAGCAATATCATTCAGCCATCGGTATTGCTGCTGCAAGCATTTATATAACAATAATCTTTCGCAAAAGAACTATATGTGTTGATATTTTATGTTACGTATATAACTTAAATTACGTATTTAACTACATCCGATCAAAATCGCCACAAATAACGTTAAAATCGCAAGGACGAATAAACCCCCGATTCTAAAACGGCTGCCGGACCCACACATTTGGAAAAATCTTATAAGCCATCGAGTTTTTATCGGAATATCTGATGGAAATGTACAATGTATAATATGTATTTGGTTGAGATTTACAGTAGGTATATACATTAACAGTACGTTGACTGATCTACGAAATAATGCCATCCACATCACGATAACGATTATGCGCACTTGCCTGTACAAAGTATATAAACAATTACGCGCATGGGCAGATAATATTAATCACTGCAGTAGGCATGGAGAGTAAAAATGATTTATGAAAACTGAAATAAAATATCCAGCCTATTAAATTCAATATTATCATTCGGAGCAATAAAATGCACTCAATTCTTAAAGTATAGAATTAAAATTGTCCACGACGCGCTAGGTCATGATATATATTATGTAATATATTCATTTAAAATATAATATGTCGTTAGCATTTGACTTGTGGGGTAGTATGTTAGTGGGTATGGGCTTAAAAAGTAAAAGGTTAGGGGGTGGGTGTCGTTATTCTAAATGTATTTAATTAATGGAAATGTTACATACACAGTTCTTCACGGTCGATGGATCTAGAGCCACCTCCAAAGAGTCCTATGAAGAAACTTTGCTTAGGCGGTTCGGGCATCTCGTGCGGTTGGAACAGTTCACCCATCATTTCCGGTAGACTTTGGCTAAAACATCCGTTAAAAATTGTGTTATGTCAAGGGAAAAAACGCCGTCACAATAAATACGACTCACCAGAATTCGGTGGATACGGAAAATCTCTGCACCTCTGACGGCGTGTTCAAAAACAGTCCATGTCCCCGATTACTGAAGCAAAACGTCTTGGCAATTCTATAGAAATATACACACAAACATAAACGTTAACGACCGTAGATGACGTAGAGACGTAGTTGAAAAAATAAATAAAATATGATAAAATAATAATAACAAAACAAAATTATTAAATAATAAAAAATAACTCAGGACATATTCACACTCTATACATTTGCCAGTGTCCAATAATAATAATAATAATAATAATAAAAAATAATATTAATATTAGAATAACAAATAAAATAAAAAAAATATTTAAAAAAAAACTCTACAGACGCTATATAGACTATAATAAATATATTTGGTGAAAAATAACGAAAACCCTAATTTTTCGTTGTGGCCTTTGTACAAAATTACACTCGACACAATGACTAATACTGTGTAGTAGTATACACACACGATTGATTTATTTAACTGTACACAAGTATGATATTTATATGCGTTTAGCTCGTCAAATATATAATATAATATAATATATACAATTATTATAATATGTGTTAAGTCTTTTTACTATTCGGCGAGAACTAATAGGAGCGCCTTGATCCTGTTCCGTTGTATTTGTACATATATATATTTATTGTGCTTTTCTAAAATATAGGTTTGGTGTGCAAATGATAGAGGGTCTTCGCAATGTATCCAAAAACTCGTAAGAAATGTGTATAGTTATATTATTATAAATTATTGTCGTGCGGTCAGACACGTTAAATATTTTGAATGTTGCCCAGTCGTCCAACGATCTGTATACATACATAGATACATAAACATAGATCTGTATACGAGTTTGTGGATTTCGAAGACGTGCACGATAATAGTTTGAAGGTTAACGGGAATTGAAAGTATATAACATAGGATATCAGATATAGCTAAGAAGATTATAGACTTATGTTAGGGTGAGTGATTGGTGTATAGTATACAATATGATAGCCTCGTTTCGTTTAGACTTTGGTCGCGATATAGTTTCCTAGTAAAAACCAAATCAGATAGCTTGTTGCAATATTTACAGTCGAGTGCTGGGTAATAATATTATATTATATAATATATAATATAATGTTTTAATAGATAAACACGTTTGAGAAGTACATGCAAAACAAAAAAAAATTGAAATAAAAAATGATTGTTATATCAAAGCATGGGGTTAACGTGCTGCACGATCAGAATAATAATAATAATAATAATAATAATAGTAATAATAATAATAATATTAATCAATAATATAATGGTTCTTTTAAAATTGTTTATGTAATTTATTCGTACGTTTCAGCAGTCCGGCGATAATCCGTAACGGACATTGTCAAATATTTAATATAGATGTACGAGAAATTTCCGGAACCGGCGTTCTCAGATATAGTAAACTTCCGGGATTTCCGAATATCTCGGAAAATCCATAGTCCAAGGTTGTCGCCCGGACTTTTGAAACGCACTGGAAGCATTATAAAGCTTCCGGCGATAATTTGATTTCGGTTCAAAAATATAAAACAAAAATAGCGTACATGTATAACAATACAAATGGACTGGGATTCAATCAACAGCACGAGAACAGATGCACGAAAACGACGGGAAAAGCCGTACACGGGCGGGGGTGAAGGGTCGTCAAAAAAAGCCGAGCGTCACATAATGCAGCTGCATTTCATTATAAATATATTTAGGTTATACGTTCACTTGGGCGCGAGCCGTTGGACGGGACGGAGTTATTGGGTTAGGTATCCATGCCAAAGGAAACGGTATAGCTAGGTGTAGGTATAGGTCAAGGGTAAATCTGAAGGTAAATCAAAACCAGAAAAGATCTAAGTGCAAGTGTGTTACTGTACATTTGTGTCAGGTCCGAGCCGTTAGACGTACTTGGGGGGGGGGGGGGGGGGCGGGCGGGCGGATATACCGTATATATGTATATTAAATAATGTTTGTACGTTATTGTAGCGATGTATCACGCGCGGTACGAGTGTCTGTGATGGCTTGGTCAACAAAAAGGTTGTAATATCAAGATGTCTTCAAAGATTACACTACAATATGGTATATATGTATATAATATTATATAGTTAATAACTATTAGTTATATATATATATATATATCGGTTCATTTTTATGTAACTTGTATATCTCGTACGCGCTGTCAAGAAAATACCTCCCTCAAATTATGTTAGATTGCAGTGGTCTATTACATTAACGACACGGACATGAAATCATTATTTCATTTTTCATACATTTATACATGGTGAACTGTGAACA
This sequence comes from Metopolophium dirhodum, assembly GCF_019925205.1. Lineage (NCBI taxonomy): Eukaryota > Metazoa > Arthropoda > Insecta > Hemiptera > Aphididae > Metopolophium > Metopolophium dirhodum. Next base: position 22,988,815 of record NC_083564.1, on the reverse strand, counting down.
TTTTAATATTATTTCAAAACTTTGATGTTTGTAATAATACGGTTCGGGGTATGCATGGGTATATTACGCGTGGTATGAAAACTTTTTGGATAATATATACGCAAGTCGTCATTAAATGATAAGCATCGTAACTTTATTCGCCGAATAAGGTTTCTATGCAGCGAAACGTATATATATATATATTATATATTATATATTTAGGTTCAAAGTTCGAATTAAACTCTCAAGACAAACGGAATTCACGGGCATTGTAAATATAATACCTATTGACGTATGAATAATCTAGAAGGTATAGCAACTGTATTAAGAAATGAAATCGTCGAATAAAAATTAATAAGAAAAAAAAAAAAAAAAACAATAAAAACCAACGTGTAACATTGACGTAGAATTTACGGGCTGCAAATTCCAGACGATATTATAAATTTATAACGCTTGTAACAGTATTCTGTTTCGAAATCGAATTCAGTGAAAATCATAAATTTCATTTTAAAAGTGTTGTGTACAACTATACAAGTAAGTATTGAAGTGTATACACACACGCGTATATATGTAGGTACCTACTCGTCGCCGAGAATGCAATAACACTATTGATAAAATCAAAACCATCGGGTTACTGGAACGGAACAATTGAAATATTAAAGTTGTGTGATGTAAAATAAAAGAGGCGTTGAAGGGGATACTAACAATATTTATGTGTGAACGCGCTTTTTGTATTTGTGTTACAGATAAATCGGTTTTACAAAATATATAATATTGTATTGGTTATATTTTTGTCGCGTTAGAATTCGATCTGACTTCGTCTAGTATTAATATAGACGATCGGGTAAAATTGGTTAGTATAGTATACGTTAATATTCGTGGTGAAAATGTCCACGTTAGAAAACAAAAAAAAAATTTGCGTATACTCCACTTTATAATAATGCATACGAGAAAATAAATTTTGATATTGTTATGAAAATATGTGTAAGTATACTTATCAAATGACATTTGATTTCTGCACATTTACTGGTTAGTCTTTTATAGTATTGACCGTCTAACAGCTCGTGTCTCTATATATACTGACATGTATAATGTGTGTTCTGTCTGTATGTGTGTGTGTGTGTGTGAGTGAGTGTGTATGTGTGTACATATGTGTGTATGTGTGTCATGTTGTATTGGCGTTCCTAGTGTTCACGACTTACTGGTCAGTGTCTTCATTGACAAACATCTGTTGGCCCCATATGGATAACATTGGGTCAACTATGCCCTGTTTCTGGGTCTGAAAACTGGCCACAATACAAACCATAGAGATAATAAACACTAATAAACACATTGTCCGAGGCGAAAAATAACCAAATATGGTTAAGTATTTATTATTTTAATTTTAAAAATAATTCTATAGTTCATAGACGGTCACGGTAAATTTCACACAATATGACCGTCTCAGAGAAAAACTGACCATAATTATATATTCAATAAGTACTAAAAATTATCAAATATAGTAACCATCACACGCACACAATTTATTGTGTTTGATATTGTCATGATAATATATCATAAAAATACTATACACGGTGGCATACAATTTTATTATTATTATTATATGATATTATATAATATGCACGTAATAATAATGATAAGTCCGTTATAAAACATGGAGTAACAATATAAAATTGGTAGAAACCTCGCGACCTCTATATTGATATAAAAACGTATTTGAATTAACAACTTTAAACAATTTACATAGGTAATATTATATTTATGCCGTTTGTCGTCAACCACTATTATAGGTATAATATGTTGGTTAAACTTGGAATATTTAACATCGAAATCGTTCTGAAATGGTAAATAATTTGGGAGAAAATATAAAATACTGGTGGGTGTAAGAGGTATTGAGAAAATCGAATATTAAAAAAAAAAAAAAAAACACCTCACGTTTTATAACCACGGACGATATCATATAATGTTACACGTATAATACGCTTATCTATACGATATCTTTACCTTAAAATATACTAAGTAATGATATTCGCAGAGAGTGAAACGAACAAGGTCATTTCGACGCGGTCGACTTGGCGTAATGCCATTTCAGCGCCAAACGAAAAATAAATAAATATATATATATATACTACCCGCGGGTTGTAGTAATTTCTTAAGCATCGATTTTTTTTTCTCCTTGGCCGGGTAAAAAGCAGGAAATTGAAACTACGCTTAATCTGTTTCCGAAACCGATTTTTCAACGGGATGGCATTTTATTAATTTCGAGAAAAAAAATATGACATACGACCGCGTACATATTTAATAATAACATTATCGCGATTAAAATGTACGACGAACGTCGAAAATTCGCAGCGCGTCGCCAACCACATTCGCCCCACACGTATTATGCATATAGGCACATGGTACATATACACAGCGAAATGTGTATATATTTTATAATCGCATATCGTATACCACGATCGGGCCCGATATAAAACGCCGTTTGATTTTATCCCGCCCGACAGACGCCATCATCACACACGTTCGTGATAAAATATATTTACGAATCCAAACGAAAAATGTCACCCTCGTGCGCCACGTACCCTTCAAGCCGGGCCCGACGACGACGATATATTGTTATATCATATGCGCACCTACGCGCTTTTCAATATAACATACGATTTATCATAAAGTATAGGTATAGGTTCGGCGAGCCTCCCCGTGGAACGCGCGCGCCGTTTGAAGAAAACGCCGAAATCGAAACAGAAGGGGAAATGATAAATAAAACGAGCGCGCGACGGTAACGGTCGTCGCCGTCCGCTGGTACCTACCTCAGATCGGAGAGCGCCAGGAAGTCGACGTCCACCAGCACCTTGAGACTCGGCAGGCTGTAGATGTTTATGTGTCCGTTGGATATGTAACACGCCAGGCATACGCTATCTGCAAACGACAGTAAATTTATCGTGTCAGGAATCGTGCGAGCGAGCATCATACGCATAATATTAGATTAGGTCGAGATTCGGCTGTTTTTATACAGACTGAGCGACGTGACAAGAGAGTCGAAGTCGACAATCGCTACGATAGGTTAGGTTAGGTTTGATGTGCAGCATGCGCGACTGCAGCATAGGTCGTAGAATTAATGTTCAACCGGGAGATCAATTTATTGTCATAATATATTATATTCTAGTATTTTTTTTTTTTTTTTCAAAGATATTATAACTGTCAGATATTTTTATCGATGCTGGCGATACAAAACCGTGTCTAGAAAAAAGGACTTTCGGGGAGGATTTGTAGAATAAAAACCGCGCGCTATTGCGTAAACTTTAATATTGAAAACTTGAAATTGAATTCCACACTTTCGGGGAGTTAACCCTCCCACCAGATATACGGTATCGCGCAAAAATAATATGTTGCCAATATAATATATAGGTACCTATATTTATATTATATAGTTTGACGTGAGGAAAAAAAAAGATCCGTTCAATCGTATCGCCAGCAATCTGCAGTACACGCGCATCTCGACGGGATCGATATGATTCAGACGTATACGCGAAATCACGTACCCACGACGTGGAAATATGACTGGACGGAAAAAAATTTATATAATTTTTATCCCAGAGCCACCGTGATAAATGCATAACGTTACCCGTTTACGTTTCAGAGATCGACAGCGGTATCATTTACGCGCTGCAGCAGCTGTTCGTCTCTCCATCGCACTCTTTTTTTTTCTCCAGACGATCGTCCGGAACCTATATACCAGGGGTCGGCAGTTAAATTCTATGGCGGTCTCATTTTGGATGATTGAGTTTCCCGTGTGTGGAACCAAAATAAATCCAAATACAACATGAAAATGGATCAAATATCTATTATGTGCGGGAACCAGCATTAAAAAATAAATAAATATTCTTGGCTGTCAAGTTATTTCCCCTCCACGGGCCGGACTTGGCCCGCGGGTCGCCCATTGCCGACCCCTGATATACGCCCATACCACTCCATGCCGTAGACGGACACCTGGTACTATACCTGTGCCGGCGGGATTACCTTTCATGGATATGACTTCGGATTTGACCATGAAGTCGGCGTCGGGTATCACATGTTTGGAGACGCAGTTCTGCGACGGCAGGGCCACCACCCTGACCTGTTTCTCGCTGACGATGGTCACGAACTGCCGGTCGCACGACACCTGCGACTGTTGCTGGAGCTGCGCGACACCCGAACCGCCGACGCCGCCGCCACCGCCGGGGTTGCTGGACACGCTCTCCGAGCTCCCCGTCAGCGCCGGCGACATGCGGTTCAGCCCGCTCGAGTTTTTGGTCGGCGTTTCTGCAACACGACCGGGTCGTTATTGTAATTACGCACAGGTAAGGTAGGTATTTAATAATATATTATCGTCGCATATCGTCGCATATGTCGGAGCGCGAAAAAAATGTATAAAAAAAATAACCCCGCCCCCCGAGACGATCTATATAGCCGAGCGAGTAGTATATAGGTCGGGTCGGGTCGGGTCGGGTCGCGTTCGGTCGGGTCAGCCGATGATTTAACATGATCGCCCGCGCCACGATCTCGGGCGACGAGCGACGATATTTTGCTATATGATATAATTTTATACGATGAACGGCGTTTACTTTGTTTGTCTCGGCCCTCGTCTCTCCACGCTTCGTACGCGTAGGGTATCAATGCGCCGTTGCAGTCCAGGAACGACATGGTAAGCACTCCGCCCTTCAGTCTGAATATCGTACCTATAAGTGCGAAAAAGAAAAACGCAAAAATTAAAACAATATATCCTTTGGCAACGTCGCGAGCCGGAGCACTGGTGCGCGTGAATCAGAGTGGCAACGGGCATAAACAATTTATACGTCCATTCGTCTATACGGATAAATGTGGTTCGACGCGGTAATAACCCAAACCGTGGTGATGCCTGCGGGGTTACACGGATGACTCTACGTGAGTACGGTTAGGTTAGGAACAGACCGGAGCGTATATTATTGCACCTTCGATATCGATATATACAGGTTTATGTAAATCGGAACGTAAAACGAAATGTCCGTCGTAAATTCGCATAGTGGTTTGGGTATTCGAGACGAACGGCGCCGTATCAGAACACGCCGTATGCATAAGCGGTCGAAATGTGTACATGTATACATAATATCTATCCGTTTACATCAGAGTGCTACACTCTCATTTCCTTAAGTAGATTTTCGAGATTAGAAAAAAAAAATGTTTAGCAGTAGAAACACTATCATTACGTTTACTTTTTTAAGTTTATCATACCCAAAACGAAACATTTTACTACAATTTACATTATATTCATAATATATAAAATATTATGAATAATTGACCGAGAAAAAGAGTGTAGCTCATATTTTAATACGCGGAGGGGAACGCGGCGCACCGAAAATGCTAGTTTTTTTTTTCAAAATGTAGGTACCTACGTTAAAGCGACCGCTAAAATATTTTATATATCGTAATACATCTTTTTAGTGTTATCAGTCTAGAGCGCGGATTTCTAAGCAATTGCATATTTTTTTCCTTTTAATATTTTTGGATTGTTGTCAGTTATCTCCACGAATCATCATAATTTGAAGCTAATGGAGAAAATTTTTTTTGCATATTTCTGCATATTTAAAGGTTATTGCATATTTTGGCAAAATTCAAAATTTATTGCATATTGAAGCGAAAATTTAAAAAAATGTATAAAATAATATTTTGTCAAGTAGAAAAATTAAAACTAAATTTCATAGTCACTAAATAATAATGTATATATATATTTATTTAAACCTTTATAAGATAAATAATCGATTACGACGTAAACTTAATCGCTCTTGCTGTGTCAGTCGGTTATCGACATACCACTTGGCACTCGGTTACATCGTTTTTCGTTGTCCGTAAATCGTTAATATGCCGAAAATAAATGTGTGTCTACCTATAATCTAAATTGCTCTTGCTGTATCAGTCAGTTATCGACATACCAGTATACAACTGAGTTTCGTCGATTGTCGTTGTCCGTAAATTGTAAATATGCCAAAAAATAAGGAGTTCGTTTTCTAACAAAATTCGCGAATTTAATAAATAAATAAATAAAATAAATAAATAATAAATAAAATTTTAAAAATAAATTAAGTTTTTCAGAAAATTCCCTAAATTTTTTTTTATGAAGTACCTATTTAAGTAATTAATTATTATAAGTTGTATTGTAAATTTTAAATAAATAAAAAATTTTTGCATATTTTTTACATATTTTTATGATTTTGACTCCATATTTTTTGCATATTTTCATGATTTTTACTTCATATTTTTTGCATATTTTCATGATTTTTACTGCATATTATATGGCATATTTCAATACTTTTAAGTGCATACAAATCCGCGCTCTATAGTTATCACACAATATCAATACATTATCTTTTTTTTTTTGTATAACACTTTTGACGATAAAAGACTTTGGCCAGGTGTAGTTTTTCGAATGTTTCCATTGCGCAGCTGTGTGTAAGGATTTTAAGTTTATGTGTGCCGCCTTTCATCGTGTGCGTCTGCGGAAGACCCTACAGATATACCAGATTGACAGACGTAAAGACGATTTGAAATAGTTTTATACGGTCTGTTTGCCGACACGATTAATCTTCGAACTTAAGCACCCGATCGGGCCGAAATATTTACACAAACAATCACTATATATCTACTCCACTCGCGTACGTACACATGTATTATATCCGGTTCGGTTTATTAAAATATTATTTTAAACGTATATGATATCAAAATTTATTATAAAATATTTTGTCGTCCATCGGTTGAAAACGATTTTCGTCCCGATTGTGTGCTCGTCACGTGTTGGCGATCGAGCTGTAGCGTGAACATTGCTTAAACTTTTCTAAATGAAAAATTATCGCGCGACGCCTTTTTTATTTTCAAATCGTGTTGTTGCTTATATTTACGCCGTTTTAAGCGCGTACGCCGTTCGATGTTATTATTACACTTTTGCATTATGTGTTTTATATTCATATTGTTCGATAAAATCTGCAAGCTTAGAGTTTATCGTTTAATTAAATATCGCGCGTCTTGCGAGTGTAACGAGTGTACTCGATAACTGTTTTCGTTTTATATTCCTAATTTACGATTTGTAATTAAGTACGCATTGAGAAAAACAAAAAATAACCTATAAAAACACAATGCAACGAATTTATTATTTATAAGTACAAATTGAAGGCAATAATAGAGTCACTTAATTATTAAGATATACCTACATTATTGTAGAATTAGAGACTTTACTACGTTAGTTATTTGATCAACTTGATGGAGCATTTTTTGTTTTTAAAAGGTTCAAAGAATTTAAAATTCTATGCAAGTATTCATTTGGTTCAGTGAACCTAAAGTAATTTCAAAAAGAAAAGTTTTTAGAGTAATTAATTTTGTAAATAACGTTTTAGGTATTTGAGTTACGAAGTCTTGGGGGGTTTTTTTTTTTTTACTCAAAAACAAAGTAAGATGTAAAGAGACGGGATGTTAAACATGATAAATTATAATATATTTTATCCATTGTATACGATACGTCTCAGTTGTCTGTGGAATATAAATACGGTGAGTTGAAATTACCAATTAAACATTTTTAAAATATGCAAAACCTATTGAAACAGATTGCGAAATATAATCCATTTAGAACGAGCGAAATAAAAATCGAGATTTAAATTGTGCGTTTGTCTGGAAGGATTAACATAATATATAAATATAATACACGGCGGTGTATTGTGTTTAGTATATAATATTATTGTGTATAAATGTATATATATTTCCCAGCAGTTGTATACGTCCTATTTGTATGTAAGCAATAAATGGCATTTAAAGTCTCGAGTGCTGCTTGTAAATACGATCACAAAAACAGCGCAAAAGAAAAAAAAAAAACACTAGAACATTATTCGCGTCATTCGGAGCATTAAAAGTCGCCCGACAATAATTATACGTATACGACGAACGATGTAATCAGATTACGGCGCGCATATTATTATATTTGCAGTTTTTTTCCCGTTTAAATTTAATCTGCAAATTATCCGGGGCGAATCTAATGACCTACATACGGGTGACGTTGCCGGAAATGAATAGCGCGCAGACCAAAAACAGCAACCAAAAAAAGAGATATGAAAATACGATTTCGTCAACCGACGGAAAAGCGTTGATATTTTCAAAGCGGATTCGTACTCGTTTAGGCTGTGGGAGTGAGAGGGAAAAAACTCACCACAAGGAGCGACGGTTACGGGCTGCGTGGTCCTGGGCTCTCCGGAGGGTGGTAGATTGATCATTATGGTGAGCACCGATCCCACGCTGGTGCCTATCCAGAGGGTCGGGAAGTTAGACGGATCTGAAACGAGAGCGTAAAGAAAAATGCGAAAATTACACACGGAGTCAACAGTACAATAATATCAATATATAATATAATATGAATTATAATAACGGAGGATAACGCTTTGGACGGGAACGGGAGGATGATGAGGAGTGACGAGCAGGAGACCGCGCAGTGGCGGTCTAGTGGTGTGGTGAACGAGGACATTGTAACATGAGAAGGTACTCGAAAAACTCATTGGGCATAGGTACCGGATTTCTTCGTGTACGAATCGCCGAACGTCAAACACTGTATCGACTCCGTGGTGATGTTGTCTAAGCTCGACATGCTAGAACTCCGCGATCTGGAGAACGAGCTGTCCAACTTGTCTAGACGGGAAAAAAAACGACATGCGTAAGTCAATCGTATAACATATGTGTGCAGTAGTAATAATATATTATAATAAGATTATGTGGTTTAAATTATAAAAGCGGTTTGTATTATTAACATTATAATATTTTTTTTTTGAAAAGTGTTAATACCATAATTATAATAGATAATAATATATTATAATAATGTCAGTTAGAAGAAAAATCGACTGTTCATAGTTAGTAAGAACAATAACATAGAAATGATTACATTTAATTCTATACATACGTGCACCACAAAAAGCGTATACTCATGCACAATATAGTATAACGACGTATTAAACGTAATAATATATATATATAATATGTTACACATGTATACAGCTTATACACTGTACGTAGTATTATACACAGGTTGTTATTACGATATACAATTGATATAATATAATATATTATGTACAAAACAGGTAAAGCAATAGGTAAAAAAAAACGTGCAAAAGTGCGCATGCCAAGCGATATGTGGTGGTGTATATTTACAACTTTCCGTTACCGATTGTTATACATTTTTATTTACAGCGTTCGCGACGGTTTTTGAGTGTGTATTTACAATTTTTCTTTTTTTTTTACGCAATTTAATATATAATATTATATTGACATGTATATTATATTATATTAAGCTGATGACGATGTTGCTTATTACACGCGGGTCGCGTTTACTGAATAACGATTTGATATAATAACGATAATATATTAATTGTAATCGTATTCGTTCGATGGTATTACTATTATGTATATAATATAGTATATGCACATCACATAAATTTATGTATATGATAATATACAGTAAATATCAGTGTGTGTGTGTGTGTGTGTGTGTGTGTGTGTGTTGTAAAAAAACGCGATACACAGCACACGCGCGGGCCGCAGAGTTATAATAATATAATGACAGTGTAATGTAACAATAATTTCGCGTAGGTAAGTCTATATAGATGAGTTAGGTAGGTACGTGTAGGTATATATTATGCCGAATGTGTGTAATCTATAGGTAAGTATATACACAGCGCGCGCGTCGTCGGGGCCGGTTCGAAGAGCGCTTGCCAAGAGTCACACATAACATAATAGAGACACAACAGATTTGTGTTTTGGTATAAAGGCTCAAAAAACCATAAGAAGAATAGGTATAAGAAATACGATTAAGAAACAAAAAAAAAAAACAAGACAAAAACACATTAATCTAATATTAAGAGAGAGAGAGAGAGAGACATTATAATATAATATAGATAAGGATAGATAGGGCGAAAGATCAAAGGGGGTAGAGAAAGGGTTATGTATTACGTACATGTAATAATATATTATTTATATAGTGATAGAGAGCGGTGGGTCACACGGGTGTGGCCAGACACAAGTCAAAGCAGACAGTTGTAATATAATAATATAACACAATGTGGAAGAGGCAATAGATGGTTCAATATAATATATGTATATGTACATACATATATATGGTCACATAACAAAGAATATACGTCACACACTAGTTTTGGTAGTCACACATCGCCGCTCGTATATATATGATGATATTTTTTTTATTTCTTATTTTTTTTTTTTTATAAATACGACGACGGTACGACACACGCTTATTATAATATATTATTATTATCATCATTATATCATAACAGCTATAGAGGGTGTGTAAATTCCATACATTTTGGGCGCGGGATATATAGGCCTACGTCGCGTTTGTTTGAAATTATTCACTTTTAGTCGAATTTCACGCGTTGGTGTGGCCAGGGGGCAGGGAGTGTATAGAATATTATGATCACATATATTTTATTTGGCCATGCGGATGGGGGTAAAATAAAACTCTACGACATGTACAATGTTATATTATATTATGTATAATAATATAATATGTTTTAGGCATGAGTCAAATGATACTACAGAATAATGTATAATAAAAATAATATGGACGACTTGTGTTGTAAATAATGATATTGTATTAGCATATAGAGCAATATGTTATCATGTTTTTAAGTGATTGATTTTTAATAATAATGGGGGGGAAAAAAAAAAGAAACAAAAATAATAAACGGTCGTTACAATATAGAGGTATTATGACGGTTGCGTTTCATGACTTCTATAAACTATATAATTTTATATGGTATCGATAAAATCATGCTATAAATTAATAATGACATACCCAATAACCCTGTGTAGGTATATTATGCAATATAATATATGATACACTCGACGACGAGAGTGCACCACTGGGTTAATGATACCTACCCGTGTGGGGCTCGGGACTTCCGTGGACGATAAAAAATAACCTTAATAAAATGTGCAAGATTTGTACGGGCAAAAGAGTCAATAGACAATGCCGCCGACTTGTTAGTTCGTAAAAAAAACGTATTTGTACGTTCTCGGAACGGAATCGTTATCGATTTGATTTTTTACAATAATATTGTTTATGTGTTAAAATGCGTACAATGTATACCATTGTATTATAATAAACCGCTTCATTTGCAGAATGACTGTATACGGACATTAAAAAGTAAGTATAGGTGGGCAATAGTGTATAGATAATTATCGAAACCGTGACCTAACGATTTGGTAAAACGGCGTTCATTCCGTCCGCTAAAAATTGTTTTTATTGCGCGATTCTACAGAGGTATATTTCTTTCCAGTTTCAAATCCAAATTCGGTCACGAAAATCAATAAAAACAATAAAATATAATATACCTATTGTGTAATATATATTTATGTATCGTACAGAGTTTGTATCGTCACGGGGCACTCCTTAACTATCATAAAGCATCTCAAGAATTTGAAACTATAGTAATATTGTCTTTAAGCGCGGTATTCCACAATTTAAAAAATCAGAATTTCACTGAATTCGCGGGGTGATGAAATGGAGGGGAGAGGGGGTGGGAGTGATCGTGATTGATGAATCACCCTGTACATAATGTGTAAAAATAAAATACGCTCAACGTGCAACCGTGCAACGATATTATATAATATGCATTCGCCACCGTCAAATCGTCCCGAGCCCCCAAAGATATTAACATAATACCAACACATTAAACACATATGTACACCGTTATATATATATATATATAATATATATATGTATATATATATATACACACAGTCATTTGAATGGGACAACAGTTGTTGTTGTTGGACGCCTATAATATGCACACACGAATGGGTCATTAAATGCAGTGATTTCGAACGGCCATCGTTAGCTGATGTAGTATAAATAATATATCATCACAGTGGGCTATATATACCGTCACACACCAGAGTGGAAAATAATTTAATATGAAAGATAATAAATATTATGATCCGTTCGGTGTACCCTGCGCCGCGCGTGTCTTTTTTGTACGGCGGCGGTTGTTATTAAATAATAATATAATATTATTGCTGCGCATAAAAAACAATTATCCGTTCGGGCGATGTGTATCGCAAAAAACGCGTCTGCGTCGGAGCGCGCACGCATATTGGCATATTATTATTATTATTATCATCATTGTCATCGTCGCGGGTATAAAAAATATTATTTTATTATTATTATTGTTATATAATCGGAGACCGTACAGCAGCGTGTGTTCGTACTTTATCGTTATCCCGAAGCGTATCTATATATAGGTACATTATATTGTAATATAAGTATAACGGCGGCGGCGTACCTAACGTAATAACCGTATCCGTACGAGATATTATATCGTATGTGGAAGAGAAAAAAAAAATCAATACGATTCGAATTACGCGCGTAGCCGTGTCATAACGATATTAGGTGTAGCATTATGTACAACATAATATATTCGCAATAAACACTGCTGCGGAGGGTAGAAAACGGAGCGTATTACCGTCGCACGAGCTATCGCAAAGGTATAGTTTTTCAAATTTTTTTTTTTTTGCAAAACGTTCGTTGAACGCCAAAAATTTTAAATGATAACACTCGGCGCAACGCAACGAACGGCGCATGACGCCGATGCAGGTGCACGCTGTATACCTAACCTAACGCGAGTAATATAATATTATTATATCACAATATATTATAGGCGTAATAGCTGATTGAGTCGCGGAATAGTTTCAAGTGCAGCTATATTGTTGTGTCGACGAAATCGCGCCTGTCCGGAGGACATTTTAGTCGTACGCATGTAAAGACGATGGCCGGCACGAAAAACAGATCGCTGTAGGAAAACAAACGAACTGGACGGAATGCGCGCGCGGTGTGCGATTATAATACGACCTCGATATTGTAGGGTGGTAACGTAAATGTACGTACAGAGTTGTAGTGCCAGTGGCGTGGCGAACAGAACATTTTCCGGGGGCGAGTCACGAAATATATCCCGAGTATTAATGCACAATAGTGTATTAACACAATATAACTGATTATGTTTCAGATCATTTTATATTGAGTGTATCGTAGTATAAATTTACTGGGGTGCCCGTCGGGCACCGGCTACCTGACACCCCTATATTTAAGAAAAATCTCACAGGCAAAATTGCCTCTGAAACTGCCGTCCACCGCGCCACTGCAGAGTACACCCTCAGTATCTGAACTCCGCCGTGAAATGTCGAAATCAACTGTCGTTATATTAATGACCCATATTTTATGAACGTATTATATGGTAGTGCAGCAAAGATCATCTGACCGAACGTTTTAAACGATGACGTTTCATACACACAAGACGGAAACTCGCCCGCTCTCGGACGTGTTGTTAATTTTTCATTTTTTCGTCGCACATATATAACGCCTCACTCGATACATCGAAAGGTTGGGTGGGAGGGGGGGGGGGGACGTTAAAAAGTTTTTTTTTTGGACGGCTGGCGGGGGGAGTGTGGAGTTGAGTACAACAGCTGTTCGCCGTGATAGCTGCAGTGGATAAAATTGTTTAAATATATAGAACGTCGCTTGTATGCCTTATAATATATATATCTGCAAGTATATATTGTAGTACAGCGATTAAAGTCCCCTCGGAAACATCTGCAGCGCACGGTTGAATAAAAATGTCCAAGGAGTTCTGATCTTTGAAAATAGTGCGTTTAAAACGTTCGGCTGAAATCTGGTGAACCGGCCCTTTCGTATATATATATATATATTATATAGTGTCTAAAAACAATTTTAACATGGCCCGAGTGCGTATACACACACCGGGGAGGGATATATATATATACCTAGGGTTTTAACCGTCTTACCACTATATCGACTGGAGAAGACGCTGTACACCCGTGTATATATAGGTATATTATTATATTATACACACACAGATTGAATTTTGTATATATATACCTACGCGTAACATTACAAGACTGCTATAGCGTTCGAAATTACGATAACCGACTTTGAAATGAAATTTTAGACGAAAATACATATTATTATAATTACAATCAAAGAAAACCGCGTCGTTGGTATTATGTCCGGCCGTTAAGATAATTTTAACGCGGTTATTATCGCACAAACGATCTGCATAATTTTAATGCCAAGTCCTGAAACGCTCGTGGCTTGTATAGTCTGAGATAAAAAAAATAGATGCGCCTTATATATAATATATATATATATATATATATATATATCACGGCGCCCGGCTATTTCCTTGTGACGATAATATTATCAGAGGTATTAAAAAGAACGTTATCACTGCCATAGCAATAATCGGTGTTTATATCATCGTTCCGAAATCAATTTCCGCGGACACGACGACGGTAAACGCGCCGCGTCACGTAGATATAAGCGGCGGCGCGCCCTATCAATATGGACCTAATCGGATTTTCGTGCTTTTTTTTCTTCTTATCGCCGTTAAGTATTTGCATTGTTTTGCAGGTCTTCGAGTCTCGGGATAGTTCAAACCGAGAAAACCGCTCGGGTGAAAAACGCCGAGGCCGTACGAGAAATAAACGAAATCGCGCACGAGACACCCAACCCAAACCGCACCTATTATAATAATAATATACAACGGCAATAACGCTTTGCGTATAATATAGAAGTCGTTATCGCGTGAAATACGCGTGGATGCGGCATTCGAAAGTATATTATAATAGTATGCGTTATACATACATATTATAATTTTATTTTATTTTTTTATTTCATAGGTAGCATTTGAACGGAGACTGTACTTGGCGCGCGTCGTGTGTGCATAATATAATATATATATATAATATAATATAATGATATCGTTTCGACGTCATCGTTTTAAACTGTAATAATGGATGGGCGTGATGATTTGCGAGCGAACGAGAGTGAAAAACGACGACGTCCCGGGTGCGGATGATATACGTATATATATATATATATATTTTATTTGTATATATACATATTTATATATGTATATTTAATTTATATACATAATATATAATACGGGGTACTTAAACGCAAACATGTATATTGTATGACGTACAGTGGCGAGATGGGAGGATGGGTTTGGTGTATTATTGTGTATAGTAATAATATTTTATGCACGGTATATAATATATAATATCATATATATATATATATATATATATCTCGAGAGATAGTAATAATGTTTATGCTGATGATTTTATGGTGTGAATTCGGATGTAATAAAGGTCTAAGATAAAAAAAAAAAAAAATGACAACATGTATATAAATATATAGGTAGGTAACATAACGACTAATAATATAATATAGAAAGGTGGATAGAAACAAAACGAAAAAACACAACAAAACACAAGAATCAAACAACGTGTATGGGGATGATAATAATAATATGATGTCGAACGGGAAAAAAACAATAATAATTATAATAGAAACGTATAATAATTATTAATAATGTAATAAAAGTCGGAACAATACACAGCGGGGTAAAAACAATTGTAATAATATAGATATAAACACATAATTAGTACATAATATCATTATGTATAGCGGGGAAGAAACGTAACACTGAAATCAACGGTCTCCGGAAAACCGAATAATATAATATAGTGTCAATGTGTCATACATAATATATACTATAATAACGTACTATATAATATATAATGTATATTACTTATTTAATCTATATTACCTATGCATTACACGTACACGGTAAACCTAAACCTATCATGTACAATAAACATTATCGATAACGAATATCGGATCGCGGGTTCAATAGAGACGGACGGACGGACAGACGGACAGACGAAACAGTGATGTGATATTGTTATTATTGTACGGAGATTTACTATTAACGTAATTGAATACAGGTACTATTGGGTTGCTGCGATAATATTATTATTATTATCATCGTCAATTACGAGATAGTTTCGTATTTGGATGTATAGTTATTGTGTTGATGATTAAAATATCAATGCGGTATAAGCAAATGACAATGCAATGTAAATGTATAATGACAGGTATATAGAAAAGTGGTTGGAAACGAAAATAAAGAACATAACGAAAATAAAAAAAAACCGCGTGCTTTCCCCCTAGGGATGACATCGAACTGTACAGACAAAATTAATAGAATTTAATATAATAAGTCGAAACAATACGTCATACAGATGCAGCGAGGTGAAAACAAACTAACGTAATGATATATATTAGAAAAAACTAAATTGAAACGCCCAAATCGAAGTCGCCGAGAGGGTTTTAGATAAGTATTGTATATACTATAATACAGTATTGTTATATGTAATTAATAGGGATGAGAATTAAATGCATTCGACTTTTTTTAAATTTCTTTTTACTCCATAGAAATAAATTATGTCCGGTCAAAATGTATTTCCCGACAGAGGTGCCTCGCCTGGAACCTGTCTACTTTTTAGGTTTTATTTTTTTTAGATTATTGAATATTTTCTTCGAATCAAGCATAACGTTGATTGCAACGTATTTAACTTTTATATTTTAATAACAACGAACTTGTCACCACCTTGACAAATAACTTTTTCTTATTTTTTTACCATATCATAAACTCATAGGTTTCTGCACATTTTGGGGTTTCTGAACATATTAAATGTCAATTTTAAATGCACAACATCGCAGCATGTGAATATCTAACAGTTTTTTTAGTGCGTTAAATGTATAGCACTGAGGGGAAATAATAAACGAATACGATACCTATATGTAGATATAATAATATTATCTACTGTTCCACTGTTCTACAGACGGACAGGCGGGCGGACAGGCAAACACAACCGCGACGTGTTACACTATTTTGTATAATATAATACAATACACACATAGGTCGTAGTAAAGATACACGCAGATAGTCATACACAAATGGACACATACCGAAGGGACAAGGTGTGAGAGAGTGATGGTGTGAGCTATTGAGAGAGTGAGAGAGAGTGAGAGAGAGAGAGAGAGGGGGGGAGGGGTGAGACTGAGTATCGTGTACGACTTATATTATGTCAAATTGACTTATAATATTTTTAGGTTACCTATACTTTCAATATATTATATCATTATCAATTATTATTATTATTATTATTATTATTATTATTAGAGGCGATTTGTACTACCAAAACTGCAATACTGTCTGGTGGCGAGTAGGTTGTGCCGGTCGACAGCCGTGTACAGAGTGGTCCGGGTGTTGGCCACGGCCAGACCGTCGTCCGAGTAGGACACCGTGCTCAGGCACTTCTGCAGTTTGTTGCGTTGGCCGCCTTGCGACCGGGACCGCCTGACCGGCTCCGTGGTCCGGCCGACGCCGCATCTAACGCCGCCGCCGTAAAAGCCTCCGCCGCCTACGACTCCTCCTGCTCCGACGCCACCGCCGCCGCCGATGCCTCCGCTGCCGCCGATTCCTCCTCCGCCGCCGCCTAGCCCGCCGCTTCCGCCGTGCGCCGCCGGTCCGAACGAGAAATGGCTCGATGACGACGACGCTTTGGCGACCAGAGTCGGCGACAGGCACATGCCGTTTATCTGAACCAACGACGTATTTATTCGTTCGCACGCGCACCCCACAATACGCACACTGCGCAGAGGACGTCACGCACACGCACACGCCCTACTGCCGACGTTTCGGACCCTCTCCGATGGTTTTGGGAGGTGGAGGGGGGGGGGGGTGGTTGTAACGCAGGACAAAACGATTTCTCGGTCCGTTTTTATTTTTTGTTACTATATAACGTTCAGAGGATTATCGTATAACAAGTCCAATGATTGCACCTACGTAAGTATTAAAAAAAATGCGAAAATGAAAACTAAATTTAACTCGACTGCAGCGTTGCGCCTCCTCTGCAAAGACCTGCAAAATCGCGCGAGAATATATTTTTTCGAAAAAACATATTAGAAATTGACCGAGAAACCGAATGTCCGCGCGTTAACGACAGAACGTAATATTCATATCTTATCTATATTTACATAATATTATATCTACATCTGCAGGGGTGGTGGCGGAGGACTTGACTGCTGCCGGACGCATATGCCCCCGCCGTAGGCTATGGCCGACGCAACAATGTTTCGTTGGGAGTCGTGGGGGGGGGGGAGAGGAGGGGAGTAAACACCTAACCGTCCTTTTACGTGTGGACATATTAATATCATTTCGAAAAGCAATAAAATCGTAACACGATTTCATAAGAGTCTTCGAATATAATTTATGCATCTATAGGTAAAATTATACTTCCATTGAGTACCTTTGTTTATACAATATTATGAATATCATGGTGATTCGCGCGTCATCGTAATGTTGTTATAATATGTTTATCAATAGTGTGTTGTTAAATTGAAAATGTTTGTAGTAACTGTATCAAATTGTATGCCAAGTCGGTACATCTCAAGTTGTTTGAGCTATACACAATATGTCATAGACGATGTGAAACATTTTGTTATCGTGGTAGGTAATTATGAAACGAATAAATAACGTAGGTACATCCTATAATGACGTTTAAATCGTTTAAAGATTTTTTCCGGGAGCCGTGAAATCGGGAGCGGTATATACACTGCAGTGTGCAACTATAATATATAGCGATATAATAATATATATATTATATACATAACTACACAAGGATTAAGGAAACGCGTTTTTTCGTTGTTTTTCTTTTTTTTTATATCTCGTCCTAATGCGTTTCGGGGCGGACAGGACGGCCGCCGCCGAAATGGATTTTTTTAAAAGTTTTTCTCACTCGCCGCGGCGTAAAAACGTCGGATTTATGTACGCTTTTAACGCGGGCGACGACGGTTTCGGAAAAACGACGATTTTTTATGTTTCGTAATGGCCCGAGGAATATCGTGTACGGCGCGGTGCATCCCCCCCCCCCCCTCGAAATCCACCCGCGGTCCGCGGTGTACGATAATAATATACTATGTATACAATTTTTTACGATTGCCTATGCGGGAAAACGGTCGGGACGAGGCGCCCATATGCCGCTATGTATATATATATGGGTGTGTGATAATAGTAATACTTCTAAATAAATGATTTGCAGTCGTTACGCGCGATCTACTGCGGCGGCGGTCTCGTTAGTCTCGACCTGTATCGCCGCTCGCTCGTGAGTATATAATAATAATAATATTTTATA
Organism: Metopolophium dirhodum; assembly: GCF_019925205.1. NCBI lineage: Eukaryota > Metazoa > Arthropoda > Insecta > Hemiptera > Aphididae > Metopolophium > Metopolophium dirhodum. Next base: position 22,969,714 of record NC_083564.1, on the reverse strand, counting down.
TAGAAAACAAAAGCCGCGAGACGGAAAATGATTGTTTTCGACAATGATAATATTGTCGATTGCGCACTACCGCGGCGGCGGCGAGACGACGATGAGCTTTCGTACGAAAAAGAAACGCGACCGGCATAAAATCGTCTTCTTCAAACCATATTATATTGAATTTACTCCGTACGCCGTCGCACTATATATGATGATTTCCTATATATATATTATGTCCGTTATCGCGTATCTAGGTTTGTATTATTGTGGGTGATGTGCGCTTTGGACCCCGATTTGTCTGCAAGGTATTATACCGAAGCGCAGTGGCGTGGCGAGCTAAACACTATGTTCCAGGAGCAAGTCACAAATATCCCAAGTATTAATGCACAAGTATGATGTATTAAAATTTAATGTATTTTTATTTTAGATCGTTATTGACTACCTATTGAGTACATCATACTACATCTACTAGGGGACCCCAAGCAAACACCCACCTCTCTGTTTGAGCAAGATCTCGGAGGCAATCGTACTGCCGAAGCGTATATACATATGTATACTTATATTGTTATTATTATTATTTTCGGCATGTGCAACGATTCGAACTCTGCAGACGGGTTTTCGAGATCAAAAATATAGGTACGGACAACATAATATTGCGTTTCGATTTCGTTTTCTAATAGTGCGCCGGTCTTAAGGGGGGGGGGGGAGTGGGGGGGTGGATACGGCATTTCCAATATTGAAAACGTATATTATTATTATTATTATTATATCGTACGTGTATGTCCGCCCGACGCATTGTATATATTTCAGTATTTTCCATTGTACTTTATGTATAGAACCGGGGTAGTAAGTATACCTTGGCGTAAGACTATACGCGCACATTCGTGAGATATATTACTTTGTTATTATATGATTTATTTCGTGCGAACAGTCTTTTTTTGCCGACGGTATTTTTGGTCGATTTTCGTTTGCGCGAACCTGCTGCTGCTGTGCAGTATACGTACACCTCGAATTAAATTACCTACTATACTTTGTGAAACGTTAAAAAATCGTTGTAAATAAAAAAAAAAAAACGAAATTAAATCGCTCGCTGACGTTTTCAAGGTTTTCGTTTATTTATTTATAATACGCGCGCACAGCCGTTTTTCCTGAGAGGAATAATATCTCCGTCTGAAAACACGCGGGGTGCGAAATGTACGCAGTTTTCGGCGAACGACTGCCACGTGTTATAGGCATCGACGGGTGTGTAGTATAATATGAGATTAAAAGTATCGCTTTCTAAAATCCAAAATACCGCGTAAGACATTTTCTTTTTTTTCAAAAAACCGAACGAAAAACGATGAGCATTGGCCGTGTACACATATCGCGCACTGTTCCCCACCAAAACCGAAAACAAATATACAAATAGTATGTATTATCAAACGTCTCGTGTTACGGGCAAAGTCGAGAAACGACGCACGTGGTACGTAATTTTATTTTTTATCGATCTTTTCGGAACGGTATGTTATAATATGCGTGCTTGCGGAATCCACGAAAACTGTTATATTCCCTTGATAATTTATTCATTATAATATTTACTTATACGCGTCTGTTCTCGTTTTCGAATTGTTGCCCCGCGCAGACGGCGTGTTTGAATTACGTACCTAAATGTACCGAAGATAAAATAAATATTATATGATATTGTTGCGCACAGCGAGTGGCGTGGACGGATTTCGTGAACGAAAGGGGTGCAGAGGGGTTGCACACGTCATGGTAATGTTGTGTTAAGTGCGTCACAAATTTGCGCTCCATTAACGCGCGAGGTGTCTCGATAGTTTTTACCGTAACACAATTTTTAACCCTTTAAACGATCGCGTGAAAAAGATAATAAAATATAATACGGATTGCATATTATATGGTATAACTGCAGTGAATGATATCACGCAGCGCATAGACGACGATAATGATCTAAAAACGAGAAATCAAATTTAAATTGTGGTCAGACGAACCGAAAATAGGTTAAGCCGTCGAAATGAAATCTAATTTCATGTTTAACTTATATGTTTTTACGATAACGCATTCGAAACATCGCTACCTACGTGTATTATATTATACTTTGACGATCAGATAATATGTTTTTTTTCTCAATCGGTTTTGAATCAAAACCAACTCTGTTTTATTGAAATTGTTATTTTACCACACTACTAATGACCCGATCTCTGGTACCTACATGCGCCTACACATCAGTACATAGGTTAAAAAATAAAAACCATAAAATACATAACATATAATAAACTATGACTATGTGAACTTTCTGAAATCCCAATGGCTTATTTCTGATTGGAAGGCTCCGCGGGGGGGGGGGGGGTATATCTTTTCAGATAATTTATTATATTCCTATATATATATATATTATTAAGCTTATAATGGGAAAAAAACTATTAAATACATATCGATTGAATATTGGCATAACCGTGTTTTAAAAATTGTGATTTGCATCAAATAGTTTTAGAATCTGTGATTTATACTTTGGTGCGGGTGGTTTTATTTGGATGTCACGTGATCAACTGTCTATTTATAATATTTTATTTATTTTTTAGGAATTTTATACGGGATCTTAAAATTATTCCTGAAACTTGACATCCCAAAACCCTCTAAAAAATATAAAAAAAAAATCGTTAAAAGTGCCAATGTGAACTTCTATATTAAATGCAACTGATGTACATAATTATATCGTAGACAAACAGACGTCGATTCACACAGCACGACGATATTTTATTATTTACTGACCATCGGAAAATATTATGGGTATTCGTTAGTGTACCCAAATACCCGATTCCAACTTGAATTTCACCTGCGTCGGATTCGGATATTATTTAATTTGTCATTTCGTGAATATTATCGGATTCGTTAAAATACGCGTGCGTTCAGATGAGTCACGTTAAAACTTTTCGGCTACCTATACGAGTGCGGGAAAAAACTAATCAAACAGCAATACCTACCTACGCATACAGAGTGTAACAGATAGAACCGACTTTTGGAATAACTTTTGTTATAGTCAATATTAAAATTTTTTTTTTTTACATATAAATTATTGTCACTCGCACTACACGTATAATATGCAAAAAATTATTTTTATTTTTTAGCACTGAAAATAAAAAATTTAAAATTTGATTTAAATTTTTTTTGGATATTTTAAAAATAGCCAATTTGTGAATCAGATTAGAAGAACATTTTTTACTGTAAAAATATTTATATAAGTCAATTAGTTTATTTTTTAGAATTTTTTAAAATATCATTATTTTATTTTTGAAAATTTGCTGACATGAGTGTATTTCTTAAATTATTTACTAATCACATGATATTAACAATTTTCGTCGTGCGTTTAAGTAGCATAATATTTTTTTATTTTTTTTTTTGTCAGAACTTTCCGTTACACGCTGTACATTAAAACATTTATATAATTCGATGTACGGGGACGGGCAGAAGTTTGCCGTAGGTGTATACCTATATAGTCGCGTGGCAGCACTTTAACGTCATAATAATGTTATATCATATTCCGAGTGGATGTGTTTTCAAAAGGGCATTAAAAATCCCACACCCCGACCTGCAGTGCCGGACCGACTACGTCTTATATATTATATAATATTATCATCATGATGCATATACACCGAAAGCTCGCCGCCGCCGCCGCACTCGTCCTGCAGGGTCGTTTTCGCCTACGCGCAACGCTGATGAATATTTATACGCCGACCGTGCAGTGCGCGCGGTATGTATATGATTTGATTTATGGGCCACCGAAAAATATAAATTGCTATTTTCGTTTCGGTTTTTTTTTTTTTTTTTTTAATTAGTTTTTTCCACCCCGCGCGTTTGACCTGACGCGGGTGTGTGTGTGTGTGTGTGGGTTGATGGGCATTGCAGCAGCAGACACGACAACGCCGCATAACGTATTTACTATTGCCGTGTACACATTACGTACATGTATACGCAGTGATTCCGTCGTTTCGTGTGTATATATATGATAGTATACAGCGCGATTCGATTAAGTCTTCAAATGTCGACAACCTAACGCGGTAGGCATTATAAGGTTAATCGCAGGTAACGACCCTCAATACATGTATAAGTACTGCAAGCGGTGCACGGAAAGCACTGACAGATGAAATAACTTTTGTTCAAATCAATATTTTTAATTTTTTTTTTTAAATAAATATATAATTAATTACAATCACTTGCGCGTTACACATGTGTAATATAAAAATGTATTTTTATTTTTTAATAAAAAAATTTTAAATTCGTATTATATTAAATTATATTAAAGCTGATTATAAGAACAATCTGATAAGAACAATTTTGATTGTAAAAATATTTAGTAGTTAAACTAGTTTATTTTTTAGAATTTTTTTAAATATCAACATTTCTTTGAGTATATTAATTTAGAACGTAATAACTTTTTTGGGGGAATTTCTGGACATGAGTACTTATATTTCTTAAATTATATAGTAACCCTATCATTTTTACAATTTTCGTCATACATCTAAGAAACATAATATTTTTTGCAGGTCTTATTGTTACTCCCTGCAGTATATACGCGGGCACCATTGTAAATAAAGATAATAGTTGGTCAAGTTTGTTTTCGTTTGGTTTATTGTTTTGGTTGTTCGTCGCCGATAAAGGGACTGTATTTTTTTGTGTGCGTCTTTACATAGGTATAATAATATAATAATGATGAGGGAAAACCATCATTCAACTTGTGGACACAGATAATGAAAATAACGCATGTATATTTCGATGGTCCACCCGAAGGCCTGCAGTGTCCCCGGAGGGGGGGTAGGGGTTCATACGTCGAACATATTTTATAACTTAATTTTTATTATTATTACCTATACAGTTAGAAGTCGATTATTTTAAGAATATTCCCCGCATCTTCTACATTTTTTCAAAAACTTTCTAAATGTCGCGAACACTTAAAAAATCACCCTGTACGTAATGAAATACGGGCGGACGAGATTTTCGAGACGCGCAGGCTACAGCGAGATAACATTATAATAATATATCATAGAAACGCGTCGGATGATTCGCGCTGGAGCTTTTTTCCCGGCGAAACGAATGGTATACATAATATAAACGTTTCGTGTGCGTCTAACAGTACACAATATAGGTACACAAATAAGACGGGCCGAGTCGCAAAAACGTGTGCTCCTTTATACATGTATAATGGGCGTATAATATATAGGTACCTGTGTGGAATATACGCGAGTTTGGCGCGCTGAGTAAAGAAAAATGTAAATATTTGTCTACGTTCGGTTTGGCGTGTTCCGCGTGTGTTATATAGAATAGGTTAGAATCGTGTTGTTTGACAAAAAGCTTATAAAAATAATAATAATACAACACGGCCGTTCAAATCGTATATATATATATGTAAAATAATAAAGTGTATTATATAATATACGTTTGCTCGTTTATGTAGGAAGAAAAACGCACAAACACGGTTATTGTTCTAAGTGAATTTTTTAAGTATATAAAATATATACATATAGTATATAGCTGTAATAATGTAATATTATAGTAGTAGTAGTATATATATTATATATATATATACACAAACGCGTTATGTACATATATGTATATATATGTACTCTCTATACTATTATACGCGCAGATAATTTAAAATCATTCGTTTGCGCCACTTTTGTTTTTTTTGTTTCCATCAGATGACCCAAACCAATATAATATTTAAATGTACCTGCGGCATATAGCTAATGTATAATAGTGTATGCGTGTACGTAATAATAATAATAATAAAAAAAAACTTATACTTTCATACCGAACTAAAAAAAAATTTATAATAATAATAATATAATATATACATATATACGTGGTATATAACCAAGCTAATATTATTATCGTTATTGTATATTTTGTTACGTTTCGTATACATTTAGGAAAGTTTAGGCCAACTTATAATAATCGTTACGTTATATTATGAGCTTAGGCAAATTTGAAAACCAGCTTAGATAATATTATATATATAATATATATAGTAATAACAACGGTTATAGTATAATATAGTACAGCACGTCGATACAGAATTTCTGAACTCAAGCGAATAATATTACAGCGTGGGCAAGTGTGTGTGTGTGTGTGTGTATTATATATTATATAGGTAGGTATTGTTTTGTTATGACGTGCCAAAATGTGTTCAATGGCAATTTACGTTAGTATAGGTACGTTACACGAGAGTGACATTCAGAAATTCGTGTACGTACACTATTATTGTATACATATATATTTACACTGTTGGCCAGCCAACAAAATATTTAATATACTTTAAATAAAAAAAACTTTCCATAACCCATGCGATTGATAAAAAAAAAAAATTGCCATTATTCGTGTATATAGGTACGCATCAACGACAATGATTTTTTTTTACAATAAATTTTTGTTAGTGGTTAAACTTTGAGGAAATTTTTTTTTAGTGAACCAAACACAACAGAAAAAAAATATAAATAAATGAAAAATAATAAAACGACATGAGATTTTAAAGGTATATATACCAAGTCTATGGTCGGGGCAGCTCTCTCGCGTCTCATTAAATTCCTTGAAACATTTACAGAGCACAATAATGTTATTTACAATGAAAACTACTTATATAAATTAATGTATTTTTTTTCTTTATATATTTATATATAATATATATATATATATATACATATGTGTGTATATAATATATAAATATTATATATAAATATCAAAACGAATTTTTCAAAACAAACATGATTTGTTTTAGATAAGTAAATATATATATTTTACTATCTAACTAATTTTGAACACATCACACAGTAACATTTTAAATTTAAATGAAAAGCAAAACTGTTACCAATATATAACTTTTTTTTCTTCTAAAAAAATATAACAAAAAACAAAAAATAATATATATATATATATATTTATTTATATATAATAATTATATCAAACACGTATGGTACTTCACAACAATCTATACCTGTAGTACTAAAAAGAAAAAAAACACGAAATGAAATAAATAAAAACACCCACAAATCCGAGAAAATAAAACAAACACATTATATATATATACACACATTCATGTAAATATTTCTGTTCTGCTAGATTGGATACATATGGGAAACTTATCACTTTACACGATATGAAACACATTTACGTCGTATATATATTATATAATAACGCTATGTTAGTCAAACATAGATACGTCAATGTCTGCTGTGGAAGCTGGATGGCATGTTGTCTGTTTAACTGGGGGGTCGACGTTTATTATAAAGGCAATTTAAAATTAAAACCAATAATATTAACAACAAATAAACAAAAGTGAAAAATACGAAATAATAATAATGATAATAGTAGTAAAAATATTTATCTCATTTTACTAATAAATAAGCGCAACGTTTTAAATTAAACTATATTGTATAGGAAAAAAAAAATGTCCGCTAACGACTTCTACTTACATTTTAATTAACTTTATTAAAATTAAAATAAACAAAATAAGGAAGGAAACAATAATAATATTAGGTTACTGAAAATTACATCGCAAGCCATCTGATAACGCTAATTTATTATATATAATATTATATAATTGATATATTATATTATGTATATTATATACTGCAGGCCATTAATTTCAATTTAATTACAACAATGTATTATTATAGTATTTGTAAAAAAAAAAAAAAAAACAACAAATTTTTAGAAAACATATACTATGATAATATAAATTATGCAAAATAAAAAAATTCGGTACTACTGGGTTTCCAACCGACTCAAATATTACGATGCTACCGTCTACCATCAAGATTCCATATATAATTAGGCACTATGATATACATATTATAATAATATTTAGGTAACTATTTTTATTAGGTGAATTATATTTTAATAATCGCCATCCAAACGACAGACATATTAGTACATCGTCGCAACGGATTTAATATCGTGAAATATTAAAATACATGGTTTGCGGTATGCTAATGGTACAATATTATCTACACATAAACTACACGAAGCCGGTGGTTTCCACTCGTGACGACGAGTTGCCACCATAATAATAATATAGTCTTTGTCGACAAACAAAATTAGTTATTCAGAAATGAATCGAAAATTAAATATATATAATGTATATTATGTAAACCGTATAAAAACAGAACTCGAATTGACCACGTCGTATACTGTCGAACGGTAACGAGATTACGGCAAAACATATTATTATAGGAAGAATACACGAAATTTGAAATAATATATTAAAACCGATCACATCGTTCGCTTCAAATCATTCTCGTCTTACACGCGACCTCCCTCGCGATTACCCGACTCCAGACGAGACGAGACCGTGTCGAATTCATTTTATATAATTATATTTATATACGGTAGGTACAAAACTTTTGTCGTGTCGTTCGTTAGTATGTGCACAGCTTTGTAATAATATATTACATATTAATTGTGTTAGTCGAATGATTTCCGTACAATCGCCCAAATATATAAATATTTATATATTTATAGATGATTGTATAACTTAAATATTATTATAAAGATGATTCCGATTTATGGTGATGGTTTATGTATACTTAATATTATCTATGATATAATAAGATTAAAAAAAAAAAAAAACATGCAGCGCCCTGAAAAAATCCACCTTAGGGTCTCTGTGTATACAAATCGATATAATGAAACATAATGGACGATATATGTGTACATATTAACTCGATATTATCTATATTGTTGACGTTATAATAATATAATATTGAATGATATGAAGATGAGATCTATATATTTGTATACATAAAAGCGAATTGTGCGTTTTTATTTCGATTGAGATATGATGATGATGGTGTGTGTGTGTGTGTGTGTGGTGTAGTTACAGTTGCGTATAGTGCGCCGGACATAGGTCATCTGAATTATGGACTTCGCGGTGGTTCATGAACGTTTTTACCGCAACTGAGCTTGTTTTGACGACGAAGACGACGATGCTCGTCACAATATTCTTATGATGTAAGCTCGTCGGTGATCGAAATTATTGTATTTTTAAATTACGATGTTTGACAATCGTATAGTGTAGACCTGTAGACCGTTGGTGCGTACATATACTTGGAAAATAAGATCTCCGCAATTTCAGAGAGAGAGAGAGAGAGAGAGAGGAGAGAGAGAGAGAGAGAGAGAGAGAGGAGAGAGAGAGAGAGAGAGAGAGAGTGAGAAATAAAAAGTAAATTATCTCTTTGGATTTTATTGTTTGTGCCTATATATTATGAAAAGCAGGTTTATAACATATTATATTATGGTTAGGTGGTACTCAGTTTTGGTTAAAAATCATTGATTTTCACGTCACGTCGATCATAAAACAGATGCGCTAGGATCAGCGCTCAGACGACTGTCAACCGCAACGACAACAGAAACAACAACAACAACAACAACAACAACAATATCATCAATATCAACTTCAATAACAACAACAACAATAACGACACCATACCAACATACAATTATAATTATTATTATTATTATTACAGGGCGGTTGTTGGTTTCGTATATCAACACTTACTTAGTCGTTTAATGAGGTTGATGAACGCTTGGTTGTTCGACCGGTTATGTTTTGGGTCCCTTTGGCTGTACTTGATGTTGGGCACGGACAAGAGTCGGGCGTCCCGCGACGACCCTCGCGGTCAGGTTGCCCTGCTTGTCCCAGCGACGTCCGTTTCCGGTGCTCTTTGGTTGACCGCGGGGGTTTAATGGGCTTGCCGTCGCGGTCGAACAGCTTGAGCTCCGTGGGCCTGGTGGCCGCGGCCGAGGTGGACGACTGGTCACGGGCCGCCGACTGAGTGCCACCGCCGTCCAGCCGATGCTCTTGGCCATCGGTTTCGGTTATGATTTGAGGTAGACGGCTAGTGGTAGCAGTGGTCGTGGCTGTGGTGGTCGTGAACGTTGTGGTGGCAGACGTGGTGGTGGTGGTGGTGGTGGAGGCCGTACCGACGCTTCCGGCTTCGTCGGTTTCCGGTTGTTCGCCGGTGCCGTAGAACGTGGACGCCTTGTTCTTGGCGGGTGTCGCGTTAAACGTGTTCTTCAGTCTCAGGTCGACGCGACTCAGCTGTTTCTTCAGGCCCCGCCACGAGTGACTGGTCCGGCGGCCGTTGCCCTTGACCGGCGCAGGGGTGGCCGGTTCCGAAGACGCGGCGGTCACCGCTGTGGCCTGCGGCGGTGGCGGTTCACCCGGTTCCCCTGGTTCCGGCGCCGCGGCCGGGATCAGGACGAGCGCCTCTTCCGCCCGCTCGGTCACGTCGTCCAGCCAATCCTGGTTGGCGGGGTTCGGCGACACCTGGGTCGAGTACACTCCCACCGGGCTCAGGCCAGTTTGCTGAGTTCTTCCAGTTCCTCGGCTTCGTCTTCGAGGCCCTTCAAATGCGGAAAGTTTTCAACTTCGCCCGACCGATCGCGTCGTTATGTTTTATGGACGCGAACATAATGCGATGGAAAACGACGACGTCGCGTGTACATTATAATATTATGTTACGTATATATAATAATATGTCCCACCGTGTCTCATGCGGTCTCAAGCGGGTCGGGCGGGTTGGCGGGCGGACGGGGTCGATCGATTAAACCACATAACCCTCCCTGCCCGCCCGCGCACACTCACCACCGCCCGACCCCCCGACCCGCACGCACACTCGCGACGCCCGACCAACAAACGTTCTTCGTTTCGTTTTCGCGAGCGCGTCTTGGATTTGTCGGTGGGAAAAAAAAATTTTGCAAATCGCAAATCGTACCAAGTTATGTACTCGTATTATTATTATTATTATTATTAATATCGTGTCATATCGTGTGGGTAAATTATAATCGTGACCACCTGCACGTAAACGATTCGTGAGTAGAACGACGAGAAACACGACGGGATATCGTTGCGACGGGTATGCAGTCCTCGGCGGTTTAATGGTCGTCGAAAAGTTAAGAAAAACCAGCTTAGAGTGCCCGCGAGTAAAATTTGATCCGAAACTTATTCGCATTAATCGCGAGTAGGTACATTAAAATGTACGCGGAGTATAAGATAGTATAATTATAAATCGTAAACATATTTTATTGCCCGTTTTACGCCGAAACTCCAAGTTGTGTGTAGGTAGTTAACGATTTTAAAGGCGTTTTTATGATTATCAGTTTATTCGACTTAGTCATACACCACACATGCCCGGAATGCTTGCGGGATTTAATTGGGTACTGGTGGATTAAATTCTTACTAATTTTAATTCAAAACGTTTTTATCGCTGAACATATAATATAGGTAGGTATAGTGAACACAGTGATGCGTATAAAATTTAGATTTAGTAATATAACGAAGCCACTCTTAATTGTACGCCATAAAATATATTTAAACAAACTCATCACAGTACCTACATCGGAGCGATCGGAACATATATATATATATATAGTGATCTGAGATAATCCTCAAAGACTGCGAAAATTAGTCAGTGTATCAATGCCATTTGCGAAATGATTTTTCTCGAGTCTGAGGTCTTTCCCTCGATTGCACTTTGACTGATTTTTATTATTTATTTACACTTTTATTGCTATATATGATGCCATCGAGTTAAGTTATTGAAAATTCGTGAAAACATAATATGTACACACTACACATTGTAAGTATGCTCCAGCTATTATAACTATTCATCGAATAAAGTGATATTTTAATTTGTATACAAAAACGGATCATAATAACATATTTCAAAGAATACAACGCGAAACTTTTGAATAGAATATTGTCAATCAATACAATGCGTTTTACACCGTATAAAAACCATTCAATGAATGCTACCTATTGTTATGCTATAGATGAAAAAAAAAATATGTATTTTTTAAAGCTGTTCAACGCGAGACTTTGAAATGTGTAAAAATAACTTTATTTGTATAGGTACATGTTTTTTTTTTTATTATTTTTAATTAATTCGCGGAATCTGACGAATAAAAGTGGATACTAAATGAGCATAATTTTGAGGAATGTGTCACATAAAATTTAGTTAAAAAGTTTGAATAATTAATGTAGTTTTTACACTAAAAGACAGATGAAAAAATATTGGTGGTTACAAAACTTTTAATATTAATTCAAGCCAACAGACTCGTACAAAAAATTATTTCTGACATAAAACTCTAGAAAACATTGCGTTTAAGGATTCGCGAAGGATAAAGAAGTTTTTTTTTTCATATAATAATATTATATATGTTATATACAAATTTTTTATAATCACAGAGATTAAAACTTGGATAGAGCGGTTCGCACTATACACGTGGGTAAAGTTTCGAAATGTTAAAGTAGTTTTTAACACGAAAAACAAAACATAAATGGAATAAATACAAATATTTTATTTTTGTTGTGCATATTATCGGTTTAAATGATGAGTCATTTCAATATATTATTATGGTGTGATAAATGGACGAAATCAATTCAATATTTACGTATATTATATTATTATATATAAATATTAAATATGGTACGATGAGCTAAGAGCTTCGTGTCTTTTAGATTTCGCTGTAATTTCCGTGCGGTATTCTCATAGAATTTTTTTTCCCCGCAGTAATCTCTATTGTGCGGCTGTCACTTCTCAAGCAGATTATACCGGAAACCCACGAGAAGAAAACTTCCTACTTGTTTTCCAGAAGCGGTGACTTTGTATTAAAACAAAATCGAATTAATCACAACTTGTTAGACGATAATGTTCTTATCGATATTCTTAACTCGTCTCGCGTTACACTCTGTAACTCCGCCCTTGTGCAAAACTTAATTTTATGTAAAAATAAATAGTTCTACGCGGATAATCGAAAATGTTCAATCATGATTGACAGTTTTGACGTTAATGATGATGGATTAAGCAAAAACAAAATAATAATAAAAAAAAAAAAAAAAAAAATAAAAAAAAGACTGTGTGTTGTGTTCATCATTATTATTATTATTATTATTATAAATCTACGATAATGTCCTACCTGTCAGTATACAGGGCGCAGGGGTCACCGTACACAAATTGTATAAATTATGCAAAAACCGCGTAGGTATACTTCGAAAAGATAAAAATGATGTTTATATACGACGAGATATTATTTTCGGAACATAATATTATATTATTTTATATCGGTAACAACGGTTGTTGTATAGTCCTTCACGACTATATTATAATAATATAATTTACGCACGTTGACTGATCGGCACGCGGTACACCTCTATACACGTATTGTTATCATTCTCATTCTCATCATCTTCATCATCATCATCGTCATCATCATTATTGTGCGTTACGTACACTTCAGTGTGAAATATATTTTGTCGACACGCCACGCAGGTGCGCACCTCGGGTTCACCCTGTATACACCTATATTATATATGTAGAGAACCTCGAACGCTGGCGGGACGATATTCAAAAACGTATCTCGGAAACTATATAATATTATTATAATATAAAATATTGTGCAGGTATAAAATATGACGTTCGTAATAGGCGTATAAGTCGCGTGGGTAATTAATTGTAATAATGTAATGATGTTCGCCCGTCGGAAAATCACGTCGATAAAGCCGCGTCGGACCTAAGACCTAGTCGGTAAGACGTGTTGTACGTAAACGTTATCATAACAGGTGGGTCATGATAAGTATGCTTGGAGTTATTATTATTAGGAAGACGTCCGGTGTTTTCGTCGAGACGGAATTGCGTTCGAATCGAATCGAATTTTCCTGGGTAAATATTATCTATAATTATTATTATTCGTTTTTCTCCGATACAGCTGTGCGCTCTGCTGTTATCGTTATGCATAATATATGTATATTATTTTTTTTCGTAGTTATTTGTGCACGACGGAATGTATAGAGAATCGAAGCAAAAATATATTACCTGATCGATACTGGGGGACCGGCACCGTTCGCCGTCGCTGGTCTCGCTCAAGGCGGTTGTTCGTTTCGGCGACCTGGGAGCCCTTTGGTACGGGTCCGCACTGCCGTACATGTCGGCAGTGCTGATGTTTAGGAGAACACATTTTTGTATAAAGTCTACTATCACAATACCGTTGTCCAGACCGTAGGCGAGCCTGCAAAACGCGTTGACATATTATATTAAAATATATATTATTATTATTACAATATAGAGGTATAGGTATTCGGTATAACGGTGCTTTTGTCCTGGCGATATCAAAGGATAGTGTACGAGGAATTTTTCGATTACGATTTTTTCGAACGTCCGAGAGAGAGAGAGAGAGAGAGAGAGAGAACATAACGTTATTTTACAATCTTTCGAGATGTATTGTATGTATAGATATATTTAGTAGACCTACCTAGTATTTGTTTTTAAAATTTCAAAATTCCCATGGAATTTTGTAAGATAATACGCACCGGGTCGTCCTGTGTGATAAAAGAATCACCACAATATATTAGGTAGAATCTAACCACATTACCCACATCAAAAACGGGAAATTATAACATTTTCGTGAATATCGTATTTCAATATTATAATAGGTACAGAGTGATTAGTCATAAGTAAGGTTACTCCTTTTTTTTTCTTTAAGTGTGTCAGAGCGTGTTTTAGTACAAAAATATGTCTTACGAGAAAAACACTCACCCACCGTAGAATAGTCAGATTTTGTTAATATTTTTTATCATTTAAAATAAGAGAACCTTTTGCAGGTTGGTTAAAAGCCTGATTTTCAAAACTATCATTATAGAAGCTAAAGTATGCATTTGAATAATGCACAATATTTGTTATATTTTTCAAAGTATTTTTTTAGCATTATTTAATGTAAAATGAAAATTCGGACTTGATTCGACCTGCAAAAAGTTGCATCTTTCAGATAAAAATGAAAGAAAATCTGAGATATCGATGAGTGTGAGCGTTTTTCCAGTGAAGTCATTTTTGTTGATATAATATACCTATCACACCCCCCCCCCCCCCCACCATTAATAGGTATAGGACCGTAGATTAGCGGAAAAGTATTATAGTAATCAAGGTAGCAACTAAAATATAAAATATAATTTTCAAACATAAATGTATTCAAATTTTGATTTTTGGAATTTTTAAGAATACTAAGGACCATATTTGCAACAACTATACTTACCTACTGTCATGTATTTGTAATACACAAAATTAAATAAGTCAAAAACTACCTACTTTTTCGAATTTTAATATAAATACATCAACATTTTCAGAATAATCACCAGCTTTATAAAATACAGTAAAAAAAGGTTGTTTTTCACTCCAAAAAAATAAGTTTGAACCGACACAGGACACACTTTATGTGGTATAAAAAAATCTAAGTACTTGAAAAGTATAAAAAAATCTAAGTACTTGAAAATATGGGACCTCCCTTAAGTATATTTAAAAGTTTCAAAATCGGAACTAATCCGTTATTAAAGGGGAAAATGGGGGTTAGCTTACTTCGTGAATCACCCCGTCTGCAGTTGCAGTGGTGCACACGAAGTGTCCACGGTATGGGTTATAGGGCGTATAAAGCTCTCGAGATTATTCACTCTACGACCCAATCCCGCCCAGCAACACAAATCCAATGCGATTTATCGTATCCGCAGCGATATTAACCACCGACATATAAAGCGGATTTATAATTACACGACGCCGGCCATTACAAAATATAATATTATTTGACCTAGATGTCAAAACGCCCAACCTCCGATCATTTTAAGAGGTGTCAGCCGGACGACCCGATCACATTATTTTCCCCGTGGTGTGCCCCACTGGTTAACGGGGCGTCACCATTTTCGGCCGAAAAAGATAATCCCTTTTAGGCCAGAAATATGTTTGACATTTACATCAAACTTTTTTTCACTCTAAGCGTATTTATAAAATTACCACAACTCGTTTCACAAGAGAATTGATCATACATTTTTTTTTTTTGAATACAACAATATAAAAAAAAATTCTTTCCATGGTGTTGTATTAAAGATGTGGAAAAGTATGAATAATTGATCTATGGTTGACCACAGGCTGAAACAGGACCCCGGTATAGGTCAACCACAACATAGGTGGCACTTGGATCTAATTGTTGGGGTTGCAGGGTGGGCAAAAACTAATCATAATTTACTGACCCATTCAAAATAATTAATTTTCTTAATTTTTCTTTTGGGGGCAACTAGGGTGTCGTTCCTCTCCCCCAAATGCCGCATATGACCTACGATGTGTTAAACTTTGCTGGTTTACCCGAACGGGTCTCATACTTGGTCCGGTCGGCGCGTGATAACAACAATACCGTAATAATATGATTTCCGGGGTGCCGACAGTGACGAATATAGGGGGGGGGGGGGTATAGAAATCAATCCCGTCTAGGATTACCGACGGTAAAATCGATAGTAATTATAATCCTACACACGTCACTAGGTACAGTTTATTATAGGTTATATACTCACAGTCCGTACGATGAATTAATCGTGAGCGCGGTGATCTGACCGGGCGGTTCGCCGTTGGCGGAGGGCGTCACGCACGCCAGACAGGCCTGGAAGCCGGGTGGTTTCTTCTGGGGCCCTGTCCGGACCTTGACCAGCGCGGTGCTTTCGTCGGACGCGCCTGGCGGTTTCGACGGCGCTTCTTCCGGCGAGCTTTCGGCCGCCTCGTCCAGGCTCTCCGAGTATATCGGTATCTCGAGCGTCTGCAAAACACAACCACCGACGACGACATTAACATACGCGACTTTCTAACGGACGACGAGAAGGCCTATGCCGATCGTCTTGTCCGAGTGCCGGGGAGTTGTGTTCTGACGATTTACGAGGCTCATATATAGGGCAGGGTAAAATTGCGGGACCGAAATGTCATTATCGTTTATATATAGATATATCTTTAGGGGCGAGGGTCCGAATAGACTTAAACCGACAACGAGTTACAAGACAATGTGAATAAGCAAATAAATCAATAACACAGTACGTCATAAATTTAAAACTAATATAATATATAATAAATACACTCAAATATATTACAATTATTTAAAATAAGTCAATAAATATAGTTCAACAATATAAAATGTATCATAAATAACCTTCCTATTTTTTAAATCGGAAAATGTGTCAATAATAATTTCATTATATTTTAGTTGGTCAGCAATTTATTTTTCTATAGAAAGTAAGTTAAGACTTTTTCTTGAGACCGAGTTTTTTACTTTTTTTTTTATATCAATTTCAGCTTTGAAAATTGAATTTTTATCATTAATTCGTTTAAACTTTGATACATTCATTTGGCGTCAGCTAGGTAGGTAGTAAAAATCACAACAATCTATTGTATAAAATAAAATAAATGATACATTTTTTGCTCATCAACTAGACTTTTTTTTATTGTATCTATAAAAGCGGGCCTGCCCAACTGTGGTTAGGGCGTGGGGGCCGGGAAGAGGACCCATGTGCGAGAAGTATCTATATCTGGATATCTGTATCTATATCTGGACCTTGGATCAAAAGGGCCAATGTCACTTTTTGGTGAAATAAAAGGGCCTAATATAAAGGGCCAAACATATTCAAATTATGTATATGTTAAGCCCTGTATCTCATTTTCACCAAAAAGTGAGATTGGTCTTTATTGACCCAAGGTCCCCATATTCTGATAATATAATTATCGTGACAATATGTTTGGAGCTAGATACGCGTTAGGATTGAAAAAAATTTGAAACCGGTCGAGCTCCCAAAGGCGTCCACCGAACGTCGTTGTGTTCGTTCGAACATAGTTCACACTACACGCCGAAAAAATCGCGTCCATCGGATATCGAACGAAAAGCGTCGCTTTCGGGCTTCTACAATAATACTGTATTTTCCGTCTGAAATATTTAATCTGCAGACGGATTACGAACGCGAGTTTTGCAGTAATTTGTAATGCACGACACAAAATCATGACGGTTAATGTCGGTGTATCGCATAGCTCGCTTAATACATAAAATTATCATCATCGGAGTCCGGATTTGCATATATATTTTATGTTTCAATGGAACAGACTCGCGACGTGTTTCGAGCACACACGATGATACACTAATGCCGGGGGTTTTTATGCGGCCTTTTTGAAGTTATTGATTTTTGTTTTTAAACATTTTTTTAAATTTTTTTCATTTTTCGGGTGATTAAAAAATATAAAAATAAAATTGAAACGTGATCTAGTTATAAATATAAAAATTAATATTTTTGTTTTATTACATCACGTAATCGCACTATATATTTTTTTCATTCCAGTCGGACACAATCAATCTGCAGCGAGTTCTGCGACAAGACGGAATATATACAGGGTGGTTTTTTATCATGAAACGCTTATTATTTCAAAAATATTTTTTTACATAGTTTCAAGTTGTCAAAAAACGTTCTTATTAAAAAATTATATTTTTTGATATTTTTTATCCTTATAATTTTTAAGTTTTATACTTTTTTGAATGACAACATAGAGTTTTAATTTCATAGAATTATGCAGAATATTTTTCAAAGTATTTTGATTCATAAAAATCGAATTTAGGGCGAGTAGTTTATGAGTTATAAGTATTCCTTGTATAGTATGGACATTGTCTAAACGATCTCGTCGCTGCAGCTCAGCTGTCCGTCAACTTTAAACTACACACGTATTTTACCTACGTCCTATACATAATAATATATAGTTTTGTTATAATTTCGAGATAATTTGGTTACAAATGCGCATTTATCGTTCGACGATTATTTGTTGGTTTTTTTTTTTTTATAGGGCATTCTCCCGCAAATACAGGCTCTAATTATGGTTCATGTTCGGCTGTTTACGTGCGGAAATGTCACGGTTTTACATATTATTGTGATTATTATTCACATCGCGGACTATGATATTACAGAGATCAATACAATACAATCCAATTGATGAAATCGGCGTGCTATATACATGTATAGTCGACCGACAAACTGTGTGCGGGTCGTACGTTATTATTTATTACCTACACGTATTATTATAATAGTCGAGGGGAAAAAGTCAACGTTTGTTTGGGCTATATTAATATTTTATTTATCTCCCGCGAGTCCCGCGGGTCTGAGATAAAATTGCGTACGTTAAAATCGAATTGAATTTATTAAAAACGAACAATATTCGACGTTATTTTCACGGTTCTCGGTAATATTTTTTGCCTCTAAATCCCACAAAGAAAAATCGACTTGAAAATAAAGTCAATTCGGTATAATAACGTTGTAGGTATATATTATTATTATTATAACGGTTAAGAATTGAAATCCATAAGCGAATAATGATATTAAAGCTGTAGGTACCTACCTATACCTACCGTTGCTGCCGATTGCATTAGTAACGTATCAAATCAACTCAAATGGCAAGACAATGATAAAACAATAGGTGCTAATAAACCACGTTTATATTTCATAAAGCCGTGCGTATACCTACAATGTGCTTGTATTGAATCGTTATTAGTTATATAATTATACGTTACATTTGATAAAATCATTTCTGTGAGAAAATATCTATTTTAATTGGTTATTGAATTGAATATTGTCATTATACAACAACATTTTGTAGAAAGAAATATCATTATTATATAATAATTTATTTGTACAAGGGCTGTTTTGTTATGTAATAGAAACTATATTGTCTATTTTATTATTATTGGAAAACAAATGTTCATAAATATTTTTTTAGGCTAGCGGGCATTTACGTTCTTACTACTTCCTATATAATAACTAAACTCTATTGATTCATAGAAATAAATTCAAGTGAATACAATATTATTAATATTATAGTGTGAACATTTTTGATTAATTATATCATAATAAATGTTAATTATCAACACGTCAGGTGTTTAATAAAATAATTTATAGAATATTAAAATCACGGTGTGGTACTTACTTCCAAAGTTTTTCATTATTATTACGAAAATATGATTAACAATGTTTAACGGTGTTTAAAGATAATACAATAAGAGAGTATATGGACAGTTAAAAAAAATAACATTTAGTTATATGAAATAAATTGATTTCTTATAATAATGTAATAAATTAAGTCAAACGCACTAGTAAGACCCATAATATAGGTATATAAATTATAAAATATTGAATGTCATAATCTGAAACTTTAAAAAAAAACTTGCCGTTGATAATTTTTTTTTTTTAACATACCTATTCTAAAACTTTTTTCTTAGTTTATAATTATTTTATAACTTTAATTGCGCAGCGTAGTTGAAAATCAATAGTATTGCCGACAAATTAATTTTGTTTTAAAATTACTTTAGGTAGGTACTCCAACTATGGTATATTTTAATGTATTATTTTATGTATATTAAAAAAATATAAAATGATTACTCTTATTATTGAAACAATCCAAGTATATTTTTTCATTAATAAAGTATACATAATTTATTTAAATTAGAGTTTACTGATACAAAATGCATATGTATTGTTAACCCTGTTCCAAAATAAATATAGTACCTATGTCATTAAATTATGTTAAGGTATCATCCTATTGTTAACGTTTAATTTTAATTTTAATTAAAATTACCTGATGCTGTATAATTATTAAATAACGTTTAAATAAAAGACGAGTAGCGTCTACAATATATTTTACTCGACTGGTTACTTTTCATGTTTGTACGGTAAACGTTAAATAGTTCTTAAATCTTAACTAGTATAACAAATAGTCTTCTGACGAAATTGATAAAATATAGTAGGTAAGTTTATTCGTTGTTTCATAAACAGATAATTTTTTAGTATTAAGATCATCACTATATGGTATTTTAATCAAGAACGTTTACCAAGAAATTTTGGAATGTAGGTCTGTCTGTACAAATAGGGTTGTACCTAATAATAATATAATATTATGCGCACACACGAGAATCACTTAAAATGGTCAACCACGCGCATAAAAAGGATCAATTTGAACTATATTTTAAGAGTCAAAGAACAAAACATGTTTTAGTAATGCGTAGATACGTATAAATCATTATTCTTGACGCTTTTTGAGGTTATATACACTAAACGATATCTCTACCACACACATAACAACGCGTATATAAACAATGCACTACACAACGGAGTTATTGCACTTAAATCTGATATATAGCTTTATACAAATATTCGGTTCAGGTCTTTCCTTATTTGCATATAGTATATATCCTCTACCCTATTAGCTCTGCATACACTGTATACATATATTCTTCGAGCAAATATAATATATAATGTACACTCGAGACTATATACGCAGTCCATGTTTAGTACCGCGTATTTAGCTGTTGATCCGCAATGTCGTGCAGTATTTATGGCTTATACATTTAGATATAGTGTATATATATATATATACGTGATTAAAAAAAGACTTAATACCTTTGTACGGGCGTACACATAAGAGCGGTCGCTATAAACTCACGATTCGTAATGTTTAAAAAAAAAAGTTTTCTGTACCTGTACAATAATAATATTATACCTCACGTACCACGTATACCCCAGGTATGTATAATAATAGGCACATATAGAGGTAAAAGTATAACGTACATGTATATGTATATTATGAAGCCGAATTTCCACTGTACCGTGCGTCGTATAATGTAATATGGAGTGGAATACGGAATACCTGTATACAAGGTTTAAAAGAAAGACTTGACGAAAAAAAAAATTATGCTATTTGAACGTATGACAAAAATTGTTAAAATTATATGATTAGTAAATAATTTAAGAAACATACCTACTCATGTCAGAAAATTCCCAAAAAAAATATTTTGAAAAAAGTTATTGCGTTCCAAATTCATTTAATAAAAAAAATATTGATATTTTAAAGAATTCTAAAAAATAATCTACTTGACTTAGATATATGTTTTTAATATCAAAATTGTTCTTATAATCAGATTTTTTTTTTAAATTTTTTATTAGAAATAAACAATTTATACAAGTAATGTACAATAAGCTTATGTGTTAACAGAATACAGGACGTGAGAAATTGAATAAGAACCTACTGGCAACACTGGCAACACTTAGCATAAATTATTTATATATATATTTTTCTTTTTTAATTGTTGATGGTTGAAATTGTATATATTATATATTAAATTGGTAATTGTAAGAGGTCACGACACCATTTCCTTTTTAACCCACGCCTTGGATTTCCTGGGAGAGTTAGAGAGGAGAGGTTTTTAATAAGAGTATTTTGGTGGGATAGAAGTCGAATGCGGAAGTGCAAGTAAAAGGATTGAGCTTTTTCGTTGATGGTTTTCATGTGAAATTCATTATGTAATGTTAGGTTTGAGACGTACAGTGGTGCATTGGAGAGTCAACGAAGAGCTAGGTTTTGGAAAGCTTGAATTTTATTGGTATTGGATTTTTTTTGCTGAGCCCCAGAGCTGTATGCCATAAGTCCAAATAGGTTTCAGGAGGGTTTTGTAAACTAGAAGTTTTACTTTTAGATTGGTATTATTATTTCTCGATATTAGAGGATGAGGATGCGCATACAAGTATTGCGAGTCAGTCTTTTGGTTCGTATATGATTTTTTCATGTTGGTCGTTTGTCAAGATTAAGTCTCAGGTATTTTATTGTGTCCGATGTAGGAATTGGAATGTTGTTTAATCTAACAGTTGGACATACGCCCTTCTTGAGAGTAAATGTAGTGTGACTTGATTTGTTTTGATTTATTTTGATACGCCATTTGTCGTACCAGTTAGTCATTAGGTTGAGGTGAAGTTGTAGGTTTGATGAGGCGGTTACCAGATTTTACCTGATTGACAAAATGACTTTATCGTCAGCATAATCAGCCACCATGGTTTGAGGCTTGGTGGGCTGATCGGCGACATAGATGTTGAATAGAGTTGGAGATAGGTGCCCCCTTGTGGGACGCCAGCATTGATTTTGGTTATTTCTGAGTATGCAGAGCGATAATGTTGACACTTGGATGTGTCGATCGGTTAAGTGAGATTTAATTTGGGAAAAGAACGGGTGCGGAAGAAAACTTTTGAGTTTGAAAAGTAACCCGCCATGCCAAACTCTGTCGAACGCTTGGGATACATCAAGAAAGACACAGGTACAGTAAAGTTTTTTTTCCAACGAGAGCAATATTGCATCGACAATCCTATGGGCTTGATGAATGGTACTATCTGAATCCAAATTGGGTGTTTGGCAGAATATTATTCCTGACAATATATGGAGTCATTCGTTTGAGGATAAGTTTTTCAAAATTTTTTGATAAGAAGGGCATGAGACTTATTGGCCTGTATGAGGATGGGTCGTCCAAGGGTTTATCAGGTTTAGGAAATAGTACAAATTTTGAGAATTTCCAAAGGATTGGGAAGTAGGAGAGTCTTAGGCTTGCGTTAAATATATATGTTACCAATATTATTGCTTTTTTTGGGGAGGCATCTAGCTACTTCTGCCGTTAATAGGTCGTAGCCCGGCGATTTTTTCAAGGAGTATTTTTGCATAGCCTGTTTGACTTCGTTGGGCGTGAGATTTTTTTCAAGATGATTGGAGGTTGAGGGAAGGTCTAAACCAGCCTTTACCTCGTCAACACATTGAGGTATGAATATATTATGATGTGGTTGGAAGGTTTTCTGAAGGTGATATCAGATTTTAATTTTTTAATTTTCAGTGTAAAAAATAAAAATAATTTTTTTGTATAATATATAATGACTATAAATTATAGAGTGGAATACCTTAGGTATACCGTATACTTAGAATACTGTGTATATACTTGTGGTATACCTTGGTATACTGGGTGTAACAGATAGAACTGACTAATTAATACTTAAAATTTTTGTATTCTTAATATAGTTTATAGTCACTTGCGTTACACATATATTATACAAGAAATGTATTTATTTTTTAACACTGAAAATAAAATATTTAAAATTTGATTTAAACTTTTTTGGATACATTCAAAATAGCCAATTTGTGAATCTGATTATAAGAACAATTTTGATAGTAAAAACATTTATCTAAGTCAAGTTGCTTATGTTTTAGAATTTTTTAAAATATCAAAATTTTTTTGATTAAATTAGTTTGGAACGTAATAACTTTTTTCAAAATATTTTTTTTGGGAATTTGCTGAATTTTAACAATTTTTTTCATACGTATAAGTAGCATTATTATTTTTTTCTTCGGGTCTTTCTCATACACCTAGTATATTATATATTCTACTATGATTGTATAGAATGTCTGTGCGTTATTATAATATACACAACGATGACAACGACATTATAATATTACCGTGGTTTCGAACGTGGACTCGAGTTTGCGGAATTTGAATAGCACGACGTACGACGAGATGCCGGCAACGGCTAATTTCCTGCTCTCCGGACAGAACGACAACAGTTGCACGGAAAATTGATCTTCATCACCGCCTTCCGGTGATTTTGACCTGGCCTTTTCGAACACCTTGGCGGTTTTCAGTTTATACAGCACTTGTAGACTGCCGGCACTTGCGTCCCAAAACCGTACGCTGCCGTCCGTGTGCCTGTAAAGGTTGCAAAAAGTAGAGGTATATTGGCCGTGGTATGGTTAGGTACGCTAAACACCCTAATAAGGTGCACGACGATCGGTACACTAAGATTTTATATTCATTCCGGTCGAGACGATATATTTCGTGCCTAGTGAAAGCGACGTGCATAAAGTTATTTCGGTTAAAATTAAAGTTGAACGTTTATTAATCAGAATCGCCTTTAAATTCAATAAGCAAACGATCTGAAAGCTGTTGAAAAAAGTCCCATTTCATTCGCATTCATCAGCACTCGGCAGAATGGTAATTTAAAATGTTTTTTAATTTGTCAATCTATTCCTCTCACGAATATAGAATACTGTCACAAACTGTTGAACTTTCTGCGCTAACTTTTCTAAACACGATATTATTATTATTATGAAGTTCCATAAAGTAATTTAAAATTTCGCGAATTCTGCTCTTTTCATTAAATACGGTCCACTTACAACAACATTTTTATTTCGCGACGTTGAACAAACCTTTTTATTAGATATTCTTTAAGTTTTGGGTAATCGGATAAGCTCATCTTGTTATTCGATAGCTCTAAAATAATCACAACAGTAGTGGAAATAACCACGTATAATGTACTATATAATCGGATTATTTGACCGTTTTTATTTGCGATGGAAAAAAAATCGAGATATCAAGGGTCATCATATATATTTATTGCTTTGTAATACCGATAGATAAATAAACGTTGTGTTTAATAAATAAATAATTAATGTATTATGATCATTTCAAGGGGATATACAATAATTTATAATGTTAAATCGTACCTTTCAGACTTTCAAGTTATTGCGACTCTATCGATTATTTAATACTGTATTTTATAAAATATACCTATAACCTATAGAGTAATATCGTCGGTGTCATTGTAAAATCTACATACATCGATAATAATTAAGATTTAAGTTATTTTAAAGTATACTTCGGCACAATAACAAGACATAATATGAAGAAACAACGTGGAAACAATGGTTAGTATAGAATATTATGTACGTCCTTTATGATAACGCTAATCGTTATGATATTGGCTCTCTCGGTTGTTTTTCTTTTTTATTCAGCCCCTTTAAAATACGAACGGTTTCTTGGAGCTTTTTTAATTTCTTTAGAGTTTAAAAAGATATAACAATAGGTTAGACTTTGTTCTATCGTTTTTTTTTCATGTATTTATATAAAATCGATTAAATTAATTAATTTTTTTTTTTTTATTGAACGTTATTTTAGTTCGGTCGCTATATACATTTAATACGTACATAAAGGTACAAAATTGTTTTATTAAAGACTAATGGTACACACACTGTCTATAATAAACTTAGGACAATGTCGTCGTGCAAATTATACAAATATGTAGGTATAGTTAATGGGGTGGATTTCATGTAATCGGCAGTACAAACGGTAGGTACATAATATAGGTGAAGAGGGCCCTCAATGTGGGGGGGGCTGTTGGACCAGGAGAACAGGGGCCCGTTGAAATTAAGTTGTAATTTTTGAAATTTGGATATTTAGATATGAATACTCATTTTATACTAAATAATATTTAACGATATAATTGTATATTAAGTAGAAATCATGTATGGGAAACTCGTATCGCCTGTAATGGGTCGTATTTTATTGGAAGTTTTGTATAGGGCCCGCAAAAATATTTAGTACATGGGCCCGAAATTTGATGAGGTTATATACCTAACCTAACCTATACGTGATGTATAATAATTAATAATACACATTCTTATTCCTGCACTACTCACCCGGTGAGAATGATCTCGTTGTAGCTGCAGGACGTCGGGCTCCACTCACCGCCGGCGATGGGCCACTTGTTCTCGCTGTAGCCGGTCCTCTTCGATGCGGACCTCGAACCGACCGAATAGAATGCCGGTATTAAGTCTGACGGGCAATCGGCGATGTAATGCACGCATGACACGGGTGACTCGTGAATGTCCATCGGGTGTGGGTTCTCGAAACACGGATATCCCGAGCTGAGCAGGTCGATCAGCACCAGGTCGTTTTGCATGAGCACCGCTACGGCGTACGGTTCTTGGACGTCTAACGCGACGGAACCGAGAAATTACATTAACGATTAATAACTGATAAAGCTAAGGCGGGTAAAGCATACACGACGGTCGTGTTATCGTCGGCCTAAGTTGTAAAGGGCGTATGTCCAAAATTACAAATTTTTCAGGAGAGGAAAAAAAACGTTTCAAACATACTTTGTCGGCCTAATTCCATAATTCGCAAAGGTCGTATCTCTATCATTTATTACAATGCTATTACAATTCTTAAAATAATTACATTGGAGATATGATGATTTCGAATCATCAATTTCATGCATGATAAAATGATACAATTTCAATTACGACTTTATCCATAGACATATTAATACATTTAGTAATATGTTTATGACTTTATCATACGATGCGGTTTTTTTCTTAATTTTAATCACCGATAATTCCGAAATTAAAAAAAAAATGGAGTTACACGCTTTGCGACTTAGGCCAACGTTATGATGATACAATCTATAAGGTGATGACGACGACGCGTTGATGCGGTTAACGCGCGCGGCAATGACCACAAAATGTTATTATTAAAGACTAATGGTACGTACACAATAACAAACACTTAAAACACCGTCGTCGTGCGAATTACACAAATATGTAGGTATGTAGTAACAAGGTATAGAAACGAGAAGTAGACCTCTAGGAAAACCTAGAACAAGATGAAGGGATTCTGTCGTGAAGGACCTAAAAATACTTCAAGATCGAGCTCAGTTAGACATGGCGTAAGAATGGAAAAAGTTTATGATGCCAGAGTTGGACCTATTGGCCCGTTAAGCTGTATGTAATATGACGACGATGAAGATAGTTACAAGGGTGGATTTGAATCGTCAATACAAACGGTAGGTACATAATATTTGTGATCAGGGCCTCCACGAGGGGGGCTGTCGGTCCGATGAAATGAATTTGTAATTTTTGAAATTTGGAAGTTCAATAGGAATACTTATTTTTTGGTACAAATGTACATTATAATAATATATTAAGTAGAAATCGTGTATGGTACACTCGTATCGCCTGTAATGGGTTGTATTTTATTGGATAAAGCTAAGGCCGGTTTAGGTGTACACGACGTTCGTGGTATGATAATATAATCTAAGTCTTCCAAGGTGACGACAAAGACGACGTAGACGATCACGGTGATGGCCACCTTTCAAATTTAATAATAAGGATATATTTTATTATAATCGAGAATGATTTCCGTCAGCGGCCTCGGCGTACGGTTTGATTGATCGATAGGGGTTCGGATATCTGCCTATCGCTCTAATTTATAAATGGCTGTTTACCAGAACGGAGTCGAACCTAACCTAACCCAGAACCCTCCCTGCTGGACTTTTTTTTATATTGATAAAGATTTCTTTAAATATTGTAATTTGTAATTAATTTACTATTGTTACTTTTTCAATTTGGCCATCACAGTTTTTTTATTAATACTAAAAATCTTCTATGGATAATAAAATGATGAGTAATCTTTATAACCTGGTACAATATAGTTTTAATTTTAGTTCATCAACTTATTGCAACGAGTATTATTTTAATAACGCGATTTATCGTTTTGAAATATCATGATTTTGTATATATTGCAATAGGTTTATACATAATATTTTCTGCAAAGATCATACATTTCCACACCCCTCAATAAATACGAAGGAGTGAGGAATTCTCAAGTTTATTGGTATACCTATGCGGCTATGCGTTAAAAACTTGAAAACCGACGAGATGCGTATTGAACTTTTCGATATATTATCGCGGTGTATTCCACGTGGAATTCCGCAAAAACAGAAAACAGAGTGTGGATAAAAATAAATTACGACATCGGGGTGAATAGGTACATAATACTAACACATAATACATAACACGTAATACTTATATAGTGATTAAATTATATAAATCAAGTGCACTAATACAGGGTCGTCAGACGATTTTAATTGCTATTTTTCTTTTCAAAGGATATATTTTATTGATATTTTAAACATTCAGAAAACAAATAATAGTACATTCATTAGACATATTTAAACAATTTGAAAGTAGGTACCTACTAATGTTTACGATCCTGTCGCGTGGAAACCGAACTGCCGAACAGACAACAGTGTTTAAAATTTAAATCCTTTGACTATATACACGCGACAACAAGAGGTTGTTTGCCTGTCGTCTATTGTCTCAGGCTGAGTGAGTTAGCCTTCGTGTGCACATATTATAATAATACATTTTCCTCTGTGCGCGAACGCACTTTCAAATTCATATTGCACATAATTCTTATCCTTGTCAGTACAGTCATCACTCATAATATAGTTGAGTTATATGATATTTGCTATCTTTATACGAAACTATTACAATATCGTTATTATAGTTGATATTTCACTATAGATTAAATAAATATACTAAACAAACGATTAAATATGGTCCAAGCGGGGGACAGGGTTATACCTGTCCCCACTGGTTTTGTCACTGATCCTTACAGGGGTTCCAGAGCGTTGTTTGTAAAAAATTGAAATGTTAAAGTTAAACAAAATAATTTTTTGAAAGTAAATCTTTTTTTTGTTACGGGTCGTTTTAATTAATTCCTCAGAGGTTCTACCTACTGTAACATTCTTTCACGATGAAAATCGTAGCGCGAAAAAATATACAAACAAAGTTATGCTTTTTACGCGCGTTTAAACAATGTCGTCGCAGAAATATATCTCTCCACGTTTATAACTGCAGAGCGCATCTATACTATATGGTGGTATTCGACGATAGAGAAATACTTTTTGCTTCTGAAAATCGGCGTTGGCGGTGGAAAAGAGAACTAAAATAACAACGTCCCGACTGCTGTGACGATAACTTGGGACCGGGAAACTGTGGGTGAATTTCAAGCGACAATTCGAGACCTGGGGTCTCAAAACCAATTATAATAGCGGCGAGAGCAAGCACGTGTGGCGTTTATACACGTGCTACTTACGACGAGCCTTATCTCGAACACCGGTAAACATATTATATTAACTTCGCTATGGAGAGACGGTCAGATAACCGCGGAAGATATGATATATTATTATGCATAATGCATATTATTTCAAAGCTAACCCAACCGAT
The DNA here is from genome assembly GCF_019925205.1 of Metopolophium dirhodum. NCBI lineage: Eukaryota > Metazoa > Arthropoda > Insecta > Hemiptera > Aphididae > Metopolophium > Metopolophium dirhodum. Next base: position 22,940,204 of record NC_083564.1, on the reverse strand, counting down.
AATTTCGTTAACCGATTTATCGAACAGTCTCGTACTTATATGCACATATAATTAATAATCGTCGCAGTGGGCGGCAGAGGCGTATAGCTGGTATCTATATAATATTTATTGCTCAATAGGTAATCACGGGCGGGATGGATGAATTAAAACCAGAAAAATACAAATTCGTATTTAATTATATGGTTATTATATTATCGTTAAGTACGAACCTATAATAATGCTCATCATGTATATAAATAACTCTGCTCAAGGGTCCAATCGAACGCCTGCACTATGTAGCTGGTACCTACCCCCTGACGACCCGTAAATAATATAATACGCCACTGACATGCACACGTCGGCCAAAGAAACGTCTAATTTTATTACACTTATTACATAAATATAATATAGGTACTGACCGCTGTTGTAAGGACTTTCGCACAGCGTAACGAAGTCGACGATGTTGTGGTCCATTTCGAGAACGGTAGTCGTTTTCCCGTGCATGATCGTTATGCTGGGCACGCGGCCAGCAGTATCGGCGGTCAACCCTCCGGAAAATATCAAATACGATTCGCTGGCAATGACACATAACGGAAAATAGTGAGAACAGTATGATTTAAAAGCACAAGGGTAGCGTTAAAAAAAATATTATATTATTTATATAGTATACACATACGTATAATATATAATAATATATTATAAAGTAGCATTAACAAAGTAAATTATTGCACATCAGCGAAAAATCCAATAATAATAATAATAATAATAATAGTAGTAGGTATACTGCCGTTATGACGATTAATGACAGTTGAACTATACTGATTGTGAAATATTATTTTTATTATTGCACATTTACCCGGATTTCGATGATTTCCACTCGACTTTTTGAATAGGCTTGCATGATTCCGTTTTGTTTTTTGCTAAAACGAAAAAAAAATCAAATAAATAAATTAAACAAGAAGATTATAGGTAGATGTTTATTTGTTCAAAAATATTTGTTTTTTTTTTTTTTTTTTGGGGGGGGGTAGTTAAAAATAATTTCATTTAATCTGGGCAAAAATAATATTAATGTTGGTTGGCGGCTTAAGTTTAAGGTCCATTTCAAGTTCTTAATTATACAGGTTAAAGCGGTCATTAACTTTATATTTAAATGGCAAGTAAATAAAAATAATTATAATTATCATTATCATTATCAAATGTTTGCTGACCGTAAAACCTAAAAATTAATCCAACAGCTACATAAAAAAAGTTAATTATAAATTGAATCGTTACGAACAAACTTTAAAAAAATAGAACCTCTTCATAAAATAATTTTGTTTAAATATTTTGCCACAAAAGAACATAATTTTAAAACTAAAACGTAAGAAAATGCTGCGTAGTTAGACGTTAGTGATTCTACAAGTTATTTATCAAAGAAACACTATCCGACATTCTTTGTTGTAGTTATTAAAATAATACACAACGATACATTTATTATGTGTTCAATAATAATAACAATACAATAATTGAAACTCGTCTAAATTTATTTTGAAAAGTACCTACGTACATTATCATGCGCTGCATTGTATAAAAACGAGAAAACAATTTTATCAGATCGTTAAAGTTTTATTTTCGTATTATTTTTATACGAGTATATATGAAAATAATGTACCCATGTGGAAACAAACAAAATATTTTAGAATCACAAAAGAATAAATCGCAGTTTTTATTTTAAATGCATATTAATGAAATGAAATATATAATTAAATAATATACCTAATAACATTTATTTTTAATTACCTACCATTATTTGACATTATAATATTATATGACTTTTTTACTTGGTAATAACATATAATATGGATCATGAAATAATACTAAAATATATGAAATGTAAAAATATAATATACTTATATGAATATTATGAGAATGTTATATCACGATTTTGGAAATTAGGAAAAAAAAACAACAACTTAATGATTCGTTGCCCGTATGTTAGAGAAACTCAAATGTTTATAAGTTTATTTATTTTTATGAAAACACGTATAATGAACACACATATTCTAACTGCATGTATATGCTGTACACTATGATTTTAAATAAAAACTGGAAATCGGATGGTACCGATTTAAAATTTCAATAGATATTAAATTTAATTTAATTTTCGAAATAGCTAATGCAATAATATTCCGTAAACTAATTTATTGGCCGGGTGACTACCGTATTATATTGATTCCGGATGAAAGCGATTTCAGCGAAGAGAAATATCGACCAAGTATATTAACCTAATTGTTATTAACATAATAAATATTCACCGTGAGGATAAATTATATTTGCAGGTTTTGTTGACGGCTTGACATTCCACGTGGTTAGACTGCCATCGTTGTGACTGCACGTAAACTGTTTTCCTTCGAAATGCCAATCTATAGACTTGAGCGAGTCGCCCCATTGCCAGCGGCATTCGGGTTTCTTTGTCTTCAGGTCCCACAACACCATCAGACCAGTCTCGAAGCCAATGAGCAGCTGACAAATAGTTTTAACAGATTTATTAAATTGTATAATTGCATTAGGCAATACGTTATTATTATATATTTACGTAATTGGACGTTATTACACGCTACAAAACCCTTAAAATCTAGACACCGAGTGTGTCGGTCCAATCAGTCTTTTTTACATACCTAACAATATAACGATTTTATGTAATTTTTTACGAATAATATCAATTATTGATGTTACCCAACGCTTTTTTTTATTTTTATTACATTTTTTGTATTGGCACAAATACGGGGGAGGCTTGAAAGGATATAGACCCCAAGACTTTGCCAAGTCCCTCCCCCCTCCAAATCATGTTTTTATAGAACAACTACCTTACAAATATACATTTTTTCTACAGTTTTGAAATTGATTATGTAATAAATATAATTGAAATAATAAATTATAAAAATTTGGTTTTTGTGGTACTCCGCATATTTTTGATTGGTGATACGGGCGGTAATAATTTTCTGCGGTAGAAACTGTAGTAACAGAATAATATTTTACCACCGATATGACATGTGTTTGTATCAGATACGTACGCATAATACAGTGGCGTAGCCAGGAATTTTGTATGGAGGAGGGGCTAAGCCTAACAAAAAAATACGAAAAATACTTATACAATATTATGTCTGTTATTTACCTACATTTTTAATTTTTTTAGTAATGTTCATAAAATTTTAAGGCCAACACAGTCAATGGGGGGAGGCTATAGCCTCTTTAGCCCCCCTGGCTACTCCCCCACTGGCTGCGTATTTTATTCCGTTTTCTCGATATATTATATACTCGTAGATAGATATATGACAATATATATTGCGCGTAAATGACGAAAATAACAATTAGTATTTGTATGTTGATAACTATAGTTGGGTGGTGGAGAGGAAGTAGGAGGGAAAACTCAACGTTTTTTTCAAATCAATATTATGAGGAACAAGTGTCCCAAAAATGGTGGACTATTCGCACCAAATTTTGTAAAAACAAATACAAGACACGACAGTTACGTTAAACAAATAATTCGGGGACAGTATTGAATCCAAACTAACATATTATAATAGAGGATATATCAATTTTAGGACAAAAATACTTTAGAGGCGGATTATTTGTTTGAAGAGTTGGTATATGTAAAAAAAAAAATATTAACCTAATGTCAGTTGTACTGTTATTAAGGGCGTCGGTGAGTTTTTAGTACAAAAACATGTCTTACAGGAAAAACTCTCACGGCTTGTAAAATTGTCGGATTTCGTTAATTTTTTTTTTATTTAAAAGAATAGAATATTTTTTTAAATAGTGGTAGAAAAATATGTTTGAAAAAGAACATATATTTAACATTATTCAAATGCATATTTTAGCTTTCTATAATAATAATTTTTAAAATCGGCCTTTGATTCGACCTGCAAAATGTTCTCTTATTTTAAATTTAAAAATAAATTAACGATATCCGACTATTCTACAGGGCGTAACAGTTTTTCCTACAAGACTTGTTTTAGTTTTCATTTTATAGAATTTCAGAAAATTGGAAAAACCGGCACCATCACCCTTAAACCGTATTATTATCTCGGCTTTATTCGTATTCCTTTCTAGCTGTTCCCACCGATAAGAATAAGTAGAATAACCATATTATTACAATTTGAATTTTTACATCTATTCCTTTTGGCGTTTTATCCTAGCCAATGTAGTTGCGCCCAAATACGTTTGGAGGGGCCCCAGAGAAAAAACGATGGCGAAAAAACAAAAAAAAACCCTTTATAACTTATTTATAAAATACGAATTTAGGAATGTCACAATACAATATCATTTTCTCCATCCCTACAGAAAAGCAAGTAATAAAAGTTAAATTGTCAAAGATATTACAAATAGCTTACTCATTATGAATTCAAATGTTGACAAAAAATAAAAAAAAAATAATAATAGTAATATTTTGTATACACATAATCAACAGAGAACGTTACACAATCAAATTCCTTAAAGTCGAAATTGTCGATCGTTAGTATAAATGTATAAGTCATATTCATATTATATAAAGTATACATTATACCATTATAATACAGTGGTAGTGTACGAATGAAATCATTGTGATTTGATACACGAGTCTTATTATTCGTTCTCCATGAAAAGCGAATATGTTAAATAACGAGTTCTTTATACAGTTCACGTTAAAGTGGTGAACTCAATGAACTTTGGTTGAATTGAATTAATTACCGTAACCGAAGTATGACCTGAAATTAAAGAAAGAAAAACCCACTCGAAAACTATCCGTGAAATTTCCATTCATATGCGGAAAAATACACACGCGTACACTTAAATACAATATATACATATATATATACAATTTAAAATATTTACAAAGGCCTTGTAAAGTTGTAACGCACAAAAGATACTGTACACGGTTTTCAATATGAATCGATACACACCGACTTAAGGTTAAGGGCTCGTGTTTTTCAACACCGACATCTTGACAGTAATGTAATTATAATAATTAATAATAATTAATAGCAAATAAAAATCGCACATGTCGATTTTATTCTGTCACCGTACTAGTGCAGCTACTACAGTTACAGGGACTGGAACCGAAACGGAAAAAACACATTTTCAATCCAGGTTTTTCCAATTTTGAAAAAAAAATATTTTCTGTTTCTTTGATTTTTTTATTTTTTATATATAATAGAGACAAAGTGAAAGTTCAGAGTTCATATTATTATATTCTATTTTACTTATAAGATATTAATTTATATTTTTTAATCAGGAATTAATTCTAGTCATAACAGCTAGTAGGACTCCTCATAACCTTAAATTTTTTTACTTAAAAAAAACTCGAAACAGAAATCGAGAACCTTTTAAAAACAACTATAAGAACCAGAACCGAAAAAATCACAAAGTACCATTTCCTGGAATACAGCCATGCATAATAATATTATATTTTCATGCAGATGTGCAATCAATGCGTAATCTATATATTATGTCCCACCCAGCGATAGAATTTTCATTAAATACTATTGATTGATATCCTCTTGTATAAACCAATATTGTTGTTTTCAATCAAATTTCTACCCTTCCAATATACATTATACTTATAAAATAATAATATACAGACTAACATAATATTTAACAAGTGGCCAATAATCTGACATGTGTCAGCAATCATAGATAAATAAACACTATATTAATACATAATTGATTTATATATTATAATATATTATACATTTACGGAAAATAGATAACTGTGTGGGTGTGTGTGTGTGTACGATAAATATAATATACGTAGATTTACCTTGCTGGAATCTGCAGGATTATCGCTCAGGTGCACGATGGGTCCTGGATGGGTGGGTCTGGTCCTAAAACAACAACAAAATAAACGCGATTTAGATTAAAACAACCTTGAACCGGTAATTGCGGGCGAGATGAGGGGAAAACGGGAGGAGCCAAACGGCGGTGGACGACAAGGGGGTAGGAGAAAGATGAGGTGCCACTGGTGAGGCGGTCGCGGGGGGGGGGGGGGGTCGAAATTAATTTCGAACATTCGGACTCTGGGGCCGATGTTGTGCGCCGAAATTTATTGCCGCTGCACTTAAATCCGGGACATATAATGGGATTATACGCGTACCGACGCTCATTTTCCGGTCCACAAATACCTACGGTTCGGGAGAGGGTCTAATACCGTAGTATATGAATGAGCGACGCGTTATTAACGACTGAAAAGGAAGTAAAAAAAAAAAAAAAAAACAAAAACAAAAAACAATATACACACCTTCCCGCGTCACCGTTAATGAGGAGGAATGCGCGTGTGGGGCCGCGTACATATATATAGGGCTGTTCATATATATATATATATATATGCACATCATACATGACTTATATTATAATATACTACACCGGTGGCTGAGCTCGGGGATGGAAAACGGCGTTATTTCCACTACACACCATCAACCGCGTTGTGCATACACTCCTAAAACCCGCTACCGACACCCCCGAACGTCGCGGCCGTTTCGAGATAAACCTTATATTATTATTATATATACGCTAATTCTAAACGCATTATGATTTTGGTTATAATTTATAACCCAACTGTAACACGCCCATCGCTCTATATAAACGAACTATTATAATATTATATAGCGTGATCATGCTATAACGGTATGCCTATTTATACATTTCATCCATAGATAATAGAAGAATGGATAGGCAATGCAACCTTATCACGCGGGAATTATATTTGAAGTACACATATACATATACAACATAACATATAAAAGTCCACTTGAGGGAGTGAGAGATCGCCTCTCTCTCTTCCCCATTAAAAACCGCGACCTCTTGCGTTGTATGCATTAACATGGCCAATCCATTCTTCTATTATCTATGATTTCATCTGCCTAGCTGTTGCAGTCGTCGAGTACATTCATAGGCCTATAAACTAATGGACAGCGCTTAGAGAGAGAAGTCAGGGGTACGATATAGAGTGAGCGAGAAAAGAAACAAAGTAATAATTTAAAGTGTCGCTACTGCCAGATAAAAAATTGTGTTACAATAAAATCTACCAATTGTTAAATTTAATTGTTAACATAATAACTGATCTGTGGTTACCAAACTTGTGGGTCTATGGACGATACTATGTTGGATACTATCTATTTATATTATAGATATATTTATGGTTGATAAAGAAAATGGAAAAAAAAGTGAAGTATTTCCTCCGTGATTACTACTCTATGTTCTTTCTCTCTTTGTTCTTTTTCTTTCTTTCTCAGTTATATGATTCCCTAGCATTGAAGGCAGGGTGGAGTGCAATGCGCTGTCCAATAGTTTATAGGTCTATCATAATATTATAATAATATGTATTGTATTACGATGTATAAGTCTTTTCACTTTCTGTATATTTCAAACAGGATGTAATAGATAGAACTGACTTTTGGAATAACTTTTGTTCTAATTAATATTAAAGATTTTTTTTTTAACTATAATTTATAGTCACTTGCGCTACACATATATTATATAAAAAATTATTTTTATTTTTTAACACTGAAAATAAAAAATTTAAATTTGATTTAAATTTTTTGGATAAATTCAAAATAGCCAATTTGTGAATCTGATTATAAGAACAATTTTGATAGCAAAACATTTATCTAAGTCAAGTAGTTTATTTTTTAGAATTTTTTAAAATATAAATATTTTTTTGATCAAATGAATTTGTAACGTACCTGATAACTTTTTTCGAAGAAACTTATTTCTTAAATTATTTACTAGGTAATCATATAATATTAACAATTTTTGTCATACGTTTAAGTAGCATCGTTTTTTTTCCGTCAGGTCTTTCTGTTACACCTTGTATATATATATATATATAGGTAGGTTCCCGACATTTAAAATATTTGCACGTTTATAACGGCCCGATAACGATCGCCGCGTGGATCCACCTGGATAAAACGTATATGCGAATATTATTATACGACTCGTATAGTTTCTCTGTGCAGTGTAATATAATATTTTCTGACACATTTTATACGCTTTGCACGGTTTTTTTTTTTATTATTATTTATTTTACCGCATTACATCATCTCGCTGGTTTTGTACGGTATTTATAAAAACTTTGTTGCGCGCATAAACTTTTGTCAAAGAAGAATACGTTGTTTCTACCACTGTTATTGTCTATACGCCATTACTACCAAAACTACGCTATACATGTATTACCGCCACTACTACGACTAGTAGTCACTACCACTTCGACTCCTACGCGGTTTACACAATAGTGGTATGCGAACGTTAAGAATTCGTTTAAAGTTGTACACACATAATATATACATATAGAACGTTTGAAAAGTTTAAGAGTAACAAAAACAACCGACCATTTTGTAGTTCATAAATCGTTTTTTTATTTATGTGTATGGTTAGTAAATCTACCGTCGGTTTTTGCGGCGGCGAGGACTCGCATTAATAGTGATGGGACTACTATACCGGGGACGCGCGGTCGAAGTGCAAACCCTATTCTGACAGTTTCGTAAAAGGGTGTGCTTAAGGAGGTCGTATATACCTACCGTCGGTGATTATTTAAAACCAGCAACGCTAAAGAACAAATAAACTCATAGACGGGTTTGCGCAGACGTTTATTATAAACGGTCTATATAGATATATATTAAATAATATATACGCTGCTGCTGCGCACTGAGAACAATACCGTGTAGGACCTACACTGTAGGTACTATTATAATAATATAATATATCGCGTTCAATGCTCGTTGATTCGAAAGTTGTCACACGTCATTACTCGTTGTGGATTTTAATATGCCCACAGCACCGTATCGGCTAAAACTAATATACGACCAACATGAACGATATATGGGTTATAGGTATGTTATATATTGCACGTGATCCGAATAAAATAAATTATATACGGGATGGAATAATATTCATGGACCGACTTGCAGGAGGAGTGGACCGTCGTCGTCATCGGAAACGGTTGCCTCATTCGCAGATACCCAGTGCAGTCTCAAAAAAGATTATGGGTACACGCCTTAATCATTGTAAAAAATAACGTGGGGGCCGGGGGGCTACGCCTAACCTGCGTATCACGATTTTCGTTAAGGGTACATGCATAAATATACAATTAGGAGGTGGGTACACGCCGTGTACCCTCCACTACACCACTGCAGGTACCTATCCAGCACGCTGCTCGGCGTGTAAGATCATAGAATATGTATGATAATTTATCATCGGCCTTGCGATAACAATATACATTATAGATTTAGTCCATCGATTCATTGCTGCAGGTGCTGCAGTAATTCGTTCTGATGGCAAGTCACCACGACACTGCAGAGTTGTAAATAAACTACCACTACGCAAAAACGCGTGTGCGAGAGGTGTGTAACCTAACCTATACTCGAGTGACGCACGACGTAAAAAACCTTATTTATACAAGACTAGATAATAATGCAGTAAATAGCATAATATAGTAGGTAGGTATAATAGTGAATGTCTGCAGAGGCGTATATACTGCAGCCACACATTTTATAGAGAACCGTGGTATTTTATCACGCGGAGTCATTGTTATTTTTTAATTTAATCCCTGCAGTGCAACCGTCATTGAAAGAATTTCTCGACGGACGTATAATAGAAAAACCTAACGAAAACCCCGTTGAAACGAATGCCAGCTATAGTACCTACATAGCTGCTAAGCTTCTGCCTTAATTTTATATGTGATTACAGTATATAATATGTATTGATATCAGTTCAAGAACCAAGAGACGAGTGGTGTAAACACAATATAACGAGTTGAATAATTTAAAACGAAATTAATACTATACCTATACACGGGTACATAGGACGACAGGTATTATGCATTTCAAACGAGCGCAGAGAGACGTTTCGTCTCGGATTAATTCCTGCAGAGTGTCGAACAGTATAATTGAATATAAAAGGGAAATGTAACTTAATTCGTTAAAAATGCGTTTAAACATTTCAACTCCGAATAATACGTTGGAAATTAAACTGACTATAGTGACGAGGCAGTCTCTGACAAAAGACGATTGTAATTAAAAAAAATTTTTAAAATACAATACACACATCCAAGTTGCGTCCAAGTCGCGCAATAATTTGATTCAATACGCTCGGTTACGATGTTATATAGTCGGCGGGTTATCTAGACTTTACGAGTTCGCGCGACTTGATACAACCGAAAAAAGGCAATGTTTTTTATTCGAAAAAAAACTACGTAGATACGTTTACGATATGACAATGACATTATTATTATTATGATGTAGATACATTGGCGCAACTAGGGGGGGTCTAGGGGCTTAGCCCCCCCACAAATATCCCTTATTGATTTAAATATAAGCCCCCTATGGGTTATTTTAGATAAATAGTTACGCGGTACCTACAACATTATAATAATAAAATATAATATTATTATGATATCGGTCACCGTTTGAATACCATCCACCGCATTGAGCGGAGGGGTGTAAGTCGGAAAACGCGTAGGGTGGGTAATACATCTAATATAATATATACGACATATAGACTTGTGCGGGTCCGTCGGAAAGGTGGCACTTGGCGAATCCAAAACATTGTCGACTGCGACTGCTCCGGAAAATCGGCAGGTGAGACGTGGTAGGTGCACGTGGCCCGCATGGTACGAGTCTAAAATATAGTCTATTTACGTATACATTTTTAAGCTCGTTTTTAAGGCACGTGAAATCTAAATCCTATAACCACCACCACCACCACCACCGTTCAGTGGCATAGATATGATTTCTGAAAGGGGGGGGGGGGGCGGGGATAAAAAAAAAACGACATAGGTAAATGGGAAAATCTCCAACCACTCAAAACTTTTTACTTTGGTAGTAAAATATTTTACAATAAGGAACAATGAATATAATTTGAATTGATTCAAAATTCATATCAAACACAACATGGATGATTATTCACTCCAAAGCCAATGGGGGTGTCTGACACCCACGCCCCCCCCCCCTTGTATACGCCACTATCACAATGTTGACGTGTGTCTCTGTACATGTTGTGGTTAAACTACACAGGTGCGTTATATAGAACCTATATTAGGCCATTTAGCGAAATTGAAAATTGAACTGCACACGTACTCGCGGCCGGTGTAGTACACGGGTGCTAAATCGTAAGTTGTTGTCCCGAAGCAAACACGAGCGGGTCGGCCCCACAATTATTATACCACACGTACTGCATACGACATTACCTAACCAACGTTGGACCGTAATTAATGCGATTGATACGGTCCAGGCTATATAGAGGTGTGCGGGGTGATTCATTTAACGCAAGACCCTCACGTTTTCAGTGAACGACGATAACGTTTTTGGAAATAATTCTGTCACATGACTTTAAGTCGTTAAAATACATATTTTTAATACAACATTTTTACTATTTTTTTGTCTAAAGTAATTTACTCTTTTGAAAGACAACATACATTATGAATTTCATATTTCACAGCAGAATATCGCTACGAATATTTCGAACTATAAAAATCATATTTCGGACGTGTCACAAGTAAATGATGGTAGTTATAAGTATTTTAAGTTTAGATGACCGGAGTGGACCAACATTTTCGGGGTACCTAACCTACCCCTATAGCTGGTACCCAATTCACTCCAAACTTTAAATACTTATAATTCATAGACTACTCGTACACAATTCTATTTTTACGTTTTACTCCAAAAATGATTCATCATCTTCGAATATTGAATTAAAAATGCACGCTACTGTAAATTTAAAACTGCTGATAACGATAAAAATAGTGAAAAATATGCTTTTTAAAAATGTTTTAACGACTTGTAATGTGGTAAAAAATGTTTTGAAAAACATTTAGAGTTAATGAAAAAATGAGTGTCTTACAATTAAATGGATTACCCGATATTAAAGTGTCGCAGTCATTTGAAACTGAGGGCCATGACAAACGTGAAGCGCCCCTCTGCACGTGCACATGACCCACAGACACACTTCAAAGTTCGCGTAGCTACGTGTTTGCAACGACCGATAGAGCTACCACGAAACTGTTTGATTACATTATAATTCATATAAATATTATTAAATATTCACACATCGCATACATATTATATATAATATATATCTATATATCCACATAATATTATAATAACAGTATCGTCTATTGTTTGTTCGCGATTTTGCACGATGAATATTGATGAATTATGATGTTATAATGTCGCGAGACGTCGTCATATTATTATTATTATTATTATTATAGTGATTACACGATAATAATGTAGGTAGATGGTTACGCTTTGAATTTGGACGAAACGAAAATAAAAATAAACGACAAGCGTAATTGTAATGTTGTAAGAGATGTCGTGCACATCGGATACATATTATTATATATGTATGTTATACATTTAGAGCGCAGATTTTTATGAAATTACATATTTTTCCTTTTCAAATTGTTGGGATTTGTGTCAGTAATCTTTACAAATCGTAGCAGTTCGAAGTTGATGGCGAATTTTTTTTGCATATTACTGCATACATCCAACGGTTACTGCATATTTCTGTATATTTTGACATAATTCAAAATGTATTGAAGCGAAAATTAAAAAAAAAATGTATAAAATAATATTTATTCAAGCGTAAAATGTAATATTATTAATACATTTTGTAGGCACTAAGTGATAATATTCATTTTAATAATATTGAATAATAAATTATAAAATTATAAATTATTTTTTGTCTGTTAAGTTATAGATAGGTAGGCACCTATCTATAGTTATAATTACAAGTTATTTAATCTGTTTTATATGGCATATTTCGACACTTTTTAGTGCATATAAATCCACGCTCTAAAATTATATAATGATAATATGATATAGATAATAATATTATACGAATAATCATTGCAGTGTTATAGTTTCGACGAAGACTTTCGTACAAAATGATTTGGGTGTGATGTCTGAACGTCTGAGACGAACCAAAATATGATTGCCTATTTGCCGTTTTAAATCGAGGGTTGTAAATAGAAATAAAATTGAACAACGCCGCCGATTATTATATTTATCAATCAGTTTTTCTTTGCACACGCCATGTCACCACGTGGCGATATATTATATATTTATATCCAATAATAGTATGTAATACGACCGTCCTGCCCTCCGTTGTTTATTAATGTGTTTATTTCTTAATAGTATTTAACGGTCGATTACTTACAGATGTGAGTAACAGTTCCGGATTAGGGTCGTCAATTGAAAATTTTTTTTTTACGGAGAAAGGGACGTGAGATTTTACATATAGTAAAATATGACTGCATACACGTCATAATATAAGCAGGTTTGCTCAAGTTGTTTTAATTAAAACCAGTATTGATTTATTTCCTTAAAATTTATTCAATTTATTAATTCCCACTATAGGTGTAGGTATATGCTGTACTTATAGTGTACCTATATGCTGGTTTTATTGATAAACGTGTTAAACGCGTTAAAATGTCATAGGTTTAGCATATAGTCAGTGTGTAAATGTACTCCGTATAATATTAAACATTATATTTTCCATAAACATAAAACCATTGAGAATTGTCACAAAATGTAATAAATAGTTTTGTGTTTTTTCCCGTGAGAAAAATAAAAATAATTAGTCAAGTGTTGTAGATAGCCATTCTTTGAAGTAATAAAATGAGAAATTTATAATTTCCGTGATAATGTTGACATCACCATTTTCTTTTTTTTTTATAGCTGCACGCACTAGAAAAGCGGCAGCATTTAAATTGCATACGAAAAAACACTAAAACGCACTAAGGTTCTTTTTCACGAGGTCTTTACCGTAGAGGGTTAGAAACATTTTGTTTTATATTGGAAAGGGCAAAAATTGCAGTGCGAGTATAGGATGCCAATTTTAAACTTCCATTTTATTTTTATTACCTATTATTTAAGTGAAAATAATAATATACAGTTGTTCTAATATTTTCGATTTAAAATGTCTGATCTGTCAAAAAAAAAAAAAACAACAATTTACCGGCAATTTAAACCCCGTTGTAGAATGTATATAGTCATCTAGATAAAAATGAATTGTTCATATCCATCAAGTACCTACCAATATAACCTCGTGCCTATAACTACAACGATTTTAGAAAGAATTCAAATTTATATCATGTACTTGTTGTGCTAGATTTTTAATAGTTCCGGTAAATGTACCAAGTGATGTTACGACTTGAACACAATATCAATGAATCGTGTTATAATACACCTGAGAATAGTCTGCAGTACTCTGTATAGTACTACTGCAACAGCCAAGTATTCCAATTCAAAACCATGCATATAAATTGCAAGACGTAGCCCCTTATAATAGTGTACACATTACCGTAGTTATATTATTAATAAAAACAAATCTTTGTATTAAATTTTCATCAGCTCCTCGTTCCGCTCGGTTATAATTTTATGGAGTCCTCTTCTTTTATCGCACATATACCGTGAAGGTATTTTACGCTCACGAAGACGATCCCGAGGAGTCTTATATCGATCTTTGTCATCGGAATTACATGGTTATATATCTTTTACGGCGATTTAATGTTTTTGATTTGAGTGGGGGGTCGTAAAAACAACGTTAATCACTCGGTGTACAAATTTAACGAGTTTGACGCGGAGTCTGAATAATAATAATAATAATAGCCTCTATAATATACAATAATATCAAAGAGTAAAATAATAATAATAATAAAAATATATACTAATGACGACATAATATTATTATAATATTATAATGATATACGAGATACGAGAGAGAGAGAGAGAGAGAGAGAGAGAGAGAGAGAGAGAGAGAGAGAGAGAGAGACGGAAACGAGTAAAAATAAATGGATTTCAGTTTCGACGTTTTGGCGGAATTTTAAGAGCTTGCAAAAACCGCATTGCAATCGCAATTTCGGACGTCATTAACTACATACACGACGGCAGAAACGACGGGGCTGACGTCCTTGTTACCGGTGGCCGGGGTCTATCACGGTAAACTTTTGCCAAGTCGACGGGTTTAACTGCTGATTGCGGCAACAATAATTATTATAATGATACTATAGTGTTTTTACCGACCTATGTTAAATTATAATATAATAATACGTACATCGTGCGGGACACGTAAAATTCATCAATATGGCTAGTTCGGGGCAACGCGTTGGTGTGGTATATTATAAATTAGAATATGTTTTGTATATAATATTACATGATGCAGGGCTTATAATATTATTATGTATACGTACACCATGATATGCCCTACTGTATATTATACGCATATTACACGTGTGCGGAAGGTTTCTCGTCACGTCCGTACCCGTCAACAACAACTCTGTTCTGATTATTAATATCTACAGCATGGCTTAATTATACAAGGTTATTGCACATAGCCTATATTTTTATCAAACAAAAATAAAATGGCAGCGTAAGGGTACAGTCCGTGTCTCATTACATATCATAGTGTGACCAGACGATGGGTCGTCTCCTTATACGCTGCCATTTTAATTGCTTAACGTGATAAAATGTTATAGCGGGGGTACCTACTATTGCAATAACCTTGTATATTTAAGCCATGAGATCTACAGTATCAAATATCCTGAAACTCGATTGACGCATTTTGTATTTTTCTGTTTATCTAAAATCGAAATTAGAATTGTATTTGTACGTGTTGCACTGTTGCCTACCAATAAAAAAATAAATTAATGTTGAGTCCACATTGAGGACAATTTATAATTATATTAGTGGAATTACTAATTTCCATTGGATGATTGCAATTAGGTAGTAAACAACCTAGCCGGGGGGATTGGCATACACATACTTACCAACGTCTGATATTGAAAGTCTGCCAGGTCGCGGATACTAAAGCTCAGTAGGCATTGATGTAAAATACCCTGTGTTTTCATGTCAATAAACGATGGGGGTCACAGGAGAAGTAATTCCTACTCTGATCCTCGATATCACGCAAAAAAAAAAGAAGGTAGTAAACAACCTATGACGAGCAAATGCATAAGCTCGGCTCCGATGATTATTTCCGATAAAATCGCGTATATAGAAAACACGGTCTGAAAGTAACAAATCATAGTAAAAAGTGTACAAAATCAAAAGACCCCCCCCCGGAAATCACGATTAAAAAACACAAACATAGATGATGATAAATTAACATAATATTTTATAATAGTCTATTTTTGTTTTCAGCTGCTTCCCTCCCAATGGTTCTCGGGTCACCTGTTTTTACATACCTATCTTATCTAATATAATAAGTAGAATAACAAACAGCTTACCCGTAGTTGAAAAAAAAAATCAAAGTCATTAAAATATTATACTTAGGTATATTAGGCACTATACCTATAATATCGAATTTTCAATTAAAACTGATTATAATAAAACAAAAACGAAAAAGAAAAACACATTTTTGAAAGATGACGATATCGCGTGTTGTCCCCTGGACAATTCTAGACGAATCTCTGTAGGCATTAATTTATAACTTTTAGTCGAAATAAGCTCCTAGGCACCAACCACACGCGTTAAATTATTTAATTGAAAATGATGTACGTGTAGGTTTACACGTTCACTTAGTCATTATAATAATAATATTATTTAAACAAGGCGTTAATTAAATTTTACAACGCACTCTGCACACAGTCACGTTATTACGTCCACCTATAATAATTACATTATGATATATTATATCGTAATAGGCACAAATATCGGATCACGATACACTGGCCTACTCATTTTCGGGAGTTTGGGGGAGGGGGAATCGAAATACAGAAAACCGATCAGTGCACTGCGAAAAATTAACAGGATTTGGGTTTCACGAGACGAGGAAAAACGACATAGAAGTTTATGCATATATAATATAAAAATACTATGGTCCAGATGATGTCAAATATATAAACAAATTGTACGTTTAATTATTTATAAGTTGTATGAACCCGGATTTTGTTTAGGTAGAGTAAAATTGAAATTTAGTTTTAATTTATGCATTGGCAATTCGAGTGTACGACGCAGGTATATACCTACAAATTTTGCATTTTCATTTTACTATTGTTTTTTTTTTTTTTACAATGCTGCGTTTTTGTTTATATTGAGCATATGTTTATGCTTTCGAATATTTTTGAACAAGTTTTTAATTAAAACAAATATTTAAAAGCCAAATAGGAGAGAGTTATTAAATTTAAAAGTTATTTTTCATAGAATACAATGTTTAGAATTGTGTTTAAATGATGTTTATTTTACAATTTACACAATAATATTTATTAATGTTCATCTATTGAAATCGGTACAATAAAATAAATATTTATTACGAATTATAAGTCATATCTACCTACATATACGAACATCGTGTAACTAATTTTTGGTGAATTTCCTGATCAGCCTGACCACGTTAGGTAGGTAACTAAAATACAAATACGAACGAGATGTCGTATTGATTATTTTATAAATTTAAAATACAGCCACACAAGTTTACAAAAATGAAAAAACAATAATATATTTTTCCGACCGTAAAATGTTTATTGTCATTATTTTTGTTTTTATTTTATATTTATTTGTCGTGCCTTATAGTATATAATATACATTATATACGTACATGGCAAGTAAAGGGTAATGAAAAGCCAAGAAGCATGCGGAAAACGTTTGGATTTTCCACACCGCTAAGCATATCACTTTTTATGGGTTTCAATTATCCACCGAGAGACTTCATTTCACCCAGGCCTAAGATATACCGATTCGAGGATATCACGTAACTTATAAGATATACATATATACATGCATAATACACATACATGCGGAATATGTCGAGTGCAATGAAATAAAGTTAACGTTTCGGTATAGAAGTGTAGTTGCGCCGGGGGGGGGGGGGGAGTAAGGGTTAAGGCGGTGGTTGGCTAATGGCGTAGTGGTCTAGTGATGGCAGTTTTTAATAACATTATATCGAATAACTTTGTTAGCGAACAACATAATATATGTAGAACATTGCCACTTATGAAATACTATACTCGCCACTCCTAAATTATTATAAAGGCTAAACTTGTTAAACATATTTTATACAGCGCATAATTACAGCACCGAGTCTTATTTTTGTGCCGCACCAAAGGCCTGGACCGTAAATACCTACCTACCTGCGTAAAACGTGTTTTACCGACCTATATAATTTGTTTATCAAAGTCGTTGAAATATTATAACAGAGTGCCTAAATAATATAAAGCTTTCGGTAACGAGAATACAAAGCTTTCAGTAACGTACGGAGCAATAACAGTTTTTAGTACACAGTAAAAAGGTTTGATGGAAATATGGGGTATGAAAATAAAAAAAAAAATGAAATAAATATAGGAAAACTTTTAAAATGTCTGCGCGTCTATTCGTTGAAAGAATAACAAGAAATGCTGATATAGTGTATCTATATGTGAGAGAATATTAAATATACAAAACTTGTCTAATACGTTAAGTGTTAAAAATATAGTTTATTCAAAAAGAAAGTTTTCGAATTCGTGGATGTGTGTGTAAAAAGAAAGAACCTGTTCACACAGTAGGTAAACAAAAATATTGTTTTACTTTATTTATTTATTAACTTTGTTGGTACGTTTGATGTATCTCATATTGACATAATATATTATATATAATATTATGGTATATGTCTACAAATAAAGAATTGAAATGAAAATAAACTCTGTATTAAGGTCAAAAAAGTAAAATATAAATTAAGTTTATTATGTACTTGTTATAGTGTGAACGGCCATTTATCATAAGTCAACAACCAATTCTATGGAGAACTTATAAAATTAACACTCTGCAGTCTACATAGAGTATTGTTTGTGAACTAGTGTGGAGAACTGTAAGTCGTATATTGATTAGAGAAATTTATATGGTAAAGCAGTAAAATAATAATTGTGTTCAGCATTGTTGTTGAAATGATATGATGATTTATCATTTTAATTCAAACTATAATATAAATAAATATTATACATTATGCGTTTGCAAGTCACAATAAGTAAATAATAAATAAAAAAAAAGTATTTGATTCTATTGCATTTACTAAAGTACTTATCACTTAATCGTTATATATTTTCAATAAAATTTCCATAGAGAAAAAAATTAATTAAAATTCATATCAGTGTTTATTTAATTCGTGTATATATAGTAGCCGTTATAGAGTTTATTAAATATTCGTTAACTCTGAATTTAATTAAATCTATATTACTGTAATAATGTTATACCTACTCTACATATTATACTATCGTGATTTTTAAAATTAAATTGTTTTAATAATTAATTCAATATTGCGTAAATTATAAATGTAAATACAAAGTTACGATTTCAATTTTAGTTAAAAAAAAGAGCATATTATGGTAAAAATAAAAATGTACAGTTAAATGGGTTATGTAATACAATTATTTTGGAATTGTTTTTTTTATTATTAAATAACAGAATAATTTTTTGAAACACGTTTAAACATTTCTGAACTCTAACTATCTGTATTCTTTCTTTTCAAAATAAATTGTTGGTACTTTTCCCAAAAATTAAAAGATATCGCTCGACAATTTAACAATAATTTCAGCATTTGTTCATAAACTATATGTACTGAGTATTTGCAGAGTTAACCATAGAAGCTCTATGAGTTTAACCATATGTGACCAATTTTCAATCAATATATGGGGCTATAATGCGAAACTTTAGAAGCAATTACTCTGAAAGAGTTTTTTTGAAACAAAAATACAAAATAAGAGAACGCGTCGTTGTAAAACCTAATAGCTTTGCCGCTGCCACTCAGAATCTAAAATGTAATTTGTTAAGATTGAAACATGAATAGCTTCTAATATTTTTATGATTCTGTGTTCAGAGAAAAATACAATCGGTCACAGAGGTTGAGCGAAGTTTAACGACATTTATTGTTTGAACACCGATCCCAAGAGAAATACAACATAAAAAATAGACGGACGAAAAGTTATTTCCGCAAATCAGCGTATCAACTGACGGCCATACATTGACCATTTTCCAGATATAGGTTCATGACGTTTTGCCACTACTCAAACACAACACGACTGGCTTGTGACCTGACACGTCTAATTTGGTTTCGATTTCGAATTCAGCCTTTGTCGCTCAACACTCGACACTTTCACGTGGCATGCGACTTTTTCGTATATAACTACATCCGGGGACGAGAGGCATGCAGTTGCGGCGACAGTGCGACGGACGGGCCTAAAAAGATTTTCAAGTTTGAAATTATACTAGGAACAATGAAAACCGACACGGAGAATACAAAACACGAATGCTGATGTAAGACGAGAGCGACATCAAAAGCTGCAGACTGGAAAATATCACGTAACACTTAGAATCATATGAAATTCGCAGACCATAAAATAAATAATGAAACCGACAATAATGAGACAGCGTGCTGCAGTGCGCATGTGCAGCTTATTAACTGATATAAAACTATAAACCCATAAAAATAAATATGTTAGTGGGAGAGAAGGTTTGTGATTTTTTTTTCGTTTCGGAAGATTTCGGAATTGTAGCTGCACTTTTAAACGGGTAGAAAAAATTTTTCAGACGTCAATTAATAATAATAATAGTGTACATTTATAATCGTTTTGTCCGATCCTCTATTTTAATCAAATAGCCAATCGTCACCTCAGTACATTTTACTTCCTTCTGTTTTTGAACAATGACATTTCGTATTATGTCTCCAGGTGACTTTTTCATGTGCGTACGACATCAACAGATACTCGATACTCCAGCGAGAAACCTGCATTTTTCTTCTTCCGAAACACGGACATATTGTGTGTAAGTTCAAGATGGTTAAATAATGACGGAGATGCGAGGTAACCGGGATAAGACAGAAACGCATATTATATAATACTATATAATGAACCGATCAATCATCTCAAATCCCAATAGTTTATAGTGTGTACGTTGTACGTCAATATATAAGGACACCCTCGTACTCTACCCACACTGTGACGTACAGGACTCTAAAGTTTGTTTTAACAAAATTATGACTTTTCTTAAGTTAAATAATAATAATATGACAGTTGTGATGATTGACGTTCCAATTTACGATTTTCATATCAAGAGCGTAAAAATATTATAAATTGGATAAGTTTAAAAGTAAACCCATAACCAGACACTTTACGAACGCAATTGAACACGGTAATTTCTATTAATGCCAACAAAATTGTTCGATAAGTTATTCAAAAGTCATATATTATGTATGTATATATTGTATACTTTCTCAAAAATGCAAAAGCAATATATTATACAATAAGGTCTAACTATTTTAATTTTTTCATGTCAACTGAGGCATGTTAAGTTCATGTAACTTAAAGAGTTTATCCAGATAAAAATTAATAATTAATTGATATAAAAAAATATAAATAATTTTCACTTCGATACTATTTATAGAATTGAATGTAGTATGTACACAGATATTTAGATAATCTAACTAAAATTTAAAAGTTAAATTGTCATTAGTCTCATAAACATATTATTCGTTAAATTAAGTTATCACGTGTCTGTGTATATTAAAACTGCACATGCAAAAAACAATGTGATTTATATTTTATTGTGATAGGTATACGATCTATACATATTTTAAACATAAATATGTTTTTGGGCTGGATACACGTTTTTTGATTTCGTTGTCATGGTTACCTGCTAATTAACAAAAATATATTTACGATTCATAGATTTTACTTGATCTTACATTTTTTACTGAAGACAATATTTCGGAGGGGTCATAACATTTTGTTTTTTAAAGGAAACATTTGTATACGATTATAAGTTCTGTTAGGTGTGAAAGTTTTGGCGGCAATGACACCATCGGAAGTGGTGGATTAAGTGATGGTTCTATTATTTTATCAGTTTCAGTACCATCAGAAACGTGATACTTAAGGATTAGAAGCAGATGAACTGAAAATTTGATGACTCATTGAAGAGACGTATTGGACCAGGTGCTATCATGTTTATTAAAGGGTAGGAAAGGGAATAGGGATTTATAGGTGGTAAATAGAATAGTTATATGAGTGTTGTAGGAGTCAAAATTAGAATGTGCAAGTTTTTTTTTGTTTGAAGGAAGGGTATCTAGTTTTCTTCTTTGTTTCTGGCTCTACACTTTTCTGAGATTAGGGTACAAATATATGTGAAGAAGGTCTACCATTTTTGAAGTCGAAATTCAGTTGGAGAGTTCTAGAAGTGAGAAGTTTCTAGTAGATTAGATGATTGTATTGATGTGTTAAGTGAGTTAATATCTTCGTCGATATCTTTGGGAGACTGAAGCTTAATATATATTATATAGTTTTGTTTTTTGTGTTAAAATTAGTTGAAAAGTACTTTTGGCAAAGCAAGGATTAGTTATTTATTGTTAAACTATATATACTCTGTTTCAAAAGAGAATATACCGCTTTCACGCATGTCGAATGATTCGATTGGTGCGTCGGGAACCACGTGATCACGCTAACAATGTGAAATTGGTGGATAATGCGCGACGCCAAACATAAATAAAATTGGTCGCCGACCGGTAAAATCTTTGAAAAATAAATGAAAATGTTTTTAGTAGTATTATGGTGGAATAATGGGGGATAATGCAAATTTTAAAGTTTCAACCCACAAGATAGTTTTATTAAGAGCATCTGTTATTATAACCTTAGTTAAATTTGTAAATTGTTTTAGGAGCTATATTTTTCAAAAATATATTATTCTTTTATTATTTGTATTTATATGATTACATCAAAGTACACTGTAGGGATTTCGTAGCAAATAGAAAAAAAAATGTTATATACAAAGAGAGACTATACACCAGATTTGCCTTAAATAAAACGTAAAGTTCCTTTTCATCAAATATTTATATACTTATTCTTTTGAACACTCGTACAGTCGTACATTAAAGTAATGAGTTTGAGTCCGTGCACACTGTCGTCGCTATTATCAATGACATCAAGAGTCCTAAACTCATCGTCGACGTTTGTCGTTCATCATTCGCAATTTATATTGGTCATTTTATGTGAGACAAAAATCGAAATCTATTAAATCCACTCACACATTACATGCCATCGTAATCTCTCACTATGTTGTGTCGGCAATCGTTATGACAAACAAACAAACAACATAAACCGAAATGATGAAACCTCGACACAATAATAATAAAAAAAGATAATAGCACTTTCTCTCAGCTAAAATATAGATGGTGAGCAGTGTCGGAGAGTATATGAAACAGTGAGAGAGAGGAGGGAGGGCGATTGAGTAAGAGAGGGACACAAAAACTGTACGTCCATAAAGAAAACCTCTTTTGCCGGAAAAAACACTGCTGAGGGGTAAAAAAAAATAAATAAATGGAAGTCCATCCCCAAGCACAAAACGACCGTATGGTTTCTTTTTTCTTTTATGTATTTTTTTCTTTTTTTTTTTGTTCACATACATGACAGAATAAATAATGAAATCCATCCGTCCCGCTGTGTTATCAAACCGTCATTTCTCACACAAGTCTGGAACGGAGAAAAAGCAAGAAATGCGGTTCCGGAGGAATGCGATCTGCGGAGTACGAGCGATCGTGGTGGATGGGAATGGGTAGTCGGGTAAAAGACAAATGGCATCGTGAACAATTTCGCGTGGCGAACGACACCGAAACGTCGCACCCTGCATGTAGTGTGAGTTCCCTCGCCCCCCCCCCCCCCACCCCACCTCCAACGTAAGTTTATATGTAATAATATGTTGCGAGTGATACACGGACGATGTGTCAACGGTTTGGCACGTTGTACATAATATAGCATTCTTGGGTTAAAAATTAGAAACTTCAACTTTTATTTATTTATCATATTCGCTATATTAAGCGTACTTAATACCTTGGTAGGTTATATTTTACTTATACCGTTGTAGCTATAATGGTGAGATCAGGGCTACTGTTAGGGAGGGGCTTTCGGGGCCCATGTCCAGGGCTTCGCGGATTGAGAGGCCTCGCACATGGAAGTCAAACTTTCTTTTATTATTATTAAATTTGAATTATAAATACTTATAAAAAAAAACTTTACTATGTATTTTTTATATTTTTAAACTGATATAACATTGTGTTAGGGCCCTTGTATTACATTTTCAAGCTTTTTAACCCAACGAATACAATTTTATTGATATTTACAGAAAAAAAAACCATTGGGGATATACGCACAACTTTTTTTTTAATTTGCTCTAACAACAACTTACGAGGAACCTTGTATTACAATTCCAAGCTTTTTGAAACTGCCAAAAATGTTTTATCGACATTAATTTAAAAAATAATAATCATAATAATCGAAAATTTTATATACCTATAAATAGTTCAACATGAGTCATAATATGTTTAAAATGTTATGGTGTATAGAAAATGCCGATATAAACATTCAGTAAAAGTATGTATCAGTCATGTATCTACGGTTATTTTTTTCAGATTTAAACCAAAATCGATTTTGTGAAAAAATTCCCGGTTTTCCTTATTTTTTTTTTTTTTTTTTGTTTTTCCCGGTGCTTTGAAAACTAATGGTAATTTAAACCTCCTTAATACACCAACTAGATTTACTTTCCCTCTGGAAAAAATACTGAAGTAGAAAAACGAAGCGCTAATTTCACTATTTATCGAGCATATAGACACACAAAAATAAATTAACACATATTATAGTAAAATCATTACATTCATCGTTTAGCACTATAGAATTTGAAATTATAATTATAATAAAAAGTTTTATTTATATTTTAGTATTTAAGCAGAGGGCGAAGACTAGGAGGGCCTCGCAATAATATTTTGCCCAGGGATTTGTAAGTCCTAAGAGCGGCCCTGGATGAGATATAGAATCTATACATTATATCTGATGAAGTTATAACTTATAATATTTGAATTACATTTGAACGCGTAAAAGCTTCGTAGCTACATATACAGGAATCATTCTCGTTATACGAAAATCATGCGCGCAGAGTGTAGACTGACTATCGCGAGGTTATTGTTTAACCAATTCAATTTCGAGAGTTAAACACAACTATAAGCAACAGCATAATATTAAACCAGGCGTTCAAAAAGTTTGGAAACTAAGATAACGCGATGCACACGTGTTATCGAAACGGAACAATTTCTTACGTATATTATAGGTACCTATATGGCTATATATGAGTATAACATAAAAACACAGTATATACCTATATATAAACAGTATCGCTCGTGATCTATAACTGTGGATTCAAATTCGTCCATGTTATCGGTAGGTTATACATGTTATAGGTAGGTATATTATACTTAAACTAATTAAAATCTATAATATACCCTAAACGGTTAGGCCAAACGGCGACAAACCGATTTTGATTATTTTCAAATGATTTTCTCTCAAACTGTTCCATAAAAAATTAAATAATGTTGAAAACATTATTAATAAGCTTACAACATAAACTATTCGCTAAACATGATGAGAGTTGAAATTTAAAAATGGTCTAAATTTATAATACTAGTATAGGTGGATGTATAGTTATCTCTCTAGAACTATAATTATCCCCGGGAAACTGCAGAATCATAATATTTGTTCTTTGAAAATTCCTATTATTATAATTTTATACTTTATAAACAATTAGGTATGGCACTATTACACTATAATATATAGTTAGATAATACAAGTAACGAGGATTATTCCAGCGACATTTTTTCCCTATGTATTATAATAATGATATATAATTTTTATTTTAATGAAAAAAAGAAGAAAAATGCTTTGAAAAAAAATCCCGGGACAAAGTTAAAAGGCATTTTACAGTTTCCCCTCAAAAATAACCTTTTCAAACATATTTAAAATTTTAAAACGTGATCTCACTTTTACTTGTTTTCCGTTTTCATCCTGCATACGCCCGTTGTATGTGGGGGTTTGAAGTTGTTGCTTAACTGCATAAATTATACTATTATCACTAGATCGTCAAAACAAAAACGAGAATTTAATTCAGCGACATATATATTATCGTCGACACATTTTTAACCATGTACGGAAAAACTGCTAACCTAGTGACAAAACATTTCAAGATTTCTAAATACGCGTGGAGGTAAAAAAATTCATTAGTTTGCTGTCTATTTTCTAAACATGTGAAATATTTTATACCACATAGATATTAACCAATCATATCATCCATCTACTTTGAACAGTTCAGTCACATTCTTTTACACTACACTTTATCACTCAAGACAATCGTAAGAGCTTTTCTGATAAGATAATAATCGATGTCTACGCGTATATTATATTCTTATAGAAATGTGTTGACCGTGACCTTTCATCAACATATAGGTACGTGTAATATGTATACGATACATATAATTCTGTCTTAATGTATATGCTTTCAAAAAATCAGAAATTCGATACATTATATACGAACAATAAATAAATAAACAGATATAATAATGGTATCGTTGGACGCGTGTATACAATAATATATACAGGGTGTAACAGATAGAACTGGCTTTTGAAATAACTTTTGTTCTAATCAATTTTTTATTTTTTTTATATATATATGATTTATAGTCATTTACGTTACACAAATATTGTACAAACAATTATTTTTATTTTTTAACACTGAAATAAAAAAATTTAAAATTTGATTTAAATTTTTTTGGATATATTCCAAATAGCCAATTCGTGAATCTGCTTATAAGAACAATTTTTATAGTGAAAATTTGGAACGTAATAACTTTTTTCAAAATATTTTTAGAGTATATTTCTTAAATTATTCACTAATCATAAAATTTTAACAACTTTCGTCATACGTTTAAGTAGCATCGTTTTTTTTCATCAGGTCTCTCTGTGACACCTTGTATAGGACGCAGGTACAGCTATTTTATTATAACTAGTAGGTACATATATAATATTTGTATATTATTATTAGGCGTCATTTTTACTTGTTGACGTATTCGTTTCGATTTATTTGCCAGAAGACTAACATATTATTATTATAATAACATTGCAACTGAATACATACGGTAATCACAGGATCCGTAAGGGGAAAAAAAAATTCGAGCAAAGGACATATTATTATAATATTATTCCATATAGATATTATATGTCGCGAGCGTATTCCTCCGATTGGCCTTTTCGCGGTCGGTCGGTGGTTTCGGCCATATTATTAGAATATCTACTTCTCTATATTATACGCTCGTGAGATAAAAAGAAACGGTCGATCCGGTCTCACGGGATGGCTGGGGACGATGAAATGAGGTTGCGAAAGTCATCCGGCCTCGAACAAATGCGCATACATAACGGCGGCGGCTTCACAATAACACTTTTCCGGCGGTGCCGTTGCTGGTTATCTCCGAGAGATGATGCGCCCTCGTGCTCTAATGGAGAATATAACTTCTGTATCGCGATCACGGCAGTTTTTATGGGGTTGGTTGGTGTACACTCTAAATAAGAGAATTTTCTCATTTTATTTAAATCCGACATTTTCGTGTAGTAGGGCGGATCGCGTCGATAACGCGCCGGCAGAAATTCAATGTGAAAAAATAAAAACATTGTCGACGACCGAAGTTATTAAAATTAAAATAAAAACGAGATATTATTTTTAATTGACTTTGTTCGCTTGCCTCGGCTCATTAAGGCATTTTATTTTTTTTATTTTTTTTTTTTTATGACCCGACTGTACATAACATTATATTTCACACTGTTGTTTGAAAACATTATCTTCGAATAACCCAGTGAAATCCTCGTTATAAACACACAATGTCAGAATCGAGAAGACAAAAATGAAAATAAGAAAATCTTACAAGATAATATAATATATTATATTCGGTCAAATAATTTCGCTTTTGTTGTTCACGTTAAAGAGAAGGTACAAAGACCTAGGACTACATTCTTAGAATTCGTAGCCTCGAGCAAATCGTCTCCAAAGGATCTCTATAAGGGACCCGTTTGTACTGCATTTTCAACAACAGACAACATAATTAGTTTTCAAATAATAGCTATTGAAATTTGAATGGCTTTAAAAACAAAAATATTAGTCGTTCAGATTTTTATTGCTACCCCAGACAAAATAAACCCCAATCATGACGTGTAAACATTTGAGTTTATTTTATGAGCTTTTATCGTAAAATTAAACCATCACATAAAAATATCTAATAACGCATATATACCGATACAATACTCGACACTTACTTTTTCGTTATTCCTCCCAACCACCCCACCACCACCATACGAAACGAGCTCGATGAAATATCTATAAATCATAGAAAATTTAATTATACGTTCACGTGTGCTTTGTGGATATATTCTCTATGTAATTAAATACATAATATATTATATATTAGCTGTTGATAAGAGACGCTATCAAAACACTATAAGTTCGTACCCACAAACACTATAATAATATTATATATATATATCGTATAATATACGTATATGTATTATATTATAGTGTTGTGTGTCATAGAATAGGCTTAACGAGAGATAAATAGAAGAGAAGGGTAATATTGTATACGTATATATTACGGCCTGAGCAGGAATATTATTAATTGGCCAACGAGGTATACGGACAATAATGAAGATTGATGTGGGAGTGACGTTACACGATGAAACAATAATATAACTATGGTATAAGCGCCGACCGGAGATTTTTAAGGTGGTATGGTAAATGATGGACGCGCGTTGTAGGTATATAGTGGAACGGCACAGGAGGAAGCAGAGGACGTGGAAATACTCGGGAAATGGGTTTAATGAATTACGACTTTAATTACACGGACAATAATGCCTTAGCTATACCACCCCCGGAGTCGGAGACTTGAATAGTTTTGAAATAACTCGATCCCGCCGTGTACGCGAGTACATAATATATACATTATAATACGATGATGAATAACCCAGATAGCAGATTTTCTTGATAAGCCTCTTAATGCTCTTGACTTGACTATGGGATCATACGTAATAATAATAATAATACATAAGAAGGATAATGTATAGGAAATGGTTAATGTTTTCATATACTTCGTTCGTTCGCAAACACAGTCAACGGTGCAAAAAAATCCGTTTATATTTTAATAGATAAAATACGCAATAAATATGGTACGCGAAAACATAATTGTAATATAGCTTTGTTAAAACAATCAAAATACGCTGTTGTGAGGGGAAAATCCATCGATACTGAGATTAATATTTAATTCAATAATAATACGTCCATTAGTAATTTGAATTGAGCTTTTAACATTTCCAAAATAACATTTTACCACCGTGAATACTTAATGAGAAAAATCATATTTAATATTATTCCCAATTACAACTCAAATCCTAAATACCTATTACGAAAATGTTTTTTTTTTTTTTTTTAATACAATCAAATTAATCTTTATCATAATATTGCATTTAACATAATTTATACCATGTGAACAAATTATGTATATATGCGTGAGCGATACACGAAAAGCTTTTAATAATTTTATGGTGAAAAAAATGGCATTAATTCTATAATATTTATATACTTTATCGATTACCAATTTCGATGTACAATACTACAATGATCGAAATAGCATTGTGGCTCAGCGAGTCTCACTGGTCGTATTTATTATTATGTATTTATGTACTCCTAATTTATTTATTTATTCAACATAAAAACAGCTCAGGTCCCGGAATTACTGTCATATTATTATTATATTATGTCGTGTGTAACATAAACTGACGACTGCGTCACTGGGGAACGAAAATGAAGTATTAACTTTTACGATCAGGCCGTACAAAAGAAAAAACCGTAAACGGGTTTACGATCCAATAGCGAAATTATATAGAAACCTACTTTTTTTTTTAAACTTACCATTCAGAAAAATGGTTATTATGACGTGTGTATTTTTCTAGTCGATAAGTCGCGTTTCTCTTCTTATTTCGTCAAACACCGCTGGGCTCGTAAAATCATCTACATTATGTACGTGCGCCGAAAAATGTATACATATCAATGCGCGTTAAATTTCAAGTTGTTCGGTTATTGTAGCTATATCGCTGTTGACATTACTTCGATATATATTTTGTCATAAGCACACACTCACTCACTCTCACTCACCCTCTCTCTCACACACACACACACAAACACATCGGATATTTAAAGACTATATTATACACATTCCGCGGTGCCGTCGAATAGGCTTTGCAGGTACATGGCAATATGTTTCGCGAGTCGTCAACATTTTATAGTGCCGACCACAAACATGTGAACAGAGAAACAAATAGCTAGACTAAATTGTCTTCACTATAAAAATTTCTATGAGCACTTACACTTGCCTATACCTACTGCGGAATGTTAAAGAATAAAGTAAACGAAATACGCGCATTCTCCTCGTTGACATAAAAACTTTAAAGTTGATGTTCTCTCCTACTCCGCACGAAAGACGCGAACAAAGCGAAATTCTTGAATAACCGTTCGTCATAATATGCTTATTACGGTTCACTAGAGTGCTAACTAGAAACAACTGCCAAGTCCGTACATACCTACCTAAGGTAACTTGCCGTATACGTGTGTCATTAAAATAAACCTAACCTAACGTTATACCTTCAACAAGAACACGGCAAACTTCATTATCCAAGTACACGCAAACACACACACAAACACACGTATAAATGATGTGTGTGTTTGTGTAGACAAAGTTTGAGCTTATACCATATACAGTATACAGTAATATACACCCTTTGCGAGTCCACATGACACGTCTTAGACAAGTAAATGCAAACTCTCTTAACTGGCGTGGCGTGTGTATAGCAGTATATACCTATACCAGTAGCGGAAGAAAAGCTCTAATGGACATTTAAGTGTTGTACAGAAATTCAATGTTAAGCACACATTATTGTATCACTGCAGGTTTATTTCGAGGGTATATTTTATTAAAAGACGTAGTAGTGCGGTAGCAGTCGTAGGAGTGGTTGTAGTATTAGTAGAAGTAGTAGTTGGGCATATATACGTAAGTATATAATATATATATAATATCATTGACGATATTGTTATTATTTATGATTATTCACCGAGTGGTATTATAGTAATGGATTGTAGTAATGGAACCACAACCATAGGCATCCAGCGGCGATCGGGGCGCCGTTATAAAAATTTACGTACCGCCGGCAAGGTTCGGAGCTAACTACGGCAATGATATTTTGGAATTGATCCCCCAATAAAATATATTGTTACACTTACACTTCGATGGCTTTATTCCAGTTTATTATGTAGCCGGAAAGGGTAAACGTCTCGACGTTGACGAAATGTACATTACCTCTTTCCGAACCCACGTACAGCCACTTGCTACGGAGTGGAAGGTGTATAACTGTAATTCTACAAAAAAAAAAAAAAAATAATAATAAGATATTACTACACTGTACACCGTACCTACATATTTAAATATTAAGATAACAGAATCGGAATCGATTTTGAAAGTAAGTAAATAAAATCACAATTCCCCATAATATACACAGTAAAGCGTTATGTCTTACATAATATATTATATTATGTGTATATAGTATAACTATATACTTGGATCGAATTTAGTTCATGATTTGATATACTGCAGTAATTGCCATTTTGAAGGCAAAAAAATAAATACATTATTCTTACTGTGACCTATTTAGAAATGGAAATAGTTAACAATAATTGAACGATATATACTGCTTTGCTGATATTTACATAGCAATAACGTTTAAAGTTTTAAATTTTCAAACATGATATATATATTTAGCAATGAAAAACTATAAATTATGTACTAAATCGTCGACGAGTTTTTCTGGATTTCTCATAAACTGATTTCAATAAATTAAACTTATGCACGGTGGCTTTTCGTCGAGCAATATTGTAAGAATAAACAAAATCATTAAACTTAAATATAGACCCAATAATGTAGGTAATATATTTTGACATTAAATATATTTGACGATTGGCTGGAAAAATATAAGTGGTACGGTAGGTATTTTATATTAAATAAACACATGGCGTATTGTGATTGATTTATAGACAAACAAATAGCATATGGCTAGTAAAATTGTTTTTTTTAACTCCAGTGATGTATTCCTTACCTTTCTCGTTGAAATTTTAAGCTGTGGACAACGTCAGCTCTTTTTTGTCTGAAATTCCATAGGTGTAAACTATCGTCGGCGGTTACCGTGATCAACGCTCCTTCGTTCATCAGAAACTCCACCTGAACGACGGCCGCCTCTAATTCGTGTCGAACCTGTGCATCCACTCCAGGCCTTCCAATTCTGTATTATACTCTCATTAAGGAAAATCGTGGTCAAGTATAATAATAGAACAATACCAGTAGTACAATAAAAACACGACGATAACAATTATTGATATATAGCATCACTGTATGTTTAAATAAATCAACGCAATGTATAGTACACCGCGGTGGATTTCAGGCAAATATGCTAAGAATTAATTTTGAATACCGAACAAAACATAATAATATTATTATAATAGTAATGAAATGTTTGACAAGTGTATATCGTTCCGTCTTCGCGAATCTCATTACATTATTCCGGTGTTGGTGAGTTACATTATTCAATGTTATAAAACAGTCGAATCGACACAATCGCACGATATACCTACCTACCTGCCTACTATAGATATACGTGCAAATATTTAGAATATTAAACCTCGCGGATGTCGAACGACTGCAGACGAAACATCTATCCGATTAATCCGTACATCGCCGCCGCCGCCGCCGCGGTTATGTATAACAACTCCTCGTCAGACGCACACAATAATTATTGTACTCTGTTCGAGTAATGTCAAGTACGACGTACGCGTCGGTATGCGCCGTATACGCTTATAATCGTACAGATATTTAAAATCTATTTTGTATCGCGACAGTGAATCGTCATAAATATTCCTCACGAATTTATAATAGGTATATAACTGCATCTCACAGACCTATACGAATATCGCCGCGATTAATTCACTACCTATTGTGACGAGTGTCGAGTATAATAGGAGGTATAGTATAATGAATTCGCGCACTCCAAATAAACATGCGTTACCACATTACAGTATCGGTTTACGCGCGCGATTATTCAAAATATAATGTGCGCATAATATTTTTGTTTTGTTCTGGAGGTATACGATATAGGTAGGTATACGTAAGGGTGTACTTACACGCGCATAATATAGCAGATTGTAAACTCTTCCGGTATTTTTCCATGAAAATAGCGGGCATCTAGTGACGGAAACGTTTAAATTCAAAACGCCACACTCTCTCTCACACACGCTCTCTCTCACACGATATGGCATGTGTGTGCGTGTGTATACGTATAACGTTGTACATAATATGGACCACACGAGAGTGGCGCGCGAGGCAGAGAAATAAAAAGTACCGGCTAGAAGTGTGAGGCGTGTTGGCGTGTGAGGAGGGTTGGGCGAGGGTGGGGCCGCTATACAATATTATATAGAAACTTTTCAGCGAGCGTCTCCTGCTCTAATGGATTCGCGTCGAAACGAGAACGCCTCTCGTCCCGCGGGCTGTGTAATATATATATAGCGGCCACGGCGCAGGTCGTTACACAGACTATACGATATCGTACATATTGTATAATATACGCATCGTAATTCGTATCACAATATCATATCGTTATATTGTATACGCGGCAAAGGGATCATTCGGGTGCCGGTGGGAAGGGGGGGGGGGGCAACCGAATAATATAATATTATGTTATATTATATTATATACGTACCTACGTCTCGCGGCGTACACTGCAGCCGTATGAATATAATATATTAATGTACCAGTCACGCGCGTTCCATCCCATCGCCGCACGTCCCCACTCTACACTGGGCGCGTCATGTGCAATCGTGTGTCCGAGTCGAATTTCCTCATGAATTTTTCATATTTATTATTACATAGGTGTCCGCACCGCACCCATACATATATAGGAGGTATAACCACTCCGGCACAAACCGTTGTGAAGCCGACGGCGTGCGTAACGGCGACGAGGGAAATATAACCGCCCCGAACACGTTTTTCAATTACGAAATCCGACGCCCCTCGGGCACGTGCAAAATTAAACCGTATAGCGACGTAAAATTGTAAAAATCGACTCGGATGTAATTCGCGGTGAATATCGCGGTTGACCGGGTACGCGCGTGGTATCGACCGCGCGCAATTTATTGATCAATAATAATAATATTATACCTACTATTTCTGTCGCGGCCAGTGACGGTTCGAACAATGTTTTGCAACGAAAACTTATATTATCAGCTTTGACGCGGCTACAATGGGGGGCTCTGTGCAATAACCAGACAGCTCCATTTTTATCAAAAATCCGTTTTTCATGGAGTATTATTCATGGAAGAAATATCTATATTTTGGTATCAAAATCAGAAAAATCGATTTGTTATTCCCAAAGAAATTACAATATGAATTATTTATGTAAATGAGGAAACGGAATTTATTTTGCTCGTCCCGAACAATTGACGAAAATGGAGCTGTCAGGTTATTGCACAGACGCCGCAAACGATAACGTTGCAATACTCGATCCGCGTCTGGCGTTCGGATTTGAGCCAGAAACTAACTCGTCGTCAACGCAAACGAATTGATATTAATGCGTGGTATGATTTATATAAAATAATGAGATATGTGTGGAGCAGAACTCCACCGCGAGAGCGATCAGACGACGTCGGATTTAGATGTTTTTCATTTTTTTCATATTTTTTTTTACAGTGTTCATATATATATATATGCTATATATACGTGCAGCAGCTGCGTTTACACCGATTACAGGTACCTACAACACTACAGCGGTTAACACAACACTATAACAACGCCGTTAAAACGATTTACACGTGTACAACGCGTACAATGTGCGCCACGCAGCTGATATGGCGTCGACCTGAGGACTTACACGGGTTCACGTCGTCGTCGGGCGTAATAATTTTTTTTTCAGTAACCAGACTATACGCGACCATCATATTAGATGTGTCTTACAAAAGTTCGACCGCATACCGTCGACGGACCACATACCATCGTCGGACCAGGTCGAGTATATACGCGGACGAGTGAGTATCCATCGCCACCCCGGTTCGTCTCTCCTTGCCGTATATATTGCAGTGATCTGTGCAGCAGCCGGCTTGCGAATAACCCGCGGCGGCTAATAGCACCGTATATATATATATAATAATATAGTCGTCTTCGTGCATAATACAATATACGTTATAATAATAATATTATATCCGTATATATATTTTACCTGTACCGCGGTAATACATATTGCGGCATCTTCGGGGAGCATCGCGGTTGAAAATTAAATTACGCGCGAGAGTATATTATATCGATCCGTTCGCCGCACTTGACGTTTTGTTATTTAACTTATACCCCCGTATATAATATAGGTATATAATATGTTATACGTGTCTACATTAGAATACGGTCGACTTGGTCGAGTATAATATATTATGTTATGGAGAGGGATGTGAAAACACGTGGGTAGAACATCTCAAACATAGATCCGTGAAATCTTCGATTTTTTTCATTTTCTTTTATGTATATATAATAATATTAGGTATGCACCTACTGGCTACTGTACTATATTATTACTATTATTATTATCATACGGTCTGTACAGTCCCGCCGACCCAAAGTTGCCGGAGTGTGGCTGGGGGCGAACGAAATAACATCATAAATTTTCACCGACGGCGGCGTTATCACTAATAGCTTTCACAGTTATAAATATAATCTCGCGATCGGTCTGTAGTGCAATGCTGGTACATTCTCACTAGGTATAATATATAACGTATATAATATAGTGAAACATGCCAGTAAAGCCAATCGATATAGCAAAACCCGTATATGATACGCAAAAATAGGAAATGCATAATACCTATTGAATTGTCCGCGTTAATTATGAACTTAAAGCTTACTACCTCAACGTTAATATACACAATAATGTATAACATTTGTAAACTGAACAATATAATGTATGAATTATTGAATTGAATTACATTAATAATATTATCGCTATCACTATCATAACTGCTTTATAGTTAGGTACTATTCATCAATACTGCAGATGTATTATGTTTTATTAATTCATATAAATAAAATGTATACTTTAATGTCATAATTAATAAGTTGTAGTAACGTAAAATAAACTTTTAAAAAAATAGCTTTTACAATATGATGTTTTGCCAACCAACACTAATTTTATTTTTAGCTATCTGTAAATTTAAAATTATCACACATATAATGAAACGTATTTTCGAATATAAAACACAGTTTAATAATAAATTAGGTACTTAGTATAACAACGTATATGAGACAAATTTAATCTTCTTTCATACAGTTTATATACGCAAGAAATACATTATTGAGTACACATTTAAAAGGTATGTTTTTAAGTTTCAATAAATTATTCATACACTCAAACGAGCAACAATATATAACTACAGCCCTGAACAATGATACTTAATTATAAATTTAAAAATACAAAAAAAAAAGTTGCATATATTATTTTCTTTTTAATAAACTGATGAAAAACGGTATTTCTTAAATAAATAATTATTCTAAAGATTGCATTAAGATAAAGTTTTGTGGATATTTTAAAACAAAAAATGATTCAAATATGAAGTATAAATTTGCATACTTTGTATCATTCCAAAATAATAATTAAATAAGTCTATAATAATAAAATGTAATTAAATAGTTTAAAGACTTTTTGAAATGTGCTTATAGTTCTGAAATGTTGACACAAACCGTTTTAATATTTAGCAATGTACAACAATTGCGTAAGTCAACCCTAATAATAACTAGGGTACAACAAAAAGAAATGGGTCAATGTCAAAATCGTATCATTATTGTATCTCAGAAAATCTATTTGTTTTTATTTTTATTTATATTTTCTTTGGTTACTGTATTATAGTTGTGTACTATAATGGCTGGTAATAAATTAATACTGTATTGTCAATAAAAACAAAGAGGAAATATTTTATTTTTGATCAACCCTTTCGAAATTAGTATCATATCAGATTGTTTACCCTATAATTTTATTAGCGATATTGATATTCACGCTAGAAAAGTATCAATAAGCATTATAATATATATGATAGGTTCTGGTTAACCGTTAACATGTCTTGTAACGGTCAAATAATTACTTAAATAAATATCAACATATTTTCTAACAATATTACAAATCAAGTTTAAATATTGACACACTTAAAAAAGTATTTGGAGATAATTATTAATGCCTACCCTGTTTCTATGTAACTCTTGCATTATAGGCCTATAGTATAGAGTAATCGAAAATAATTCATCCGATTTAAAAAAAATTATATTTATTGTACAATTTGAATTACGCAAGTAGCATACATTTGAGATGTTTTCTACTTTTCGTTACAATTTTAACAAATATTCAATGTGAATATACTGGCATAGCACAATATAGCACAATATACCCCCATTATACTGGCATAGCACACATCTAAGTGATATTAATATTAATATTTTTTTTTTTTTAATTAACTCTTTTCTCTTGACCGCCATTGGATCTCCGAGCCTTAAAATATGTGATTTTTTTTCAAAGTACATAAAACATTTTTTATAAATCTTCCTTCCGAAGGATTTTTATGAACTGAAAAGTAGCATTACAGATGTCATCGACTTGATTACGGTTGACGTGCTTCAACAGGTTTAAATGGTTTTAATTAGATTATTGCTTAGATGTGTGCCGTGGAATTAATGTGGGTTACATTAAATAGTTTTATAAATTGTAACAATTTATAATCTTTGAAACTTATCCAAACATTAAATTACTCAAATATTATACAATACATTTGACTATTGGAAATCAGATGAATCATTTTGGAACACCTGTTTATTTGTAATTCATTGATGCGTTGTCCTCTTTATATTTTTTTGGAATACAATTTTTTAATTAAATTGTAATAATTGTCAGAATATCATAAAAACAAATTTAACTTTCCGTCCATCGGCCACATAAAATTTGAATAACATATAAATCCAATTTAAAAATAATTTGTAGCTTCTAGAATAAATGTACGATAATCTTAACTTATATGTGTTTAAAATATTGTCCGTTAAGTGCTTTGCTAATCAAGTTATTCTAAGAGTTATAACTATTTTGTGAAACGTATAGTCACAACACTGTAATAATCAAAAAATATAAGTGGACAAAATAAGTACTGTTGCAGATAAAGTTTGATGAATGAAAATATAAATCGACTAGATAATTAAAGCCAACAAACTTTTTTTTTTTTTTAAAACACAGAATATAGAAAAAAATAATTAAGGAAGTGGACAGTGGACAATTAATACAAATAATCAAATTATAAAAACATTATATTATTATTTTCAGCTGAGGTATGAAAAAATAAAACGATTCAAACATAAACACAAAAAGTATACATTTTTCAATATCATTGATTATAAACTGAATTCCTGAAATACAAATAAAATGTAATGTTCCGTTTTCTCAGCATTAAAAAAAATAATTAAAATTGTAATTATACTTAAAAGAAATACAGTGTTAATTCGTTTATTTAATAGTGGCATTTATTATGTATTGAAATATTTCTGGTTATTTAGAGGAACATGTAGCAGGTAGGTTAGGTATATAGTATCTTAAAATGAGGATGTAACTATCTATACAATACTATCTTATATGCCAGTGATAGGCAACTCAATGCTACTAGAGGGCCAATTTTTTAAAAGTGCGAAAATCTAGCGGGCCAGAGAATATAAAAAGCAAAAACAAAAGAAAAAAAAGGTGGGCAAGTGGATGTCGCTCTGCTGTACTGTAGGTTACAAGTGGGTCACTGTATAATGGATGGTATTAAATTTGAATTCAATGATATATCATTGTATAAGAAAAACGATTCTGAGTGGAGACGATATGTCAGTCTAGGTATAAGACATATTATACACTTATCTATGGTATTAAAAAAAAAATTGACCTATAATAAATTCCAAATTAATCATATCACAATATCCATTAGGTACATATAACGCGTTATACATCAACAACAAACCGTGATACTATCATCATAATATATCGATGAAAATATTACAAATTAGAAGTTTCAAGTGCCCACGAATAATATTATACAATCACAACAAAATAACTAAAATAGTTATTCTAGGTTTTTATGTAATTTCGTCCAAATTTGAACTTAAAATGACTATACAAATAAACTGTGCTTGTGTATTTTTTAGATTTTTTGGTAACCGAATTATCTATTTACATGGAATCTTGTTTTAAATTTTCAATCCTTAGCTATAAAAACTGAACATTTTATAATTTATTAATTACAATGGTTGATAATTTTCGAGATTTTGAGAAATTCTGTCCAAATTTGATCTTTAAATGCTTATAAAAAAAAACTGTGCCTATGTATTTTCAATATTTTTCAACTGCTATTGTAAAAATATATCAGGAGTCTTGTATTAAATTTTTACACTTTTTTGCCCAACAGATAAAACTTTATTGATATTTATAGAAAAAAAAACTAAAAAAATTGAAAACTGAAAATGCCCGTAAACAGCTCAAAAAGTGTCAAAATATTTTCAAAATTGTATGGTGTATAGGAAATGCTAATATAAACATTCAGTGAAATTTTCATGTATCTACAGTTATTCGTTTTTGAATTACAAGAAAATAAGGAAATCGGTACATGAGAAATCGAGTGAATATCTAATGTTGTAAAAATATGAATTTAAAACGCTCATAAAAATTTAATTTGACTTTCTTGTAGAAATTTTTTTTTTGATAAAGTTAGACAAACTTATGAGGAATCTTGTATTAGATTTTAAAATCTTAGATTTAAAAAGAAAATTTTTTATGAATTTCTAACTCAAAATAATTTGCAAATTTTCGTGATTTTTCCGTATTTTTTCAAGATTTGAACTTTAAACGTGTATAAAAAAAAACTGTGACTAAGGATTTTTAATTTTTTTCATCTGCCTTTGAAACAATAACCTAGGAGCCTTCTATTAAATTTTCAAGCTTTTTTACCCAACAAATAAAATTTTATTGATATTTATAGAAAAAAAATTTAAAAAAACTGAAAACTGACAATGTCCGTAAACAGTTCAAAAAAAGTCAAATTATTTTCAAAATTGTATTGTGTATAGAAAATGCAAATATAAACAACCAGTGAAAATTTCATGCATCTACGGTCATTTGTTTTAGAGTTACACCAATAACCAAAATCGATTTTGTTAAAAATCGATTTTGCGTAAAAATTCCCGTTTTTCCTTAATTTTTCTTTTGTTTTTCACATCGCTTTTGAAAACTACTGGGAAATTAAAATTTTGACCTCCCCAATGCACCAACGATATTCACTTTCCCATCGAACAAGATACTGAAGTCGAAAATCGAAGCATTATTTCGACTACTTATCGTGTACACAGACACAAAAATAAAAAAAAAAATAAAAAAAAAAAAATAAAAAAAAAAACACACATCATTGTAAAATCAATACATTCATCGTTTCACTCAGAATCTAAAAGGCCATAACTATGTCGTCCCTATATAAATAATGTAATATTAAGAAAATTAATACTAGTAGATAAGAATTGATATTCAAGTTTTACGATAAACATTATATCGATTTTAATAATTTTATAAAGTAATTTGAAATGTGGCAGGGGCCAATTAAAAATGGTACGGATGCGGCTCGTGAGCCGTCCGAAGTTGCAATCAGCTTTCTGATATAATATCAGTAAGTTATTATGTCTATAAATATACGGTATTGAGCTAAAACTAATGTGGTCCAATACTTTATTAAATTACATTAATATAAATATATAGTACCACCTATTGAAGAATACGAGAAACACACAAGCTATACACGAGCACGACAACTCCAGGGTTTCTACTTCCTAGTTCCTGTACATGATTTATGAATATATATGCATTAAAATACATAATATAACCAATAATTAATGTTTTATCGCTATTATTATTATTATTTGCATTCAATATGTTTAAATTGGCAATTTATTAAAACGGACTACACGCATCTAAATAACACGTGATAATACCGGAGTGCTAAACATATAAATTCATATTATTTATGGTATTAGTAGGTAGTAGCAGGTCGTAGTAACTAGTACGATATCGCTACTATAGATGATTTATTTAATTGATGTAAATAGCAAATAAAACGACGTATTGTTTAAAGACAACGATACCACCAGTAGTATACGATATCGTTAAATAATACATTTCATAAAACCAACAATGGTATATTGGTTGTATTTGGTAACCATGGCCAACGAAATCCTGGACGACATAACGGGCACATACATTGTAGGTTTTATATGCACGCGTGGCGAATAGAAATCTAAAACAAAATATGTATGATTTATTGAAAAAAGGAACCGTTAAGTACATATATATATATATTGTAAAGAACCAAAATAAAATAAAATGCAAATATTATTAGCACCAAATATGTGTGGGATCGGGTATAAAAAAAATAAGAAT
The DNA here is from genome assembly GCF_019925205.1 of Metopolophium dirhodum. Classification (NCBI taxonomy): domain Eukaryota; kingdom Metazoa; phylum Arthropoda; class Insecta; order Hemiptera; family Aphididae; genus Metopolophium; species Metopolophium dirhodum. The sequence goes on along the minus strand of NC_083564.1, from coordinate 22,898,836 downwards.
TAATCAATTTTTTCTAGTAAATACTAATTTATTTATCTCTCGACAAATTTAATCAAATTTATAAATGAAAATGTTCTGGAACAGTATAATAAATAGTATAGTAACCGTGCTAACTTCAACTACATACTTTTATTTTACGATAAAATACAGCCAAACTAACGCTGAAAAAATTAATATTACACGAATGTAGCAAAATAAATAGCTATACATAAAATAAATAAATTTTTAGTTCGATGTTAAATTCAAAGCTTAGAACTGTTATGCATTTTTACATTTCTACGCTTTTGATAAACCTTATAATTTTGAATTTTAGCACTCTTTAAGTATAGTGATTAAAATATATTACATTTTAATAATATTTATAAGATACGTAAAAGTTATTTCACGTCTCAAAATCTGAGGATACATTGATGTAAAAAGCAATTTTTTATCATACAAAAAGAAGAGTTAGAAATATATCATTTAAATTGTCATAATATTTAAATTTTAGCTTACTATTTTGTTTTTAGAACATATATTCCTATAACACTCGGTTTTATGACTAATGCAAAAACTCGGAAATAGCTCATTTTTTTTTTTTTTTTTTTTGATAAAAACACAATAAATAAACTTGAAAACATGAATACTATGAACACTTTGAAGTAAAAGTTTAATAAAGAAATAAATAGAAGTGTTGTAGTCTATAAAAAAAATGTTCTTAAATGAGAAAAAAAACTATTTTTTAAAAGAGGCTAGACGGGATTTTTTGTATTTGACTACCGTTTTGAGGAAATTAACTCTACAGGTTATATAAACACCTTGCCTACCAGTATTATTGATTTTCGTGAATACAGTTTGACCTCAAAAATATTACAGTAGAATTCTTTAAAGAATTTCACTAAAAATAAAACTTTTATATGTTTAATATAATATTGGTATCGTGAATACCCAAATATTATACATACTAACGTTATAGGCTCCATAACGATTTATTCACAAATAGTTGATATTACAACCGTACATAAAATAGGTACCTACTATAAACATTTTCATTTCATAAAAATAAGCGCCCAAAAAAATAACGTCCAGCTTGGCAATTTAAAATAATAATTGTTACACAAAGTTATATAGCTAAAATGTTAAATTCGAAGATCGATATTGCTATGACTGGATATTATATTGTACTTGAAAAACACATAGTGTAGTTCTTACATTATTTTAATAAATACAATAAAGGTACTATACAATTCCTTCGAGAAAAAAATTTAATTTCCATACATTTCATCATATTATATGATATACTTACCTACGCCAAACACTCAATAATGTTTGAGATAATAGAAAAGATATTATATAGATGTATATTTCGAGTAAGGCATAACATATTGTGAAACCTATAGCTTTGCTTGGAATCTAAAATGTAATATTTCGAATACGGTTCGTTTGGTTTTCATTTAAAGATTTCCATAAAGATAGATATATTACATTTAAATGTATAATACTTGAATTTTGATCATTCAAATTTAGTTTTAAGACTCGCTCCTTTTGAATACGTAATTATATTATTATCTGTGCGTTCAAAGTTTTGCAGTTACGGTAATTTAAACATTAACTTTTAAACTATAAACTATTTTTCAATTAGACAAAAAATAAATTCAATAATAATAGTGTCTATCCAAAAGTTACAATCACATTAGCACCGTCGCGTCTGCGAATCAAAACCATTAAATTATATGGCACACGAATTAAAAATATTCAAACAATGTGATGCATAATAATTAATAATATAATTGTTGCATTATGTACCTAGGTACGCATCAAATATTTTTACAGTATACGCTAACGTTACCTACTGGAACTCATTTCAGAGCAACGATATTTGACTAGTGTATTGCATCTTTGAAACTATATCAAAGGTAAACCCAGTCTTGGTGCTTTGGTCTAATTATAGGGAATGAAACTTGAATCCCTTTGACTAAACATCCTTTTGACAACGATAAAGAAAATACTTTTTGTGTAATGATGATGACGACGCATGCAGGTCGTTTCAAGTCTTCACAATACACGTTAAATGTATACATAAATATAATATAAAAATGTTATTATAAAATATATATATTTACCATAGCGTTTCGGTTGTCTGGTTATATAAAAATGTGTAGTGGTTAAGCCTAAATTGCATAGCATACTTACAAAGCACACCAAAATCGTTTTATTCCTTTGGAATGCATTTTTATTAACTATAAATAACGAAACTTTCTTAGAGCGTATATTGTCTGCAGGTATACACCCGATTTACTTATTTTAAAAAGTTTACCAGAAAGTACGAACCCAAAAGATCTATTTTTTAAAAATAAAGTTCAATCCTGAGCGATAAATGTTGTATAAAAAACTTAATGCTAACTTTCATAACCCAAAGGAATATAACTGAATTAAACCACTGAAAAATTTTAAATGGAATTTATTGAGCAGCTAAATTATATACTCAGAGTAGATAAATGAGAACCTAAATTATTTGTTTAAATCTAAAATACATACATTAATTTATTTACTATTCAGGATAATAAAAAATAAACATCAACCATTATCTTATTAATTATTGACTAGTTTGTCAAACTTATAAATATTATACTTTTACTATTATATATTATTAAAATATTTAAAAATATGTGTATTTTTAATTAATTTTACAGTGGTATATCATCTATTCATAAATATTGATAACTATTTATATTTTATGATAATTGAGAAAGCAATTAGATTGATTTAAACATTTCTTAAGACAATTAATAAAATATATTTGAAATGTTATCAACTTGACATCAAATTCAATTTAAATAAACTATAAATGGACATTTATATAAAATGTTGGTTTATATATGTACAGCTCCATTTTATCAATTGTATATTTACTAATTAAAAAAAACATGAATAAATGATTCATTATCATAGGCATGTATGTATTTGGAATTAATAAGGAATAGTATACCACAAAATAAGAATCAGATAAAAGAAAATCGACTGGCATAGAAATAATATTTAAATAATTACAAGTCTTTTTAAAAGTATTATAATTAAAAACACCATGCCACAATATTATTTGATAATAGTTACTACCAAACTAGACATTTTAAATATAATTTACCAAAAATAAAAATATCAATATAACAAATAATTTTACTACGAACCTAGATAACCCATTACGGATTATTAGGATAAGATTAATAAAATATTTAATCAACGGAATATTAACATTTAAATATTTAATTAGATAGGTATAAACCACACAATACACCAAGTTTAGATAACTGCATGATGCTTATTTTCAAATAATTACGATATCGGCACTAATATGTTATGTAAAACTAGAACAAATCTGAAAAAATATATTACTCTCATGTATATTATGTTGTATAATTTTTATGTGCTTTAATTATAACAAAATAACAGAATGTTTAGTTTTTGTAATTTTATTATTGAAAGGTTTTAAAAATATGTTTAAACGATGGAAATACTATTTTTCTGATTTAATAAAAATTACTTAACGAATACCTCTACATAAAACCAGAATAACGTTTATGAAGTCTATAATTTTTATTATGTTTGGCGAACTTTACAGTTATTAAATTTAACAATAAATGTCCGTATCTATTCTAATAGAGTATATAATATGTTTAATGGCGTTTATAAGACGTTATATTATCCATATTATTACCAAGTTTTGTACTTAGAAGTATAAACTTCTTAATATATCTACTTTATTAACTTTGTTCTTCATTAAATAATTCTAAAATTGCTTAAACTTCAAACAATAACTCGTAATATTTCGAATAATTTTTAAGGTTAATATAATTTAAAATAATTGTGAACAGTCATACATCCGGGATTAAAGTATTCGCATTTTCATTACTAATCAGACCGAATCAAATTTGGCTATATTGACCATAGGTACTATAATAATATTATGTTGAATACGACACGAATATGCGAATGTATAACATACTTGGATACGGGAATGGGATATTATGTGACATTTAGATAAAATAACTAAATACGTATTGAAATAAGATTATCTATATGCTATAAATGCATTTCAATATGTTAAATATTTGTTTTAGAATCGTAAAAATAATAAAAATAAATAATAATAGTTCCATTCAATTATTAAACAGGAGTGTAAAACCTACAAACTCTGAGATTGCCAATACACCTATACATACGAACACCGAGATTGCCTATTCCATGCGCCGTCTAATACAAACATTTATCATAAAAATCACTTTATATTATCCCATAAAATCGTGTCATAATATTTTATTATTTTATTTTTACAAATCACTTCATTACAACTTGATAATATTAAAAAAAATACTCCTTTTAATATTTTGTAAACATTTTATCCTAATAAATACTATATTAAATTATACATTGGTCGAAAATTACAAAATATTTCGTTTTATACTCCACAAACGGCAATGTTGTGCGATACCAACCAAATACAAATTTAAATTTTAAATTTTAAATCAACAATATACCTACATATTTTAATTAGTGTTCAGTTGAATACAGACAATATATTCGATACGAGATTTACGCAATAAAATAAACATGAATATGTTGTAATATGTGTATATATAATATTCAAACGCAAACTCCATTTGTGCCATTACACCGAACGGATCGTTCTTGACACCCAGTTTACTAGACACCGACTACAAATACTAGACTAAATACTGTGTTAAGATATCTATCTACAAACAATTTTAAGACTAATCAAAAATCGAGCCAAAACTAAAGAGTCAATATTTTCAGCATAAGAAATTAATTGCCACATCGTTATCAATAACGATCAATGAAAAAAAAAAATTGATTAATCACCCACACACACACGTACTTCGTTACTTATGAATATGCATTGTTGTAAATTTAAGCGATGCATGTACATTCGCACCATGACCGTTATAATGTGTACAATATATTGGGCCATGGTATATATTATTATGATATAATATCTATTGAAACGATCGTACGTCATCGGACACGATAATACGCAGCTATATAGCGGGTGCACATGCTGACATAAGTTCGTGTGTTGAATTAAGCTTAATTTAATGATGCCCGGCCGTGAAGTGTACAGGGAATTGCAGTGTGAGCAATATTCCTAGAAATGTTAAATCATCATTACCAGGTTTAGCCTATATGTGGGTGAGGGTGGGATGTTTGGGGGTGTATAGTTTCCCCGATTAATGTGACTCGATTAACACACAAGTACACAATAGAGCAATAATAAGGGGAGCTAAACATACGCGGATACCGGCCATGTATGGACGCGTCTACAGCGCATATAATATTATCGAATATGTCCGCACAATATAATAGGTACTAAGCACATTTATGAATATCCACGCAAACGCGGTACACTCGGTATAACTATCTGCCCTCTGCGATGTGTTATATTATTATGCATAACATATTATAAGCGTATTATTCGGTACCTATTATAACGTATAATGTATATGCATAATATAAGTTATAACTCGTAGAACTATCAATGGTTTTTCGAAATATGCCTTTGAAGCGGAAACTTCTACCGTTAAAGTGTTAACATGTGTATTATGTGTCCCCATTATAAAATATATAATACGCTGCTGTTGCTCTTGCCAGAATACGAGGAAGACCACCGCCGTGGAATTCGAGGGGACCTAAGCCCTCTTCTATATAGAACGGAAACACTATGGAATGTCGCCAAACTACGGCCAACCACGACTTATTCAATTTATGCGCACACGGTCGTGCTAAGTCACAAGTGAAATTGACGGACAGCAATATGTGAACCTTAAGCTATACAATATTATAATGATGTTATACAATTGGTCTAAACGTTAAAATACGTAAATATTTTAGGTAAAGTGTAATAATATGATCAATATTTTTATCCCAAGTATAAATCGGGTGTAGTTATTATTTATTTAACTATCGCGTTTATTATTATAACCTTTTGTGTACAGTCCGACCTTAATTATAATAAATAATAAACAAACCCAAATTCTAAATTGTACCAAAAAAATAATTTTGTTTGGTTTTTTGTTCTCAAGTTTTATATTTTACAGGTTACTCAATTTGATTTGTGTTTAACGACTGTTTGTTTTTTCTTCTTGAAAATTATCTGTAAATTCAGCAAAAAGCGAAATCATAGTTCAGTTTATACTCATAAAAAACTGAAACGATTTTGAGAAAGTGTAGAAATAATTTGATCATACATATGGTCGAAAAAATGACCCGAGAAATGTGCCACCAAAGACAATAATGACAATTACCTACGAGGCTATACGAGTATACGACATATCAGTAAAAAAAAAAAATTGACCGGATAGTCTTCAGAACATAAAAAAACATAAACAATAGGTGTAACATTAACACATTTCACCTAACAATGTTTAAATTTTGTCGAAAACTAATGAATATTTAAAAAATTATCCCTACGTAGTGTTATTTCTTGCTATTCTCAATGAATAAATTGATAAATCATCCAAACTTTTGAACATACTTTACTGTCTTATAACTTATATATTATGTGATCAAAAATTTAATAAAAATCACAGTACTAAATATAATATAATATCAAAATAGAAGCATTTTAGTTAACTTTGCTCTCATTTAGAATATAAAATTTAGTATTATCATCAAATAAGAAGTGCTAAGACTATTAGTATAGATTACATTTTTGCATGCATGTTTTTTACTGCTGGATTTATAATAAATTTATCGGTTATACATTAAATATATATATATATATATAGTTATTTACTCATATACATGGTGATTTTTTTTTTAATTTTAATTTTTACGTCAGTGAACCAAAATAATTTATCATACATTTCCCGTAAAACGTATACGACAAGTTTTTTTCATTAAAATGTTACATTTGTCAGATGATATAACGCATTAAAGTTGCCGGCTCATTCAATACATTATATAAGGACAAATTTTGTCCAAAAAAGTTTATGAAAGAAAAAATTACTTAAATCCCGTTTCGAATATACCAGTATACGCCACCCCACCAAACACTATAATATAGGGAAACGCTGATGACAATCTCTTAGAATTTATCTTCATCACGTTCAACCAATTCGAGCTGTCAACGTGATCAACCCCTTCGCCACACCGTTCTCTCAACCGTATATACGACCGGAATGTCCGAAAATGCGTAGGAAATGCACAAATTTATTCAACTGACAGTTTTGGGGGACCACCGCCGACACTATTCAAGGGACTCACGACAGTATATAATAAATAATATGAAATAATGTTATCCATTAATGAGTGCGGGAAGCTTCTGTCACGAGCAACACAATGAACTTCCAGAAACCGACGTTTTTGAGAAATGGTTTTACACCGCACTGGCGCAATGAGGTGATAGCAATAACTCTGATACTATTTAACTATTTACTGTTAATGCGGTTTCGTTGATTAATATAGTACAGTCAAACTGAAAGAGTAATCTACAATTAATCATTTCAAGTTGAGACGTCTAATGGATCCTACTTTTGAATGCCTATAGTTAAGATATTTTGCGAGACATTTTTTTCTCGAGCAAAGGGATGTTATAAATATTCTTTTAAAAAAAATATTAAATATTCAATACGTCATATTGTGCAACCTCACATGTAATGATATTTAATAATTTTCTAATGAGATTGAATTTATAGTAAAAATATTTCAGAGGAGGTATTTTTAACTTAAATCAATTTTGAAAGATTTACAGTTAATGAAAGTGACTGGTTATAATGATTGAGATTAAAATTGATAATTTTAGCTAGCAGTGTCAATTTTACTTTATATTTCCAAACAAAAATTGAATACATCGTGAAACACATTTAACGGATGATCTCCGAAAATATTACTAAGAAAGTTTATACGTATTTCAACTTTCAAGACAAGTATAAGAACACTTTGTTGAGAAGTCACGTGACACGTTGAATGATTTTTCGGTGCAGTCGTGTATAGGTATGAGAAATGTGAAAAACTGTTTTTAAGACAAAAACCGATTTACAGTGATTTTCCAGTGAAGAAAAATCTATAAAAAAAAACCAGAAAACGTCTACTTGTGGCAATAGTACAGGACACCCAGTCAACACGATCGAGGTCCAGTTCGCTAATGAAAATGCCCATACCTATATACCTATACCCATATAAACTAATGTTTAAACGCAATGGCAATGACACGATAATAACGGTATAGTAATCATAATAACGATAATAACCACAGGGCACAGTTGGTTACCACATGTGTGTATCCGATATATGGGCTTACACCTCGACGGGTTCGCCGCGAGCCGTTTATTTAGCAGAGGGACTACATTACACATTTTTCTGTTTTCCCCGCGAGTATTGATTTCTCTAGTTTCCATGTTTTAGGTCACAAGCCGGGCGGGGCGAGTAGATTTTTCGGCGGCCGAAGACAATGACGGAGAATCGAGAATGTATGTGTGTGTGTGTGTGTGTGTGTGTGTGTGTGTGTGTGTGTGTGTGTGTGTGTGTGTGTGTGTGTCTGTGTCTGTGTGTCTATGAGTGTGCGTGCAGCGTGCATATATAGCAGCAATACGGCTAGATACAATTTTTTTTAAATTTGTAAAAAAAAAATATTACGTTTTAACACGCTTTTATTTTTATTACCGCATTCGTATATATACGATTCAATAATATGGGCGAACGGCCTATTCGATACCGACAGACCGCAATAATAGTAGCATAAATCACCGACACACGTACAATACACGGTACCTACCCATATATGTATAGTATATTAGACGACGACAGGGGTACAGCGCAGATATATTAGCTGGCTGTGGTTAAATGACAGTTCGACCGACTATCAGCGCGCGCGCACAACACACTGACAGGTGTCCCATGTGTCTCGCCCTAAGCCTATTTCCTGAAATTGAATGCACCGAGATGTGAAGTCGCGGGTATGTTTCGGAAACGATCCGGTGCGAGTGCGCGCAAGTATATTATGCTGTATGATGTTACTAGAAACGTAGGTACGCCCAAAAATAATAATTATGATAATGTTATCACTGCTATACAGACACATGCGTTAGAACAAAAAAAAACCAGAGGTGTACTCGCGTGTTCGGCGGATATTATTATCAACGCGGGACGACGATATATCGCGCCGCCGACGCGTGATTGTCGGGTTTTCCGGACGCGCGTCAAAGAAAATAATATTTTCCCGGAAATGTTTTACATTATCTCCATCCATCCCCGCGCGACACTCCTCTACAGACTGCTGCAGCAGCAGTAGTATCCTAGCTTCCTCTCGTCACGCTCCGTTTCCGGAAATACAGTGCAGGTCGGTTACACGCGGGGGGCGTGCGGATCTCGTAACTAAATCGAATTCGCCGAAATTCCGTACAACTCTGTTTTTATTAATATTATCATCATCATTATCATCGTAAAATAGTATGCTAACGGCTTGGGTTTTTAGATAACATTGAATTGAGTACCAAATATTGAATTGAGTCCCGCAAATACTTTTGGGTTATCGGATTTGAGTCCGACCGATATTGTTTGGTTGTTCGAGTTGAATCCATTCAGCCTATTATATAGCGTTACCCAGGACACACCACGTGGAGGTTGGCTGAGTAATCTCCCAAAAAATGTGTGTGTAATAACAAGTATAAAGAGTAAATTAATTAAAAATAATAATAATTATGTGTAATACAATGTGCAAGGTTCAAGGTCGCCACCGGCTTATAGGTAACTATGGCATTTTATCCATACGGACTCAATTCAAAGATATTATAAGATAATAAGCTGGACTCAATTCAAACACATAAAAGTAGCATGGACTCAATTCAATATCACCGGGGTTTGGATAACATATTAATAACATTGATAACGTAAGTTTTACGCGTATACAATGTATAGTATCTCTAAGAAACTACAAATCGGCCAAGACCGATGAATTTTGTACAAGGCGGTCGGTTAGCTTGTTCGAGTCAAAACTTTAGAGCCGTTTTAAAAATTCCCAACTTGTTTCAGCCATTAAAACGAACTTATTCGCGACCGATTCGATTTCCTTTGGTTTTTTTTTTTTTTTGTTTTGTTTTGAATAGTATTATATCGCGTAATTTATGTTAAAGCCCGTCATGAAGTTATACCAAACAATAGTACGACGGATGCGGTGACGACTGTTCAAAAATGGAAAATGTACCCGCGAAACGATGAAAAAATTTGCAACTGATAATAGTTTGAAGTGTAATATTATACATGTGAAATATTATAAAGTTGTATTGAATGTTTTTGACCATTAAAATGGTGGTACCATTAACTAGATGAATAATAATGCGCGATAAATCATCGTGAAAATATTGTCAGATTTTTCGTATATTATTATAATATTGTGGTCTCCCAACGCGACAAATTATGAATGCTTTATTTTTGTTGACAAAAACTTTATTTCAATTTATTTAATTTTAAAATATTGTTTTACTTGTACCTACGTAAAATACAGCATAAATATGTATTACGCCAACTTTACTGCGTAGTAGTATATAATTTAAGAATATAAAGAAACAGAAAATAAGGAAAATATACTAATGGTTAAAACAAAACAATTTAATACCGTATATGATGGCGGGTATACGCTGTTTTAACAGTTACCTATTGTCTTTTATACAACACGCAACATAGAAAAACCATTGCGATCTATATTTCCTTCAAAGGTGGAGCGGGAGAATTAGGTTTGAATATAAGAATATTGAAAATGTATATTTCAATATAAAATAGTCATCTTGATAATAAACAGCAGCTAAAATATATTAATTAATTATGTTTTATAGGTTACACACTATAACGTTCTATATAACATTCTTCGAAGAAGCCACTTTAGAAAACATAATTTAGGAACCTAAAATGTAAATTTTAACATCAAACCAAAACTGCAAATAATGCAAATATATAATGTAAATTATGTAGACGCCAATGACCTAGTAGTCGAAACGTATTTCTTTAAATAATAATAATTTTTTTTATTAAATTTGATAACCTCTAGGTAATTTTTAATATTTTCACTCTATAATAAATAAGTAAAATAAATGGACAGTCATCTGTATAAGTATTTTGTGTCAGATAAACGACGCTATTAACTATTAAGGACCCGGACAGATGATGGGTTTTCGATGAACGGATAATTCAATACGTCCATTAAATCATCCGTCTGCTATCGGTTTCTCCACACCCATTATGAAAATTTCCAATAATTACCTATTCAACGAAAACCTGTCATGTGACCTACAATATTGCAGAATAAATAAATAAGCAAAATAATAATGCACCGATCTCGAAACTATTACTCAGTTTGCATATTTTTATTTGTTTTCAATGAATTTTCTTATTTATTTGTAGGTAATCATTAACATTAAAAAAAAATAAGTAATTTGACAAACCGGTAGGTACATACGTTTAGTTTCTTTGTTTTTAGAAAGAAAACGATCCAGTGTAATATTTAAACTAAATTACACTGGAAAATATTAAAATATTTTGGTTTTAAGTTTCAGCTGAAATATGTGTGTATAGTATACGTATATGTATATGACTTTCGGTATACACCGTATACCGAAAGTCATATTATACGGTACACGATGTAAAAATAAATTTTAGAAGAATCCTCTAACGCCCACCCGTGTCACAATGCCGACACTAAAATATATAGGTACATCATAAAAAGTCACTACCATGAAGTTATGAACGTTGGATCAAATCTGTGACCTGAATTCCGTCTATTGTTTACTATTAAGGCTTAACAGAACAAAAGGGCCGTAAAAAAATTCCTTGTACAACACTCCGGAGGCGATGTTATCCTTTCTTTTTCTCCTACGTTTTTTCTCCTCCTGTCGCAAGGGCCCTATCGCGTGTTGGTGTATCACTTGTAATAGGTTTTGTGAGTATGACGGTTTTTTGCGCATTTCCCACATACTGACACTGATGAATGTACCTTTATCTTTTAATTTTTGTCCTACGCCCTTCTTTTATCTAATAACTTCAAGGAATGGCATTATTTTTTCGCTTTCCTTCGGGATTGTGATTTCGATAAAGGACTTGTCCCTGGAAACGTAGCTATAAAGAAAAGTCGTTACACAAAACTTCAACATAATGTTAGAATATTTCATATTATATAGGTACATTATATTTATTTGCATTTAAGCATTGATGCATTATACTATAAATATTAAAATGTATATAAAAATTATCACCAAAGGAAATCAAACATATTTTAATAATCATAAATATTTGAAAATTGTGAAAAACCACAATATTATAAAATTAATAATATAATATATAAAAATCAAAACTAAATGTTAACTTTTATAATTATTATTAATTACTCATACTTTATTTTAAGAATTTCTCTGAATAGGTATTGATAAAATCCTCTTAATTAATGGCTTTTACTTAAATAAAAATATTCTTCTCAAATATGAGATATGGGGGGACTTTTTTGGTTAGAATTATGTATAACCTGCAAGTCATTAAAAATAATTTTTCTTAAAGCATAAACTCATAACTTAAACATCTGCAGAGTTTAAAAACGTGTTAAGAATCAAATAAAATAAATTTAAATAAGATTTTTTCCTTAATTACCGGGCCAAAGTAAAACTAAAAATTAATATCAATATTCAATAAGTATACCGACTTATTCTAACCGAAGATAAAATATGTATTGATCAATTTTCAATAAATTGATTAAATGTAATAAGTCAAAAGCCATCAAATGTCTTAATATCGAGTTTTATGATAATTAACCCTAGATCGCTAACCATACGTCGAAAATAATAAATAAAATAACCAATATGATATAATAACCATGTGACGAACACGGATAATTTTATTGCTGCTATTTTTAGGCATTTTATCTAATGTCATTAAACCCCCCTTATATCTCTCATATATTATGTTCTATATCTATCCCGATAACGTAAATTTAACGAATTTATATTTTAAAAATGAGGAAAATTTTTTTTTTTTACTATTATTTTCATAATGTTTTTATTAATTATATTTATAATTTATTAAATTTAACCTGTTAAATCGTTAATTGTTCATAATATTTATAGTATTTGTCATATTGACGAATGGTTAGAAATAAAGGCGGATAAATAAGGTTAGTTATCTAGGGTTAAGTATAGCCATATTAACTATAGGTATACAATTTGTCATTTGAAAATTCATGTTTATTTGTCGTAAACCTGTAGATTGTTAAATGCAAAGAATTCTAAAATGTTTGAATCTAATATGGGGTTTTGTACAAATTCTGACCTCTGTCAAACGTGTTAAGCCAAAGAACATAAAAAAAAAAACCGAAAAAAATTGGTTTTGTCGGTAACGCACGGCCGTTAATGATCTTATAACTCCTGTCCGACAGCATTTGAAAAGTTTTGCTTATAACAAGAACGAATGGGTGAATCATAATTATACTCTACATAGCGAGCGCAACAACAACAATAACAACTTCAACTACTACTATGGTACTGATTCTCTCAGTCTTGAAATTTATCGCATAACCCGCGGGTGTCTTGCCCAAGTATAATAATCCCGTAAATATAAGCTCTTTCTCACTCTCTACTCCAGCCTATAGCTCTACACCATATTCTGCAACTCGAATACAACGCGTATTATACGCCCCCACTACTTATCCTTAATATTGTTTTGGATACAAGATATCTCCATTAATAAATCACGGTCTTATATTTGCACACGTAACGACTTGTATGAGTTTTATCGGTGAGAAACCCTGCCACTAGCGGTTTTTATAGTACATCATTCTATATATGCCGAATTATTTTCAGTTAGTTATGAATTATTTTCGTTTGCACGGAAACATAATATGTTGTAAATTAATTCACCATACGATTTTCGTGACATGAAATTAATAATAATTCATAAAGGGAAATGCGTGTTGTCAAAAAAAAAATGTTTTCATAAAAATACCAAAGTACAAAAGGATGTTACACCAAAAGTATTATAAACCCAGCCCAGAACCTACCCTAAATAGATGAAGTTAAAAAAAAAATTGATATATTTTGAATAGTAATAAACCATCTGCAGTTATCAATGCGGAAAATAGAAATAATAAATAATTAAATCAAAAAATTAAAAAATACTCAAAAAAACCCTAACACTTACAATTTGTTGAATTATTGGATTTTACAAATTTGTGCACCAGCCTAATACTGCTCGAGGTATAAATATAATAAATTTGCATACGTTAATTTATTGGAAGGTGTATCTATATATCTCATATTTTTATTTTATATTTTTAATTTTTTATATATTTAATTTTCACTCAGTTTTTAAGATAATTTGTTAATTTTAAGTTACGTGATAATGGTATTCAAACACTACCTCACACGCCCTTTAAACCACCCGTATATACATTAAAATACACCTGTGAGCTCCAGCCATTTCAGTATAAATAGCAAGAGCAGTGGAGCACAGTACCCTAACAGGAATATTATGCAAATGTCGTTTACCTAAAAGCAGAATACTTTTGAGATCGTTAAAATGAGCAAGTATGATTGCTGCATACGCATAATTTAATTCTGAAAAGGATAATAATTAACCATAATTAAAATACATAGTATGGCACAGAATAAGTAAAAAATGGTGTTATAAACACTAATCAAATTAAATGTATAAACATATTCAACTATTTAATGAATATTCATGTTGTTGCCGTATTCTTGCAAACACTTATAATTTATAAATTATCATTAAAATATTAAATGTTATTAATCGTGATTGATTGCGTAACAATCAGCTCAAACATAATATGCAATAGAATTAATTTAAAAATATACACATAGGTATACTCATTATTTAATATGTATACATATTTTGAAGAACCTTATTTTTATATTATATTAAGGATTGGCTGATAATGTTATATTATAAATGTATGGTATGATATTTGACGTTGATATATTTTACTCTGAGAACAAATAAAATAATTTTTAATCAAATGATTATTATTGTTTAAATTAAAACCATTAGTTTAATAGTAGGTACAGGTTACAGAGCCATGTGTCTTACCTCTAAGTTTCATATATCAAGACAGTCGACATTTTAACTTTTGTATTGAATTTTAATTTTATAATCTAAAGTTTTAAACTTGACACTCACATAATATGTTTATTAACATATACAAGATGTCAAGATAGTATATCAAGGCTCAAATGTCTTACTTAAATAACTACATGGTGGTGCGTGTACCTACATACTAACTATTGTATTATTGTCATTGAAGTGTGATTTCGTAGAAACTATGTTACCATAAATATAGCACGTGTAAGAAGAGGTCAAATAGTTATCTCATTTTTGTAAAAATAGTACCCCGTTTATGCTTCGATGTTCTCTTGTACAACACTAATGTACAGAAACTTCAATGTGAAAATGAGTGGATTCTGTCTTAATTTCCGTTTACTACCAAACCCATACCGGAAATATGAACTCCGTATTATTAATCGTATAATTTTAAACGCAAGACTTTGTAAATTCAAAGTTGCAATCGTAAATTTCAAAAACTTAGTCATTAATAACGAGTAAAGTTTTCCACGTACATTAAGTGTTAACAAATATATGGTCTAAAAATAAGAAAATATTAACTCAATATATCACATAGTAATATATTACCAAAAAAAAATCAAAATTAATTTAATACATACTAACATCATTATTAATTATTATACACAGTGAATATTTTATGACGAAAAATATTACTAAAACCATACTCGAGGAATTATCCAACATGGAACATTAAATCATGAAACACAATGATAAGTATTGCAACAACAAAATATGATTTAAGAGTTAATGATTTTCATTGTACAACAGTATTTAATTAAAAACATTTTTGGAATAAGACTTTAATCATAATACCATAACACAAAATATAAGTAATCATATTTAATGACAGTAGTTTCTCATTAATTCTACTAATTTACATAAGTATTAAAACTATTATATGCATTAATAATTTGGAAACTAGGAGGGTAGTAATATGTTGTGAGATATTTTTAGTATTGTCATCCTATTATTATAGTACAATGTAAATATGTAAGTATAATAACAATATTTGGTCAAAATATTTAATATTACTTTTAAAAATATTTTAAAACCATTATTCGATTACGTGTCCAAAAATTTTAAAATTTTTCCCTTAATAATCTATGCATTCATAACATAACACCTAACACCGGTAATAGAGTTTTTGATTCCTGCAGGTAATAAAAAATCATTAGAAAATCCCTGAAATTGTTCTTTTGGCGATAATTATGGAATTTCTCAGTAATCGTGAATAACATGACGTGGAAAATAACAACCAAATTGTCATTAAATGTGAACATTTTACATTTATGGTTTATACCATAAACAAACCCAGTTCTGCTCAAAAACGCTTTACGAATGCTAATCATTTATTTCAAATTTAAAGACACCCCCCCCCCCCCCTGCAGGACCACCTTTTTAATATACTAATGTGATCGATACGACCGTACCTAACGTATAACCTAACGCATAAAGTTAGTGGGAAATTTCTTTGCATTGAAATTAAATTGTAAAACATAAATAGAATTTATGATATAAATGCGAAAATAAACAAGGTAAAAAAATAATCCTACTGTAGAGATTTTTCGATCCCGTCTATGGTACGAAAAAAAAAATAGAATACCAGTCCCTCGTCGATGACCTACAATGTTCACGAGAATATTTATTATTTTCGATCGTAAAATATTCCAAAGCCATCTCTCTCGGATCGAAAGAAACATTTTACACACGTATAGACATCTCGAACGCACAAGAATCGCATAAATAGGAATATTTGACTTCTCGGACAACCCCGTAATGTGCTCAAATATTCATGAGACATTACCATGTATAATAATAATACAAGCCCCAGATATCCAGATATGATGCTGCAAGTAGAAGAAAAATATATATCAAAATCAACTGAAAAAGCCTAAGTCAATTTACTATTTGATAAAAAAAATATTTATTACTAACTAGTTGCACCTGCACGTTTCGTTTATGAGTTTACTAAAATGCATTAGTAACTCCAAAATACATTCACTCGAAACTCATATAATTTAATTTGATCATGGTTGACTCTCGAAAGTCATTGTTTAATATTTTTCAAAAACTTTTACGTTTCGTTGGTTATACGCAATATACATCAAACTATATGCAGTCATTATACCCTATTTATCTCTGTTATTTCTACAACGCACACCAAACAAAAGCTTTATAGTATTCACTTCAGTCTTTTGTTTTAATTCCACCAAAATATCGACTTAATGTTCAAAATATTTCAAGGGACCGCTTGCCTCAAAAACCCTAAACAACTTATAACAATAATGGTTATTAGGAATTAACAAAAAAAAATACTCAATTCATGGATTAATATTAATTAATATAAAATACCTATTGAATACATCGTATATTAAACGATATTATACGGTATTATACGATTCATAAGATTCATTTGAATAATAGAAACCGTTGTAGTCGATTTTAAATAAATATTATTGTTACCAATAAAAGCTTAAGTCATACTATAGGTTTTAAAAAATTATTCTTCAATCTACAAATACATAATTACTTAAAAACTAAAGCATGACATAAAGTTATGCACGTATATAAATGTATATGGTAGAGTTATATCGACAGTAAAAAAAATTACAATTAAATTCAAAATCAAAATGTTATAAGCAAAAATTATGTGATTCCGAAAACCTAAATATTGTCATGTTAAAATGCATAAGTATCTACTAATATATGTTACATGTATAAGCCTAAAATTTAAACTCGTGTCTCACGATATTATAAAAAAAAATAGCATAACAATTACTATGCAACAGTGAAACTATTTATCAATGTATTATAAAACTATACTAATTTCTTTTATAATTGAAAAAAATTATATTCAAATCTACAATAGACAATATTATTGTAACATGTATCATGCTCAGAGGAGGATTTAGAACAGTAAACAAATAATATATATCAAACTAGTAAACCACCAATTTTAATGATTGTATAACTATTTATTATATAACTTTTAATTGTACCTATTTGATTTATTTTTCTTTAGAATTCGTATTGGTCAAAACTAATGTACCTATGTCAAAATAACCAAAGTTTGGACCGAGATCATAGTGATTGGCAGTGGAAATTCTAACTAGAGACAAGTACCATCCGGTCAATGTATTTCCGTTATTATTATATTTTTAAAGTAACCGGAAATTAAAATCAAGTATGTTTCGCGTATTATTTGTCCCACAAAACATAAATGTCCGTACTCAAAATGTTTACATTTTTCTAAAAACGTGAAATACATATTGTGACGAACAATTTCACAAAAAAAAAAAACTTCAGTAGCTTGTCAAAACATTTTTAAATATATTATATTAAATGCTTAAATATAACGTTTGATACAAAAATAAAATAGACAAAACAAATATTGACGGGCTATGTATAGACGAACAAGTATGCAAGCACAAGTAAAATATTAAAAAGTCATACCATTAAACAATAATATATATATATATATATACATCCGAATAATAATTATAATTATTAATACATTTAACTCATTTAAGGCATGCCTTAAAAGTTTAATTAAATTATTCATGGTATTCGTCATTGACGAAAAATCGATATGTCTTGTAACACATCAAAACATCAATCATTCATTGGAAAATTAACTTTACAAAATAATCATTAAAGCCTCAAACGCATAAAAGATATTAAAACAATTAATATACTTATAAATAAATCTATACAACAGAATATTAGTCAGAATGTATAATTAGCATAATATATATTTTTACTTGAAGTCCAATTATAATAAAATAATGAAAAATTATTAAATAAAAAAATGTATGACCCCAAGTCGAATTAGTTTGAGAAATAAATACCTATTCTGAGTGACTGGGTATATGAAGAACATATTAAAAAGAATAAAATCGTAGAACCATTTATTTTAAAATAACATTTTATCAACAGCATCATGCCATCATTACATGATACATAGTTGAGGATATAGGTGATACGCGTAAGACTTTCGAGTGGTATGTGCTATACTATCCTCCAAATACATTTATCTTGTATTTAATGTAAAGAATTTGTCGAAATTTCACATGACACAGGTTTTAGGATGTGATCTACGCAGAAAAACGCATTTAAATTCGATACGAAATTCAAATAACCTTTAGCTATCCAAGAGTGAAGAGAAAAGTCTTCTGACATAATACATTCGTTCTTATTTCACACGATAAAAACAACTGTCAGCTTAGCATACGTTGTGTACAAATAAATGAATGACTGTCTCAATTCATCCAACAACGTTTTTTTTTCAAAGAATCATACATTCTTTTTTTAATAAATATTATAATATGTATTTAATTTTATCAATAAATCGGCACGCTAGCAAAAATAATTAAAGACAACTTGATACGTTCTCGTAAGCTATATTACCATATCGAGATGTGTATTTAAAAAAAAACTTTGAAAAATGCAAACCAATCGTTAAAAATGTATAAACGTATATAATCTGTACATGAGTACCTAATAGATATGAAATCCTATAGTGGACCATTATTAATAACTCTAAAGTTAAATTAAAGATGGTAATTTCGCAATATGTATTCAAACGAATAAAATATACATTTAAATATTTTTTTCGTACAATTTACGTCGTATCTAAAAGGTTTGGTTAGTATTTTTTTTTTTACATAATAGGTCCAACATGCAACTAATCCTTTGGTTGAATATTCCCCCGAGTACTATGGAAATGTTCAATTTGATGCGGATAAAGGGATATGGTGGTAAGGGTAAAACGATGGTCAGACTGAAATCAATAGTTTATTTCCACTTATGCAATGTATGCGAATGTGCAAAATTGATCTTTTTTTAGTAATAAAAAAAAATATATATATTTTTTATCCGAACAATAGATGAGTATTATTAATGAATTTAACTGTCGATTTGACAACAAACCAATTCCATCCATTTATTCCATCATTCAATTATTCTGTTTGAACTAAAAACTGACCATTAAACCTAAATTCAAATAGAAGTTGTCAAAAATCAAATGACAAAGTGTTCAACCGATGGGCGAACATTTGATTAAATGTTAACGAAGAGCGTCGTGCAGGTACAATATAGTGATTTCAAATACAATACTTTTTTTGTAATTTATCTCCAATGTAATTTTAAACGAATTACCTAGCAAATATAAATATTATAAATATTTGTCATAAGTACTGAACTACTCAAACGTTAAAAATATTTGTCTGTTGTATATAATTATAATTAGCTAAGTGTTTAGGTAAAACGCCCGCACACCTCTGTAGTTTTTTTTATATATTATAATCATCTTGTTAAAATAGTGACAAACTTATTATTCTGTATTATCAATAAATATTATGGATACCCATGTGCTAGGAATATCCTATTTTGAATAATTAAAAAATGATAATAATAATACATTTAAAGGTTAGGCAGGCACTACTGAGTGTACATATTCAGGTGTTGAACGAGATAGACAGGCACAATCGACGGCCATTAGACATAGTCAGCATTGTACACTATTGGGTCACGGTGCAGGTTATGACGACCTCAAATATTATATAATACCTCTGGACAAGAAAATATTGCATACCAGATTACTTAAATATGGTTTGTAAAACGTCTCAACCAAAATTACCATGAATGAGAATAATTAAATATAGGTAAGTGATTATTTAAAATACCGAATAATTTTTGTTTTTATAGATAGAAAATAATATAATATAGCTTTAACTTATAACATACTCAAAACGTGTTCACCAAAATATTGTGCTTTAATCAAACCTGATAACAAACTTGAAAGACCTTATAACTATTAAAAAAAATAAATATATAACGATTTTGTACCGGTTTTTTATTTTTTGAATTACATTTAGCTGCTTATATTTCTTAAACATATATTTTTAACATCACACTAGACGTTTTAATTTAATAACTTTATTTTGTTTACTAACTGTCAAACAAGTAAGTTTGTTCCTCCTTGAACAAACTACATAAAAACAACTTAAGTCTTAAATTTAAACTTTCTGTACGATTTTGAATAAAACAATTTATTTTTGTTTGATAATAAGTAAATTCTTTAGGATTCCATCCTTGAATATATACAATAAATAATATGATGCAAAAGGTTTTAAATATTTCATAATTTATTACAATATACGAACATATACATTAATACAGATTTTATTTGGCACAATAATTTCTACAATGTTATTTAGTTTTAATCAAAATATTTAGTTTAATTTATATAATATTTTGAACGGATTGCAAACATAATCATTTTATACCGGTTATCCCGCTTGAATTGTTTAATGTGAACAGAATTCCTTTCAAGAAAAATATACAACATCTATTAAACAAAGGGAAAACGTGAAATGTTTTTTTGTTGAAAATTAAAGCGACATGGAAAAACAGAAGTATACGTATTGTGCACAATCGGCGCCGTCTAGTCCGATAGGATTTTTTTACGAAACAAATTGCCAAACACAAAGTTTTTTCCTCGTAGTGTATTTCCCTCTGAAATGTGAAAGATGGGTATGTAAAGTAACTCAGATTAATAGCAGTTGGTTGTTACTTTTACGTTGTACAATCCATGATAAACAACCAGGTCGATCGGTTCCGAAGAGTGGTGTGTGGTATATGGTTATTCGAATTGAGAGATTGGATAAACCTTTGTTCATAAATCTCTGAATTCCGTATACGGTAGCGTATATTATTTATAATATAACCTATATAAACTGTATACAACGAATGCGTACAATATTATATAAATTAAAAAAAAACAACGTTTGGCTAATAATAAAGTCTATCATAGTAAGATTGTGTTTTCGACTGAACTAATATAATATGACGTACGGTATTTATATTATTAATTCATTAAAACTGCATACTAGCTATATTATGCATCAATCGGCTCACATATTTTTAAAATTAATACTCACACTTGAGTTTAATTAGCTAAAATATAATTAAATCAAATTTTAAAAATCATTTAACAATAAAAAATAATAATAATTGAGCTAAATATACAGTATATTTGTATAGGTACGCGAATCATTGTAATATAATACATTTTATATTCTGAGTGGAGACGATGATAAGTGTATTTTTGTTTCTGGTCTGTCATCACCTGGGCAGGAAAAATGTTTCGATTATTACTAAAAAAAATTTTTTCTGGTAGTAAAGTGAATATAGTTGGTGATTTGAAGGGGGGAGGGTGAAAAGTAGAAAAATCATCGGGAAAACAAAAAAAATTAAGTAAAAACGGTAATTTTTACGTTAACCCAGATTTGACAAAGTTTGATTTGTTTTCACCAAATGTTTATATGATCATTTTCCATACGTGATATCATTGTAATTCAAAAATATTTGTCGTGAGTACCTACATAAAACGTTTAAAGTATATTATTGTATTTTATACAAATAATGACATTTTAAAATGCAACGTTTTAGTAAAAAATTAATTCAATCTACTGTTTCACTATTAGTAAAATAAATTACTTTAATAGTAATATAAAATATATATTATTGTATAATATATTTAGTAATATCATAAGCTGACAGACCGTCTTCGCTCACAATCGTTTTTCGTATGTAATGATTTATCATTGAATTCAAATTGCACACATCCGTTACATAGTGACCCACATGACACCCAAATGTACAGCAGAGCGGTACCAACTTTCCCGCATTTTTAAATGTAAATTTATTAAAACTATTAGCAAACAAATTAGTTGAAGATATTATGAATTATTAATTTGATTATGGCAAACGTATATAGATTATAGGTAATATATAAAGAAATCATTGCGATTTGCGATTCTAGTTTAAAGTTTTTCCATTCCTATCATCAATAACCGTCGATTATAATATATAGTATAGACAATATATTTTCATAAAAATACCATCAGCGTAAGTAATATGCTAATCCAAAAGCTAAGCACTAATGAGAATATAACTACCAAACAATATTGTTCCGCATAAAGTAACTCTTCGTTGCTGTATACGAAATATAAAAATATTCGTCATAACATGGCTGGAGGGAAAAAGCGTTTTCGGGTGTGAAATCGCATTAAGCTTATGCAAACGAATATTTGAACACAACTTATTTTTCAAAAATTAAACCTCGAGCCGTTGAAATAACTTTTGATACATGACCTAAACTTTCAACCGAATATTGCTTTCGTATAGTTTATGGAAACGCGCGCGCGTTATTTTTACTCCGGTAACTACTCATCTCTTGTACATAATAAATATATGGCTGTTTCGTTAATACTGGCGATTCCTTCCCTATTTAATATTTATCATCTACCCGAATACAGTAATTACTATTGCTGTACATCATGCAGTAGAATGGCTGGGTATTCTACTGTATGATGGCCGTAAACAGAATCTAATGGAGAGAAAAGGGGCACACAGTTATAAATTATTTTCCTAATGCGGCCTCTGCCCCACAGAGATCCAATGATTAATGGCCCCTAAAACCTAGAAGTAGGCCTATCTATAACATAATATTAAAACAACCGACGCCAATCATTTTTCATTGGTATTAAATTTCGTTTCGCCAAAAATGACGTTTATATTAAACGCGTGTAAATAAATAAAAACACATTTTTATAGGTACGCACTTACCTTATTAGCTCGACATCGCCCTATACAATATAATATCGTGATCGTGAATATCACTAGGTATACATATATAAGTTATAAATATTTATAGTAGTAAATTGTTCGTGTAAAGGATACATTCGTAAAGATCCATTTTTGGTGCCAATGGCCAACAACCGTTGTATGGGGTCAAACGCAAGAGCAGTCGGCTGGTACGGAAAACCATGACGAAACGTCTGTAAAAAAACAAAACAAAAAAAATATTCTAATTAATGTTGGTTTTTCCTTCGTTATTTTTTTTTTTCGACAAAATATAATAATATTGTTTTATTGCACGTGCATGCTACGTAAAATTAACGAATCAAGCTCCGTTTACTGAAAATAAACTTTAAAGCACCGAATTAACCCCTAACGCTATAAGGAATTAGTCTATTTTTCTATTTGTCTGATGAATTTAATATCGGAGTATCAAACATTATAGTCCACCGTTCAATAGAACACGGATAAAATTATAATATTAATAGGTATAGTAGGTATACAATATTATTATTATTATTTGTTCCATTAACCATAATGTATTTATAAATTATAATATATTTCTTTAACTAGGTGCTATTAATATTTTTTTATGAAATGAGTAAGTAGACTATTAGGTATAATATGTTTTAATCCTAGTTTTTCTGTCGGTTTTTTTTCGTAAATAATAATGTATCATTTAAATAATTTAAAGTTCAAAAAGGAAATATCTTCTAATGTATTGTGACATAATAACATGAGATGTTTTACATAGACACATTAAAACTGTCAAAAACTGTTATATACAATCGAGTAAAGTGTGGATTCATAATTCACTAAAACCATTTCTGCAGATACTAGGTAGATTTAATTAAAAACTATAAAGTAATCATTTAATAGTCTATATTATCAAATTATACTCTTCTAAAAAATACAATATTAGAAGATTTATCTGTTTGGTTGTGTAACTGTATAAGTATAGGTATGTGTAATATTAAATTGTTTTTCATAATGGTATATATTATTTATGTAGATACTATTATAGTCCATAGTAGACGATTTATTTTATTAATCACATAATTAATTAAATATAAAACATAACTACAACTATCACGTTTTAACGAGTCATTATTAAACGGTAGGTAGCTAATACAATTAATGTATGATTAAAACGTAATAACTAATTATTTCAAAATATATTTATTACATATTATTATGTCACTGTAGTCTTAGAAATTATAATAATTATGATTAGGTACGATCGATTATCGACAAAATAAAAATGGATCAATTTTAAATCATTATAGGCTTGATTTGAAGGCTTGTATATTTATATATTTTTTTATTATACACCACAATCCGTCCAATATCTGTACAACGCCGTATCTGAACCACTGACTACAGTTGTTGTAAACACGTGCTACAAGTTATAACTAATTCGTCATTCGTCGCATTATTTCATATCGAACAAATTAAAAATGTCCAAGTTCAATAGTATATATATTGTAACGGTGAAAATCATCCGTCATGACGTGTTGTGCACACCACACGGCACACATACGTCGAAAGTTTGAAAAAGTAAATAAAATGTATTCGATTACTATATACGTCCTACACGAGGTGGCTGACCGGTTTGGGTACACATATACGTGAAGACAATATAATAAACGAGACACTTTAGTTACAAAGTCAATTTAAAAGCCCGGTATCATCGACGGAAAATAAAAACGGACAATTCAAACACTTACACCGCCGCCGCCGCCGTTATTATTATATAGACGCAACGCCCGCGCGCGAGAGAGATTCTTTGGCACTTGTCATATAATACCTTATCGCCAGCGACATATATTGGCTATATATATATATATATATATATATTTTTATAGGCGAGTCGTCCGTCGTCGTAATCCACGACGAGATCGGAGGGTGTATCGATATACGCGTATATACACACACACACCGCGAAGCAATTAAGAATCAAGTCCATTTCCTCCCACGAAGTTAACACCACACGTGTACCTACTTATACATATATATATACACGCGTACATAATATCATTGGCCATTGCACGCGCGCATCGAGAATTATTGCCATTTTTCAAATCGTATATACACCGAACTCCGTCAAGACGAGATAATAATAATAATAATATAATCCTATGGACGCAGTTTTTACGACCCATTAATAACTTTTCCGGGAAAAACGCCGATGACGCGATAGTGAGAGTGCGGCAGCGGCGGCGCCATCCGCAGCTATACAGCTTTTCCGTATATTCGGAAAAGTGGGCCGGTCGCTTTATCAGCGTTTACGAGAAATCGACGTGAAAAGTGCACACTGTGCAATATAATATATTGCTCGGGCCGTTTATTATACATTATCTATAGGTATACAATATATATATACACTATACACCCATATTACGCTTCGAGCTCGTGACGGATTCTATATAATAACTGCAATAAGAGAATAATAAGATCTAAAATAATATTATGCTTTGATTTTCCGAATTGATTCTCGACGAAAATGAATGATGTATAATATTATACGTCGTACTATAAAATATAATAATGTATGCGACACCGGAATATTATAAAATCGTGTGTGAGATGATCGAGACACGCACTGTGCGCGTGACACCTCAGCTGTTGCGAACGTTCCGAAATCATATCAACCGTGCAAACTGTGTACCGACGTATATGATGATTATTTACAATTTCCTGAGGAGTATGCAAATTTTTAAATACCATATAATTTATTAAACAAATGGCGAGTGTAAAAGTGAAAGATATCATTCCATAAATTTAGTTTGCATAAACGTTTAATGTTTTTTACTCTGGAGTGTACGCTAAAAATGACAAACTGTTTCTTTTATTCATGTTGTATACGCGCACTGTACACGTTATAATATATGCAACATTTATATATTTTATGATCGATGACTGTTTTGACCCAATGTTCAAAACGGTAAAAAGATGAGATGAAAAATATGATCACACTATGATGGTCCCGCGGCCAGAACTCAAACACACAAAAATAAATCGAAAAGCACACGGCCCAATAGGTTAGAGATACCACAAAATTACCCCTTCAGCCAGAGGGAAATATTATCATTTTAAAATCTAGCGATGAGAAAATATACATTATACATACTGTTATATTATTATACGCTCTCGGGCTGATTTCCGTCATAAATCAAATTCAATTTAAAGTCCTAGTCAGCCACGTGAACAATAGTCAATACTCGATATTAATAACATAGACGTGAAAAAAGTACCCACGAGAATCATATAATTTATGTTAGGGTTAACATCCGTGTAATTTTGTGTTTATTAAATAAATGTAATTTATAGATTACAACCGCAGCTGCAATGCAATTTATATAATAAAATAATGTATGTTACTAAAATGTACCTTTCTATTTCAAAAGATTTGTCCGGTTTATAGCTAAATAAAATATTAATAATATCTGATGACGTACCTACCCATAATATAAGTAATAAGTATATTATATATTATACAATGACACGTTTCGACTTAATAGTTATAAAACAATTTTTTACATGATACCTGATATATCACTTATTTAATATTTATATACATAACATTCTTATTACCCCAATTTCAACATGTGAACTAATAAAATGGATTTAAAAAAACTAGGCACTAATTTTTAGAATTTCGCGGTTAAATATACCACTTAATATAAAAATTAAATTGTATACCAGAATGGTACATATATACGTATACTGTAATTTACTATATTTACAGTATTTGTATACTTATATACTTTTACAGAACACTCGTAAAGTATGTCAACTAGATAATTTGACGATATACTTTGAAGTATAATGCTTACAAATTTCACGGGAAAAAAATATTATAAGCCTCCCTTTTCCCCCCCCTCGCGACCCATTTTATAAGGGATGGTTTTACTCTTACGTACGCGTACAACCATTGCAAGTTCAACGATCAGTCGCATTAACAATATTTAAAGAGTTTTTCTCTATATATTTCTAAAGTTGTCCAACACATTTATCACAGCCTGTAAATTCTTTACTGATAAAAGTGACATTATGTGATGTGATGTTTTTCCGCGTCCTTTCCTCCTATCAATCTTAGTAGGATGCTGTAAAACGCCCTTTTAAAATAAATAAAACTAAAAAAGTTTCCTTGCCTATTATCCTTTACTGCCGACGCATCGATGGTCTTTAGAAATCACGTCCGTCGATTGGTCATCAGATAAGCTGAGAAATAAATAGGTAAACTTAAAAAAATCGAACATCGTAATGTTTACTGTTGCTTGCAAAGTCAAAATGAAAAGGGTAAATAAACTCTGCATACACTATAATACATTCTGCAGCTGAAAACTCTATATAGACGCCAAAAATATATACAAAACGACATTGATTCGTCCACCAAATATTGTTTAAGGGAAAATAAATTATCAGCAACAGCAAACAAGAATAAAAACATTTTTAAGATACGATGAGCCTCATTATGTCATCAAATATTTGACATATTATACTAAGATAATAATATGAAACCCGAGCTATTCGAACGACTCCTTTTCAATTGTTATAATATATATTTTGTAATTGTTGTGAGAACAGCGAAGCCGAGACCCCTATTCAGGTACGGCAAAAATGTCCCTACACAATAAAATAAAATAAAAAAGGTGGGTGATTACAGCTAGGGCATTTCTGGGACCGGAAACCTTGGAACACTTTGTTCTACATTTGTATTTAACTATGGGTCATTAATTATTATTCACATTACTATAACACTATAGGTAGGTATAATTAATAGCTGTATAATAAATAATAATAATAATAATATATATGTATATTATTTATAATGTAAATTTAGTCTCGTCTGTATTTCGTGTATAATTATTTAGATGGGTACAGATCCGGGTAGTGTATATAGCATTTGGAGACAAGTTTGCTCTACTTTAATTAATAAAAGCTTTTGGGGTAGCACATATATATATTATTATATTACCAACAAAAAATTCGAATCTAAATCAAATTCGATACGAAATCATGACATACGCGTTTAAAGAGTTACCCATTTATTGTGTGTCACTAATGATCGATACATAAATAATAAGACATTTACCGAAAGTTAATTGCACGATTTTCTCAAAAAAAAATCAATCATCCATTTTAAAATAATTTTGTGTTCATAAAAATATAAACTTTTACAGTTTGTATAGATTTTAAGTATTAATTACAATTATTAATGATATCATTAATTATACTTGAAAGATTAATACATGGAAGCCATAAATAATTAACTATCCAAAATACATTAGAAACAAAAGTTTGTAAAAGTTTGCGATTGTTTATGTTGCTCATATTATTTGATCATGAAAAATTATTAAATTTAAGTGCATTTTTAACTGTTTCACCATGTACTGAGCATAAAACTGGAACTATCGATTGTGAAAACTTCGTATAATCAAGGCAAACATACTATTGTATATTATTTACGATTATGTGAAAATATCAATCACATTAAAAATGTTATCTGCTAGCAATATATAATAAATATCCCGGCCAAAATAAAATATATATAACTTGATTAAAATATTTTAATAGCTTTTCCGGAGATATTAAAATATAAATTTAAAGTTACATTGTTAATTTATTGTTATAAGTGTACAATTTCTAAATATTACTTAGGTGATTAATCTAAACAAATAGTTATTGAATTATTATTTTCTCGTTGAATTGTAGGTACCTATTTGTCAATCGATTAAAATTCAGTTGTACAATTTTCTTAAATAAACAAGATTCTAAAAAGTATTTATTATAGAGAGAAGGTTAGGTAGCAGTTACATATTCTACTGGTAGTACAACATTAGAGATCTACGATGGCCTATTTCGCAATACCCGTTAGCATTTAAATGTACTGGTTTCGGATCCGATTCCAACTGAAAGCAGAAAACGTTCCGCAGAAATTATAGGTCAGCCGGGTTTCATTTTCAAAATGAATTTTCACTCGTATATAATAGTCGTATCTATTTTAACTTTCGTTTTCATCATTGTTTTTATTATTGTTTATTTATTTACTTTTTTTTTCTATCAAAAGCCATATCGTTTTCTATAGAGTGAACGACACGTGCAACCGTTCAGCGAATTATCGTCTCGCATATTTTTAATAAAAATTCATCCTAAGGTTTTTATATTGTATACGTTAGATTTAATTTATGTAATAATATACAACAAGATATATATATTATATATTATACATTATGTAATGAGAAGTGAGAACTGCTGTTACGTGCTGCAATACACCTATACGGTTATACGAAAATAAAAATCATCGTCCATCTGCCACATCGTATAATATTATTATACTGCCGTCAACGCGTCGCGGAAAAATGAACGTTTCGTTCACTCGACACAGAGATATGAATATTATTCAAAATATCATAATATTATAACAGATGATAAAATACATTAGATCGTCAAAAAAGCTAATCTACAAAACAAGCTGCAAATTATAAAAATGTACACACATCTGTAACATATACTATTATGATTCTTGATAATTTTAAACTAGCCAATATTTACACTTCTCGATCGTTAGAATTAAGTTTGCTATATGTAAAATAACTCGTGAGCTTATGTCGCTGCGGGTTTTTTTATTGATTAAAAAAAAAATATATAAATATATTTGCATTAGCAACTAAATAACGAATGGCCATATTAGATCGTGGTTATTAAATTCGCGTCTGACTATACGTTCCGTTGAGAGCATATACGCAATAAAACACTACACACGCGCGGACAAAAAAAAAAGACGAACGAAAGCTCGCGATATGGACACTAAACTTGGACCTATATATATAGCTGAAAAACGGATCGTTTTTCATCAAGCATTCACGCGATACCTTCTCAATCGGAGCGGTTTGACGAGAAGATTTTTCGATAGGAGCTCGCAAAGGGCGGTCGGAAAACCGACGTACATATATGTATACAGATCACTCGCGGTCACTCCGAAGACCGCAACACCCGACCATTATAGAGCCGTACTGATATATTATATCACCGAGAGTGGGTCTGCACCACGAGAGTGGGTCCGCGCCACGAGAGTGGGTCACAGCGCCGTTTATTCCCGTTTTCGTACAAATCTTTGAGGAGCACGAGAAGTCAGGAAAACGCGGAGATTGCCACCCTCTCTGCGGAATCAAACTTAAAAACTTTTACTATTACGGGTGTTGGTCAGATTTGAGTGACTAATTTCGAATTCAGCACTACAAATAATTACCCTAATCGGGTAATAGTTTTATAAATCCGTAGTTTTAGTAGTATAAACTTAAACTTGGAATTCGTGGTCGAATAGCCCAATAGCATAAACACTATATTGTGTACAATAAATCAAATCTTCTCCGATCTGAATCGTTTTTTGAGTGCCCGACGATTAAAATAGTCTTGAAAATAAATATTGGGTATAGGTACCTCCTATTATACGCGAAATATGTTAAACATTTGTACGAACCCGAACTTAAAAGTAAACGGCAATAATAATATTATATACAAAAAAATTCAAACTGATAATTATTTTAACGTTAGTAATTTATTAACTATTACCGAATGGCTAATTGATTAATGAATATTTTTTAAATTGGCTCTTACCTATATCAGAAACACAACTAAGTAATAACAAATGGTATTCAAACGCGGTGTTGGATATTTTGTAGTGACTCGTCGTCGATCACGGTGCTTGTTGTAGCTGATTGAATCACCCTAATATTTTATGTTTGATCGAGAGGGTTGCTCTGGACGAAGAAGGATGTCCGGGACGCTGCAGAGGAGCATTCGCGAACAGACCTATTTTTAATGAGCTTATAATACTATTTCACGACCACTAAAATCCAAAGTCCATCGGCGGTCCGATGAGAGGTGGCAATATACTATATGATTCCCAGGATAAACAAAAAAGGAACTTTGTACATGACGGTGATAGAGCGAAGATGGACATAACTATACTCATGAATGTATAACATGTGTGTGTGTGTGTGTGTCTGTGTGTCTGTGTGTCTGTGTGTCTGTATACAAGGTGATTCACGAAGCAGCTCATCCCCATTTTTTCCTTTGATAATAAATTTATTTAAATTCTGATTTATGAAATTTTTAAGTATACTTAAGGACCGTATTTTAAATTATTTAGATTCTTATGCCATTTTAGGGGTGACCTGTGGTAATACAAACTTATTTTTTTTCAGAACCAACATTTTTTTATTGTGAAGTTTTTATGAAAATGTTGATAAATTTAAATCAAAATTCAAAGTGTAGCTTCTGATTTATTACGATTTGTACACTGAAAACTAGTACTCAATGAAGGTTTTACCAAAATATAAAATAGAATTTATTACACTCTGAAAATATTTATAAATTATAAAATGTCGATAGATCGTTAATAATTACTATTAGGTCTTCAAATGTTCAACAAAAAAGGTCATCTACAGGAAAAAGTCGGTTGTCGTTTGAAATAAAAAGTCGATATCGCCACAGGACACTCCTTACAGTTGGTGTAATCAAAAAAATCTAAGTCTTTTCAAAAATGGTTCATACTTTGAAAATTCCAAGAATCTGAATTTGAATGAGTTCATTATTAGAGGAAAAAGTGGGTGTGACCTACTGCTTGGTGAATCGCACTGTGTATGCGTGTGCGTATCTATACCTAACACACACAGACACGCGGAAGAAGTGAACGGTTGCGTCGCAACGTCGCATCCACGTGCCGCGGCAGTTTGCCGCGGTCGTAGAGAGTGGCGGCGGCGGACTGTGGGTTGTGGGGTTGTGGAGGGTGGGTGTCCGTCTATACGTGCGAGCGGAAAGCTCGCGCGGCCTCGGCCGTATTGCCCCCCCCCCCCCACACACACACACACACACACATTAGCCGGGCCAAAACCAGGATGTACATATTATACGTATTATACAGAGCGGTCGGTCGTCGCCACACCAAGTCTTGTAGAGTTTTCCCGCGTGTACGCGGCAGCCGACGCGGGAAAACTCGACGGTCCACCCTGTGTGCATTCCGCGCATGCGCACGTCCTTATTATAATATATTTTTATGCTGGCGACGACGCTCGTACATACGCCCGCCGCCGCCCGAATGGCACCGGTTCAGCCGGACAACAACCCTTTATTATGTGTGTAATGTAATAATATGTCTATACGGTGTAGTAGGTACACGTGCACGGTGCAGCGGACACCACTCGGGAGCAGTATAGTCGACGACGTCGCGTAATCCGGCCGTACACCGTCGTCGCGGGTACCCATATAATAATATATCCGGTACGACAGGACATCTATTTCCCCACGGAAACGTTAACCTCCGATTTTATAAAAACGTAATTTCCATTAAACCGTCGTGGCACGGGATGACGGACACTGCAAGACTTACATCAGACCTATGATATAATAATAATATTAAAAACGCATATTATCATATAACAATAATTATTGTTTCTATAGGTTAGGTATTATAATACTGCAGTGTGCACGAAGACGAATGTTATAGCTCTCACCGCTACGTTAATAGTACCTAGGACCTAGGTATATACTTTGAGACGATTTTCTATAGTAATAATAACACATAGGTAACTAAATTGCGAAAGCAGTTCCCGTAGCGTCGACGGTTCAAAACAAAAACAAAAAAAAAAAAGGTAACTAAATTTAAATAATTCAGAAATATATTTATCAACCTCAGTCCGGAACGTTTGTAAATGGTAATGTCTATTAATCTATAAATCTATTAATCTTTTTCGTTTTCAAAATAAAGTCGGTAAAATATATAATATATTCTGATAAAATAAAAAATAAATGTCACCATAATTGATTGTACAACTGTACGAATAAAAACAATTTACCGCATTAATATTTAATACATACGACTTTCATCGTAATATAATATTATATTATGAAAATAAGACTATGAAAATATATAAGCAGGTATGCCAAACAGTATTCTAAATCCCCATTTTCCACTTATTACTTCTAAACAAATACAGATTTTAAATAAGACCCTTGGCTTCCGAAAGGTCAAAATATTCAAAATATTGAATTATTTCCACTTACAGACAGTATCATATCGTATCAAAATAAATAATATCGTTTCTAATTGAACAGCTTAATATGTATTTATAACGAAAAATTAGTCGTATTTACTGAGTAATCTGTCACATCTTATCACTGTTTAATGTTTCTGTATTTTAAATTATAATGTATTTTTCTCACGTACAAACAACAAGTTGTGTAACTTATTTTTCTGATAATATATAATATACATAAACGATATAAATGTATTGTTGCAAATTAATATTTACGAAGGACTAACAATCTTTTTTGATTTATGATATAGTTTCATATTATTACTCAATCAACCCAAAGTCTCGGGATCACCGATTGTTTACCAAAAACAATTTTTATAGACATAATATACTGTCACAGCACCGCTCAGCACGATTTAATTTATAAAAGC
Organism: Metopolophium dirhodum; assembly: GCF_019925205.1. Classification (NCBI taxonomy): domain Eukaryota; kingdom Metazoa; phylum Arthropoda; class Insecta; order Hemiptera; family Aphididae; genus Metopolophium; species Metopolophium dirhodum. The sequence continues at coordinate 22,864,614 of NC_083564.1, read as the reverse complement.
CGTTTTCAAAACAAAGCGATCTTTTTGATTTATTATTCTAGCTTTTGTGCACTTTGTTCTCCGTGGCCATTACGTTATGCATAACACTTACTGGTTATAATAAACGTACAAACTTTGTTGCTCTTCGCATCATAGTCTATACAGTCTACACACTCAGTCACTATATATACATTTTCCCCTATTCTACTCACTTCACTCGGTCGAGAAGACAGTAAAATTGATGGATAAGCCAACGCCCATTTTCTGCACGTTGTGTATATCAGTTAAGCCTTAAAAGTTGGACTATGTAAAAAAAAAAAAACAAGACAGTACGTCATGTATATTGTATATGCAAAATTGTTTCCGAAAGCGAAAGGACGTGAACGTATTTTGTTTTTTAGAAAAATGTCCCTTAAATGTTTTAAGTAAACGTGAAATGAATTCCACCGGGCTCAAGTATGAATAATTTAAAAGAAACGTATAATATTTAATACACAAATTTATCATATTATATCTTTTTGCACACAAAAGTTTGTTAAGTTGATAAAATATAAGACAGCGGGCCGGATATACTGCAGTGGCTGGGTGTTCACCCTTGCCTCCGCTGACATAAATTTTAAATGTATAATATATTATTTACGTTTTAAATAACTATAATATTGGCAGTATTGCTATCAGATATAACGGATAAAACTTTTTTAATTGTCTGTATTATTTTAACGTACGAATACTTGTACCCTACTTCGAGTGAACATTTTAAAAGTCGTGCCATTCTATTATTTTAAAATGCTACTGGTTAGTATATGTATAATAAAAGTACACTTAATATACAATGTAATATATTGTACGCAATTTAAATTTGTATAAAACGTTCCGTTTTTATATACACCTAGACAATATTATTATGTTGAGACTATTTCAAACATTTAAATCGTGTGTAGTGTAATTTAAGGATATCCACCTAACAAACCCTGAAACCCATAAATTTTACATGGGTAATCCAATTTATGGATTCCGAAACAATGTAGGTATACCAGAGCATTGGTACGCTTTGAATACGTGGGCGGAATATATTGTATTCTAGATTCAACTTGATCATATATTTAAATTGTATTTTATTTCCGTAAACTTTGAATGATACAATTATTCTAATAGATGTGTAGTGTATATAAAAAATTAGTTACCTATTTTGAATAATTATTGTATTGATGTAATCACAGCGCGATAATTTAAAAAAAATGCAATTTCTTGAAAGAAAATAATTAAAACAACTTTATATATTAAAGTACCTAAATTTGTTTTAAATTAATACACATAAATACATTAGAATATCATAGTTATGACTTATGAATATAAGTTTTTACAATGTTTAATTAAGTTTTAAATAATATACACATTTTTACGCAAAATACTTATACAAAACCATAAAATTAACATTTTTAACTTTTGAATAAAAGATCAAATTTGTAATCACAAAAAAAAATACATCAGCGTTTTAGCGTGTACCTAATATTGAGAATTATATAATAATAATATATATATATGTAAATAATATATTTCCTTTAAATTGCGTTGGCATAACAACGCTTATTGAACGAGTTTGAAGATATTAAATGTTAAAAAAAGTTTTTAGGTATCCTATGAGGAGCCGGCCTTGCCATTTGCAGTAAAACTTTATAACTTTATTATAATTCAAATTTGTTTCATTACCATATTGTAACCTTTCCCGCTATGGTCAGTTGACTTAGAATATTATCATTGAGTATAGATTAGTATAACAATACTGTTTAGTTATAATTAAAATAACGATGGATGTACTTGCATACAAAGTAGTACATAAAAAAACTAAAACAATAAACGTATATAATATAAGGAAAACAAATTAAATTTTTAATTTAAAATGTATAAAATTAATGTATTTAATATGTATAGAGACTTTAATACGCACCAGTTCACGGCACGTTCCAATTAGTAATACTATATGCTCCCCTTATATAAACTGAGAGCATTTATAATATATTTCAATAAATGTCGATAGTTTTCGTAAATATCGAGAATATACAGGAATTTTATTAGATAGCTTTTAAAATTTTGTTTGACTTTTTGTATAAAGTACCTATATAGGATATTTATTTTTTTTAGTAGATATCAGATTTCTATAATATACTATGTATAAGTAGAATATCTTATATTCCCGCCGTGTGTGGGTCCACCCGCCGAGACTTATCGTGGTTACCAATACCATTGTTGACTTTATAAAAAATATATATTATAGAACGATATGTCTACAAGTATCATTGTTTTTTTCAAATTAAATTTTAAAACTACTGGGAAAATTGAAAAATAAACTCTTTTGAGATCAATCTATGTTCAATTTATAATTGATTGATGGGTCTACATAAAACATTCTTAACAATTTTACAACCCAAAATAAAAATAGTTTTTCCAAAAAAGGATCGTAAAAACCACACATATCATGGTAAAACCATTATCTCCCTCGTTGATCCGCTCTGCAAAATCTAAAAGCACACATCATAATAAACCCAATAGCTTACTCGTACCGATCAGAATCCAAAATATAGTGTCAAAAATAATGTGTATATTATGGATTTTGGGTGGGGTTATCGCTATAACTCCTATGACCTCATTCAATATAAATGTACAGTATCTGTATACCTACTGGCTACTGCTTTTATCGGTACTGTTAACTAGAGAAATATAGTATTCTACACATGTATTTTATATTCAAAACATTCAATCATTAAAACATATTTAACCGCACATAATTAATAATAAATATTTATATTATGAACAATCTGGTGAATTATAAAAAACAATACTTTAAATAGATATAAAATATACCATCTATGTAAAAAAAATTGCTTAAAACTAAGAATACAGCAAGACTTTAAAACAATAATGGTCAATACATTCTACATGTGGCGTGGTTTCATTTTTTATTTTGTACACTTTAAATTTTTTATCATCGTTGTATTAATTAAGTAGGTACCTATAAATTGGATGAATTATATTCACGCAACAAAATAACCTAATAAAGTAAAATTTAATGCTAAGTACTCATATAACAAACAATAAAATAAAAAATATTCTACAACCACGCTACGGGCACGAAATCTACTTTTAATAATCTTACACTTTTCTTCACGTCGTAATGCACGTCCCGTTTTTAAGGTCAATATTTACATAAATATTGGAAAATATAAAACTTGAACCATCTTTATAAGATAATATTAAAATATATTATATTATGCTCTATACTTTACATTTCTAAAGTATTCAACTTCCATCTATATATATCAGTTACCATCCAGCTATTCTAAATCACGCTCCGAAGATGTCCAATTATATTTAATATTACAAATTGTTTCGTATAAATTAACACGGTTTATTAATTTAATATAAAACTCATCAAGATAAATAATTATTAGTATAAATAATAATAACTCTACGCTATAATAGGTATGTTGTTTTATATAAAAATTTTCTTTTTTTAAGTTCATCATTATACTTTTGTTTGTGTGTTTATCAACAAATCTTTTGTTTGATATTTCCTATTGTCCTTGCACGGTATGCACACACGGTATATTCACTCAATAAAAGAGAACTTTTACGAAGATTACGCGCTTTAAAAAAACGAGAAGGATTATGTTTGTGGTACCTATATAGCATATGAAAAGAATAGATAAAATAATCATGCTTTCAGACCAATGGTCTATTCTTATTTAAATATACATAGGTACATCATTTTAACATGTACACATATTATATAAATTCACGATTTTTCCTTTATTTGGTTCATAATTAAAACATTAAAGGAATTTACTCCTCGAAACTAAATATATCTAGGTAAAAATAAATAATAAAAACACACTTTAACAATACATATATTTTTTTAGTTCTAAAATTTGACGCAATGTGGTTTAATTTAAGTTCTAATTGAAGAGCAAAACGTGTAAGGAATCGTGTTCTCTTCTTGTAGGTGGGTATACGGAAAATACTAAAAGAAAAAGAATTTACGCACGTGACTATCGCTTGATTAGAATCCGGGATAAGAACCTATATTAAGTTGTTTGGGTTTTATCCAATAGTATAGCTTTTACGTCGAGATGAAAGAGACACGAATGACTGGACATCTGGACATGATCCAAAGAAGTTTATTACTAACGTCAGTAAGTACAAGACAATTTAACAGGTTGAACTAGAAGAGAAATAAAATAATCTACTTTTTTATGTAAACAATTTAATTTCCATTCATCCACTGCTTATAATATTGTTTAACTACTCGCGTACCTATCCTGATTACCTAATCGGAATCTTGCCATTTATAAGATCTGCACTGTATAATAATATAAAGGATTTGTTTCCCTAATTATAAAATGAAATAACTCACATTTAATGAAATTGTTTGTTTTCAATAAATCAATACAATTTAATACATTTAAGTTGTAATAATTTAATAGGTTGCAGGTTATCTTTAGGATTAGTGATGAAAATTAATACAATTGAAGGATATTTTCACTTTAATTAATACAGGTATGTATTCAATAAACGTAGGTGTGTATTTTTTTGCGATAGGTTTTAATTTTTGTACGAACACAGTATATAACTCTTGAAATTCGGAAGCAACAGGTCACTAATATGAGTAATATCAACTACATAAGATATAATTACATACCAATTTAATTTCGCACTTAATATACATTTAACTAAGTATCTATATATTCTATATTGAATACATCGACACAACTAAGAACATTTTTGAACCCTTCTATAGTAATTACAGTAGTATTTATATTTAATTTAAAATAATTTAATATATTTTTTATAGTTTTCATGAAAAAATCCTCCCTCTAAGCTTTAATATTAAATATTATAACATTTTGAGATCTGTTTAATATACCTAACTTAATCAAAATCAGTTCTAAAATTTGTATATTAAATTATATTATGAACGATATAATAAAAGTATAAAACACAATCCACATAATAGAATAATTTTTAGTTGGTTATAATATTATGAAGTTTATAATAATTGCATTAACCTGTAAGTCATTTATTTATTTGACGATTAAATGTCCTGTCAGGCATTGATTTAATACAAAACTGCAGCGAGGTCCGGGACTAAGTATAGGGTTAAGGGGACTGTCGAGTGGTCGATTGTGCCCGTAAATGGTGAAATGAATCGGAACGGTAAATAAAGAATGGATAGTCTTGAAGTGAGAAGGAACATGAAAAAATACAGAGACTAATAAATCAGGGGCATCGAGAGTACCATTAAGAACGGAGGAAATACGCAGTAACACGACGGGAAGCTAGTAAAGTAATATCAAGAATTGAGCAGATGAGGGAGTATAGATGTGTAGTCACGTGGAGGATGTTCGATTTGTAATATAAGTTTATACTAGAACTAGATAAATAGGTACTTGTAATAATACATTATTTCATTATATTTGTCTACATTATATGTATATACGTTTACATAAATTTGGAATATAAAATAATGTTTTTTAAATTTTTTTTGCATAAGTGTCATCGGTGGGTGGCTTCTTAGCTCATAATTTCATGTTTATTATTGTGTCTCAGCTCATACTCTTATTGTGTCGATTGTGTACAGATTGTGTATTACTAATAAAGAAAAAAAAAAATTTTTTTTTGAATTATTAAGATTCTAAATAGGTAATAATAAACTGACAACAACGATAGCAAATTAAAAATAAAAATGCATAGAAATGATTAATGCTCATCAATTTTTAACACGTATTGACGTTTGTTTTATTATTTTACCTACATTTCATAATTTTTTAATAGTTTCAATAAATATTTTTTGTTTTCTTACCATAGTACGCTTACTATAAAAATCTGATATCTCTTAGTGTGCTAAACACTTAAGCTTCTGGTAGATGATTGATTAGTTTTAATGTACAGGTGTGTCAAACTAATGTAGTAGGTAGGTACCTATACATTAAAGTGGAAATTACATGATGGATAACATTACACTATTGAGTTATAAGTTCTAATATACTCGTAAAAAGTAAATTTAAAAGATTCGTCTCTTTCACTTTCGTAAATGTGAGTTTATATGTGTTAGACTTTAATAAGCTTCAGAAATACAATTTTTAATAGCCACAATAATAATGGAACAAATCAATGCATTTTTCATATTAGTAAGGTACTAATAAAAAAACACATAGTATAATAAAATCTAATAAATAATTACCTAACAAAAATCCTATATTAATAAATCGCAACTCACACAATCACAATATTCTCAAATTGAAACAAAAAATGTTAGAAATTAATTAAATACGAAAATATGTAGGTACTGAACAGAATTACAAAAGGCCATTGGTCATGTTTATACATAAATATTAAAAAATACATGTATTCTTAGATTTAAATGTATTATTATTTACTGTAACAGAATTAAAAAATAATAGTTGAAAAATTTTAACTTCAAGCTATTTCAAATTCCGGATCAAGTGAAGAATGTAATAATTTTACTTTTTTTTAAATGTTTTTAATTATTATTATAAACTTTTACTATAAAAAAATACGAACATTTTATGGAAGGAAAAATCAAAAATGTTATAAAACAATGTTTTAATTTAAAATGAGAATATTTATTTTTTCAATAGCTTATCTACATTTTTAAATGTAAGCAAAAACTACAGTAGGCAGTCATTGAAACATTTTGAAGAAATTCTATCATGCGAGGTTTTAAGTTTTCCTTTTCAATACTATTTTCAAAATACGATAATTTAAAACCAATTTTCAATTTGTCAAAATATATTATAACATATAACGAGGAGAACAAAGCGAGTATATATGCCCAAAACCTGGATTTTGAATCTTGTCCGAATTTGTATTACTTAAACTACAAATATTAGTACGATAAGTTATTATAGTACCTATCGACAATTAGTAATTTTTTTAAAAAATATATAATCGATTTCAGAATTATTAGCGCATTAGAATATTGGTATATTTAAACATATAATATTTGTGTAAAAATCATTCTACAAATACTTCTGTTTGTTGATGTACCTAACTATATTTTAGATCTTAATTATAAATAACTTTTTTAATTTATAAATATTGTATCAGGTAGTGTTTTATGTTTTTGTCACCATAATGCATTTTGTTTTCATTAAATTTGTATACTCTAAAGTCTAAGGCTTAATCAAGAAGTATATAATATGTATTCTAAAGTAAAATAGGTAGTAGGTACAGAATATATATCAACACCTACCATATAACCTCTTGTAAAACTCGATTAAATTATTCAACAGTTAATAGTATGCACTTTTTAAAGCAACCATAGATAACGTTGGGTTCTGATGCAAAATTAAAATGTTAAATATATTCGACGTGTTAAATTGATAGTAAAAAAAATAAAAGTATTCAACTGTTGTTCTACCAGTTGAACTAGTTACATTGTTTTATAAGCCGATAAAAGTTGATATCATAAGCCAATAACCTAGTTGCAGTGAATCAGTACGTTAACAGCATCGTAAACAATATGAAATGTTATAACACAGACACAGAGTAGATAGCAACATAAATTGTCCACGTATATTATTAATAATTATGTGAATATATCAATATATTTTGAATTGTCAACGTAAATTATAAATAAAAAAACGTATTAAATATAATATTGAATTATTCATAAGTTCGAAATTTATATCAGTTTTTACATTTTTTTATTAGATTTTAGATAAAAGATATAATATATATTATATATCTAACTAAATGTTTAAATGACACAGATTAAAATTAAACATACATTATTAGTGCAATTTATTAACAGTTAAATGGACTCAATTTAATATTACCTATACTCTTTAAATTTTCTCAACATTTTATTTTGTTAGGCACTATTTTACTTACTTAAATGTTTACTTTATATGTGATTATGAGAATTAACACAGAATATTGGACAAAAAGCGTTTGTATATATATTGTACATTTATAATATTTTATCTAAAAATTATGATTCTACATAATCTTGCACCACAAAATAATAAAATTCATAAAAATAACTTCTTTAAATGGTACGATAAAAAAAATATAAGTTACCACTTGACCTCGAAGCTAACGGGTCAATGAGACACTGTATATTTTGTGCAACTATATAATGTACATAGGTGCTTTAATTATTAAGATGAATGAATAGTAACTTATTATAATATTGTAATTATGAATTAAATTTCTAGTGTTAAATGCTCTTTCTTGTGTTTGTAAATACATTTTATTATACATAAAAGTTTTCAATTGGATTTAAGTTTAAAATATCTAATCAAACTATTTTTGGCGTAATAAAAAATGTGAGAAACCAACTTCGAATAAATAAAACTAACATAAAAATAAATGTAATAGAACAGAAATTTTATAGTTAAATTTGCGATATTAAACAAAAATAGTAAATTATAATATAACATAAAAAGTGTATTGTATAATGACTCAAAAAAAGCTACATTTAAGAACTCCATTCCGATTTATATAAAATATTAAATATGAATCTGGACTTTTTTTTTAATACTTTTTCTTAATTTGTATTAAACCAAGTATTTTTACTTAATTCAAATTAGATAATAATGTTTAATCACGGTTTTATTTATGACATAATTGTAATTAACGTGTACTTAATTCATTTTTCGTGAATTTGGCTAGGTACCCGATCAGATAAATTACAGTGCACAACATTTCCTATATTTGATTCTATGTAGGTAGGTACACGAAAGATTAACAGTTATAATAAATTAAGGGTTTATCGTTAATAGAATTAATGAACATAATTATTAACATAAATAACAATTAACTGATACTAACTCATTTTGAGCTGTTTACGGACATTTTCAGTTTCCATATTTTTTAGTTTTTTTTTTCTATAAATTTCAATAAAATTTTATTTGTAGTGTAAAAAAGCGTGAAAATTTAATGCAAGGCTCCTGATATAATGTTACAATTGCAGTTGAAAAATATTGAAAATACATAGGCACAATTTTTTTTTATAAGCGTTTAAAGTTCAAATGTTGACAACATTTATCAAATTTATAATTTATTAATTATTTTGTAGTTAAAAATGTATAAAATGTTTAACTTTTATGGCTAAGGATTGAAAATTTAAAACAAGGCTCCACGTAAATAGGTTATATATAAATTACTTTATTTACAATAATATCATCAAATATACTTGGTAATATCATAGGCTGACTGACCGTTTTCGCTCAGAATCGTTTTTCTTATACAATGATATTATATTATTGAATTCAAATTTAACACCATCCATTACAGTGACCCACTTGTAACCTACTGTACAGCAGAGCGATATCCACTTACCCACCTTTTTACTTGTGAGTATTTTTACTTATAATAATATAATCAATGTCTGAGGAATTTTTTAATAAAACATGCCTGTGTTCGAGACACGCGTTTATATTGTATAGGAATACGATACATAATATTAATATGTTAGTTCACTACCTATATATGTAATATATATTATTATATACATATTATAGTGTTTTTTTAATTAATAAATTAATCATATACCGTTCAATAAATAACTCGATAAGTAAAAACTTGTCCTATACATTTCAACGATGTATTATATGAAACAAAATAAGACAATATGTTATTCATTGGGGCGAAAACGCATTGTGCGATCGTCGCGCGCCGCACGTATAACGGAATTGAGTTATGTTGTCGCCCGAGACACACGGTTGGGTTGCGCCCACTCGAAAACGTCTCACGACAGCGCGGAAAGCGGAAAAAAAACAGAAATGTTGCGGTTATCTTTAATCGCCCGTCGGCAGCAGCTAACCGCCGGCGGCGTTTTCCCGAAGAACGGCGACTGCAGGAGCGGAAACCGGCGGAGGATAAAAATGCGACGATAGGACGACGACAGGGGACGAAATGTCTGGTGCGTTGGAAGGAGAGGTATAGTATAGCACTCTGGCGGGCAGTGGGGTGGTAGAGAGGGCGAGAAAAAATACGAGAGAAATCCGTTGTTGACCGGAACAGACGGCGGCGACAACGTAATGAACCACACGCGTTTGTTGCTCCGGTCTGCGCGCACGCATACTTGACCGGGCTCCGCGCACCCCCCCCCCCCCTTCACCACGACGTCATGAATATAATGATTATTATTATTATTAATACTAGAAGTCGAAACTAGTTGTAGTAGTTGTGATGCTGAAAAAAAATAATTTATCATCTTTGAAAGCCTCACTATTTTAGCTATACAATATAGACCTCTCATCGAGAGCGCTGGTGAAACAAAAATGTTTAGGGGTAATTCAGAGACTCCATGCCTGCATGTATACACCACGTTTGAGTAGATGTGGGGGTAAAGAAAATTAAGTGTGTGTGAATAAAAAAGGGATGCATAGGGTGTGCCCACCATTGTATCTCTGCACTTGGACTACTATAAGTATAGTAGCTACCTATACTGCAATACGCATAGCCACAAGAAGATCGATAAATAATACATTATTAGGAAACGGTTTTAAAACTAAAACGCTTATTACGTAGGTACATTTTTTTAGGGTTTTCCATGTGACATTTTATCAAAGTATTTATTCATAAAAAAAGTTAGTATCCGAACTCTAAAAGTCTAAAGTAACAAAAATTTAATTTTATGTAATACTAAGCATTATATATAATAATATATTATATGTATAAAAACTATGTTATGACGAGATCGGGCCTCGAGGACATTATTTTCTTTCGTTTTTATATTACGTATCAGCTCCAAAACCATCGGTCGTTCATATATTTTATATAGTGCATGTAATAAATTAATTTATTTTTTACCATGTCACACACGCGTGAGAAACGGAAACCGCGGTAAACATTATGTTGACTTATAAAAGTGATCAATGTGTCAAATCGTACGAAGTAAGAACGAGACTATTAGGTACCTATGTATAGGTGCATTACTGCAGTCATTACTCATCACACATTCACACATACCTACCTATATTTATTATTACTATATAGTATATACGTAAACTGTGATCGTGACACGCTCGTTATTGGAACAATCTAACCGAAATAATTCCAAATGGGGCGGTTCCATTTTCCTCCACATTATTTTCGACTAAAATGATGTCTTTTATTCTCCAATATTTTAGCCAGTGTTGTAGTATTATGTTCCTATTATAAAGATAAGGCTAGGATCACATTTTGCGCTTATCGGTTGATGATTACTTTCTGGTATCGGCTATCTATATCAGCTATCGATTGAGCCTAAAAAAGAATATATTTTTTTTTTTTTTGCTACCTATGCATAAATTATTTATATTAACTATTTTGTTATTTTATTTATTATTTATTGGAGGAAACTGGACAGTGGAGGAAAACGGTATCTCATTTTTGGAGGGAAATGGCTACGGCCTCCAAATGCATACCTGACACCTACCTATAGGTACAATTGTAACGCGGGGCACATTCGGTGTTACAACTGTACCTACAGAACATAATAAACTCGGGTCCATAACACGATATGAGATACACGAGGGACACGCGTAAAACGACATAACATTATATTATATTACACGAAGTAACCCCCCCACAAGTCGTAATATTATATTATTACTGTATTATACGATGTACACACTACACAGTCATTGCGTCACGAGCGCGTTGTCGACGCCGTACGTCGCGGTGCAATTAACCGATGCGTATTAACCTTTCGGCCACCGACGCGCGAGCCAATTGATGTCCGATCTCGACCTCGACGACCTCGACCCCGTCAAACTGTCGCAGCACTATACACTAAACTACTACTACGATATGTCTATATTATAATATTATGTATATCTAAATAACAATTATGACATATTACATATTATACGCAAGTGCAGACGACGGTGTCGTTTTATGACGGAAAAACGCGTAGTATCTTACTAAATATGTCTAATTGACGATTAGGACTTGCGCTAAAATATAGATGTAGGTATAGGTGATCTAAAATTTATTATTAATATTGTCATTATGGTAACCATTTGCAATGCCAGCTTAAAAATTAACTTATTAATTAGACAAAAGAACTTAATAAAAATTATACTAAAGAAGCCGAAAACCTTCCCTTAGTGTGATTTATTTAAAATGTTAAGAGTAATTGATATAGACAATCTATACAAAAACAAGCAATATGTTTTATTTTCAAAAATAAATTTATTTAATACAAAAAATCAAATGTAAAACTTCAGAAAAATCTTGAAATACCATTCGTTAATACTAAAAAAGCATCAATGTCATGAAAATCAAACAATGAAGGTCTCTAAATGTGATTCCAAAGGAATTACTGGTTTTTCATAATTATTCATATATGTTAATTTTTTTTTTTTTTTATTTTAGAAAATTTACAATCTGAATTACGTAACACAATAAGTAAAATGGATGACTGACATAACACTATATACATTAAAATAATAACACATGAAACACAAGATGAGGGAAATCGTCCAGCGATGGTATCCTCCAGACATGTTAAATTACAATAAAAAAATTGATTTTACAATAATCTTTAAATACCATAAGTTAAAACATTTTTTTTTTTAATTTTAAAATTTTTCATATATTTTACCATTTATAAATGTCTTATTATATTCAATTATTTTAAACCGAACTCTGGTTTTTTCTTGTAATTTATTAATATACATTACTATCACTAACTAATGAGTAGGCATTATTATTATTTATAACTATCACTATTATTATTTTAACTATTGTCAATTACTATTATAATATGGTTATTATTATTATTATCGTTATTAATTATTATTTTTATTAATTACTATTAATATTATTATTATTATTATTATTATTATTGTTACTGGTGTAACGCGGCATGACCGATAGTATTCAGTTTTAACCCCGGTTTTTACACTGTGCACGCGCGTCGAGGGAAATTGCCAAATATGAAATGTATAGTTCCGTTGAGAATATTATTACGACGAGATATTATTTTTCATGAAAATTCAATTAAATATTAATTTTTTTGTTTTTTATTTCAAATTAAAAACGAACAGATTGTACCCTTCGGGATACAGCCTATCGCATGGAAATACATTCATTTAGGCAATACATAATAATTTTGCTTTTTTGATGTCGTTTTCTCTTTGTACTCCCAATAGTAATACATTATACAAGTAATAAAATATCCATAGTCAAATTATTATACTATATTTAACGACTTGAAAAAATGGTACATTTTTTGCAAATTGAGAAAAATATTAACTTGTTTTAATAAATAAATTATTAATCACATAACACCTATATTATTACACGCAAATAAAACGTATTGTGTGATTAAAAATTTAAAAAAAAAATTACTTATAGGTATTGCAACTACATTTTTTGATTAACAATGATCAAATTAACATAAATAATTATTTTGAAAAAATACTGATAATTTCCTACTTATTCACTAATTTTGATAACTCCCCTCAAAGTTGGTAACTATACACCACATACCTAGATAAAAATACCTAGACCAAACAAAAAAACGAATATGTAAAACCAGTCCTCGTTCCACTCAGAACCTATAATATAATAAGATATACCTACATTTTTAATTTGTAGATGATTTAAAGATGATTAAGTTACGAGTAGATATCAAATTTGGTCAATCATTCAAATTATTAGTTTTATTACAAATATTGGCATGTGTATTATTTACCATGTTCTTTAACAAATATACTTATAATAATAATGCAACTTTCCTAATTAAAATTAGTTTAAAAAAATCCATAAATATGCTTTCGATTATAATATGATGCATTAGGTAGTGTCCATAATATAGTAAAGGTTATACTGAACTCTTTTATAAGGTAATTCAAACAAGAAAGTCATAACAACACCGACATTTTTAAATGAGAAAAAGCTATAAAAACAAAATAAAATTCGTAAAATCAATTTTTGTGCAAAAATGATATTTAGCGGAATATTTTTAGTTTTAAACATCATAAGATATTCCAAAGACATTAAATATAATCAAAATAAAACAAGTATAGTGTATATATCATTGTTTTATTAGTTACAGACTCGTGTACTCGTGGACAGACATTATTATTTATAAGGTTTATCTTAGACCACAAACTTAATAATTAATAGCTTAAAAAAAGAATCATGCAATACTATATATAAAAACATTGTACATTTGTATATTTTAAATGTACTTCGTTTTTGGAGAAGACGATTGTCGAAGTGAATAATCATTTTTTGGTACTTAATATTAATGGTAAGTACTTTTTCTATGCTTGGCGTAAAAAAATAATCTTCAAGTTCAAAAACTTTTCAAATTTCCCAAAGTATTATACTAGAACGCATAAACATAGCTATTGTATTAAAAATTATAAAAAACTGGCGTTATTCGTTTATGCCTAAAACAAATTGGTTATTATGTTTACTAGAGTCAGCTCAAATTATTATAGATAACTACTGTAATAAATAATGATATCAATGTACTAAAAAATAATGTGTTTAGTATTAAGTTAATGAAATATACCTGTATTTAAAAATACTCTATAGAATATAAAAATGCAACTTTTAATAATATAAGTTTATAAGTTTATATAACTTTTAATACCTACGTATATTTAATTTCTAATAAAAATAATAAATTATCTGCATATAATCATAGATAATGGATTTATATTTTTAACCTTTATAATGAACCTACAATTAGTTTTAAGTGTGTTAATAGTAATTCTACGGAATTATACCTATTTAAAAATTAGTAATTTTTCAACATAACTTAAAATAATTAAAAAATCTCAATAAAATAAAATATATTTTAATATCAAACCCATTTTTTGTAAACCTCTATTTACAGATTTATTTATATGCACTCATTTTTTTCAATAAAACATTAGAAAAGTTAGATTTAATAGTATTTTAAAAAAAAATACAAATACATTGTAAAAATACACTGAATTGTATGTGAAATATATTAATTTAACCACAAAATTAAAAGTTAAAAATTACTTTAAATAACATGTGCAATGACTGATTTCCATTAGAGTTTAAGATACAATCTCAAGCCAATGTTATTTTTTATTACACCAACGTATTATAGAGAATATTACATTGAATTAATAATGTATGTATTTATTTTATTTAAGAACTTATCCATTCATAAATCCTGCTAATTATAATCATATGTGAACTATTATAGTGCGTGCCAATGTTACACTTATACATCTAGTCATTAAAAAATAAATAAATTTTTATTCTGTCTTTTTATTTATATTTTATGGTAAAATTGTAATAAATTCATATTTTGACATCATGAAAAAAAAAAATCGTACTTTTAGATTTTTACACTAGCTATTAAAATAGAAATTTAGAATAAAATAGAAATTGCTCAATTGTTTAAATGAGTAAGCAACTGTTAACTAGTGTAACCTGCAAACAATTCTAAAAATTCTAATACCTACTCTCAATAGGTATAATGGGTACCTAATATTTTGGTTTAAAATGCTATTTTCATTTAGAATTTAATGTCTGTATAATTTTATATGAAGTTCAAAGCCTAAATTCAGATAATGTCTACATCACAATCTCATGGAATTTCTATATTTTCAAACGTCTATTTGAAAAGGGGTTGACGTTTGGACGTGTACTCTGAAACTCAATTCTAGTTCCACATATTATTATGACTTATCACAATGTTACAGGTACCTACTACAATTCTGAAGTAAGTAACTGAATAAAAAAAAATATTAAATAATATATAAAATGCATGAACTAATTTGTTATTGCTTGATATTAAAATTTGTTAGTATTATATTTGGTACTTTTTTTTTTAATAAATACATTTTTATATTGACCTTTTATTCTTTAGATACCTATATAAACAATAAAAAAATGTTTGAATAATTATGATTGTATACAAAAGCGATTATACTATATTCAATATCGTTATATATCCAATTCTGAGTTTTCACATCGAACAGCCGACTAAACTTTATTATTTAAGTAAATCATTATTCATACAAGAATCATCGAGGAAAACCGACCACCGAGCCGACCACATTGATTTCCCTTCACGCACAATAGAAATAACCCCTATTTTTGTATGGTACGCACCGTAGAAAATTACCACAAATTATAAACGACCAGAAACTTTGTCGACCATGAATAGATTATATTCAATATTAATTATGCACGATTTTAAGCAAATACGAATATTCGTCAATACATCATTAATTTTTCCAACGCGTAAGTTTGTATAATGAAGCTTACACATTTCGAAAATTTATTTCAGTATATTAAATCAAAACTGACAAACGCGCGCCGCTGTTTAGGGTAGTTATTAAAACTACCAACTATATAAAACTATCCGGTATAACCGTCGAATTTATTGGTACAAAAAAACAGATAGTAACCCACATACGACATTCTCTCATATTTTATTGCACAACAGTTATATAACTAAAACTAAAAACATAAATATTATATATTATACACATATGCATAGGTAGGTATTTGTATAATATACATATATATATATATAAATGTGTATGCATATTATGTGTTTGTGTGGAAAAACAACAGTAATATTAAAGAGGTCAATCGAGCGGTACTGGAATTCCCTCTCGTTTTTCCCCATTTTGAGGGGGTGGAAAGCGTCATGTGGGATGTTATTTCACTCTGTTTTTATACGCAGTGCATACTAATTGCTCTCAAACATGCACGTCATAATATTTTTACAAATGTGTAATAGAGGAAACTAAACGACATGGAGATAACATACTTTTCACCTTCTTTTTTAAGTTAGGTATACTCATTACTCGACTTATTATTACACTGGTTGATTTCGTTTCGATGTACTATAGCATTGGTAATACTTATTACTATTTATAACTATTACGATGTATGTATCGTTCACAATAATCTAACATTAATAATAATAAATCATAGAAAAAACAAAAAAATGCAAAAATTACATAAAAGTCATCGCAGTTCTGTATCGAATCGCAATCAAAAATGTAACAAATTAAAAGAATTAAAAAAGAAACATCGTATTGTAAAAATAATAGCAATTACTTATCCCCCAATCACGTACAAATGTACAATTACTACAGTGTATTGTTAATTATGACGAACGGCCACTTCTACACTATAGTGCGCTATAAATAATACGTTTAAAAATTAAAATTAATGCAAAACTCTAGTCCCACTCTCCAGGTACGGTTCATAAATTCATTAATCATCTATGATGACGAGGCGACTGTCTGAATATTCAAACAACATTGTAATAGTTTAATTGTTTTTTTTTTCATTTATAAAATTAACAAAAGTATTTAGTTATAAAAATTAAATTAAATTCGTTCGTGCTATTATATGACTTGATAATTTCAGATTCAACTAGCTTCAATCTTAAAATAATGTAAACGACAGTACGACACATAAACGTGATACACATCACGAAATATTCTACCCTCTATATGTATGTAGGTAGGTACTACTCTTATAATTAAACTTATAAATTAGTTATAACTTATAACTTATTATAATACCTACTATAATAATCCGTTTGTTTTTAATTAAAATAAAATTTATTTAATTTTCATAACTTTAAAGTGCCAAGGTCTCTTTTATATTTTGTGAGCTATCTATAAATAATTTTGGTTAATACTTAATTTTAAATGTATTTTAAAATTAAAAATTTGTTTAACTAAACTATATCAATTATGATTAAATAATTAGAAATTTAATTAATTATTACCCGTCAAAGAGACATTTTAAATTCTTGTTACAGATTTTTTCGAAGTGCGCTGTATTCAAAACAGAAAATGTCTTTCAATAAAAAATATATTGAATACAAAAATACAATTCAGTAATTCTCTATGGCTTTCCCGTTATAGTTGAAAATGTCATAATAAAGTACCTACTTCAGTATTATTAAGTGATATAAATGAAAATCTTTAATAATGTAGTCATGCATTTCTTAACGTATAATTTACTTATTATAAAGTATTATACTGTAAATAGGTACTCGATAAAAAAAATTAATAAAATGACATAATACATGCAGCAATATATTTTTTTTTTTTTACTTATCATAATATATTTTAATGTAAAACATATAAACTATAATCGAGACTATGATAGTCTTACGCCAAAGAAGAGTTAGGTCAGAAACGTTAAGGACACAAACTAAGGGGAGTTAATCCTCTAGGAAACGGGCAAAACAAATGGTAGTACACACCCGGGATATAAAAATTAAGAAATAAGATCCTAAAACGGTTATGAATAATTACTTGGCAAAAAATAAAATAAATAAATTATACTTTAAAAAAAACTACAAGATACAGAGTATTTAAAACTGACATTTAAATAATTATATATTTGAATAACTATCTAAATAAAAAAAATAACTAATGGTTAGAAAATATAATGTTGTTTTTATATCATTATGTTAAGTCCTTTAGGACGTGTTTTTCGTTATGTGAATAGTAATATGTGAGCAATTTTCTTTTTTTGCACAAAATCGAAATTCCAATGCGACGGCTTTCTTCTAGGGTGTACAATACCCGTAGGAAACCCACTCTGGTGTACCTCCGGGGAATGCGAAAATGAACAATATATCAAAGTCCCAGTAGGCTTCAATAATGTTTTTTTGCAATAGAGCCACGCAGACGTTTCCAAACTGACAACCCGAAATATGTTTATGAGAAATACAATTGAAACAAGCAAATTCAAATGGACACTTTTTTAGGATTTGGCTGGCTGAAAACAACACACGTTGAATCTATTTAGGCGGTGGATTTAGCGACAACGATAGTTGTTTCCGAAAGTCTGTGCGTATACCTGCGACAATTACGGCGACAATGGATATAACAATCGGCGTTTCGATAATAATGCGACGTTATGTTATTATTACTATATAATGCTGTTTGTTTTGACCTTCAAAATGGTATTTCATTTTAACGTGAATCACTATGACAGATTCTCTCTACAAATTAATTTTCCTTCAAGAAAATCAGCTAGTTTTAAAATACTTTTACATTTCTTAGTGTAATGTCTATAATAATGACAAATGGTTAAGGAAAATAAATTCCAGTAACTCAAAAAGTATAGTATTGATCCTGGCCAATATACTTCTCAAACGCACAAACTTAACCGGCATCAAACGAGAACGTCAAAATATCAAAGAATTATGAAATTATTGAAAACAAAAATGTCAGTTTAAAAAACTACAAAATATCCTATCAAAACATTTTAAATGAACAAAATAAAATAATCAGCAGTGAATCATGTGTGAAGGTCATTTCTGAACTAATGAATATAAATATATAGTATATATATTGTGCAACGCACCTACCTACAATAGCACACAACTGTTTTTTTTTTTTTTTTTTTATTAAATAATAATAATACTTACATCAACGAACATTCATATTCCAATGGATATTAAATATCAATTGCACGTTAAATCTTACTTATTGCTGGTATTTTTTATTTAATAAACATGCAGTATTTCTTTACTAAGTACCTACGTTACCTACCTATCAAAAATATTATTATTATTATTATTATTATGAACAGCTATTATAAGCTTGTCGGTGAAGTTACGAACCATTACCTACGCAGCCGAGTATTATTTGTTTATAAAATACAAACATATTGAATTACCTACATATCCATCGCCAGATAAACCCACAGCAAGTTAAATTCTTGTATTCTATTAAAAGTAATCAAATATATTTTTATAGCAAGCTTAATTATTCCTCTATCTTGTGCCGATATTTCGTTGAAACAACTTTTTTAAGACATCTTTTTTTTCAACATTTAGGTATTAACTTCGAATATGTAATAGAATTTAATCGATTTCCCATCACTTTGTAGTTTGTATTTACATTTTACTATCATATTTTGTTTTGCTTGCGCATTAAAATTCTATCAAAGAACCATTAGAACTATGTGTAAAGTAAACAATTAATGAAATAAAACCGACGTATGCGTAAAGTACACGTACCTACATCTATGCGATTTACAGTATGACCAATAGGTTACACTTACGGTTTTTTAATAAAACAATTTGTAACAAGTGGTAATTTTCTATGATTTTCGCTTGATATTATTTTGCAGTTATCAGACAACCACGTATAAACTCAAGTCTACGGCTTGATCAAAATTTAATAATTTGAAAATAGACAGCTGTTTTATTTTATAAAACCCTAAGATCGATCGTCTATGTACTAAGTACTTGCAATATTTTAATCTGGTACAAAGGTACCTACAACTGTCGTATATAAGTTCACGCGTAAGGAATCTATTATTAATGACGTAGGTATACCTACATATTGGCTATTACATTATCCTACGTTGTCAATTATAATAATATAATAATATGATAGAAGGAAAAAACAACTATTTCACTAGATGGAACGACTACTCGTTCTGTAAACCCGCGCCATGTGCGACTAACCGCACGGACGAAAAACAAAACACACCTATAAATTTACATATTTTATGTATGAAATTTGTCATCAACTATTAACTATGCGGAACATTTTAATATATAATGATATCAGTGTGCCAATAATTATACATTTATACATATCGATATAATACGTATTTCGTGCGTAAAATACGATTATATCGATTCGATCTGCGCAATTCATACGCATACCCATGGTGTCGGGCGAACAATCATTGCAGATTTAACGTCAACCCCTCCCCCTTGAAAGTTATTTATTACCAACAAAAAAAAAATGTTGTTATAGTTGTCCGAACCAATAATAATAATATTATACAAACCACTGCACAATATGCGCGTGTACCCCTATCCCCAAAACATGTTATTATGTACATATTTTATAATACATCGTAATGACGTAGGTTAGGTACGTGTGGGGAGTAATGACAAAACGAAAAACGCGTCGAGAAAACGTCTCGTCGACTATCCCGCGTACACCCTGTATTCTCATATTATTATTATTATTATTATAGCTGTGAACCGCATGAAAACTCATTTATTAAAAAAAACCAATTTGTAATGACGACGACGACGACGACAAGCACACACCGACAGGTACCGTGTTTACACATTACAGCACGCGTTTGTCCGTAGTATTTTGTCGTAAAAAGACGCGTAATATCGACACGCGCCGCGTCTACAGAGCAACACTCTATGAATATTATCGCTGCTGCTGTTGGTTCGTGTGACGAGCCGCGGCCGGCGGGCGGCGGTCTGTTTGACTGACATCCATATGGTCGCACATGTTGAACCGCTGCCGTATTGTTGTTGCATATTATTATAGGTAGGTCGTCGCCGCCGCCGCATAGGACGCGTTCCGATAAGCGGGCGCGCGCGCGACCAACACCGTCGCCGGTGAGTGGAACACGCCGGATAGAGTTGTGTATAGTCCATTGCATAATAACAATATTATTATTATTTTTATTATTATTATTATTATTATTATTATTATTATTATTGCACACAATGCACGAATATACGCGCGATTGTAGCCACGCGATAACCTCGCGTCTCCCCCCCCCCACACAATCCACCTTCGTGACGAGCGCGCGCCAACGATACCGGTCCGCGCGCGGGAATCGCTGTACACGTTACCCCGCCACCGTTTGAACCACGGCATCGCTATGCGGTCTTACTGCTGCATCAGTCTGTGCAATATTATACGCGGTAGGTACGCAATCGTTGTTGTTGTCGTCGTCGTCGTCGTTATTAAATTATTACCTACTTATTATTATTATACCATTATTAACATTATTCAGATATATTACAGATGGGCTACAGCCGTGTAGATGAAACTCACCTTGGCCACCTGGAAGTAGTCGGGCCGGAGCGTCTCGACGATTTCCTGATCGGGTTTGATCTGCGGCGCCACGGAGGACCGTATACCGTCCAAAACGCCTTTGAACGTGAACTTCTTCATGTCGTCCGGCCGCGTTTTCGTCGAACGTCGTTTGACGACAGCAACAACAACAGCAACGACGACAACAGCAACACACGCGAGCCGCCGTTCACCACACGATCATAATAATATTATTTCGGCCGAGATTCCTGGCGGCGGGACCGGTACACGACACGGGGGACAACGAAACCGCCGGTGCGTTCAGTTTGCCATGTTGGTGTGTCGCGACGAAAAAAAACGTACGGTATAAATATACGTATGATATATTATACGTTGAATATAATATATTATTACGTGTCTCGTCAATTATATTGATAATATATTCTTTGAAAAAAAAATATATGATATTATAATCATACAGGAATATTACAAATAATATCGTTTCGGACGAAGCGCGCCGCACACACGTCGGACGACGACTGACTGCAACGATCGTACTGTGTAGACCGAGAAACGCGACGCACGAAATGTGTGTACCGCGTAGCCGAGCGGCGCGCGCGGGCGCGTGTGTGCGTGATGTATATTATACAGTGTGCGTGTACCTTCGCGCGGCGCTACGTAGTGCACCGCGACGGCAACGACGGTGCCGTTTCCGCGTATATACTGCACCACCACCGCCACCACCACCGACGGCAGTTATCACGCCGATATATGTGTGGGCGTGTGTGTGTGTGTGTGTGTGTGTGCGTGTGTGTACGCGCGCAGTATTATCTCGTTATCTCGCGGCGGACAAATGTAACGTGTCGCGCGCGTACGGTGACGGAGTACGACGACGACGACGCACGGGCCACGGGCAGACGCGGCTCAGCGTCGACGGCGTTCCACTCGGTACTGTGGACGCGCGTGCGCTCCCCCGTCTGCCCGAAACTCCTCTTGTGCGGGTGCGTGACGCCGCCGCGACGGCGACCGCCGGTGGGGGCGCCCTGCCGGTGGTGGCTGATAAAAGTTTACTATAGTATACGCTACGGGCGCGCGTACCTCCCGCCGCCGCCTCACGAGCGGTGTCTGCGCGAGGTTACGGCGGTGGCGGCGTTGTCGGCGGCGGTGGCGGTGCGAGAGGGCGGCGGGAGGGGATTTGTACGCGCGTAAAGGTGTTCGGTGTCGGTGGTGGTGCGCGCGGCGGCGGGGGAAGCTTGCTGCTGCCGATCCCGGGCTGTCGCCAATCGTTAAACGGCGGCGGCGGCGGCAACGGCAACGGCAGCAACGCCGCCGCCGCTGCCGCCGACGACGACGACGACGACGACGCCACCGGAGCCCCCTAAGGCAACTCGGGCATTTTACGTGTGTGCGCCCTCTCCGCGCGCCGACATGAGTACTACACACACATGCGCGCGCGCGCGCGGAGGGACACCGAAAAGTCTACTCTGACGCGGACCCTTCGTCCGGCAAGTGACTGGCGGCGCCTCTTTTTCGCGTGTGTCCGTGTGACGCTGGCCGTGACGCGCGCGCGGACTACCCTCGTAATAATAATAATAATAATATATGATAATATTGTCATAAATTATACCCGACATCACCAGTGATCTCCGCGGGTGACATCTACACGTGTAATATTATTATGTTATAATTGAGAAAATTCATGAGTGTGCAAATTGATTTTTCTTTTTTACATCATCCCCAGTAAGCGAGTCCGACAAAAATCAAAATATTATAATGTGCGGGCCGGGATGTGCAGGCGCAATCGGTTTTGCGCCCCAAAAAAACCGTTTAGTAGTTTTGTTCGTACCTATACCGGCATAGGTAAAATACACGATTGATATTATGTACTATCTGATCTAACCGTACTTATCGAGATAAAGATAGCCTATAGATTACGTAGTAGCTGGAAAGTGGTATTTGATCCCTCCAAGACTCCAAATGTATTTTTAGCCATCCTAAGAAAAAGTTAAGACTCAAATTTGGAAAATAATGGGGGCAATATCCTTTTGGTCCAAAAATTCTACTTTTGACTATTTACCCACTTAGGCCTATATACAGAGGGAAAAAAACATGTATCCAAAAGTAAAATTTGCAGGCCGTGATTATAATTTATAAACACTCTGAACTTCTAATCAAATTTTAGTTTTTTTTTTTTTTAATAAATGTTTAAGTAAATTATTTTTAATTTATTGTGCTTTATAAAATTAGGTAGGTCGTAGGTGTACCTAATAAGACACTACATTGAAACAATAATTTTATATGTCAATTTTTAAGGGCATTATTGCGGTAAAATACATTTTTCATGGACATTTTTAGCTATTTTTTAGAGCATTTTTCGACGGTTTTTAGAGTATTTAAATCCGGGCCCTAGTTATGACATAGGTATCATAATTATAAGTAGTAACTATTTTTACCGCATAGTCCGCGCATAGATGTACTTATGGTGTAAAATAGATAATAAATAATAATGGATTATAATTACCGTATAATTTAACCTTACTTATTAGTTATTAGTTATTACGTATATTAACAAAAAAATTTAAACCATAATATGGAAATTAGTAAGTAGTAACCTTAATTTTGATAAACTAATAGTAATAACTAATTAGTAGTAATATTGACATAGTAGTATTTGATGAAATAATTTATCGAAAATATTTACGAAATAACTGTATGAGATGATATTAAATTGAATTACATTTTATAATAATATGGGTTTCACATTAGTTATATCACTTATATCACCCAAGTAATACCTAATTAGGAGTATCTCAAGTACCAAAGCAAACATTCCAATTTTGAAACAAACTAATTTAAGTAACTATAATTATATTTTATTGAGCTAAGCCAAGGTCTCCGCTCAAATTACTATTTAGGTATATAATAATATAATATTATAATGTATAATAATATGGTGGTTACCTAATGAAAGACACAAGTAGCGAATACATACTTCATAGCCCCAAAATAAGAAGTCCACTGTACCGATATAAAATGTGTATAATGGTACTCTCTTCGAACAACTAAGTTTTGACGAAAATATTTCAATCCCATCATATAACCACTAGTTATTAATTATTTTATAATATTCAATGATATAAATGACAGTTTGACTAAAAATAAAAATGGATATACTATAATATGTATCGCGTTTAAAAACGTTATACATATAAAATCAATTTTTCGAATTACTATAATTTATATTTTATAGGAAAGATTTTAAAAATACCTATAATTAATTGAATTTCCAATAAATATTAACTGTTGAATATGAATAAATTATATATAATCATATACGAAGACATCAATAAATATTATTCATAACACATTTACATATTGCTGGTGAAATGGAGAACTTAGGAATAGGTATTGAACTTGTGCAAAAACTATGTTTTATCACTTGTTGAAATCTTATTTTTATATCTCATTTTTATTTATATTACCTTTACATTTTAATATATGACCATATATGACTCAAACCTTTTTTTCTTTATAAAATATAATATATTTTTACTACTATATACATCCTTCCTCGTCACAGTAAATCCCAAAATTATTTTTATTAAAATATACTCAATACTTTATATATAGATAAACATAAATATAACTTAATAAACTATTATTTATATTAATTTTATCATTTATCATTCAAAATATCTAATAATATGTCAATTTATCAATGTTGTGTTCACTTATTGAACAAGTACTTACTTTAATGTGTTATTAAATCTCAATTATATGGATGTTAAAATATGCACTTATGGATGAAAATGGCAAAAACGTATCTACTTGATAATCACATATATCACATTATCACATTTCACATTTATCATTCAGAGGCGGAACTGTGGAAAAGAGGAAACGAGTATTTATCTATACGAGCGTAACAATTTTAATGGCATTAATTTTTTTTTCAAAATATATTTAACACCAAATACCAAAACACAATAAATAATAATACAAAACCAAACTATATTTGTTTTTAAAAATAAAAGTTTTTATAAAACTGTAAAGTAATGTCCATCATGTGTGGATATGTCTGTGATTTAGGAAATGGACAATCGACCGACAGTGAAAATCTGGCACAGAACAAATTTTCAAAGTTTTTGTATTTGTAAAATAATATATTGATGTACAAATGTTGATTTCGTAGACCGAATAGAGTTATTTTTTGATAAAAGTAGTTTAACTTTTTATTTTGTATAGGTACTTATTGTGGTTGTAATACCTATTTAAAGAGAAGGTAGGTTTCACAACGTTCATGAACAAGTAGTTCTTGCAAGTAGGTTGTAGGTGCCTTAAAATATGTGTGTTTGAAACTATATATATGCGGGAACGACTTTTCCCTGTTTTTGGCTTTTATGATTCCATTCCTCAAGTGCTATGTTCTCTTCATTTAAACTTATTCGTTTATCTTTCCCCGGATATTTTGGTGAAACGTATGGAGTTATCGATGAGTATCTCTTCATTTTCAGTAGTGTCATTAGGACTCACGGTGTAAATATACTTCTCAGTTGCAAGTACTCTTTCTCCGTATTCAAATATTCATATAATATGTATGTTTATATTTTACTATGTCAACTGAGAAATTGAGTATAATATCATCACGTGACAATGACATTGTATATATTATGTAAGAGCATTGTGCATCTGTATCATTTCCGTTCGATCATAAGAACTTTCACAATACTCCTATGCTAATTATAGCGTCCCTAATTATGACCACCCACTTTACTTTTAATTTTAGACATATCATTAGGTGCCAAACAAATTCCAAAAAAGTTACGCCAATTCACGACGGTCACGTGCTAAATATTTAGGGAAATAATGTACCATATTCTTAATGGGAAGAGGGCTGCAGGGGACATGTACGTTGTAGATAGTCCCTATCGGTCGATTGCGTCTATGTCGGTATTTACTATTTTGGTTGTTGCCGGCTGTCAATCAATTAGGGCGATTCATTCTATACTATCGGTAGAATGGTTGTCTGTTGATCGACCCAGATGGTCAAAACCCAGTGAATTAAACTAAGCTAATCGTTACCATAACGTTGCATAAAAAAAAAAATACGCTATTTCTATTATATTAATTTTCCAAACAACGGACGTAGTTAATTGAAAATACTGATAAGCAATGATATTTAAAATGGTACGCACTATACCTGGCAACTCATTAACACGCGATAGTTAAATATTAAATACTTATCTACGCGGTAAAATCTTCTCCCCTTTTCTGATTGTTGTATTTTCGTTGAATGTCATAATTACACTGTACACTGTGCAATGTACTTATGTATTTAGTATGTACCTACTATTTAAAATATTATAAAATTGTACCCATGTGTTCTACAAATTTTTCTAAAACAGTGTCCAGCGATTGTTTTATGGTATTTATAACTGACTAAGGAATAAGGACCTACATGTTTCTGTTCGATTATAACTGCAATTATTTTGTTCACTTCTATACTATGATACATATTTTTATGACTTTCAAAATTATGGATTATTTAACAATACTATAAAAAATATAAATATCCATAATCGATAGCCCAATAACCTATAATCATATTAACTTAAGTCTAAAACTTAAATTTTAATAGACAATAATGTCGATATAGTCCATATATTGTACAAGTATTAACTACCTACCTATAAGTAGAAAAAGGTGGATAAGTGGATGTCGCTCTGCTGTACAGTAGGTTACAAGTGGGTCACTGTAATGGATGGTGTTAAATTTGAATT
The DNA here is from genome assembly GCF_019925205.1 of Metopolophium dirhodum. Classification (NCBI taxonomy): domain Eukaryota; kingdom Metazoa; phylum Arthropoda; class Insecta; order Hemiptera; family Aphididae; genus Metopolophium; species Metopolophium dirhodum. The sequence continues at coordinate 22,837,055 of NC_083564.1, read as the reverse complement.
CAATGATATAATATCATTGTATAAGAAAAACGATTCTGAGCGAAAACGGTCAGTCAGCCTATGATATTACCAAGTATATTTGATGATATTATTGTGAATAAAGTAATTTATAAATAACCTATTTACGTGGAGCCTTGTTTTCAATTTTCAATCCTTAGCTATAAAAGTTGAACATTTTATAAATTTTTAACTACAAAATAATTATTAAATTATAAATTTGATAAATTCTGTCCAAATTTGATCTTTAAATGCTTATAAAAAAAAACTGTGCCTATGTATTTTCAATATTTTTCAACTGCTATTGTAAAAATATATCAGGAGTCTTGTATTAAATTTTTACACTTTTTGGCCCAACAGATAAAACTTTATTGATATTTATAGAAAAAAAAACTAAAAAAAGGTGGGCAAGTGGATGTCGCTCTGCTGTACTGTAGGTTACAAGTGGGTCACTGTATAATGGATGGTATTAAATTTGAATTCAATGATATATCGTTGTATAAGAAAAACGATTCTGAGTGGAGACGATATGTCAGTCTAGGTATAAGACATATTATACACTTATCTATGGTATTAAAAAAAAAATTGACCTATAATAAATTCCAAATTAATCATATCACAATATCCATTAGGTACATATAACGCGTTATACATCAACAACAAACCGTGATACTATCATCATAATATATCGATGAAAATATTACAAATTAGAAGTTTCAAGTGCCCACGAATAATATTATACAATCACAACAAAATAACTAAAATAGTTATTCTAGGTTTTTATGTAATTTCGTCCAAATTTGAACTTAAAATGACTATACAAATAAACTGTGCTTGTGTATTTTTTAGATTTTTTGGTAACCGAATTATCTATTTACATGGAATCTTGTTTTAAATTTTCAATCCTTAGCTATAAAAACTGAACATTTTATAATTTATTAATTACAATGGTTGATAATTTTCGAGATTTTGATAAATTCTGTCCAAATTTGATCTTTAAATGCTTATAAAAAAAAACTGTGCCTATGTATTTTCAATATTTTTCAACACAAATAAAATTTTATTGATATTTATAGAAAAAAAATTTAAAAAAACTGAAAACTGACAATGTCCGTAAACAGTTCAAAAAAAGTCAAATTATTTTCAAAATTGTATTGTGTATAGAAAATGCAAATATAAACAACCAGTGAAAATTTCATGCATCTACGGTCATTTGTTTTAGAGTTACACCAATAACCAAAATCGATTTTGTTAAAAATCGATTTTGCGTAAAAATTCCCGTTTTTCCTTAATTTTTCTTTTGTTTTTCACATCGCTTTTGAAAACTACTGGGAAATTAAAATTTTGACCTCCCCAATGCACCAACGATATTCACTTTCCCATCGAACAAGATACTGAAGTCGAAAATCGAAGCATTATTTCGACTACTTATCGTGTACACAGACACAAAAATAAAAAAATAAAAAAAAAAATAAAAAAAAAAACACACATCATTGTAAAATCAATACATTCATCGTTTCACTCAGAATCTAAAATGAAATATTCATTTTATCAAAATATGTATTCATTTAATAGGTATAGAGCCTATAATATATATATACGTAATATATACGTATATATACGTCAAAAACAAAACTAGTTTTTTTACCATTTAATACTATATGAAAAAACACCTGCCAATGTGCGGTTGGCGGATGGTTTCTTAAACGATAGAACATGTATTTTTATTCTTCTAAATTGTCACTCATGCTTATTGTACCACTTATTGTACACAGAAGATTGTATGATTAAAAAAATTAAAAAATAAATACTAAATGAATAATATAATACTATGTTAACTAGTATTTTAATAAGTAAAAAGTAGAATCAATAAATTATACATTTTTATAAAATATTTTAGATAAACCCAATACAGAAACCAAATGTGATTCTAAAGGCAAAAAATGTAAGTATGATGCAAAGTAAAAGAATAGATTTTAATGCATTATGGACAATATAAAAATTATTTCACTAATTTAATTAGCGATCACTGAAATTAAATACCTAAGTACGGTTTTTTTGATAATACACAAAAGATTTTTAATTTTTCTTGGCAGCTATAGCATCCTTATACTTATTTTATTTTTTTGTAATAGGTCTAAGGTTTTCAATTTTCCTTTCATGCAATTTTTCCACATTAAGTCATAAATCTCATTTTAAACCCTGCGCTTTCTAATTGTCTTTTGTATAATCTTTAAAAGTAACATTTCGGTTTTAAATACTAAAAAAATAGAAATGTATATTGGATATTAATTTTAAATTTATTCCGTATAAATATTAATAAGCAATTATTTGTGAATTTACATAATTGCTTATTTTATTAAAAAAAACAAATTTAACACAATATATTATGGTATACCATCGTTTTGTCACGATAATGAGCCTAAAAGTCTCCATTCACTCCCAACAAAAATTATTTATTTGGATAAAGCACGTCCAAGTGTCTTACAGCACTAACCAGTTGGGAAAAATCATATATTGAAAAATGGAAACCTGTTTAGATCAATTATTTATACAGGAAATAGTTTTTATAAAATTGTTAATTTTTAAATTTAATAATCCTCAATCTTTTTTATTAGTAAATTTTATAATCATTTGATTACTATATTTGATCACTATATTTATAGTTTTGTTATTTTTTAATAAAATTGCTATGCATTGTTTATTAAATTATGTAAAACACAAACGGCAAGTTTTAATCCATACTAAATATCATAGGTATCCTTGTATTTATACATTTTTTGTACAATCCAGAAAAATTTGCAAAATATTGGTTTGTGAATACTAAATATCAAATCTGAAATTTTCATGTGCGTGGTTTTGCATATTTTAACTATATAGTTTTCCCAGTAACCATTTTGGTATCTTCAAGCAGGTGATGGCTGATTATATTAAGTATACCTACTTACATTAATGTTTCCTAGTAAACGACCAATACTTGACAAATTAAATAATATTACCTATGGTATTTCAATAATTCTATTACTCAGAAACTCAGAAGTACCTATAAATAGTAAAAGTTAGTTGTAGTTTACAGTATGCAATAGTATCACATTTTTATAATTTTATTTATTTTAAGAGGACTACACCTCCATACAAATGTAAAAAAATACATTGTACATAGAAAAAACTGTTTTGTGCGGGATAGAACCACTCAAGCTGTAGTGATAGTTAAAACTACAAATTGATATACAATATAATTGAGAACATTGTCTGTGGAATATAATTTTCATTTTTCTTATATCACCTATACAAAAAAAAGTTCTTATTGTTTCAAAATCCATTATTTTTGTGTTTTTTAAACTTGAATAACTTTTACTGTAGTTCCGATATCGAATAAATAAAAACGATATTTCACAGTCAAAGTTCTCCTTTTTATGTGGTGAAAATGTTGTTTCTTATGACTGTAGCCTTCTCGGTTTTTGTTATGTCTTACATTTGTAAAACGGAGACAACACATGCGGGTGTAGCGTACTCTTAAAATATTATTAAAATCTATTATCCATAGACAATAGTCCTTACGGACGTCACCGTTTTCGGCCAAAATGTACCCTTCCCTTTTCGGCCAGTGTCACTTTTCGGCCAAAGCACACTGTTCCTTTTACAGTTATAACAACTGAACTTAACAATTTTTATATTTAATTAAAATTTAATATGATTGAATCCAAAAATGTGATTTTTTGATAAACATTCTTACTTACAATTGAGTGAAAAAATAATAAATTAAAACAATTGGAAATAAAATGGTTTAACATATTATTAACTTAGTCAAATAAACTAACAATTTTTGTTTAAAAAATGTTTCTATTTTTGTTACCTTTACTATCTTCAATGTAAGTTTAATTTCGTTCATAGTTGGTTATATTTTACTATCATAATTATTATTATATACCTATTCTTATTACCTATATGTGTTATATGACTATATCAATTTTTAATATAAATATATAATATAATCAATTGTAATAATAATATGTTATAACAGTTTATTGTCAATTGTTTTATTTTTTATTTTTTTCAGTTTTTTACAGTTATAGGTAATTATGTTAAAAAAATCACTTTTTTGGATACAATCGTATTTAATTAAATATAAAAATTGTTAAGTTCAGTTGTTATAACTTATAATTGTAAATTTTAAAGACAACTATAGGTGCTGGCCGAAAAGGGACAGTGGCCGAAAAGAGAAAGGTACATTTTGGCCGAAAAGGGGGCCGCCCGTCCTTGGGCGAATGTAAGTTCCCACACGAGATATAGCAGGTAAAAATTACCCCTGGATATCCATACGTAAGTTCCCACACGAAAAAAAATTATACCAAACACCAAGGCTAGGCAAAGAAAAGTAACTTAACTTAATTTAAAGTTAAACTTTTCTTATTTTCAAAATAAAAAATTTCAGACACATAATAATGTTTATATAAATTGCTTATAATTTTAACTTTTAATTTGTTAATGCTCAGCCTTGCCAAACACAAACTTCCTTCCCACTTTATTCAGACTTAGGACTGACAACTTAAACGTAGTTGGTGTGGTTAAAATTTGTTTTGTTTTTGTATTGCATAAAAAAAAGTCCAATTCAATTTTGAATTGAATCTAGTCCGTATAATATATAATAAAAATTAATATTATAATGTGTATAATATTTGTATATGTATAAAATAAAAATAATAATAGAAAAAATCAAATTTTATTAGGTTTATTGCGATAGCTCAAACACTTCACATAGTCATACTGTGTAATTTTTTGTAAGTTATAATCTGACATTTTATTATTTATATAGTTTTGTTTTCTTCTGTTTTTTTACTTTTTTTTGAGGTCTATTTAATTTTGATGTTCTTATCTTTATATATGTATTTGTTTGAAACATTTTTGAAACTTCTATTATTTTGATCAAACAAAATGTGATTTTTTCTATTATTATTATTTATTTTATACCTATACAAATAATGTGTGGAAGAAGAAAAACAAAATAAAATATCAGATTATAACTTAAAAATAATTATACACAGTATGACACTATGACTATGTGAAGTGTTTGAGCTTTCGCAATAAACCAAATAAAATTTGATATTTTTTCTATTATTATTATTATTTTATACCTAAAAAATTTGAATTGGATTTTTTTTATCCAATACAAAAACAAAACAAATTTTAACCACACTAATTTCGTTTAAGTTGTCATTCCTAAGTCTTAATAACTTAACTTACGTACAGGTGTAATTTTTTCCGTGTGGGAACTCACGTACGGGCGTATTATTTTTCGTGAGGGAACTTACCAAACCAAGGATTTGAAAACATATCTTATTTTTTTTTTAACAAAATTCTTTATTAGGTCATCTATTACAAAGCTGAACAATAAGTTTAATTGATAAAATAACAATAAATAATGACATGAAAATAAAAGAGTGAAGAGGCATCTCAATAGGTTTTGTATTTCGTCATGAAATGTTAGTTAATGTTAATAGTTATTATAAGAACAATAATAGGTAGTTACAATAGATGTATAACTAATAGTGATGATCTACATTTTTTTTTTTTTTTTGTTTTGGGTAAACAGGTCACGGACCACTGTCTAAAGGTTAGGTTAGATATACATATATCTAAATAAAAGAATATAAAATAATAATATAGGTAAGCCAAAATCATTATGTACCTATAGGGGTAAACATTTTAACGCAGATTTTTTTTATGCACATTTAATGGTTTTTAGCACGTTTGCCTTCTATAAGCACTTATAATAATGTTTTTAATGGATATTAGTCCTAAACGGTGAACAATGTTAATAAAAACTAATACTTAAAAAATCCCATGCACAAATCTTGATCAGTGATCAAGTGATATAAAAGTAAATTGTATTTTAGGTAACAACAATATTGTTTTATGTGTCTAGCACATTGTATTTGCACGAATATTTTAATGATTTTCACGGTTTTAGATTATTCGTAAAAAAACAATTTTCCGTTGGAGAAATATTTTTTTCAAACATCATTATATTTACATCAGAATTTTTTCCCACGCCTATATATTTAGCATATAATTATACATAGTATTTGATTTGAATGCGGGGGGGAGGAGCAACGATGTGTACGTATTTTATTAAGATTTTCTTTGGATTTTCCAATCATATATACCCGCATATTATAATATATCTACACACATTACACATTTATAGTTTACAGGTATATGTAGGTAAATACAATAAATCCCGAACAAGTATATTATATGTATTGTAGACTGTAGAGGCGTATGAAATTGACGATATTTCTACAAGGAAACTGAATAATATAGATGACTGATGAGTCATGAGCACACGTTACGAGCCACCCGGGGCATAATCATCAGGGGGCTCGTTCAATACTCGTTTTCCTGCAGAGTTAAATTGCATTGCTTAACACTAAATTATAATTTACTCACCCGTGTATGGTGACTTGAAAACGGGTTGATTGAAAGTCGTAGTGGATCGACTGCGTGGCGGCTATCGGACGAGAAGAAAACATACGACGAAGATCGTTGCCGCGTATGACCAATGTAGCCATTCACCATCGGTAAATGTCGTGGTTGCACACCTACTTTATGTTTCGTGTCGCATTTGTATATTATATTAGGTATTTCAGTTTTGATTCGTTGAACCATATTTTTGATACCATCGTACATACCAAATGGCAAACGGTAAAGGCGGGTTTCCACTTTGTATAGGTTCGGCAATGTCCAACAACACGGTATCGTGGTTAATCGTGTGGTAACTTAACCTGACCAACCAATCACAGCAAAGGATTTGTATGCACGTACACGCGTACGTGTATAGTGGAAAGCCGCCTTAATATCACATATGATACTCACCTAACCACACATAACCGTGAAGTCCTTCGTCGATTGGTAACTAAACGTATGATAATATCACGAAAATATAATGATCGACAATTATGGAAATTAAAAATGGTATAATCATGACACGGCATGAAATACGATTGAGGTATGCAGCAAGATTAAGCCACGTTCGCTGTTTGGTACATATTATAGATAATAAAGAAATGGACGGGCCATCCCTATGCCTTACACACAGAGCATTCTGTGATCAAAGAGAACTTTTGTTACCACAGTGGTTAGATAGTAGGATAATAATGATAACCAATGATACCAATATTCAGTAACCAATATACCACATTTGGTAACCTTATTTGATATTATTGGTAACAAAAGTTCTCTTCCGTCACAGAAGAGTACAATTATAGCATGGCCTATCCATTTCTTTATTATCAATGGTGCGGTACACCGTTTCGTGCTGTGTTCGATTTATTTAATAAGTTGATAAACAAAATGTTGATATCACGCGTTACCTAGAATGGACCTTTAAAATCGTATCGACACTCGGCAGCGTTCGCTTTGAAGTCTGAACCAGCTGTTACCGCGGTTACCGTCAAACGCCTGCTGAACCGCTAGCTCATAATAGAATATCACTATTCGGAACTCACGAACAAACAAATTGTTTTTCCTGTAATCAGCTACCTATAGTGAGATTCCAAATCCGCGCACACCTACCTGTGTACGCGATGAGCACCGCGACTGAGGCGCGGACCGCCGATATGACGATATGGTTTACGGTAAACCGCGAATCGCGATATTTTCCGTCAGACAGTCTTATGAAAAAAAACGTCGTCGTGTTTGTTATTTCCATCGTCCGATTTTCGATCACACCATTTACGCGTCTGCAAGTTCGTATGTAATAATATTATATTATGACGTATTATTTGTACAGTACGACGAATTTCTCGATCGTTCCGAGAATAGCCGCTCGTCAGAACATACCTATTCATGGCTATATAATATAGTATAGGTATATAACGTTGTGATTTTGTGAACGTACAAAATATTGGATAAAAATGTGCAATATTATTATTTCAATAATATTTTTGATGGGGAGGGAGTGCGAAAACCATTTTAATATTTATTGACGACGACTAATTATCGAAACAATAAAATCGATCGTGTATGGGGGCCGTTAAGTGTGCACACTTGTAAAGTGACAAAACGTGTCTTGATCACCGCCATCTCTGACGAAATACGCCGTCTGTTTCCCGAGGATTACGCGCTACATGGTGTTTCGCAAAGACAGGGTGCACAAAGTCACTACATTATTCACACGTTCCTTGTAGGAATTATAAAACAGTAAAACAGTTTCATACGCATCCGGCCTTTACTGGTGTTATTTAAAAATTAGAATTTATTGTATTTACCTGCATAAATATACGCGTACAGGTTTGAAAAATCTGAATAAATCCTTGGTCAAATAATTGGGTATAATGCACTGTATAATATGACGGATATTTAGTAATAAGACTATATGAGTTAAAATGTACCTACAATAATATTGCAATATAAATAATAAATAATATACTTATATATAAGTATTATCATGTATATTATCGTATATTCGTTTGTGTACCGGCAACATGTTTATTATATTATGTAACCCATTATTTTGGGGTAATAACTGTACCTCTGTACCTATTTAATGTAATTGAAATGCGCAAGTTTAATTCCTTTGTTACTGTATCTTTAAGTTGGAAATTGTCTAACTGCACACCTTATCTAAACCAACATATTTGAATTACACTCGGGTAAAAAAACAGTTAATGTTTGAATTGCATACTCAATCTGATCAACGACGTTATGAGTTATTACATGATGTGCCTAGCTAATTTAGAAATCAACCTAAATACATAATTACCTAGTTATATTGCTTTAGCTATTAGTTACCTATTAGTATCATAGCTCAACCATTAAAATAGTGAGTTACATATAGCAATATAACATTGTGAATGATTACAGTTTATATTATTCATTAATATATGAAAGATTATGAATTAAAGAACTATAGGATATTATAATATTTATTATAAGTGTGGACATATTAAACATGAATATGCTAGGGAGAAATAATAGCACTAACAATGAATTCGTTCAAAATGAAAAAAAAATGGGCAGTCGAGTGATTGTGGCATTTAAATTTGAAATGAATTAACAAGGTAGAAACAATAATTTCTGAAGGTGAATGTTGGCTTGACACAGATTCAGCATATGTTTTTATTGTGGGCTGGTTATGAGCATTTGGTGGAACCTTGGTTGGTAGAACCTTATAGGAGACATTTATTTTTCGGTTTTACTGTAAAAAATAAAAAAATGTTTCTCATTTTATCATTTTATCATATGGTCATTTATTGTTGGTGGAGTGCACGTCGGAACATAGAGCACATTTGGCCGGTAACCCGCGTGGCTTATTAGTTATTACAGTCTTCAGTAATATGATCTAGGCTGCATTTAACACAGCGTGGTGAGTGACAACGATATATATAAGTGTGCCCGTACGACTCACACGCCGCTCACATTGTAGCTGTTGATGAACTTTTCCGGGATTTTTGACTATGCCTTTGAAGTTAGGCAATTTTGTCAGATTAACATATTAAATAATAATATGTTCAGATTAATCCCCTATTTACCAAGGTTCACAGGAAATAGTGACAAAGGCAGTTTGTTAGTCCTATTGAGGATATTTTCAAGGGCGTTTTCTTGAGATATGGCCTAGTATGTTTGTGATTTTAATATTATACATACTATAATATAAATTATAATAAAGTTTGTTTTAAAGATAGAAAATTCAAAACCATGTCAAGGTTATTTATATTGTTGAATTGTTGTCAATGATAAGCCTAATGAATTTTACATTTTTATATTTAACATATTTGTCTATCTTTTTTATGATATATATAGTTTAAACCTAATAACTTGCTATTTTTACTATAGTCTGTTTATATTATTATATCACGCTTGTTCTTTGCCAAGTGCAGTAGTGCACATATCTGTACAATAAACTATTGTATTATCAAATATCTGTGGACTAGTATTAACAATACTGACATATGTATCTGAAACACGAATTAAGATATTATCACTGATAATTATAATTGCTTTTATTTCATACTGAAACATGTATAGGCATTATTGCTATCAAAATGAGAACTATGATAATACCAAAAATGTCTTTTTTAAGTGATTGAATGTACATGAAATGTAACTGGGAAACATTTTGTAAAATATAAGGTGAACATAAATTCACATTCAATTACATCTTATATAGTTCCATCATACATATAATATTATATTCGTACCTTAAATAATTTTGCCCTTGGAACTTGGAACGCAGTTTTTAAATCGTTGGATTGAGCTTTTCTACTTAACAATTCTCACTTCGAACACTGTTTATATTTATATTTACTTCTATTTACGACTACTCAGTACCTTGAGCGGATTTTTCTTTACTGACTTAAAATGTTGTTCTAAAAATAAAAAAAAAAAAATTTGATTAAATTTTATCTGTTATGTTGAATGCTAAACGGACTCGATCATCAGGAGCCGCAAGTACAAGAAAATGCACATTTCACGTAAATTCTAAATATTTAAACAAAAATATAGCATACAAAATGTTTTTCCAAAAGTGTCAGTTATATAATATAGTACCTTCTAAGAATCAAGTTTAATTAAAAATATTATTTATTATACACATGTATATATTAAGTGTGTTGTATAATGTGATATGAGACAAAGGATATGTATCGGCGCTAAATCCTATACAATTGCGTAATTTTCAGCAAAGGGGCAAAGGGCTAGGGAAGATTGCTAGGTAGGTTGGTTTTTCTTGAAAAGGAATGAGAAAGAAAGGATACGTACCTTATTATGTAAACATTAACTTCAAAAAAACGTTTAACGGCTGAACGCAAGGCATTAGAATACTCTACTTTGTTTATTAAAACAATAACGTGAAAATAACAACTGGACATTTATTTTTTGTTTTAAATCCAAATTAATTTATGACATTATTGTTAATGAATTTGGTTTGTTTATCTTCAATGTTTTCTCTATCAACTAGTATCATGCATATGCGCATAGCCCATCAAGAGTCAATACTATCATCACTAATTATTGTTGACCTTATATAGCCATGTCTTAACTGCGCAAAGAACTGAATAACTTTTCTACAGTGCAAGTTGTTGGCGGCAATGTATTGTATATTAGTGTACAATGTTCAACTTCAGGAAAAAATTCCCATTCTTTTAACAATTTTTTGTAGAACATAATATTACATATTATGTTCTCTTTTTTTTTTATTAGGTTAGGCCATTTGGTGTGGGGGAGGGCACTGTAGGTTTTTAAATTGGATATGTTGGTACACGTGTGTGTTGTGTTTTGGCAGAATTTCTAATGGGGTACCCGTAGGTTTCTGCCATGCCCAGGGTGGGGGGATGGCGGCACTTGTTCTCCGGACACTGTGACTGGCCCGAAGAAAAATGCCGCCCGCGGCCGAGGTATCAAACTCGGGTCGGCCACTCCGTCCTCCCATATATTATGTTCTGTCGTCAATATAAGTTTTTGATTTTAATTTCCAATAATCATACAAAATCAAACCATTAATTTGTAAACTCTGTATTTTAAAACGATTTTCAATATCTCAAAGGATTGGTAAGTATTTCAAGATATTCATTTTTTTCCAATTTAACTAATTTACTAGTGTAATTTAATAACTTTTGGTTCTAATAAGTAGTATAATGGTCAATTATTTTTTAACTAAATTATAAAACCACTATTTGGTAAATGGTGGGTGTTATTGCGGATCATAGGCCTATAGTTAAATTATTATCAATTTTACATACACATAAAATTATTTTCAAATTATTATCTTAACCCTTGACTAACTGGTCAATTGTGGTCATACACCCCAACACTGAGGTCTGAGACAATCACAAACATAATATTATAACAGTGAACAATCTCGTGCTTAATTAATACAATATTACAAACTTTAGTCCACAAAACTAAAAAACATATTATTATACATTTGTATTTCAAAATAATTTTATTTTTAAAGGCGTCTATACCAGCTGTTTCAATAATCAAGAATTGAAGAGCATATTTGATATTAAATTTTTTTCATATATTGTTATTCCATATGTAATTATTATAACGAAAACAATAAACTATAAATATTAAAAATAAAAATTATTTTTTTAATAACCGTCGACTGATATTTGTTAGGTAGTAAATACCCAGGTTTTATGTAATGATCGGAAGAGGGCTATTCAAACATTACATATTATATATTTATATTAAACTGAGTGCAATTTGAACATAACCTTTTTTGAACCAGAGTGGAATCCGCACATTACCTTTTTCTGTTCCGAATGCAATTTGAAAAAAATAAGTGCAATTCAACCTTACCCATTTCACATTTGGTTCACAGCGCAGCTGATCCGAACGTTTTCGGTGTTCTGACTGACATCAAACGATGTTTGGGTATGATTATTGCGCGAGTGTGTCCGTCACACAAGCACACACCTGAATAACCCCACATAACGCATTGCGTAATAAAAAAATTGATATATCAATAGCTAATAAAAAAAATATATCGGCTGGTGGCTATCTATATATAGTACAATGTACGTATATTACATTATAATATATATTATTATACATTACTCTAATAAACTATTTGAAAAATATGAAATGTATTATGTTTTAAGATCATGATATAATATAACTCATAAAATCCAGTAAAAAAAGATATATAGGTACCTATAATATGCCCAACCACCAAACAATAACATTTAATCCACAGATGGTTCGACATATTAGAATATTGTAGTACCTACTCACGAGTCCGGTCAAATCGAGAGATATGTAACGTAATATTATTTGATCTAAACGGATTGTATATTTTTTTTTTTATTTATTTTTTTTTTTGGTTTATCCACACGACCACACGTGTGTGTTGCCATACATAGAATACAGTTCTTCATAAATCAGAACTCATAATAATATGTAATATTTGTATAACACAAAGGTTTGGCAAAGCACGAAATCACAAGCCCGACATCACGAAACCTTGACATCGTTGTAATCGACTCTCTTGTTTTTCGATGCGTTTGTCAGGGACAACGGAATATTGTGTTATTCGCTGCAGACATCGGCTTAAAATAAAGAGCGTTTCCCGCCCGTGTCCGTTTCCGAACTATGGCGGCACGCGCACATCGCTGGCGCGTAATGCGGACGACTCCTTCGCCACCCTCCGCACACCAGTCAACCCCGTCCATCACCCAGACGTTACGTTCGACCCACGGCGGTCCGTCGCTCGCGCCGCGGTGCACACTGCACACACGCAGCGATGCGATCAGGCGGACTACGCGCGGTTGTTCGATCGGAAACGCATCGAGCCACCGTCAAATCGTCCGCACCATCACCAGCCGTCACCATCGCGGACGAGCGACGATGCAAAATATTATGATTGTTTCCGGTATTGTGCACTCGATACGGCGTCATTATATTATTATTATTATTATTATTATTATCCGGAGTGCGGAAAGTAGATATGCGGACCGGTCACTCACTCACCAGTCCTCACCCCGCTCGCCCATGGCCGTAACTATTGGATTTAATAGTCACAGCTACTTATAGGGATAATTAGTAGCTGGTTTCCTAGAAAATAAAGTTGAAAAAAACCCATAGGGATGAATCCACCCTACACTCTTCATCGCATGATCGAGTTAATCCGTAGTAGTCACAGGGCCGACAGGGGTCAGGGTATAAGCGTCCACTCACTCGTCATTAAAAATAAACTGTGAGCAATATAGAATAAGACGTATAATATATTATATTATGTAACTGTATACGCCTGTATTTATATGCGAATGTTAATAAAATATATCATCATCAATAATTTTGTTTGTTAATATTATTCTTTTTTTATACTTATTAGTTATTATAGTCAGATCACAGAATCTGTTTTGGTCTATAGCCGACCTCATGTAGGTTTTGACTTTTGATTCAACTTATATACATGAACTCGTACATGGTATAGGTACCGTATACATCCACAATATTAATATTATATTATATAGGTGCATATATAATTATCGCCTGAATATTTAAATATTTCCTAATATTCTTATTTTCTTTAGGTTTGGAATGTGGACATTTACTGATAGTTATAATAATATATATTAATAACAAATATAATTTCGATGAATAATTGTTGTCCATTTTCTTCTGCCCCTAATAGATTGAAATTGTTGAACCAAATTAATATAAAATACAAATTTTGATTACGTTAAATAAAATACCCGTGAAAAATCTTGTTCTTGGACTTCTATGAAATTAATAATATTATACAACCAATTAAAAGTAATAATTTTAGTGATTAAAAGAATTTAGTATTCTACAATACGTACTATTATAGCAAGGAAAATAATATTTGTATAATATAATATATTACATATTATATTAATATATTATGTAGGTGCGTGATGATAGTATTAATAATGTATCTATGTGTATATTGTATAGTATACCATCAACGGCGCTATTATTCCGGCAGAGCTTCGTTTTTTTTTTTCAAAAAGCAAAACGATACTGGATAAATATAAACAATATTCAATATCTAGCAGGTTACAACTACTAGATTAGTAATTTATGTATAATATATTTACCAAAATAGTTTTTTTTAAACAAAGTGAGTTAGACTAATGGATTTATGCTATAAATAAATAATTACATTTTTAAAATTGTAATTATTTGTGTAGGTAAGTACATTAACCTAACCTGTATAGTAGTTGGGTACACTAACTACAGCAATATGTTATTTAAAATGAAGAGGCGTACCTATTCCACGGGATGGTGCGATTTTTTTCTTCGTAATGATGTAATATAATATAGATAGTATTATAATATATACTATAAAAATTAATAGGTTAAACATAATATTATACTAAAATCATCATTGAAATTCTATACCCATTTTTCCTTCACCACCATTTGCAACCAAAAATAGTTCAATATTATTGTGTCGAATCGACGTCGACTAACGACTTCGTTGGTGACTGTTTCGCCAATATCTAAAATAACTGAATGGCACTGGTCAATTTCGTCATCGTCGATATTCCACAGATCTACGACTGGCATACTGTAGTTTGCCCACGTACAACAACCTGGTGCACAATTTCGATTTCACGGGGTTTTCGCGTTTCGGTTTCTGTTTGACGGACGTTGTTGGTGCTTCCTC
The DNA here is from genome assembly GCF_019925205.1 of Metopolophium dirhodum. Classification (NCBI taxonomy): domain Eukaryota; kingdom Metazoa; phylum Arthropoda; class Insecta; order Hemiptera; family Aphididae; genus Metopolophium; species Metopolophium dirhodum. Next base: position 22,821,916 of record NC_083564.1, on the reverse strand, counting down.
GGGGGCGTCGTAGATACGTTTCGTTTCCTGGACGAATGTCAACAGTGTCTATAGCACACATATAGGCTGTAATAAATATTTATATATAATTATTGATCACGTCTATTCTTGTATTAATTGTAAATGCATGGCACATATCAAAAACATTTATTCCCCGTGGGAAGATGTGTCATCAATTATCGATGGTTTCTACTTTCTACTTGGGAAAACGAAAAATAATCTCTCTAACTATAAATTACATTTCCGATGAAATCGTTAAGTCAAAAACTAAAAATAATAAAATTATCATTAACATGAATAAAATTTTCCGATGTAAAAAAAAACTAAAATATGACCATGAATATGTACTAGTTTCCATGTATGGCCTTATATGATATAGGTACCCAGTTAAACGTTGCTAGTACGTTACTCTATCAACAATCTAAGTAAATAATTGAAATATCATAATTATTACAATTTTCCTTTATTTCGAGTCACTATGTATATGGCAAAAAAGAAATAAGTAAGTGCCTACCATTCGTTGTTAAATTTACCAAGTGTCATACTAGGTAAATTTCCTGCAGTTATTAGAACGATATAACATTTTAACGGCTACCAGAAATCAGTTTATATTATATTTGCTTAAAAACTGTATTTTACTCAAAAAAAATAACGCAAAAAAAGGTTAGGTACTCACTACTCATAGATGGAAAAAATCGACTAAGGGTTGCAAAAAAAATTACGACGTGCGAAAATTGTGTAAATCCGTCTCTGGGTACATAATATAATCCTATAATCACTGTTGTAGTCGTAAAAAAATCCATGTTTAGTTTTATTTTTTAGTAGTGGCTATACTAGCTACACACATTAAAAGAAATTGTAAATGGAAAAATTAAGTGTTTATTGACATACAAGTAGTTGGATTAAAAAACAGAATTATTTGCACGTAGGTAATTTTATACTATCGTGATTTCAATAATTTTTTGGATTTTAAAAAATCTTACACCATGGAAAAAAATTAAAAACTGCGGAAGTTGCACTGCTCACTACTGTATATTTTAGTAAGTTTGAAGTGTACCTACTTCGTCACTCACATTTTCAAAACTTGAAACTAGTCAAGTAAAAACTTAAGCATTTTTGCTATTTAAAAAAAACACATTCATCTTTGTATTACCAAAACTTTCATCGCTTCACTTAGAATCTATAAAAACAAACGGTATACAAAAAATTCAATATATTTTATATAGGTATTATTATGTATACTATATATTTTTATACTTAACTTAGTTAATATATCACTGTTATTTACCTAGTTCTCCCTCATACCCACCCATCCTAATCTTTAAAACGTGTTTATTTAACCAATTTTTTAATTTATTTATTTGAAATAATAATTTAACATAAAATATATAAGATCTGGAAATTATTTTAGAAATGTGACCTAAAATGCACATTGTTAGAATGTTTTAAATCAACTACCTAGTGTTTTAAACTATTTAATTACTTGTATACACTCTATGAAAATGTAAGAAATATAATTTTTAAAATTTTTTTATTAATTAGTTTTAACATAATGAATAAAATATATATATTATATGCATATAATATATGCGAGCATGTAAGAGAGAGAGAGGATAGTATTTATCCACGACAATATAAAACAATTTTCTCCATCTATCGCTCCCTGCAATTGAAAGAAATCAACTATTTACCTATTAGAATTTTAAAATTGTATAGGTACATAATGCAGGCGCGTAAATGAGTTAAAAATTAAAGTAACTTAATTTTAACATTATAGTTTTAGTTTTAATTTTATTAATTTTATTAATTTTATTAATTTTATTTATTTTATTATTCCAGAATACGTAGAAATGGTATCAAAAATTTTAAATATTAAAAAAATATTTCAGCGAGTAGCATGTTTGCTATCGAACTTACGAGTATATTAGCTACCGCCTACCAACTATAAAAATAATTAACAACACACGAAAAGTGAGAAAACCGTAATATTATAAAATTTACTGTATTCTTGAAACTAGGAATTATTCTCATTCATTCAAAACTTTACCAATATTTCAAAGTGGATTTAACCTGACTATTTTTTTTTTTTTTTTGGTTATAATTTGTAAGACATGGATCGTAAAAAGATTGCCATAGTAGTCATGCATTACACTAAAATCTGCTATAAAAAAGCAACACAATTTTAATTAGGGCTACTGGCTACTGTGACTTTGCAATTAATGAACATATAGATACCTATACTTGAACATATACCTACTTTCAGTATATACATTATACACCTTGGTACAACCTATCAGGGTACCTATATATCACCCTGATCCATTTAACGTAAAACGCTTATAAGTTATAATGGGTATCTTATGTTAAATGGATCTCCTCGTATATATTATGGTATATTATATTATAGCTTAGCTCGGGTTTAGTTACTCAAAAATTATATATATTATTATATATTTATTTGACAATTGCATTATAGCTGTTCCTTAATTTCTGTCCAATCAGGGTTGGATATCATTGTGATAAATTTCTCCAAGGGAGTACCCGAATTAAATTTTTGATTATGTTTGTGGATCAAGATAAAATTACCTATAGATACTAAAATTCGAAAACTTTATGCAACTTATAAAATTTTGGCCTTTCAAGGTTGTTAAGTCATGTGGCAAAGTTATAATATTATATAGATGATTCATAGATTGGCAAGCGATAAACAGCATTTTACTATAGATACATTGTATTTTATTCACTCTATCTTTTTCAAATGACAATTTTGCACGCGCTCGGTTTTGAATTTGAATAGGTAGGTTGTAGGTATAATATGTATTGTAATAAATATAATTTCAATCGTCTGCATTGTTCAATAACAACTGCGGAAAACGGATGGATACTCGCACTGAATACGATTCCTATAAAAACACTTAGGCCCATTGACGACGTATTTACGGGACAGGAACCGTGGAATTTGTTTGTTCTCCCATTCGAGCTGAACATTCGAACATTTGTATGTCAAAATAATGATTAAATACCAATATAGTATACGCATTTAATATCGTTAAATTAAATTCGCGTTGCGTTATTTTGACTTTTATATACATAAACTGAATACATTATATATTTATATAGTATATACAAACTAAATACATAATATTATGGTTCATACAAAAGTGAAAAAAATATTAATAACTATTTATAACTATTGCCACTAACCTACACTGCAAAAATAAAATAAAATAATATAGATATTGTTTATGCACAACGAAAAAGCTTTTATGTAAAACTAATAGGTTTTTACTACACTTCAGAATTTATAATGCACCTTTTCATTTTATTTATAATATATATATGAATTTATGTGAAATACACGAAAACTATACGCTTGATAAAAATAATGTATTATTTTAAAATAATTCTATAATAGTTTGTGGTGGTTGTGGTGATTATAGTGGTTATCATAATCACAATGTATTCATGTGTACCTAATATTCTCTTAATGAACATATTATTATACATTATATTACGGAATACTCATACCACTAAGCACTAACATTTTAATGACTTTAAAAAACTAATTTTATAATAATAAAATACTGCTGAATTAGGTATACGGCATACCGGTTAAATAATCCATTAAATTACAGCAATTTTTCTAGTGTTTAATTATCTTTTTATACTATGAGACAAAGATGGGCATTAACTTGTTAAAAAGTTAAAGTTAAAAAGTAAATTTTTTTTAAATGTTTAAATGTTTATTTTTGTAACTTAACTTTTTATAATTAATTATCATTGTCATGCAGTTAAGTTAATTTTCTTTTCGATTCATGCGTAATCAACTACACAATACTAATTTATTTTCTATCTTAACTTTAAACTAACCTAGTTAAATTTTATTTTTTATAACTTTTAAATGAGGGCAATTTAATTGAATTAACTTAACTTGCCCACCTTTGCTATGAGAGGAGTGAAGGATTTTTACTATGGTATAAAATAATAAAAGTAATGTGTGGGTTATTTTTTTGAAATTTCTGGGCGCAGTAAAAATCTCAACAACTTTATTCAAAGCCATCTATGGATTTAAAATACAGCACTGATGGTATTTTAAATTTTTAAGGGTAATAATCGTGAAACCAATTTTAAATAATTATAGGAGTATGTACATCACCAATGACTCCAGTACATTTTCTTAAAAATTAATTTTAATATTTTAGAACTATTGTGCTATTCCTAATAAGTAAATTTGATTGTACACAGCTGGTACTACTAGTACAGTCTCGCAGTATGAAAATCCACGTGTGCCCTAAATATTAATCTTGAAACTGTATTTTGGCATTTAAACCAGGAAGATCAATTTCGTTAAATTGTGCGAGTGAAAAACATAGATAACATTTAACTAACCTTATAAGTGCGTCTTTATAATAATAAATAATAATAATAATAATGATAATAAAAAATTACCACACATTAAACAAATATACTCTTTTAACTGTGATTTGTTTAAGTTATTGTGGATGCTTAAGATTTGGCTTGATAATGTATATGATTAAATAATTATTTAGTCATGATAATATGCATTAAATATGAAAATTACTGATTTACTGATATTGAAATACTAAAAATAATATCAAAATATTTCTCATGTGCACGATCTATGATTTAGTAGAAATTATTTTCAGAAATATATTAAGAAAAACCGTGATAATATAGGTAGATACAGTTCTAAGGTTTTTCATTTCATTTCAATAGTCCGTTCAGTAGAACAGTTGTAAAATGGGTCTATGATTTAATTCAAGTAAAAATGATAGTAATTATACACGTCTTCCAAATGCAAGTATTGAGTAAGTTAAGGAGGAAATATATTTTATAACATTTAATATTTAATATTAGGTAAACTAAATTAGTAAATTATGCTTAAAATCTTGATCATAATTCATAGATATATATTAATATATTCTGCATTAGTCAGTATGTACCTATATTGTATATTGTTTATCAATTATAAAATATAATATATTGTGTTACATTTTTAATTATAAGATAATTTGTGCAGTAAAAATAGTATTTTATTTAGTTTTTGTAGGGTGAGGATCGAATACCAAGAAACATTTTAATGGTATAGCCGTATAGGTATACTGAGTTTCACAGTAATTATTCAAAAGTTTGTTAATATAATTTTGTCCTTTTTAAAAATTTTAATAAGTAATACTATATAAATGCTTGTGTAGGTTTTTTAAACATTGATATTAATTAGTGACAACAGCAAGTTTTTAATTTTTACTAAAAAAATAATAATTTATATTTTAATATATTTTAGATTTTGATGAGTGATGATGAATGTTTTGGTTTTACAATGATCTGTGCGTGTTTTGTCTACCGTTGCCTTTTGAGTAATTAAATAATAAATATGCTTATGCTTTTAGTACTCTGGGAGGTAAAAAGTATAAATTACAGTAGCTTACAAAATAATCGGGAAAACCATGATAAAAATGAAAAACTATAGTGACATGCAATTCTTACCAAATATTTATATTAGAATTTACTGGACATTATGTGATTTTGCTTTGGCTGTGAAAACAATTATTATAACTAGTATTTTCAATATTTTTAATTTGAATAATAACAACTTATCAGAAACGTTGTATTGCCTACATCATACATTTTCCACCTTTTTTACTCAAAAAATAACTAAAAGAGTCGAACATTTATATAATAATACCTTACTATAAAGAGCACAAAATAATCTAAATATTTTGATAATTATATTTAGCCTGGTTAATGATAATATGAATTTTTGGTAAAAATGTTGTCTCTACAGTTATTTATTTTTAATCATAACCGTGCACCTACCAATAAGATTCAAGTTACTTCCAAAAATTACTATCGAAGTTGAAAATTGAAATATTTTTACTGCTCTAAAAGGTGATCACATACAAAATTACAAAAAAATCAAATAAACACATCATTGTTACCAATACATTCATCCACTCAGAATTTAAAAACGTCTTTAAACATTTCAACTTACGACATAACCAATGGAACAGTGATATTCTTTTACACAAAATGTTTCTATCCTTGCTAGGTGGTTTGTACTTGAATTATCTATAATGAATAAAGAATTGAATTACTAAATTTGTTTAAACCTGAATAGGACAGAAAATAATATAATAGGTAGGTAGTTATTTTAGTAACATATTCAATATACCTACTAATAAAAAAATGTGAAACATAAATTCACAAATCACAATGTCTTACTATTTAATGTACAAAGGCATATTCAGTTTTTAGATTGTATTCATATGAGATGAAACTTCAGATTTGTATTTAAATAAAAAAAAAATCTTTTATGAATAACAATTATTACCATTTGGTTTATTTCAAAAGAGTTTGCATATTTTAGGCAATACGAAAAAATATTCTAAAACATATGAATAATAAGTCCTTCGAGGATTCCATGCAGAGATCGTTAAAAAAGATAGTTAGACAAACAGATGATAACGAACATGCTGCAATGATTTTAAGATTCGTAAATTAATGTAATTTTCTCCAAGAATTTATTTTTAGATTAGTTTAGAACTAAATAATTGGAAACAAATAAGCAATAAAGAAAGGTTAGAACTTAGAATTTCCCCCATAACCATTTATATGAAAACTTGTATTTTATGAAACTACTACAAAGTACAAATTAGTTGAATCTATATAGAGGTTAATAATTCTATACAATAGGTACCTAACTAAAGAGAATGTAATATTTTCAATTTTGACTATTTTCATTAAATACCAAAAAATATAAGGTTTATAATATGAATATATGATACATGTTACATTGAAATGTTGAACTATTATAAGTACTAACTGCATTTATGGAGAGTTGGGATAAGTATATTAACAATGAGATATCTACCTTTTTTTGATGGAAAAAAACTTACAATCTATATTTCAAACACAGAATAAGTACCTATAGTATATATATTATATGTATAACTACTTAAAAGTTTAATTATTTAATTATTTAATAAACCACAAGGTTCATAATTAAAAACAAATTTGACTAAATTGTTATCTTGAAACTAGTTTTTAAATATTTTTCATAACGCAGAAACGTTATTTCCTAATAAATATATACATAATATTATGTAGGTTTAATGTAACGAATTATTTTGTTTTAATTTATAATACGTATTTTGTCTAACTTTGGTACCTATGTGTTTCTTAAGAAGTAAAAAGTTCACTAACGTTAAGTATATAATCCGTACACAAAAGTTCTTCTTCATGAAGTTTAATGAAAATTAATATGTTAAATTTAATATCCATAGGTATATAACATACCATGTAGTACCTACCTATAAGTTATAACTTTGAATTTAAATTATGACAACATAAATCCATTAAAGTTCATAGACCGGTCGATTTGTAAAATAATGCATTAAGTCGTCAAAATAAACTGCTGTTATAAGTACAAGTTATTTATTAAAACAGGCAGTTGGCAGTACCTTCTTTTTATTTTAGTTTTTAAATATATTATTGTAATTGGAGTAACCAACTTAAATTATAAGATTTTGAATAGATATCACAGATATTATTATTTATGAAAGTTTTTTAATATGTTACATAATATAGAACATATTACATTGATATATTATAATAGCCAATAGGTATTACAATTAATATTAAAGATTTTTTTTATGCACTTGAAAAGTGCAAATCTAATTACTCACCTGGTCCAGATGGTATTCCAAAAATAGTTTTAAATCAATGTGGATATGCGTTTTATTTTCCTGTTAAATTTTCTTTTTTCATTGTCACTATCCTCATACCTCTTGTAAAAGCACTTTATTTGGCTTTGGTTCGCTTAATATGGAACCCTTATAAACTTTGCTGGTTAATGGGGATCCAGTCAGGCGCAGCTCCAAAGGGGAGGGGGCACTGGGGCCATGTCCCCCCAGGCTTTAAAAAATGTTAAATTTCTGAATACATATTATATTTGATATTTCTCCTTGTGAACATTAAATTATTATATTAGATTATTGAATTAGATATCTAACAATTTTAATTTGCCTGAAAAAACATATTAATATGTGATGTGTATCATGTAGGAACGTATCGCCAGACCCTAGACCGTGTACTAATTAGTGATTTGTGGAAAATACCATTATTGGTCAATAATCATAAGTCATAACATTGTAATTTGTAACATGTTAAATATTATTTTGTCGACGGACGGTTTATGTATATATATATATATATATCGATGTATCATGACGATGGCATATAGCATAACAACATTGCGGCGAAACACGAAAAACCCCGAGTATTCTAAAAATAATATTTAATAGGCCAACAGACAACAGTGTATTTAACCGTATAAGTATAAGAACCATATAACCTTATAAGAAGTTATTTATTGACAAACTTGCATTCCAGGTTAGGGTACTTTCTAAGCCCCCTCAGTAATTTAGTGATAGCTAAAAAAAATGCCCCCCCCCCTGGTAAATCTCTGAAGCCGCGCCTGGCTCCAGTCGGTTTTGTCAAAAGTCAAAACTAATGTAGATTTGACCAATCCAAACATAATAAATTGTCGTTTATTTTAATATTTAATGATAAAATAAATCTTAAGGGGTCTGTAGATGATGAATTTTCTTATTTGGAAAAGAGTATAGGTTTCCGTCGAGGCGATTTTGAATAACTATTTTTTCAGCTGTGATATTCATGTATAAAATTATGATATTTTTGTACTTATATGCATTAGCCATTAAAACACTAACAATAATTGGAATATTAAATCACCGCGATGGAAACCTAGTATAATTGTTAATCGATCATAATCTGTTTTCAAAATTAAAATTCGTCAAACCAAATTCCTCCAGTTATGTCTAGCTTTTTGGTCTAAAAATCACTTTTTTTACATCGACTGAAGAGGACGCCACACCCGCGTGTGTTGTTTCCGTCTTACAAACGCGTAACATACCAAATTTACGCTCATAAATTCAAGTTTTATGCCATTAGCTTAAAAATTAGAGTGAATCGACTTATTATGAAACTTGATGATAAGAACATTATTATTCGTTGGAAGTTGTTTTACGATAATTCAGTTTTTAAGTGAGTTATGAGTATTTTTAATTTACATTTATAATACACGCTATAACTAAAACTAAATTATCGTAAAAAAACTTCCAACGGAACACAGATAATGTTCTTACCATCAAATTTCATAATAGGTCGATTCACTCTAATTTTTAAGCTAACGGCATAAAACTTGAATTTCTGAGCGCAAATTTGGTATGTTACGCGTTTGTAAGACGGAGACAACACATGCGGCTGTGGCGTCCTCTTAAGAGGATGTCAGCGCACTATTTGTTTTCTCTCTGGTTCACGCACAGCATAGACAAAACGCATTAACGCAGAATCATTTTTTCCATGTTTTTAAGTAATCTTAAGGTAAAATCACCTATTACAAAAAAGATATTATATTTATATTATATTACTAGCCGACCCGTCACAGCTTCACCCGTGATTGGTTGTTTATTTTGTTTTCGGACGATGATATGTATAATTTTTTATTTAAATTTTATCGTTTAATGTCGGCCAGTGAATATAAAAACGGTTAATGAAAACGTATTGAAATGTTTCTAGCGGTATTAATAGTAAATTAATTTTTATAGCATTTATCATTACCTACCCGTAAAAAAACGCAAATCTTAAAAAAATTATGATTGTTTAACTACTTTTGGGTGTAACATGCTGCACTGCTGCAGCCTGCATTAAGTGCAACTCAGCCACCCCGGTAGGCAATCCGACTACGTCGGATCGCGGACAAAGGGCAACTCTTTCACCAATTACCTTGGTAGGCAATTTTCAATAATTCGATTTGATGCAAGCTTGTACTTGATCTGCCCAAAAAACCAATGGGAACCGATAATAAATAAACACAAATAATTTCTACTGTTGACTGTAACCAAAGGAATGGGAACTATTAATAAATAAAAATAAAGTTTACAATGTAATCTTCAATGTTCCTGTTTGAGCACCTCTTTAAAATGCGAATTTTGGCAAATCCTTTCTTATTGCGTGGTGAAAATATGAGAAGAACCTCTATTCCAAATTTCAAGTTCGTACGGTGCGTAGTTATTGAGTTACAGCGATCAGTGACAAAGTGGTATTTTGATTTTATGTGTATAGATAACCAATAGTGACCTTACAATAACAAAAATATATAATTATTTAGTTTTTTTTTTTTTTTTTTGACAGATGGCGCCGCTATTGTATTTTTTGACATCCAAATTTTATACTTTTTCGGTATATTTTCCTAAAATTGTATTACATAAGAACCTATTCCTGAAAATTACGAACACAACAAAAAAATAATTAGCGAAATCGGTCCAGCCGTTCACGCGTGATGCGATGACCAAGGGAAATAGGGATCCATTTTTATATATATAGATATTCGATTTTACATTTTATTGTTATTAGACTTTGTATTCGACTTTCAAAATAAACAAAAAAATGTTGTAAATTTAAATTATGTTTAAATTGTTTTGAGACAATATTTAGGCAAAACGATATGTCATTTCCCCAAAAAAATTATTCTCTATCTTTTTTGTAATGGGTGATATTACTCTAAGATTACTTAAAAACATAGAATCAATAGGTAATGGTACCGCGTAAATGAATTTTGTGTTATGTTGCACGTGGAACTGTAGAGAGAGAAACCAAAATATAGTGCGCTCACATCCTCTTAATAAGAATTGAGTGAATTAAGAATACATTTCTCATACCAATATATTAATACAGAAATTCTCTATAATTTCACAATTACTGTCCACAATTATGGTCTACGAACTTCTTAAGAAATTGGTTAAATCAATTATCAACAATTCTATGACAATATAATATGAACGTTATTTTAATTTAAAAATCCTATAAAAAAATAAATTATTTGTACAATTAAAAAAATGTGTTATACCTACCCGATTAATTTCGAATAATATTCATAATTTATTAATTATTGTTATAGCCTAAAATCAAAAATAAATTAATAGTGTACGGATTCTATTGCTTTGATAAAAGAGTTATTCGCGAGGTTCAAATATATGGGAAATCTTCGCTTCTCTATAGAAATGGTATAAAATATCATGTTGAATAAGAGCAACAAATATGATTTCCCAAGGGTGCCAATGATTGATAACACTGTACTGAAGGTCGAGGTAAAAATAGCTTAAAATTAGTCTAAATAATTTCATTGAGTCTAGAAAATAATAATATAAGTAATTGTGAAAATTCAATTACATCAAAATAAATATACCTAATCGTTAAAGGAAACCCTTTTCGTTGAAATATTTAATTTTGTAAAAACTTTGAACTTCAAATGTATATAAAATAAAAAATTGCACCTATATTTTTGAAATTGCTTTAAGAACAACTTACTTTAATGAACTTTCAAAATTGACTGATAAAAGTTTTTCATTAACATATTTTACAATAAATAAACAAAAAAGTCTTATACACCAATATTGTATATAATAATAATAGTATAACAGTATAATAGTCATATTTTTAAAATTGTCTTGACAATGCTAATATAAATATTTGATAAAAATGTATAGTACCTAGTACCTACCTAGCCAGTAGGTATCTTAGTAGAAATTCGGGTAGAAATTCTCTTATTTTGTTAAGGTAGAAAAACATACAAGGAACCTTACATTACATTTTCAGATCTTAGATATTAAAAGAAAAAAAAGGTGGGTAAGTGGATGTTGCTCTGCTATACAGTAGGTTACAGTAGGTCACTGTAATGGATGGTGTTAAATTTGAATTCAATGATATAATATCATTGTATAAGAAAAACGATTCTGAGCGAAAACGGTCAGTCAGCCTATGATATTACCAAGTATATTTGATAATATTATTGTGAATAAAATAATTTATATAATAACCTATTTACGTGGAGCCTTATTTTAAATTTTCAATCCATAGCTATAAAAGTTGAACATTTTATAAATTTTTAACTACAAAATAATTATTAATTTTTAAATTTGATCAATTTTGTCAAAATTTGAACTTTAAATGCTTATAAAAAAAATTGTGCCTATGTATTTTTAATATTTCAACTGCTATTGGAACGATATATCAGGAGCATTGTATTAAATTTTCACGCTTTTTTACTCTACAAATAAAATTTTATTGATATTTATAGAAAAAAAAAACTAAAAAAAATTGAAAACTGACAATGTTCGTAATTCGTAAACAGCTCAAAAAGAGACAAAATATTTTCAAAATTTTATCGTGTATAGAAAATGCTAATATAAACATTCAGTGAAATTTTCAAGTATCTACAGTCATACGTTTCTTAATTGCAACAAAATAAGAAAATCGTTACATGAGAAACCGAGTGAATATCAAATGTTGTAAAAATATGAATTTCAAACGCTCATAAAAATTTAATTTGACTTTCTTGTTGACATTTTTTTTGATAAAGGTTGACAAACTTATGGATAATCTTGTATTACATTTTCAAATCTTAGATTTAAAAAGAAAATTTTTATGGATTCTCAACTCAAAATAATTTGGTAATTTCGTGATTTTTCCGTATTTTGTCAAGATTTGAACTTTAAATGCTTATAAATAAAAACTGTGATTAAGGATTTTTAATATTTTTCAAATATCATTGTAACAATATAGTAGGAGCCTTGTATTCAATTTTCAAGCTTTTTTACCCAACAAATAAAATTTTATTGACATCCATAGAAAAACTACTAATAAAATTGGAAACTGAAAATGTTCCTAAACAGTTCAAAACAAATCAAATTATTTTTAAAACTTTATCGTGTATAGAAAATGCAAATATAAACAATCAGTGAAAATTTCATATATATGAATATACGTTAATTTGTTTTTATTTAGAGTTACACCATTTTCTCGAAAACAGATTTTGCGTAAAAATTCCCGTTTTTCCTTGAAAATGTAATTGTGTTAAGAAAATGCTAATATAAACATTCAGTGAAAAAAATCATATATCTACGGTTATTTTTTTTAGTTACACCAAAAAATGCATTTGATTTTGTAAAAAACCAACTGGTTTTGGGTAAAAATTCCAATTTTTCTTTCTTTTTTTCCCACTCCGATTTCCAATTTTCACCTCTTGATTGCACCAACTAGATTCACTTTCCCAAAAAAAAAAAGATACTGAAGTTGAAAATCAAAGCATTATTTCGACTCTTTATCATGTACACATACACACACATCATTGTAAAACCAATTGTTACATTCATCGGCTCACTGCTCAGCTCAAAATCCAAAATCAGAATGTAGTAATGTACTATTAAATGTTAAAATGAGGCTGAGCATGCTTAAAAAATCACCGTGTAAACCAACCGGTAAGCGGTTAGTACCTACTACCCCGTATTAAATGTACCTAGCCTATTCTATGCTTAAACCATCGTGGATTCGATGTGACGGCGCTTCGTGGCGATCGGTAACAACTGTGGTTGACCAGATCGTTTACTGCAGTGTGACCGCACGTAAAAAAATTACGAATTTGCAGCCGCCAATCACTATTATTATTACGATTCATAATGTACCAAATCAAAGGTGTATAAAATCAAAGGTATATCTCAAACCGTGCTGATGACTAGATATGTTCACGAGTTCATGGTTATAATAGTTTGTAGAAACTAGCATCGCAGTTCATACATATATACCTATATTGTATATTTTGATCTAAGCAGTAAGCAATAAGCACGAACTAAGATACCGCTAAATATAAAACTATATGCAAATAAAATGTTAGTTCGTGGCAATAAGGATTATAGCGGTAACGTGTACACAATTCATGAACTACGATATTACAAATATGTCAGGTTATTACTATATATTATATAATATATATAACCAATAGTATAATGCTATAATACATTATAGGTACCTATAGTATAATATAATATTATATCATCGTCTTACATCCTTACCACAGACTATTCTCTTGAAGTCTGTGTTCTTCTTCTTACTTCTTACCAGCAGCTGCAGCTCATGACGTCACAGAATAATTATTGTATAATGACGTGATTTAAATCACGTAGTCCGCTATACAGTCGTGGTCTAATAATCTAAGACCGCGGTCGTGGTGGTGGAGTAGATTGCTAGTATCAGTGATTAGTAATTTTCGAAACGAGCCCGCGGCATTATCAATATCCTTTATCATGACCGGGATAACACGAATCACAATTACATGAAATATTTCAATATTGACATAATATTATGTCGTACGCACCGTGCACGTCTTGAACCTCGGGATTCCGGGCACGGATTGTAGTATTATAATTTAGGACGTGAGACGTGACAGCGACAATAGTGACATACTATAATAATAGTATTATATATTATTATAGAATGTCTATACTGTCACGAGTGACAGACCAATGAGCAATAAGTACTTAACTTTCACGAGAATTTTTTTTTAATTACAGTTCTTGTACTCTGGAACAGAGGTTGCGTTTCGAGCTGTGTTTTAATAATTGTATAATAGGCATACGTGACTTACGACGTCGAAACGATGATATTGAAAATCATATCTTCCACCATGAAGACGGTTTACACGGCGACATGCTTAAAGATGAAGGATGACACCAAATTTCGGCAAGTGCTTGTAAAAAATAATTCGTCTAGGTCGCAAAGAGTTGATATAACATAAGATTTGGTACTGAGATCAGAACTTTGTTGTCTAGCTTTTAGTTTTAAATGTGTTTTATAGAAACAATTAAAAAAAATTATAATCCTGAAATATGCTTTATTATAATAATCTGTAATATTCATCAATTGTAGATTAATCCCTGGAACACTTATTGCGCTTGGCATATCATACAGTACGGTAGCGGCGAAATCATTGGCTATTGACAAATTCATGGCAGACACTGTTACAGACTCACAAACATTAAAAAGCAGACCTGAAGATATGAAAACAATCATGGAGCTTATGATTATGAATATACAAGTAATTAATTACAAATTTATGCAAGTTATTTTTTGTAGATATACTTATTTATTAAAAAGTTGGGTTTTTTTCTAGGCTGAATTTTGTCGAGCACTTGAAAAAGAAGAACCGAAAGTAAAATTTATAGTAGATCGGTGGGTAAGACCTGAAGGTGGTGGTGGAGTTACATGTGTAATGCAGGAAGGAGAAGTTTTTGAAAAAGCTGGTGTTAATGTTTCTGTAGTTCATGGTAATTTACCTCCCAGAGCAATCGATCAGATGAGAGCTAGGTAATTGTAAATAAAATGCATAATGTACTATTTGTAAAAATATATTATTCAATGTATAATAATATTATAATCCTTCAAAAATACCTCAAACTTTTGAGGATGTCAGCACATTATTTGTTTTCTCTCCATGACCTATGTACAACATACCAAATTTATGTTCAGAAGAACCAACCCTGTATTGTTACTTTTAGTATTAGAGTATTCACCTATCATCAAATTTGTTAGTTAAGAACATAACCTGTGTCACTACGTTGGCTATTTTATGATATTTTAATTTTTATATAAGTTATGAGCTTGTAGAATATGACAATTTTAAAATGCTTATTAATTTAATATAAATTATAATACCTAAAAAAATCCAATGTAGCGACAACTGTGTCCTAAACTTAAAGTCTTATAAAAGACGTATTCACTCTAAATTAAAAGAAACATCACATGATTGGTTCTGCTAAACGTAAATTTGGTATGTTGCCCGTGGGTCAGAGAGAAAAACAAATAGTGTGCTGACACCCTCTTAATGAAATTTTGATGGAAGAAAATGTTGAGTATGAATTTGAACATCTCAAATAATCAAGTTTAAAATTTTTGAGTATGGTGGTAGATTAGCTGTTAACGAAAGATAATCCTTTGAGTTACCTATGGGCTATGATTAAAAGAAAAGCTTTGATTAAGAACAAAACAACTATGATAAAACATTAATTGCTCAATATGTAAAATATTCAATTATTATTTGAATAATGTGAATTAAATAAATTAATACTTGATGTTTTTTTAAAGGCCAAGAACGTCAATATTTGGCTCATATTGGTAACTTTTAATCTCAAATCAGAATCAATAAGAAATCATTTTAAAGTTCTAGTCATGTTTTCTATGGTCAACTCTTAAAATACTCAGTTTTACAAAGTATAGCAACATATTTTATACTTTCTGCAGTTCTGGTCAGCCTTTTGTATTAATTATAATCTTCATTTTTTCCTCAAAGTTGCGTACACCTATAAGCCTATGCCAGTAGTGGTATGCTGGTAACTGACCACCAGTTGAGAACTGCTATTCTACAGTATATTTTGTTTGTATTATTGCAGGATTTGCTCAATAAAAGTTTGTACTAAAGTATTATTTTACTTAGAATATTTGTGTTAGTTGTACCATTGATTATAAATAGTACTATAATACCGTGTGTCCCAAAAAACAGGCCACTTTACCACTCATTACCATGTAAATATTTTTCAATTCTGTTTGCGGGACATTAAACTAGACTAATGGATCGTAAATTTCTATGACTTACAATGTTTTTAACTCGTGTATCTTGCGCATGCGCAATAAAACTTACATTTTTTTAAATGGCAACCTGTAATTTAAATACCATATTCGGGTTCATCGATTTTTTTCAAGCCATTTTGATGTATCAACTTGTGTCTTAAACCCAAAATTGACTAAACTAGAGCTAAGTAGAATTAAAAAAATTTAAAAATTTAATTTAATTAATTTTTTTTTCTAACTGTATGTACTTATTTTTTTATTCTAAACACTATGAAACAAACAATCAAAATTATTATTATTAAACTAATTAACTATTTACTATTTATCTTATTTTATTATTACACATTATGAAAATGCATATGGTCTTAATTGGCTGAAACCAAAAGAGAAGAAGTGTATTTTTGTTTCCATCAGAATTATAATTAAGTACCCATCTATTAAAATAATAAAGAGCATTGGTGTTTCTAGTTTTGTTATCTACCTATAACTATTAAAATGTCATTAGCTATTTTTATATTAGTTATTATGGAACTCATTATCAGAGTCATGTGTCAATAGTAAATAGTTAATTAGTTTAATAATAATAATTTTCATTGTTTGTTTTTTCTCATTAAATTTTTTTAATTCTACTTAGCTCTAGTTTAGTCAATTTTGGGTTTAAGACACAAGTTGATACATCAAAATGGCTTGAAAAAAATCAATGAACCCGAATATGGTATTTAAATTACAGGTTGCCATTTAAAAAAATGTAAGTTTTATTGCGCATGCGCAAGATACACGAGTTAAAAACATTGTAAGTCATAGAAATTTACGATCCATTAGTCTAGTTTAATGTCCCGCAAACAGAATTGAAAAATATTTACATGGTAATGAGTGGTAAAGTGGCCCCTGTTTTTTGGGACACACGGTATACTATCTATAATAAATGATCATACCTACATCTTGTATTTCAAAAGAATATTGTTTGGTATCCCAGTTAAACTTTAGACATTTAAGTACTTGGCCCATTTTTCTTTTTGAATAGAAATGTATCTTATTGTTTGTTTGTTTTTATATTCATTTTTATTTTAATCACAGTTGCAATCAACTAACCACTTACAAAATAAATACACAACTCTGAAAGTCATTATTTAAATTTAACTATTATAGAAACCAAGTTATAACTTAGTATATTTTATCACATATAAAACATTTTAACCATACATAATATAATATAATGTTTATATATCATTATCTATGGTTGAAACATTTTAATTTTTAATTAAGTATTTGATTAACAAATAACTGGTTTATTATATAATATGGTATACAGAAAATATGTTACCCCACAAAGAGGACATTATAATAATGTGAATTATAAATTATTATACAATTAACTTATTATCTTTAAGCTTTATTTGTAAATCTATTTATTTTCTTTAACTTATTGTTTATTGTATTTCAGAGGTAAAAATTTTAAAGGTGGCCAAATACTTCCATTCTTTGCAGCAGGTGTCAGTGCAGTGATACATCCGCGCAATCCCTATGTGCCTACTATACATTTTAACTATCGATACTTTGAAGTTACTCTACCTGATAATACAATAGAGGTATATTTGTAATGAAATATTATTACTTATCATCTTAGCTATTAATTTAATAATTTTGGATATCGCTGAATTTCATTCTTATTTTTCAAGATAAGTGAAATACAAATTTGGAAATTTATATGATATTATATTTTGAATGTTTTTGATATTTTAAACTTTTATAAAATATAACTGCACACGAGTGTACAAGTATTTATTGTTTAAATAATTTTCTTGCCTATTAGGTAAAAAAAGTTATAGTTATAAATTTGGTCTTATATACCGATTGTTATTAATACTCTTGATATTTTATTATAAAAAGTTTATCAGTTCTAAATATTACTATAAACAAAAGCATAGTATAATTTATTAGTATACCTTACAATCTATATATATAATTGTGAATTAATTTATGTTACTTTTATTTTGCAGAATTTTGGATAGTTTTTTTAACTTTTGTGCATACTTCTTGGTATTTTAGTGCATTCAATTCACAGCCTAGCTTATTCTATAATCTATGTTTCTATCAAGTTATGATTAGTTTATTAATCGTCATAATTATAATATATAATATAATTAAATCATTAAGTATTATAGTTTTCTAATTGTGTTAATTATTACAGTGGTGGTTTGGTGGAGGTACTGATTTAACTCCTTATTATCTGAATGAAGAAGATGCCGTCCATTTTCATCGTTCATTAAAAAATGCTTGTGATCAACATGACAAAGCGTACTATCCTAAATTTAAACGTTGGTGTGACGACTATTTTAATATACCACATAGAGGAGAACGAAGAGGAGTAGGTGGTATATTTTTTGACGATTTGGACACTCCATCCACATTTAGTTTTGTAAAGAGTTGCGCTCAAGCAGTTATCCCTTCATATCTACCATTAGGTATTTAGCTTTTAATTATGAAATTGTATAGAATATTTAATATAACCATATTTTTATCATAGTACAAAAGCACAAAAACGATTTGTATAATGACAAAGAAAGAGAATGGCAATTGCTAAGACGAGGGCGGTATGTTGAATTCAATTTGATATATGACAGAGGTACAAAATTTGGTCTCTACACGCCTGGAGCTAGATATGAAAGTATACTTATGTCACTTCCCTTGAGTGCGGTAAGTTTGTAACATTTTATTGTCTTCAATTTCTTGTTAATTATCTAAAATAGTAAAATTGTAAGGTGTCTTTTTTTAATAACTCCTATTAGATAAATTCAAAAATGGTAAAGTATTTAAATAATGATGTATTAGGCATGGTACATATTATAAATTTAAATTTGTTAAGAGGACACTACAGCCACACATGTTGTCTACTTGTCTCCGTCTTACAAATGCACAACATAGCAAAATGTATGTTCTGAATAATCCATTTAACTCTGTAATATTTAATATTAAAGTAAATTGTCGTGATATCAAATTTTCAAATAAGAATATTATTTAGTGAATCTCATAGCTTTTAAGTATATTTTAATTTTAAAGGGAGTTATGCTCATTGTAAAGTGTTCAAGCAATTTAACATTTTTAAATTCTCATAACTTGCCTTAAAATTAAAATATTAAAAAAACCTATGTGATTCACTAGATAATATTATTACTTTAAAATTATACAACATGAACATTTACTTCATTCCAATATTAAACATAATAGAGTTAAATGGATTATTCAGAATGTACATTTTGCTATGTTATGCTTTTGTAAGACGGAGACAACGCATGTGGGTTTAGTGTTCTCTTAATTTTATACTGATTAACATATAATTACGATAATACATGATATTCAAAGTACATAGTGATTAATATTTAATAATGTGTTGTAGATTAAATTTGTATAACATATACATCAATATAATATAACTAATCTATAAACTATATTGTAGTTGTTGCACACATGATATTATATTTATATAATAAATTCAATAAAATTTGTTATTTTATTATAGAACTGGAAGTATATGCACAATCCAGATCCTGAAAGTAGAGAAGGAAAATTAACAGAAGTTCTAAAAAATCCAAAAGATTGGATTAAAATTGAGTAAAATAACCTTATAAGTTAAATTTAAATGAATTAATATTGTAGAGAATATCATTTTAAAATTTAAAATTTGAATCAATTCAGAAGGAGCATATTATTATTAGCTGATGAATAGTATTTCAAATTCGTTTTTCTGTATTACCATTTTATGATTGTATTTTTATAATATTGTTACTATAGTTAAGTACATAATATATTTTATTATTGTTAATAATGAGGGTGTTTTAAAAATTAAATATTAGTATATTTTTTAGGTTATAAGTTATTACTTACTACACTTTTGGTGTAAAGTAATTTTATTAAATTTATTTTTTTAAGAATAAATCTATTACATTATATTTTTCAAAGGGTTGAAACCACTATTTAAGCCAAACAAGAAAACCTTCATTCAAAAAAGTTTGGATTAAATGAATTCAAATCAAACGTATATGATAAGGTTGTACAGGTTGTACTATTAGGTTTCATTCAACGCCATTATAATTTATTGTCATACAAATAATTTAAATTCATGAGTGTATTATACACATAATTATCTAGTTTATTTGTATGGATAGTAAACTTGACACATAACAGTAAACTGAAAAAAAAATCAGATAAAGGGTGCTACTGTGAAACTAATTATCCTGTGCTACAATATGTATATTATATATCATTTAATGTATAATTGTGTAACTATGGACAACTAAAATTATAAAAAATATCTTTTCACATTTTAAACCCAAAAACATTTTTATTTAGTAATTACAAACCAAAATTAATAAATACATGTTAAGTTCCAGGTAGTATCTTTTTTTTACATTTTCTTTTAGTCCAAAAACAAGTTATTGAAAATATCATCATCAGCTGGATCCATTTCATTGTCTATGTCCATAGGTTTATCATCAGTGCTTGCAAACAAGTCATCCATAACATTTCCCCCAATTATTGTGTCTTCAAGGTCATGCTTATTTTCCAAGACGAAAGTCATAACAATATCATCACACGTAATTGTATTAACTTTGTTTCGATCAAATTGATCACGAACCTTCATTGATTCTAATAACTTCCCTTTATGTTCCAACCATTTTGAATATAAATACACAATATCTTCGTCTCCTAAAAAAAAAAAAATATTTCTACAGATTTACTTGAATAATATATTATTATAACAACGGAATTTGTTATCTTTATCATGAGTTTAAATAATAGGTACATTTCCTGTTACATTTACTATAACAGAACTCTTCTTGTATACTACCAGGTATGTAAATTTTGTATTTTACAAATTACATTCATCTTTTTAACTTAAAATATTATGTATATAGATGAGATGACAATAATATTTTATCTATCGTAGTTATTTCAACACTTTAATCTTAGTTTATTTTTAAAAAATACCTATACAGTCATAAAAATAAATAAGAAAATTAAAGCAATATACAATGAATATAAATTATATATTACATTTATTTTAAACCTTTATATTGTTAAGGTTCACTAGTTTTACGTCTCAGATTTATATTTAAATTTACCAGCATTATATGTAAGTGCCTTTTTGAATGCAGCTTCGCAGTCCTCTTCTTTGTTTAACTTACTCAAAACTGTTGCTTTAAGTAACAATATTTTACCTATGAGGATCCGTCGCAAAGTTATTATACTTTCTTCTACATGGTCACTAGGTTCCATTGCACAATCGAAACTGATTTTAGCATACAGACAATTGAAAGACCTTGAATCAGAAATATTATAAAAAGAATATCCATACAATTAGGTAAAGGAAATCTACTTGTTTAGTGCTTCCAAAACTATATCGGTATTTTTATTGAAACCTGTTTCTGCCAATAACATAGTTCCAACTACATTAAAATTGTAATCATTCAGTTCATCGGCCCAGAATGAACCACTCTTCCACATGCTGTATCCTGGTTCATATTCTTCAATCAAGGACTGGCACAGTTTAAAAGCTTCTTCTTGTTTATGAGCTTTTAACAGAGCTACAGCCGCTTCGTGTTTAAGCATAAACATTGGTGGAATTGCCACCAAGTCAGAAACATATTGATCAACCTCGTCCAATTTTAAAAGACTTAGATAAGTAGAAGCTGCTAGATTATAACTCTAAAAAAAATAATTTAAAATGATCAGTATGACGTATCTGTGGATAAATATAACAATTTAAAAAAATACATACTGTGTGTTCATATTTTTTTTTTGCTGCCAAGTAAAGTAATTGCCGTTTAGTCAAGTCCGGCTGAGGATGTAAAATAATAAGTACCTTTGTAGTGTAACTGTTGGATAATTCTTCGTACCCTCTATGTCGTCCATCAAAATCTCCCTAAACAGCCACTTTAAATTATAATATAATATATTGTATTTTAAATATTGTGATTAACATTACCTTAATAGCCTGTTCCAACACCACCATTTGCATAAACTGCATGTCATTAATTTCGTAATGCTGTGACATGTAATAAGCCATTATATTATTAAACTCTGTTCCTTTTAATTTCTCTAATGACTGCATCGCCAAATCACTATTACCCATTTTTAAATGAGTTCTTCCGAGCAATAAATAACACCTTGATTTAATAAAAGGTTCCATCAGGCATTCAACCATTTGTGATAAATAGCATAATGTAATTTCAAGTTCTTCTAAATTGAAACTTGCAAGAGCCTTTAAATAGCACATCAAACAAAAAACTTCATCATTTTGATTCAAGTATTGGTCCATTGTATTCAGTGTGGACAAGGCTTGTGGATGTTGATTTTCCAAAATGTGTCTTATGCACAAAGACACATGCCCATTAATAATTATTGTTTTGATGTGCTCTGTGTCCAGAAAAACATTGATTTTTGAAAGTCCTAGTTTAAAACAGTTAGCAACATGCGTTGGTTTTTTAAGTTTAAAAGCACTCATTATAGTTTTGACTTGATCTATCAATTCCATCGTAAAATGTACTAAAAGTGAAGTAAAACTACGTCGAGATAAAAAAATTAATAGTAATATCTGTGAGATTTCCAAACATTGAACAACCAGTATTGGCTCTAAACCTAGAAACCCGTTGGATAGGCATTCAAGGCTATTAAGTATATCTTGTTCGTTGCCGACATGTGATCCTAAATTTACAGTACTTTTTCCGTTTTCGTGTAATACTGAAAATGGTTAGCATTTTATTAAATTTTAGTATAGAATTGATTAGTAAATTATGAATATTTGTTATAAAATACCAACCTTCGTGCAAGGATTCATTGACTAATGTCATTATTGTATTATAACAATAATCGGGTATGTCAGCTGGTTTCAACCAGTACCAGTGCAAAGTATTATAAATGAAATTGATCCGCAGTTCCAATGGAATATGTTTCTCATATAAATACAGTTGAGAAATATTTATGAATTCAGTCATCTTGCCAACATATTCAGCACTAATTTCTGGTAAAATCCTCTACACAAACAGTTAAATAAATCCAAAATATATTCAAATTGTTCTGAAATTTCAATATGCAAAGTTGATACATACCAGAGAATTGCAAACAAGTAAATTGTTTCTAAGTATAATAAACTCAACTTCGTCATGTATAGTAATATTTTTTAAATGACAATTATCAATATGTAATTGAATAAGGTCGCAACAATCTGTAAACTTTCCTCTTCTGAATAAATCACACGATGATGATACAACATCGTTTGTAATCATTTTTTTAAATCAATTTGAATGAATCTATGAAATTCTATAAAACTAACAAAATATTATTTTAAATACACCTATGTGGGCATATAAAATAATAAAATATTAAAATCGTTAACATTAATAAGTATAATAGGTACACAAATATATTAACTAAAACTTTAAAATGTATATACCTATCATTATAATTTATAAGTATAACTTGAAATTATTATTGTGTTAAGCGTTGAAACTTGAAAATTGAATGAGTAAAATAAATAAATTATATTTTAAGATTATAATAAATTATAGTAATTAAATAACATACTCTGTAATCAAGTATAAAAATTGGCGGTAAAAATGGTTATCTACCATTCTAATGATAATTACTGATAACTATTAAGTAAGGTATATAAACCACGGTATAAATTATCTTATCCATAAACGTGGTTAAGAATTATAATTAATTATTTTGAATGGGTACCTATACTATTTAATATAGGTATTAACATAAAATATGGCATAAATCTTATAATACAATAATTAAATATATATTTGAAATTATTCCTATAATCTATAAATTATAATATATTTTACCCATTTCTAAAGTGAACTTAACTATGTTTTTATTTACAATAAACTAATAAAGAGTAGTTTCTGTATAGTTGGTATTCGGTGAAAAATGGTTATAAAACTCTCAAATACCTACACAATAAATAAAGACTAACTAGGTATTAAAAGTATCATCAAATAAGCTTATTTTTCAGACTTGTAAGTTGTAACAGATGGCCTAATTAAGGAATTTGAGAAAAAATGAATGACAAAATATTGAAACATTGACGATGAAGCTTTAGCTGGTACCTAGGTAGGTACTTAATTTTAACTTCGATTTTACAGGTACCCAACTCACAATATTAACATATTATTATTTTTTTGTCTAATGCATCTAACATTAATTGTAGAGGCTGATGTACACTACACAATACACATACTATGGTAGCATTTTAGGCTGCGTAATCATATTGCAATGCCGTTTAGAGGGTGTTTGGGCGAAAGGACAATTTTGCCTCGGGTTCCATTTAAGTACAATTTCTCGGCATCCCCCAGTGGCTAACTTTGTGTGCACTACCTACGACATATTTTGTGCACTACAAAAAATAAAAATGTGCACCTGCCCCCTAAGTTTTTATATAGATTAGGCAAGGTTCCATGTTTAACCGTACTGCAGATGTAAGATTATAAGAAGATATCGTTATTCCTCAAATTACAATTTTGAAAAGAAAAAAATGTTTAATTTGAGTTCATTGGGTAAATCAACATCGTCTTTGGTATAAGTGTGTGTACATCTTCAATATTCATATGAAACACTAAACTAAGTACTAGTATTAGTTATTAGTTATTAAGTATTGTATAAACTTTTAGATTCTGAGCGAAGCAATGAATGTATTGATTTTACAATGATGTGTGTTTTTTTAAATTCTGAGCGAAGCGATGAATGTATTGATTTTAAAATGATGTGTGTGTTTTAGATTCTGGGCGAAGCGATGAATGTATTGATTCTACAATGATGTGTGTTTTTTTTTTTATTTTATTTTTTATTTTTTTTTTTTTTTTATTTTTTTTTTATTTTTATTTTTATTTTTGTGTCTGTCATCACCTTTTAGGACGGTAAAAGTGCTTGGATTTTCTTCAATAGTAACATTTCTGATAGGAAAGTGAATCTAGTTGGTACTTTGGGGGGTCAAAAGTAAAAATTTCCCAGTAGTTTTCACAAGCGACGTGAAAAACAAAAGAAAAATTAAGGAAAAACGGGAATTTTTACGCAAAATCTGTTTTCGAGAAAATTGATTTTGGTTTTTGGTGTAACTCTAAAACAAATGACCGTAGGAACATGAAATTTTGACTGAGTGTTTATAATTGAATTTCCTATACACCATAACATTTTTCAAATATTTTGACTTATTTTGAGCTGTTTAAGGACATTGTCAATTTCCATTTTTTTTATTTTTTTTTCTATAAATATCAATAAAATTTTATCTGTTGAGTAAAAAAGCTTGAAAATTTAATAGAAGGCTCCTAGGTTATTGTTTCAAAGGGAGATGAAAAAAATTAAAAATCCTTAGTCACAGTTTTTATTTATAAGCATTTAAAGTTCAAAATTTGACAAAATACGGAAAAATCACGAAAATTAGCAAATTTTTTTGAGTTGAGAATTCATAAAAACTTTTCTTTTTAAATCTAAGATATGAAAATGTAATATAAGATTACTCATAAGTTTGTCTACCTTTATCAAAAAAAAAAATGTCTACAAGAAACTTAAATTAAATTTTTATGAGCGTCTGAAATTTATATTTTTACAACATTTGATATTCACTCGATTTCTCATGTAACAATTTTCTTATTTTATTGTAATTAAAAAACAAATGACTGTAGATACTTGAAAATTTCACTGAATGTTTATATTAGCATTTTCTATACACGATAAAATTTTGAAAATATTTTGACTCTTTTTGAGCTGTTTACGGACATTGTCAGTTTTCAATTTTTTTAGTTTTTTTTCTATAAATATCAATAACATTTTATTTGTTGGGTAGAAAAGCGTGAAAATTTTATGCAAGGCTCCTGATATATTGTTACAATAGCAGTTAAAAAATATTGAAAATACATAGGCACAATTTTTTTTTATAAGCATTTAAAGTTCGAATTTTGACAAAATTCATCAAATTTAAAATGTAATAATTATTTTGTAGTTAAAAATGTAGAAAATGTTTAACTTTTATGGCTAAGGATTGAAAATTTACAACAAGGCTCCACGTAAATAGGTTATATATAAATTACTTTATTCACAATAATATCATCAAATATACTTGGTAATATCATAGGCTGACTGACCGTTTTCGCTCAGAATCGTTGTTCTTATACAACGATATTATATCATTGAATTCAAATTTAACACCATCCATTACAGTGACCCACTGCACAGCAGAGGGACATCCACTTATCCACCTTTTTTTTTGTTTAAGGTAGGAAAACTTATGAGGAATCTTGAGTTAAATTTTTAAGTCTTAGATATAAATAGAACATTTTTTTATGAAGTTCTAACTCAGAATAGTTTTTAATTTTTATAATTTTATTCTAACTTTAAACGTTCATACAAATTATTGTGAAAACACCTTTTTTTGAATTTCCACAATTTATGAGAACCTCTGCATTCAATTTTCAAGTATTTTGACCGAACAAAAAAATTTTTTTGTCGACAATCCAAAACAACCATACCTGCCTATAAAATAGCTCAAAGGAATCGAAATATTTTGAAAATTTAATAGTGTATATAAGCATATGATTGATGGTATTATAAGCATCTAGTGTACATTTAAAGTATCTTAGGTCATTAGTGATTTAGTTACACAAAAAAAAAACAAGATTTTTACGAAAACTGGTTTGGCGTAAAATTCTCGGTTTCCTTAATTTTTTTTTTGTTTTTCCGACGGTTTTTTAAACTACTATAAATTTTTAAATTTGACCTCTAAAATTTCGTACCAATTAAATTCACTTTCCTATCAAAAAAGAATAAAAGATGCTCAAGTTGAAAACCAAAGCATTATTTATACTAGAAAAAATGTTTACAGATCATTGTTTAGTGTCGTACCTGCACTCACACAGTTAGTATTGTTGCCAGAGTGTTATTATTTTAAATAAATATATTATCTGAAAACTATTATAACTACATTAACACATAGACCTATACCTATTAGAATTAAATCTTATTATGTCAATACATTACACCAATTTGGCGAGTTTGAATGACCTTGGTCGGTCAAATTGTCTAATATTTAGCAAATCTCTGTAAGTTGTGACTATTTTTGTATTTCATCGTGTTATGATGATTCAGGAATCAGGGGCACCATAATTAATTTACTCCTAGTCCCGAAAATCTTTAGGACCGCTCTGGTCAGTGATCATATATTTGGTTTAAGTTGTAACCCAAATGACCAAATAATAATAACACAGCCACATAGAAATAAATCATAGATAGGTATTAATAAAAATTAATGTTCTTCAACAGACAACAATAACAATTTATTGAACTATTAATTTTGTATTTGATTCATTTATATATAATAATTAATAGGTAACTACTACAATAAAATATGAGTTTTTAATTATTATAAGTAGATTATATAAATCATTTTTACTAAAAAATTATATGATTATTATATAGTTAAAATTAAATAATAAAAAAATTAAATTAATACAAAATCAGTACCTATTAGGTATACAGTTATTGATTAAACAGAAACATTTATATGATTTTTACATATAGGCGTTCATTGTATAAATATAATAATAAATACTCTATTAACAATACCTACTTATAAATAAATACTTAAATATAACATGTCAACCCCTCAATATCAGCGCCGTACAAAACAGCTCCTCAGTCTCCATTATTAAATCAGTTTTATATAACTTAATTAATTCTTCCGGTTTCTTCATTTAGTCATTCTTTCATAGTTTCGTATAATTATCCTCCTTCTTACTTCCTTATATAAATTTTATTACTTATCAAAATAAATAAGCATATTATACATTTTAATATTTCAATAAAATAAAAAAATAAATTAGGTACATTGCGTATGTAGATAATTAAATGTGTGTCTTCACAAAATAATGGATCTGTATCGTATATAATAAAAATAACCTATTATATATGGTATAAAATATTTTAAAAGCTATGATAGTTTTAATACATCGGTAGGTATTGTATTGTATTGTGGAAAAATAGGTAGATTGTAGAACATATTATTATAGGTTTGTACCTAATAATAATATATATAATAGTAAGTATTATTGATTTTTTTTCAAGATTGTGAATTATCAGTGATTTAAATTTAAATTGTTGCGTCAATTTTCATTTTATTGACTTAAACAACGTCTAGGTATAAAAATAGCAGAAAATGGAGATGGAGAAATAGTGACACCATCTTGAGGCTTATCTGGCAATTTGGCTCCTTGAGGTATTCGTATTTCAAAATGTTGTATTAATTTGGCGATGAACATAAATATATTGGTCTTAGCCAATATCTCGCCTAAACACCTTCGTCTACCTTCAATTTAAAAATTCAAAACCACCCATTAAACCATTAAATAATTTGTTGATATATTAATGACGATATCAAATATTTATAATTTATACTAACCGACGCCAAACGGCATAAACCAACTGTCATTTATAATTTTTCCTGTACTGTCCAAAAATCTTTCCGGTCGAAATACCTTGGGATCACCCCAATGCTGTTCATCCATATGAACACTCCATATACTCGCCAATACTAATGTATCCTATAAATTGTTTTTTACAATAATTATTTCTAATGTTTACAAAATATATTTAACAACAGAGCTATTATACTTTTGGTATTGTGTATTCTTGTAGGCTGGTTTTTCTAATAGTTCTATGAGCGATTGCTAACGGCGCCACATTACTATGTCTCTGAACCTCCATTAATACGGCTTCAAGATAATTCAACCTGTTTATTATTACCAATTTTGTTTAAAAAAAACTATTATTTAGATTAATTATGTAAGTCTTTAGCTCTGTACCTGTTTTTATCTGCAAGATGAATTTCTCGATCTCCAATTACTGCATCTAATTCTGCGTGTACTTTGGCTTGTATATCTTGATGTTTAAGGAGAAGTAAAATAACGAATGATAACATACTGCTTGTAGTTTCTGAGCCAGCTAAAAATAAATCCAATAAAATAACAAGAAGCTGTTCTTCCGAAAACGAACCAGGAGATTCTTTATTTTTTTCAATTTCCTTTAAAAATGCACTTATAAAATCATCTTCCTGATCATTGGCCCTGCATTTGTGTTCTTCAACTGATTCCTATTGGACAGTTTCATATAGTCTAATGAATAAAATAAAAATGTCTGACTAGTTTTAAATTACTTTTAAGAATGTATAGAACTCATTTATTATCTGTTTGAGGTATTTGTATCCAGAACATTTAGGTGCTAAAAACCGAATGAATGGCATCTGGTTTAATATTCCTCCTGACATATCTAACATTCTGAAACTAACATGTACTAATTCCATAAGTCTTGCAAGTCTAGAGTCATTCAACGCAAATCTATGACCGGCTAACATTGCCCAAAGACCGTTCAAAACTGATACGTCGAATAAACCATAAACTTCAATTGGTTTACCATTCTAAAAAGAAATTCAACACGATGGTTATAATCTTTTTTTTAATTTGTAAAAATGTATTGATACACATACCTCACATTTTCTTGATATGTCCAGCATAAGATCGTTAACTTCTTCAATTATAATTCTTTCCATTAAATCACCACCAAATCCCATTTTTCGTAAATGTTGCATGCAAAATTTTCTTTGTTCTGTCCACGTTGGTCCATCCACAAATACTATGCCTTATTTTAAATTTTTTTAAATTTCTTATATTAATATTTAATATATAATATTTAAGATTTAAATATTTTGTTTTGGTAAACTTACCTAATCTTTTATAAAAAGCCCGGAATCTGAAAAAAAATCCATCAGGTCGACCATCAAAGTCGTCTTTGCACAATACTTGCCGTACTGCATCATATCCAGAAACAACCACTGCTTCTATTCGACCAAGTTTAACAGAAAACACTTGGCCGTAACATTTAGCCAAATGATCCCAAACCAAATGGTAGAATCCTAATTCATTCCTGAGCTTTCGAATTTCAAGATAGTTTCCAAGCAAAGGAACCCTTGTAGGGCCTGTAAACATTAATATTGTCTTAGTTTATTTATTTAATGGTAATTGTCTTATTATTTACTATTTTGTTCTTATGTTCTATATTTATTTATAAATAAAATTATACGAAATATCAGTAATATACTAATATCACTAATATAATGTTATAAATGCTATTGAACTATCTAAAAAAAAATCAACTTCTTTACAAATATGATTATGTTTAGTAGATATACATTATATAGAACACATATCATTTATTCGGGAATTACTCTTAATAAGTCACTATATATTTCTACAAAACTTTCAAGCGCTGAAGTGCATATTGGTCTATATGCCATATTGAAGTGTACCCAAAATAATAATACTATTTCAAATTAATTTAATTCAATAGATATAATAAAACAGTGTATAAGTTAGATCCAAAACTGGATATCTACCTAAAACTTAAAATATGTCATTGAATTTAAAATGCCAGGTTTTAATATTCTGAATAGGTAGTAATGAGAGCCGAGATGTTATATTAAAATAACATGTATATTCAATATTGTTATTTAATTTAGTCTAGGGCTACGATTTCTATGGATTTGTAATGTCTACGATTTGGATTATTCTTGATTAAATACAACAACTTTCTTTTGCATATTATTTGTGAATAATTCGATTATTGAAAATCTTATGAATTTTAAATGGTATTTATTTAATGAACGTCCATAATTATTGGATTATTTTTCGAATTGTCGTAAATTTACTAGGTATCTAATCTTATTTTGGTCAGACGGTCGATAGGAGTACCACCTATACCTACATTATTTTTGTTTTTCATTACCTATTACAAGTTGTAGTCAATATAAATCCATTCTTCATTCCAACCGCCGTGGGCCGGTCATTCGTGTTTCAAAATTTGAAAGAACATAATATTATTACAGCAATATTCTATGACTATGTAATAATAACTACTTATAAAAAATAATAGTTCTATACAAATTATAATTTTAGTAATTTATAAAAAAAATTAATTATTAATTGGCAGTTTCTGATTTTTATGTAAAATATAGTTCATTTTTTTTGTTGCATATAAATCCTAGCCCAAGTTATTACTTATTAGTTATTACATTAACATGTTATATTTATATAATTATATCGGTATTCTGTAGGTAGTCTGGTAGGTACTAGGTAGGCAATAATAGTGTATATACAATATACGTGTAACATGTATATTATATATTTATATATTTTATTGTAGTTTAAAAAAACTGCGATTTCGGGAGGAGTGCATGCACTTCTTTGGATCTGGTTACGGTTCTATATTAGTATACTACTATAATACTATAATAGTGATCGATAAAATATCTATATTTATTCAAAATTGACAATGAAGCTTAAAAGAAAAGAATTAAATTCACTTCTTAGTTCTTGGTTTAGATTTGTTTAAGTGTGTACTGTGTATATAGATTATAGGTATAAAAATACACTATTGAAAACATTATATTTATTCCGACCACATCATGTGGTAAAGAACATTAAGTACCTAACGTTTAAATTTACACTTACTATTTACATTTTATTAAAATAAATTATTACAAAATAGAATCTACAACGGAGTCAATGACTGTTGAAGCCTGAAGGCAATGAAAACTTGTAGGCCTCTAACATAATGCTTATCTTTAGGTACGACCGTTAGACGAAAGAAAATAACAAACACATTATTTGTTATCGAGTACCTGAGATCACCCAACATAATGTATACATATTGTTTCTTTTAGAAAATAAATGAGGTAGGGTTAAACATCCTCTTTACACCTGACCTATCTCAAGATCATAACTAGTTTCTAGGTCAACGGTTTTTTCCTTTTTGTCTTCCCTAAATTAATGATTTCCAAACAATACACCCCTATAGATGCCAGCCACCTGCAGGTGCATTGTTGCTTGTTGGTATGCATATAATAATATTAAAATTCATTCATTTTATTTTAAACGAGTAGCACCCACACGATTTACGGTATTCTTTGGTACATATATTTAATTTAATAGGAACCTATATGACCCTATGTGGCTTGTAATATGAAACGAATCAATAAAAAAATAATTACCATAAGAAAGTTAGGCCTCTTCTGACACTGTTGGCCTTGAATATGATTTTCTACGTATTAACAGTTCGACATCTTAAAAATTACTTTTTGTCGAATTAATTTGAACCTCATAACGCGTATGTGAGTATTACCTATATATTTGTTGGAAACCAAAAATTATGACGCACAATGTACACGCGTTTCTTACAAAAAATATTTTCTATAAAAATGCACGGAGAGATTTTTGAGTGAAATGACAAACATTGTGAGTAGGGCTTAAAATAAAAATTCAGTTTTCATTATTTGTCAATTAAAGCTGATATATATTTTAAACAAAAAAACCAAGTAACTATTAAAAATATATTATTTTTTTGTTAGTAGGTAACCTACAAATTATTAAAATGTGATAAAATAAATAAATAATTTTATGTTAAGAGTTAAGAGATCAATATTATTTTTAGTTAAAAATCATTAGAATATGATTAGTACATTTAATAGCTAGTAGAATACATTTAAATAAAACTACTGCTGGATTATACAATTTTAATGTACAATAAGTACTTTGGCTGAAGACACCTATTATAGTTTAATTTATTATAATATATTCAGTAGAATTCGTAAATAGGTACATTAAGTAATTAAAATCTTAGAAAATTAAATTAACAAAGATATGTTTTAAATGCCTACCTATTGATCATTCTAAAATATATCCAATAATAATATTATATTATATATTATATATTGTTTGTATATGAGTAAGTACCTAGGTAGCTATAAAGTATACAACTATATAAACACAATGCATTTAAAAATCATATAAATAATAAAAACTTAAAATAATATTTTAACTATCTATTTATTCTATTATATTATATACTGTACTGTAAATATAATATTAAATCTATTAAATATAATAATAATTTAAATAAGTCTTACCTATTGGATATTTATGCGGTGTAATAATATCTAAGATACAAACAATAATAAAAACAGAAATGACTGCGGCTACGAAAAACATTTTACACTGACGATTAAAATTATTAAACGACGTAGGTAGGTAGTGTTTTCTGCAGCGTGTCTATACACCGAAAGAATGGATTGAGAGAGAGATGTTGACTGGCATCCAGTTCATTTTTTTAAAAAACTATATTACTTGGAAGGGGTCTTCCGTTTATTTCCTTTTATTTGTTCCTTTATCTACGATTCTCTCTGTATTTTGGCGATCTTATCCAAAACCATTCACAAATAAATAGAAATACTTTTTGTTGGACACTGAATTTACATAACATAACAAATTATATTTATTTATATGTATGTATGTATATATATATAGGTATTATATATGAATAATTTGAAAAATGAAACTATTTTGATTTTTAACCAAAAACATTGATTCATCTGTAAACATAAATTATCATACTAAGTGAATAAAATATATTATTGAACAATAGTATTTACTATTTACAGTCATATCTATTTCAGATTTATACAATTATATACATGTTATATACCTACTTACAACTCACTAAGGATTATTTTTAAGTGAACAATTGTATATTTATATTTGTTTATTTTATATTGACGCATCTCTAAAGAAATGCTAGGGCTATCCTTCAAGCACCCCAAGTTTAATTTTAGCACTCTCAACTGTTAAAAAATAATAACATTTTTTTTACCTATTATTATAAGTTTATCTCTACTTTATTGATTATATAATAATATAATGTCTACATATTAAAATTCATAATTATTAAAATAGATCATTAAAACTATTAGTAAAATGTTAGGCATTACACGAACAGTCTATATTTCTATAATGAGTGTTTAATCTTTATTTTACAGTGAATACTCGTGTAGTCGAAAAGTTATGATTTTTTTTGAAAATATTATTGTTATAATATATTTTAATTCATTACAAAAATACTGAATAAAATATTCCCTTTTCTATCGTTATAAGGTTTTTGTTGTTTGCACGACAGTTTATATATTTTTAATTTTGTATTTCAAAGCAGAATATTTTTACTGAGTTTGGTATAACCATTGATTATAAATACTATACTAGTATTTAAAATCAAATATCAATGGTATAACGTATAACTTATAAGTTATAAGTATTTACAATTTAGATAAGTAGAGTGGAGTGTCACAGAAGTACCTAACCTGCAAAATGATATACTCCACTCTGATATAAACTTTAATTACGTATAACTTACTTATGAAGTTATAACAATTAACTTATAACTTATAACTAATTTCTACATCATTACACGTTAAAATGTACTACTCTTTCGAAAAATGATTTTTATATAAGTAATGAAATCTTATATTAAATTATTGAAAATACTCTGCTATAGAATATGAAATTAACGATTAAAAAAAAAATAGTGGGCAAGTGAGTAATCGCTCTGCTGTACAGATGGTGTCGAATCAGTGCCGTAACCAGAGAGCCAAAGACGCAGGTGCAAACAAATTTGTATGGGCCCCTCTTTCTTGAGCATCATACAATAAATATATAAAAAAGACGGACTGATTTCACACCATGGGGGTATTCTTTATACTTCTTAGATAGGATGCTATTGGTTGATGTATTGAACTTTAAAGAACCGGTAAATAATTTCCTCATTGAAACAAATAACAGTCAACAAATCTATATAAGAAATCCCTCTAGGCTGAGTAATTTCCCCAATATTTAAATAAAAAATTCAAAGTCAAAATGGACCAGGCTTTTAAATTTCCATAATATGAAATAAAATACAATATAATAATAACATTTTAAATTAACCTATTAACCGTTTTATGCGAATTGTTAACGAAGACACCACCCTCAATTATCCTCAACAATTGTTCAACTGGGTATTTGCTAATATTATTTGAATTATGTCTACCTTTAGTTATTATGTTACTACTTATCATTTAATTTATTGTTAATATCTATTATATATCTCACTTGTTTTGAGCCCCGACCTGTATCTTATTAAAAATAAAATAAAATAATTTTCTCTTTTTTCCCGAAACCGTTCTCATTAAACGTATTATAAAAAAAACATTATAACAAATTATATGTTAAATGGTTAGGTTTGGACAATAGTCATAATTCGTGGGTAAATGTAAACGATACTTTAAAACAGTTAATTAGTGAATTTATAATTTAAACAAAATGTAACAATTAATACCTATTGTTCAGATTTTTAAGACATCTCATCAATACTCAATACCTATATTGATCGGATTTTACATCTCAACATTATACTGCAATGTACGATTTTAATGTGTTTTAAGTAAATATATGATAGATTTAAATTAAAACACTGTATTTATAAATAAAGATATAGAATTGAATGGTAAATGGTTTTGAATATATATTTTATTAGTATTATATACTTAGGTATGATTAAATTTCCTTTTTTTTCAACATATTTACTTTTACACAGCTTTGATAATATTGATGGTTAATGGTCAAATGTTTTGAACAGATAGTATGTTATTCACCATTTTAGCCATCGAATAATCGAATTCGAATCTACTATGAATGTTAACCGATCCATCTAATTGACACATGGTTGAGTTAACTTTGGTAGCACGGAACTGAATTAGGCACTGGAGCTATACCATAATATGTACGCTAAGCTCATCGTATTCGTAGTAGGACGTAATTTTGATGAGAAATGTATGAATATACAATCTATTATAAAGACAAACTCGAACACTTTGTTTTAGTTACAAAAGTTGAATATATAATTTAATATAATTCATGTGTTTGTGCGAATATTTGAACTCATACAGTGATTAATGTCGTGTATAACAACGTAAGTAAATTAATAGTATATGTTTTATGAAAATCAATATTTTCAGTATATTTCACGTATTTGTGTATGTTAAATATTCAACGGTATTTACTAAATAAGAATTTAAATTCAAATATATCCACTTTTAAAAGATTATATATTTCAGATTTATGTAAAATGTAGGTACCTACATAACTACATGTATCAATTGTTTAAATCAGTAAAATCATTAATCTAAATGTTTGTAAATTATAGATGAATTCATTATCTTCAAAACCATAATTTGTTATACATCGTGAGATATTAATTTTATTATTTTGAAATATATTTCATTGTTTTTTCAATCAGTACACTTCACATATTTTTGTTCAATTGAAAATTTAGTAAACAATTAGTGAAATATTAGATATTTTATATTTTCATTTCGTTATAATGTGGAATCTATTCAAATTTCAAAGTTTGTTAAATAATAAACAATTTTTTACTAAATAAGAATTTAAATAAAAATATATTATTCTCATTTAAAAAATATATTTTAGATTTATGTAAAATTAATACAACAATAAAGGTATTAATTGTTTAATTTAATAGGTATTCATTCAATTAGTTAAAAGGCTAAATATTTTAGATTCTGAGCGGAGTGATTTGATTTTACAATGATGTTTATTTATTTATTTTTTTTACCTATCATCAACGATTGGGGCAGTTTTACTGCTTCAATTTTCTTCAAAAGTATCTTGTTCGATTGGAAAAAGAATCTATTTGGTGCATCAAGGAGGTCAAAATTTAAAATTCCTAATAGTTTTTAAAAGCGCTGCGAAAAACAAAATAAAAATTAAGGAAATACTGGAATTTTTACGCAAGTCCGATTTTGGTATTTGGTGTAACTTTAAAACAAATGACTGTAGAATGTAGATATATGAAATTTTCACTGAAGGTTTATATTAGAATTTTCTATACATGACAAAATATTTTGAATTTTTTGAGCTGTTTACGGGCATATTCAGTTTTTAATTTATTAGTTTTTTTTCTATAAATATCAATAAAATTGTAATAGTTGGGTCAAAAAACTTGAAAATTAAATACAAGGCTTCTAATATATTGTTACAATGACAGTTGAAAAATATTAAAAATACCTGCACACAATCAAAATTTGAATGAGTAGTTCTTAAGTTGATTAACTTAGTGTACCTACTAAAGGTAATATGTCCATGATTATATGTTTAGAAGATATGGAGGTGCTCTGGAGATTTTGAAAATGGTAGTAATTAATTTTTAATATAAATCTATCAACAAAAATTCTTTGTAAAAATGGTCCAAGTATAATAAATACTAGATCCAATATTACATAATATATATTATATTATTGTAAAACCACTTTTCAAGATTAATATCATTAGTATAAACATTTTAATAACTTAGAATCAGTCTGAGAAACTACTAGTTCAAATTTTAAATTAAGTATCTTGACTTCTAATTTATTAACAGAAAAAACGAGGGTTCTCATTTCAAAAAAGAAGTTTGTATCGCTTCAGAACAGTTTAAGTAGGTAGTTCAAAAAATTTAAATAATTCCAAAAATCAGAATTTGAATATATTCATTATAAAAGGAAATATAATGGATACGTGCAGACCGTATCATATATTTTTTTCGTACAATAAATTCAATATTTTACTAAAAATAAATGTGAATACCATGACAAGAGCCTACATTGTTTAAAATATTAAAGTATATATTAAGTATTTGTAAACATTTTTGTCTGTTTTAAAAATTATACCTAATATATTTTAATTATTATTAATTTGAACTTTAATTATACAAGGTATACCAAACACCTGACAAATAAAATAACTCATGTTCTAATCAATATTTTAAAATTAATTTTTTATATAAAATTTAATGAGGGTTGTACTATTATAGTACATTATATAATTGTTTATTTTTAATTTTTAAATTTTTAAATTAAATTTTTTTTTGGAATTTTTAGACTTAAGTAAAATTGAAATTTCTTTTCATACGTTGAACTAGTATAATTTTTTAATTTTTAATTTTTTTTTTTTTTGTTGCACCGGTATTTAACTTTATTTCCAGCAATACCGTCTCTAAATTTAAGTATAAAAGAATAAGGAATAAGGAATAATATTATCTTCTTCAAATATAACATCTTTAAGTTCATATTCGATGAGTATAAAAAAAAAGAACACAATAAGCTAATAACTTTGTTAAGTGGAGAAGGGTCGTCTGTACAACAGGTACTTAGTCACAATATACCTATTAGGTACAATGTACTAAATAATTTTAGGATTTATCAAATGAAAATGTAATACAAGCTGACATTAGTGTTACTAAAAACCTTAGTAAGGATCAGTTTGAAAACAATTTAAATGAACGTTTTATAGCTGCAGGTCTTGAACATGCCCGAAGACAAATTGAAGATCTTAAAATAAAGTTGAATGACAATTATGATTATGACTACAAATTACAAACAATCTAAAACATGATCAGTCAGATATGGTCAACTGATAAAATTCCCGTCAACGTGCCTACTTATAATATGTCCGTAGCTCACTAAATTATTCTTTGCGTGGTTTATCATCATTACGTAGATGGGCCTCCAAAATAAATATGAAACAAGGAATTCTTAAAGGTATCATCAAAGTTATGAATATTTCAAAAAATAATTTATTCATCTTCTATAGAAAAACTTGTAGTATTACAATTTATGAAGTTAAAGTGGCATGCCAATATGAATGTGACAAAGCGAATGATGTAGTTATGGGACCATATAATCAAATAGTTTTAGCCCGTGGACTTGTTGCTAAATAGAAGCAGTCAGTATTTGTAGATTTTGATAAAAAAAATGATTGATAAGATTTTAATAAATATAATTAGCGAGCTCTATGCTGTAGAATATACTGTAGTAGCATGTGTAAGTGACTGTAAAGGTGGAAATATGGGCTTATGGAAAATATTAAATATAAATGTTGATAATACTGCCTTTTCGCATCCAAACACCGGGGATCCAATATTTATGTTTACTGATGCTCCACATTTATTTATAATGGGCGATGGAAGTATTGTGACGAAAAGACCAGTTGAAGAATTATTAAAAAATACTGAATCGGAAGTTTCATCTTGTTATCAATTGA
Source organism: Metopolophium dirhodum (assembly GCF_019925205.1). Lineage (NCBI taxonomy): Eukaryota > Metazoa > Arthropoda > Insecta > Hemiptera > Aphididae > Metopolophium > Metopolophium dirhodum. The sequence goes on along the minus strand of NC_083564.1, from coordinate 22,782,401 downwards.
CAAAAAACCATTTAGACTGTATTAAAACACAACGCCAAAATGTATTGCTTGCTGAAAAATGTATGTCACATTCTATCGGAACAGCATTGAAACATTATTTTCCAAGAACAGATAAAAATATGGCTATTAATACTGGTGATTTCATATTACTAATAAACAAGTGGTTAGATGTAATGAACTCATCTAATGTATGTGCAGCAATTCTAATAAAAAGGCCATATGGTTTACACCTGGAAGAACAAAAAAAAAAATTACAAAAAGTTATTTTAAGCATTTTCAAATATGAGAGTCATGTCAAAATCTAAAGTAAATGCAACTCAAAATAATGATGAGTATACTTTAAAAAAAAAAAGTATGGACATTTTTCAATAAGGTGTCATTATATTTAGTAGGTTCATTGTTGTACATTTTAGGTACATTATTGCAAAACCTTAATGAATATTTTCATCAAATGTACAATTTAGAATACATTCTAACTCAACGTTTGAATCATGATGGTTGGAAAATTTTTTTTGCAGTTAAGAATTCGTGGTGGATTAATTGATCATCCGACACCATTAAATGCGCTATACGCAGAATTTATATGATGATATTAGAAAAGACATTGCAGTATCTCGTAGATACGACACTGCAGACAATGAACCAGATGAGTTTCTGATGGCCACATTAATGAAAACTGGTATGGTAATAATAAAAAAAAATGAGTTAGTATAATATCTGAAGATAATATGTACCTATCTAAAATACAAAATAAAAATGTACTATTTTATTTTTTAGGTTCCTGTATCCATAAATGATCTATAACAGTTTTTTAAAGATAATACTGATTGTAATAGAGAACCAGAAGTTAAAAACATCGAAGAACAAATTCGTCAACATCTACATCTGCTTCATTGATTCAAGAGAATAGAACAGTTAATTCTCAAACTAATATTGCTGAAGAAGACGGTTTTCAATATGTAGCTGGATAGATAGCTAGTAAGTTTAAAAACGAATTTCCTGAATTAGGTTCTATAACAAAAACAAACGAAGAACATAAATATACTCTTCCTGCTAGGTTAGATCGTTTGTAATTTGGAGGTCTGACTGGATGAATGGATGTAAGTGATAAAATTAATCGAAACTGAATTTAATAGGTATCAATAATGGAAAACAACAGCTAAATATTGAGCCAAGTATTTCTACAAAAATACTAACTAATAAAATAATGAAAAAACCATAGATTTCCATATAATATAGTATAGAATTCTGTAGAAAAAACAACTTTTCCCGAAAAAAATAATAAAAGCATACATTTATACGTATTAAATATTAAATATATTTAATCTATTAAATAATGGATATAATACAAAAATATGTGTACTATTTTGAAATCACACGCAATTTGACCAATAACAACATACGAGCACGATAAGCAAACCTTCTACATATTTATATTAACCTTGACCATGGGAAACAGACAAATAAAAAAATGTTTGGTTTTTGAAATCGGTTATTTTTAGACCGGAGGAAACTATACAATAATATGTTTAATCATATTATCGTGTACACACGCATATTATATACTTTTTTGTAAATGTATATTAATTTTATCCATTTTATAATAAATATATTATATTATCTGGCTTGGTGTTTTGACGTAATCCTACAGCCGGACAGTCCTACTCAGTTTACCCTATCTGTTATCTTGCATTTTACACGTGGCTGCTCGGTAAAATTTTACATAACGCGTAAACGCGTCACCGACGTTACACATAGAATTATCAACGACGCGTATTGTAGGTGTCTAGATAAGTGAATTTAGAACTTAATTGACAATTGTAGAAAAAAATGAAAATTTCTATTAATAGCTGAAAGTGAGTCAAAATATTTTGAAAATTTTCAGTTTTCATGTATAGAAAATAATAATATAAAACATTTGGTGAAAATTTCAAGTATACCTACTATAACGGTGATTAGTTTTAGAATTACAACAAAATAAGAAAATTCTTATGAGATTTTGTTAATTTACGAATTACGTGTGAACGTATTTAATTTCACCTACTTAATTTATATAATGAAAATAAAAATTACATTTTAAAAAATGGTATTTTAAATTTATAAAATTACTAACAAAAAAATTGGTTGGCTAGCAGTGAACTGGGTTTGCGTTATTTCCGTTAACTTTAGGATTCCTTTATTTTGTCCAAAAATTTCCAAATGTTAGGGTGGTGATAATCAAGCAAAGAACCAAATTTCTTGTGCCAACCTTCAATTTAATTATTGGTCTTTGGAAATTTTTCAAATGCTCCTTGATACTAGTTCCACATATCCAATGGAAAAAAGGAGCACTTCGTTCCACGACGATTTAGACGACCTTACAGGTGTCTTCAAAGAGTTCAAAGTAATTCACTAATGGACTAAGCTAATTTTCATTATCCTTGAAGAACTCCAATTTGACCCCCTCTAACTTCGTGATTATGTTGGTAATATGTGTGATCCCTCACAACTTGACCCAAAGCCACTTCGTGGTGTAATATTCCGAACATTTCCAGTAAGTGTTTTCTTCCAATTTTCTCTCTTTGTTGTAAATAAAACCTCAATAAATAAGTTGGTCCTTTCCTTTAGTCATTTTTACAAACTCCAATTCCATACCTAGCAGTAATAATTAAATCAATTTAACTTAACTTCGTAGGAACAAATTCACTTTGCATATTAAAGCATAATTTGGACATTAAAGAATAAAAAATCGTAAATATGTTAATTTCTTGAGTTATGATTTTTTCTAGCAACCATTTTTCCCAGGAAAAAAAAATATTTTGATTTAAGAGTGATAAAAATAAAAATCATTCAATTATTCACATTTTTAGACTTATATAGATAGACGTAGCTATTTTGCTACTTAGCTACGTAACCACGTAGGTACTATCGCACTCATAATTTGAAAAATTAAGATAGGTGCATCACATATACAACACCTATACAACATAGTACATACAACTATTCAAGTATAAGGCGACAATTAACACGATAAAGTGAAGCACAGTGAACTTATACGAGCGGCGTAGTGATAACGATACAATTAACACGACGAAATAGTTGCGATAATATTTCACGCGATGAAGTGCCACGGAATCAATTAAATATGTCTACGAAAAATAAATAGATAAATATATTTTAAAATATTTCGTTTTGCGTTATTTTTCGTTTAATGATATTCTATAAATTACGTTTCGCGTTATGTTTTGTTTATGATATATAATATATTTTGTTAATCGTTATGTTTTGTTTTGCGGTATTTAATTATTTTTGATTATCACTTTCCGCTATAGTAACGTTTACAAATTGCAATCGTTTTTTGTCAAATATAACTTTAATTTAACATTGCAAACCCTATATTAAAGAAACTTATCTTCAACTAGTTGAAAAAAGTGATTAACTTGCCCAGCATTGAAATTGGATAAAATAAATGTAGGTATAATATTTGAATGTATATAATTAATTTATATATTATTTTTATAATATTAATGACACAGCAAATATATTGTATATTATATTTTGTGATTATGCTAATTCTCTGATTTATATTATTATCACTTTGGTTTTTTTTTCCGGGATTCGCGTCACTCAGACAAATTAGGCAGAAAACCCACAGATACAGCTGTAGCGGATCACGCCAGGACTAACCCCACCATACGTATTAATGCCGGCGACAGGGTCGCAGATCCCTTCTGAGGCGGGCACACAGCACCACGACCACGACCACCTCCATTACGACGAACATCACAGAGACTCGCACAAGTTGACGAGTTTTGTATTTTACGTGAATATTGAACACTTGGTCCATGAACTTTTACTGCACCGTCCATTTTACATTTAACTGGTCATCCGATACACTCGTATACTACCTACCTACTAATTGGTAGGCATATAAAATAATTAACTCTAATTTTCACATATTTACTGTACTTCTGATATCAATAATAAAATAACAGTTACAATATTGACACCTAACTAAATTAATCTATAATTTTAGGACCCTATTTTTATTTACCCTTTAACTCAGGACGACCCTGGCTATAAATTATAATGTATGTTCACCTACACGTAGGTTAGGTTACATAGCATTAATTATTATTATTGAGTGTTGGCTACAAACATAATTTAAAACGTTTGAAAACATTTTATTCTTATGTTATAATATTATAATAAATACTATGCTGGCCAAATAATATGTCTGGTAACCAACCAATTTTCACTGTTTGTTTATTATTAATATTTATATTGTTTCAATTTTGTTCAATAACCTATTAAATTATATATTATTAAGTACATCATTTTTTACTTTCACGAATTATATTTATACTTTTCCGATTGCTGTTTTATTTTGTAATTTTTTAGTATTCACTGTTCCAAATTCTTTTTAACTTTCTTTTAGTTTGTAAAGTATTAATTATTCATTTTATTTTCAATATAAAACCATTACCTACATAGTTTTAAATTTAAAGATCTACAAATCAACAATGAACGCAGCTTTCCATGATCAAATGCCTTTTTTTTATCAGAACACGGATCCGAAATAGTTGTATGTACAGGTAATGACTTTTAATCAATAATATCGAAAAGTTTTTGGACGGATTTAGAGATTTTGACACCCGGGGAGACAACATTTATCAAATTAAAAGTTTACGAATTCTTTAGTAGTTAAAAATGTATAAAATATTCAACATTTATAGCTAAGGATTGAAAATTTAAAACTAGGATTCTCATAAATAGTTCATATTGTAACCGAAAAATCAAAAAAGTATAAACCTAGTTGTTTTTTACGGACATCTTAAATTAAATTTTAGTAATTTTAGTACCTATTATATAAGTTCAAATTTGGACGAAATTACATTTTAAAACCAAGAATTACGATTTTATAGTTGTACCTAAATTAAAAATGTTATTCGTGAATATACAAAACACAATGACATTTTCAAATGTAATTTTTTTGCCAAAAATGAATTTAACCTACTGTTGAACTAATGCCTTATACCTAATAAAATAAATTAGGTACAATAATATCATCAAATACACGCTTAATAATATTATTGGCTGACAGTCTGTCTTCGCTCAGAATCGATTTCGTATTGGATAGGTACAATGATTTTATATCATACCCCGTCGTATTTACTTATAAAACTAATAAGGTTGTTGAACAGAATAATGACCATGAAACATGCTTGTTTAATTTTTTGACTTGCAACATTGAAATGTCTTATCTCCTAGACAGTTTCTCCTGGGTGTTAACACTACGATTGCTTCACTTCAAATGATTACTGGGATACAGCCCAGCGATTAATATTATTATTATTTTGTAGTTTGTAGTATTTGTACTCATATACCTGTATTATAATATAGATAGTATAGGTACTGTGGTAATATTATATTTGATTTAAAATATGACTGGACGAGTTATGATCATTTGATCATTGAAAAAAATACAAGTGCATCACACAATTATTCTGGATATTTTTGTAGATTTCCATAATTTAAATCTTTGATACCAATTACAAACTAGTTTATTTTTTAATCTATATATATAAGATATATGTTATTAATTTGAATCTAGATATCATTCAACACTGGACGTAAGTCATGGACAGCTCAGCCAAGGTTAACTACTAGCTAGGTACCTAAACCAAGTAAGTAAGATAATATTATATAGATTTTGTATATATATTATATTATTTGCACACACCTGTTTAATAAACATAAAGTATTTTTAGTATTTATTGAAATAGTATACAGGGCCGCATTTAGTCATTTAGGGGGGGGGGGGGGAGCGCAATAGAGACAACTATTGCCCCAGGCACTAAAATTTTATAATTAAAAATTTACTCGCTTTTTAATTATTTTAAAAATATTTACTTTATTAATAAATAATGATATACCTAGTATGCTGATTGAAATTTGAACAACAAATTTAAAGATATCAACGAGCGAGAATTATTATTACACCTAATAGTATTTCCTTTTCCGAAATTCGTTGTCCTTCAATACACATAAGTTCTTTAAAAAATGCTCTTAACTTTGCACTATAAACCATTTCAATATTATCATTTTAACTTAACTTATTGAAAGGTATGCTAACAACGTAGTAGGCTAATTTATATTGTACTTGCTGAGTATAGAGTTATTACACAAAATGTATTTTCTCGATACGCTCGATAATTAGAGTCTTTATATTTTCCATCAATCTAATATTTTATGCATATTATATTATACCTAATAGTACTAAGCTAATACTTAAATTATTTAAATTTAAATTTAAATATTTATAGACATTATTGTATCTAAAAACATTGTATATAAAACAAATCCTAAAAGCATCAGTCATACATAAAATATTTAATATAACCAAAACACTTTTATATTTCATTTAAATAATGCATTATTAATAATATCAGATAACCATGATAGTGGCCGACACTTATAAGACCAATTTAAAAAAAAAGATTTGTTTTTTCCCGGCACAGAAAAATTATATAGTCAGGCCGAAATGCAATCTTGATACATTTTAGGTACCTATGCATAAGCATACCCTGCAATATATTAAAAAAAACTTTTCGCGGCTCATCATCTTCGTATTATTCTTGATTTTTTTCTTCTTTCATAAGTTTTTTTTGCGTTGAACTTTGGACCGTATATATTTCTCAGTACCTTCCTTTCGAAAGTCATTTGGCGTTTTCTGTCTCCTTTGGTCAGTGATTATGTTTCGCTCGTATATGTGATTATTGGTCGTATTTGGCTATGATACAGTAGTGTCTTTGAGTTATGTGACTCTGTGAAAGTAATTTTGATTTAAGAAGTATCATTTTCCTATAGTAACACCGATTGCCGCATGCTATTCGATCGTTGATTTCTTCGTGTCTAACCTTGTTGCTATTTATGCTTAGGTACTTAAATACTTCCACTTTCTTGAAACTATAAGCATTTACTGTTAAATGGTCTATGTTTGGGCTTCTTCTTGCTACCATTAAATGTTACGTCTTTTCCCCGTTTACACTTAGCCCCATAGTTGTACTTTCCAATAGTTTGGACAAGTATTTTTGACTTCTATATCGCTCGTCTCCTCCATTACCACAATGTCATCTGCGTACGCCAATATTACTCGTTCCCAACATATTTCCATTTTTCGATAATCCCATACTTTTCTTATTTAATTTTTCTAATGGTTGATTAGTAGAGTGGGTGATAAAGCATTAACTTTTTAGAAGGCCTGATTTTACCTCTTAAGGTTTCAGACATTTCCTGCAGGAGACGAACGATGCATACATTTTTATTGTTACGTCCTTTTATAAGACGCATGTACTTGTTGTGAATGCCTAGTACTTTCAGTGCTTCTCATAGTTTTTCAATGCAGTCATAAGCTTGTTTATAGTCTATTTATAGTCTATAAAGATGAGGTGCCGTTCTTTATAAAATTTAGCCATTATCTGTCTCAGTGTAAAAATATCAATATGGTCCAATGTCGATTTACCTTTTCTAAAACCGCTTTTCCATTTCCCGACTATTTAATTTATATATTTTCCATAAGTGGTTTGATGTTCCATAGAATAGCATACATTTTCCACAAAATCTTCGATAATTTCCATATAAAGGTTGGGGTCGTGCCGATGGCATCCTAGCAGTCGTGATGTGCGGTTTGTTAACGAAGTGCGGTTCTTTGACGTACGTGTAGTTTGTTTACAACGTGCACGTTGTTGACGTACGTGCGGTTCGCTGACGACGTGCGGGTCGCTGCCGTAACGGGCGGTTCGCTGACGACGTGCGGTTTGCTGACGACGTGCGGTGCGCTGACGACGTGTGGTTCGCTGACGACGTGCGGTTCGCTGACGTAACGTGCGGTTTGCTTACGACGCACGGTGCGCTGCAGCCGACGACGTGCGGTTCGCTGACGACATACGGTTCGCTGCGTAACTGGCGGTTCGCTGACGACGCGCGGATCGCTGACGACGTGCCGTTGCGCTGAGGACGTTCGGTTCGCTGACGACGTATGGTGCCTTGACGACGTGTGGTTCAATGACGACGCGCGGCGCGCTAAAGAAGTGTGGTTCGTTGACGAAATGTGATTCGCACGATAATTCATACATTTTCCATTAGAGGCTATATATTTCCCATTAGGTGCTTAATATTTCACAGACAAGCATACATTTATTATAAAATCATTGATGTCATCCATTATACTGTAAAAGACCTTCTTACAATGTGGACTATGCCTACCGGGGACACCACAATAAAAAAAACGCGCCATGTGTAATACCTCTTGCGTTTGAACAACATGGACGATATAATGTCTTACGTTTAACAAGCAAATGGTGGTGAGGAAACTTACACATATTTGTCATCATGAATCGTGTTGTACTAATTGTTTCAATAAATAATTACAGAGATTTATTACATATAAAAGTGACCTTAGTTTAAAATAATTAGGATTTAAAGTTAATATGGGTTTTCAGGAAGTAATTTCACACTTTTCTAACTTTGTGAAGTGCTAGACAAAGAAAATAGATGATAATTCAGTGATTAGAGAGTATTGGTGATTTGGTTGTAGATGGAGATGAACATTGTTCGCGGTGCATCGTCTCTGTATTATTCAAGTCAAGTACATTTATTATAAATATTATAATATTATTTTACTTAAGAATTTCGTTAATTTCTCATTTATTCCATATTTTTTTCTACTTGAGGCTAGATATTTCCCAGAAAAGCATAAATTTCCCATTAGGTGCAAAATAGGGGAAAGTACGAGTGCCCCCATAAGTCGCAGGCATGTAATTATACTTTTTAGTTGTTTCGTTGTAATTTGAAAATATTATTAGTCGGTATATGAAACTTTTAGAGTATATTATTATTTATTATTATATACACAGTGACATTTTCAAATGTAATTTTGTTGTCGAAAAAAATTTTACCTACTGTTGTACTTATTCCTCACCGACTTCCGGAAAGCTCTTGATAAGGTGGACTCTAGATAAAATTCTCGTGTCTAATAATATTCACGCTGGTTCACGATTGATGTTTTTATTATTTAAACTAAAATTAAAATCGTATATATTTCGTTAAGATGAATTGATACCTTAAAAATCTTTACAACAACAAACGTTAAGTAAAAAAAAAAAACGAATTCCGTACCTATACTAGCAGTTTATTGTTGAAATGTATATGAAACCGTTTATGTGCTTTTTCAATGTGTTGTGTTAAATTAACTTATGGTTTTAGTCAAACAGCATTGAGCGTATAATTTAACAGTGTATAAGACGTAATTATAAAGTAATTCTAATATTGAAATTTCGTTTACAATGAAATGCCAAACTGAAGCCAACTTTTTTAAAAAACAAATTATGTTGTATGAAGAAGGCTGGCGTTCAATCATTTTCTCGATAATTCGAAGGAAAAGCGGCAGTGGTATATTTTAAATTAAGAAATATTAATGGGTATATCAATACTTTAAATTAAAGCATGTAGTATAAACTCTAATAGAAGATTAATGCTACTGAAATCACCATAATATATATAAATAATTGTTTTAATTGTATTTCTCCCCCGTTATTTTCTTCTATGTTTTCATTTTCGTAATATTTCCGCCCCATTTGTAATGTTTAAAAAAGTGTCTAGATATAGGTCTATCTTCTGTGGTTACTTCATATTTTCTGTTATAATTTTGTTGCTTAAACTGTTTTTAAGAGTTTGACACTTTAAGTCACATAGTTTAAACTTTAAAATTAATGTGGTTAGTTTATATGATAGTAATATTATATTGTTAGATATTACAATATTGATAGCTATACCTAGATACAATCAATTTAAGAAAAAATATAATATTAAAATTTAAAAATTTAAATCTTGACAAAATACTGAAAAATTAGAAAAATTTAAAAATTATCTGGAGTTAAGAATTCATAAAAAAATTTATGAGCGTTTGAAGTTCATGTTTTTACAAGATTGGATTTTTCTATACATGATACAATTTTCAAAATATTTTGTTTTGTTTTGAACTGTTTAGGGACATTTTCAGTTTTAAATTTTTTAAATTTTTTTTTCTATAATAAATATTCAACAACATTTTATTTGTTGGGTAAAAAAGCGTACAAATTTAATACAAGGTTCCTGATATATTGTTACAATATCAGTTGAAAAATATTAATAATACATAGGCACAATATTATATAGGGTGGGGGATGGTGACACTTCTCTCCGGGCACCGTGACTTGACCGAAGAAAAATGCCGTTCGAGGCCGAAGTTTTGAAACGCCGTCTGTGCGCGTCGCAACCGACGCCTTAGTCCGCTCGGCCACTCCGTCCCCCATAATATTGTTATATAGTCCAGGTACCTGGTACTTACTATGCTCTATCAGTCTATCAGCTAAACCTACTATACCTAGCTAGTTTATATTCAACCTGTACCATATGGTTTTTACCTACACCGGTTTAGTAACCGTAGGTATATATAGTAAATATAATATTTCCTATATACCATCGTGCATCCAATTGTTATGATTCATCTCACGATATTGTAATATATTATTATTATTATTACGTCGACAAAGAATACACGTGCATCATCATGACGAGTGAAGTTCTCGAAGAAATGCCCGAAGCAATAATGGAATATTTCTGTGAGCAAGTATTGAAACGCGATTGGCCAAACTGTATTCACGTGAGTATATAATATTTAAAAATAAATGTTCATATGTATTGAACAATCGGTAAATATATTTGTATAATAGAAAAATTGAAAAAAAATCTTAGTAAATTATTCCGTATTTGAGAGAGATTTTGATTTTGAACTATAGACTATAGTGTGCTATATTAGATTTGCATATTTTAAATGAAAAATACAATGATTTAAGAGCAAGAGAATCATAGAAGTTTTTAAACTTGCGTTTAATTAATAATAAATTAGCTGTGGTCTTGCCAATAATGTTGTTGTTGATTGGTATGAAGTTTATAATTGAGTTTTGAATCAAATTAACACCCAAATCATTAATTAAATGTATTTAAGGTAATTTAATGGTTTTTTTTTTTAACAAAAATTTAAAATCTTAAACATAACATCGACAGTGCACCATCTTCACAAACTCTTATCGATCTGTACCGATAATACACGTAATCTGTGTAATCTTAGCCCCCCCCCCCCCACAATTTGCGTCTATGATTATATATTATCTATTTTGAACGTATACATGATAAATGTTTATATAAAGTGGTTATATACTACTGCAAAAGGAAAAAAGGTACTTAAGTATAGTCAATAATCTTAATTTGTATTTAATTGATAAAAAATGTAGCAACAGCTACACTAACTTATTAATGAAGCGATCAATATTACAAAAATAGATTTTAATTTAACGTAAAATGAACATGATGTCAATCAGGCCATTCTTTTGAATTCTACTCCTTAATCACAAAAAAATTGATTTCAAATTGAAAACAGTTGTTTGATCGATCTCATGATTTCACGTTGAATTAAAATCTATATTTATTAATACAATGATCTTACTTATAGACTCAAAATGCTTTTTTAATTTTTTGATATGTGGCACGTGTGAAAGACAGTGCCAACAAAAGTCTGAACCCAGTCCAAAACTTTCATGGGTAGTTATTAATTTCACTACCTATAGTATTATAGGTACCTACTAGGATCTTGGAGATTTTTAAATATTTAGTTAAAAGATTTTCCATGACGTATATTCGTCTACGACATTTTATTTTTTATTTCATTGCTAAAATGTATTCTAACACGATTACAATAAATGTACACCAATAATTCAACCTATAAATTACATATATTTATAACTAATTAATATTTTTAGTATATTTAGCGTGTTAGAACAGCAATCATTTTAGATTCTGAGTGGAACGATGAATATGGTTTTACAATGATGTGTGCTTTTTTCTTTAATTTAACTTTCCGGTTGATATTTTTTTTTCTTTGATAATGGTAGACAAACTTATAGGGATCTCGTATTAAACTTTAAATCTTAGGTTTAAAAATGAAAATTTTTATAAATTTCTAACTCAAAATAATTTGCTAATTTTCGTGATTTTTCCTTATTTTGTCAATTTTTGAACTTTAAATGCTTATAAAAAAATCCGTGACTAAGGATTTTTAATATTATTCAAATGTCATTGTAACAATATAGTAGTTAACTTTTATTAAGTCAAAATAAAGAAATCGTTTGATGAGAAATCTTTCTCGTGAATATCCAATTTCGTTAAAATTTTAACTTCAGACGCTCAAAAAAAAAATATTTGTAGAATTGCGCTCAACTTTATTTTATACTTCCAGTAGTATAGTAGCTTATGAGGAACCTTTATTACGTTTTTAAAACTTATGTAAGTACCTATGAATATTAATATATTATGTACGCTATACATTTAAACCAGGGCTTGAAATCGAAATAAAATTTTTCGATTTTAATTTCAATTTTGCTTATCGATTTTAGTTCTTTTTGATTTAAATTTAAAAATAATTTATCGATTTTAGTTTTTTTCGATTTCAATTTAAAAATAATATATCAATTTTAGTATTTTTTGATTTTGATTTAAAAATAATATATCGATTTCATTATATTATGATTTTGATTTTAAATATAATTTTCTTTTTTTCAATTTTAGATTACATTTTAAAATTTAAATATCAAATTTATACTATTATTATTTCAATGTCACTGAAATATTTTCAATTTATGAACTTTAACTATACATTTTTGATTATTCTTTATTACTTTTACATTTCAATCAATGTGAAATTTAGATTCTGATATTGATTAACTTTATCAATTAAATTTCTGTCGCAACCAGGCCCGTATTAAGGGAGGGCTCGGAGGAGCAATTGCCCCTGGCGGCAGTATAAAAATTAGGTTTAGGGGCGGCAAAATATTGAAATGGTCAAAAATGTAAAATGAAGGTTAGCCCCTGGCGGCAATATTTGTTAATACGGGCCTGGTCGCAACCATTTAAAATTTAAATAATAATGCCCAAGATCTAACGTTTACCTAGTGTTTAGACTTTTTTAATAACAAAACACTTAAGAGCCACCAAAATTAAAGATATTACCCAATAGATTGTTATGCTTTTTCAATTTTTTAAAGAATGATTTTTAAATAAAATAACAATTATAAGACATCATTTGGACGCTTTACACCACTATTTACGAACTTCTGTTTTTTAATATCTTCCTTAGCTTTATCCAACATGATAGCTTCATCAGGATGAGTTGTTCGTATGTGCGTTTCCAAATTATGACTAACACTACCTTTAATTACAGGTCTACGACACCCTTCAATTTTACATACGGACTCATTTTTGTCAATATTGTAAGTAAAAAATAATTTTTTCACGGGATTAGTTTGAGGTCTACCCATTTAAAATTATATAATATGACAATTTTACAACGCGATAACTAATAACCGGGCATGAGCGGCATACACGGCAAGCTTCAGCAAACTGAACAGTCAAATCGACAAAATGTAATGATTGAGATTGACGACGCGTAGCAAATTAAATTATTAAAACTATTTTAGTATTTTAGGTTATTGGTTTAAACTTAACAACATACGCGCCACGCACTAAGATATTATTATCTTACCTCCATAATACAAAATATCTATATACGGAATAAATAATGTACGATAATGGAAAAATTATTTTTCCAAGCATTTTACTTAATAATAAGTTAAATGTGTGTATGGAAATAAACTTGCAATAACAACAACTATCGCCTGTCGAACGCTGATTCCTTTTATCCTATAATATGTAGGTACACTATATTGTAAAGATTCTATTTTAACTTTCAAGAAAACAAAATATTAGACACAAGTTATTAATTATTACTAGTAATTAGTTATTACTATTGTGCATAATACGCAATATGGTCATTATGTAAGTATATAATAGTCAATGCTATAACTTATAACCCAATATATCAATGCGTGTGCCTATTAACAATATAAAATATAAATAGACCTGATGGCTGTATGCCTGTATACTTTTTAATTTTAAATTAAATGTTTTTTGTAATTTCTTTAAAATCGATATTATTATGATATGATTTCGATATTGATATAAATTATCGATTTCAACTTTTTTCAATTTTAATATAAATTTTGGAAATCATTAACCAGCATTAATGATTTCGATATTACTTTTGATTTTTTAAAAAATTTTTAACGATTTTTATCGATATTTAAAATCGATTTTGAAATCGATTTCAAGCTCTGATTTAAACCAACAAAATAATTTATAAATTTTCGAGATTTTCAATTTTGACAAAATTCTAACTATAGTACTACTGTTATTTGTCCCTATCTACATTTTATTATCAATTAAAAAAAGGAGGAAAGTATTGTTGTGTTCTACCATAGACAATCATAAAATTGTAAACTATAATATATAGGTATTACATACAGGGACGAACCGAAGGAGGGTCATTGGGGGGTGTACAACCCCCCCCTCGGCAATATTTGATTTTCAGTCGGCAAAATGGAATTAATTTTCACCTGAATTAAACCAATTTTTTTAAGACGAGGAAAGGAAAATTAAATAAATTGTTTAAATGTTAATATTGTTTTAACTCAATATTTTCGTAATGGGTTATGGAGCGGATTCGCAAAAATATAGCGAGACTGCGAGAATCGGCAGTCGGTACAAGATAAAAACCTAATAAACGGCTCATAACCATAAGCGCAACTAGTGGGGGGGGGGGGGGCTTAGCCCACCAAAACTTGTAATAGCCCCCAAAAAATAAATTATTCATTTGTTTCCTAAAATATTAATAAATCTTTAAAAATTAAACTGTATTTCTTACTTTTATTGAGGGGAAAAAATGTAATTATCTAATTTTTATTTAAACTTGACAATTATTTTATATTGCCTATGATAAAATATGGTAAATATCATTAGCTGTATGCCTGTATTTGTTTGAAGGAAACGATTTATGTCGGTTTATTGGTAAGATTGTTATACATAATTTTAATGAATATGCACTGAACTAAAGTATAAACTATAGAGACAGTGAATTGCGGAATAAAAATCCCCGGAAAAAAACTCCCGACCAATAATCCCGGAAAAATATCCCCCAGACTACAATGTTACTGACAACTAGGTCATGATATTGATTGATCAACGATTTTTAAAAGCTAATTAGTGTAATAATTGTCATATTATTAATATTTAATTACAACTATTTTATACTTACTAGTAGTATAGTAAACCTACTTTTTATTAAAAAAATTAAAATATAATAAATCATTTTCAAAAATTAACAATAATATTATTTTGTTTTATATCACGATTTTAAACAATATATTATGTTTATAGTCTTTTTAAAAGATTAGATATCTATTACCTACATTCATTTATTATTTATTTGATAATTATTTGGATTATTTGACATTTCGATCATTCGAAATATTTTTATTTTTTATTTTATAATCTTTTAAATATTGTATCTATAAATAAAACTTGTAAAATCGATTTCTAATAATAATAATTATTATTAATATTGACATTTTGCTTATCGTCATTTATATATTATTAAGAAATGTAATATTTTATTTTGGGGATATATTATAATATATAATATAAATCAACAGATGATGATTACCGATTATCTTGTACCGTAAATAATGCGTGTGTTTGATGTCTGTAAAACTGTTAACAACAGTCTGCAGGCCTAGATTAAGGGGGGGCATGGGGGGAACGGTCCATTAGGGGCCCATCTTTATCCCCAAAATATATTTTTTTAACGCGTCCGATAGTTTTCAAAAAAAAAATTATTTAAGTAAGTAGGTATAGTAGGTTAGGTTTCCAACAATTTTTTTTTTTTTTTTTGAGCATTTTAGATAACCGATTTAACTATTTAAGTATAGAAAAAGGTTGTTTAGTATTTATATAAGAAAAAATTATTTAGCTCTTGTTCCTAAATGAGGTATTTCAGTTAAAAGTATTAATGCATATTATACTAAACTTCAGAGGACCATAGTTTATAACCTAGCTAACCAAAATTGATCATTTGACGGCCGAAATGTTCAGAAAAAAAGCTTTACCGGAATCCATCAAAAAAATATTGTGGTTACCATTTGAAAAAATTAAAGTCGATTTTATTATTGGTACAACTGCGTGTTGAAAAATTTTGAAAATGTTACAAAAAAATGCCTGTTAAAAATAAAGAAACACGTCTTTTTTTGTTTTAACGAAACTCCCTATCATCAATCCATAATTGTTAAAAAAAACCTGTGTACAATGTCATAAGATACACTTTGTATATTTTTTGTATAGTAAAAAAATAATAAGTTAGGTATTTCTAAGTTTCAACTTCAAATTTAGTTCAAATTAAAATTGAAATATTAGGGAGTAAAGAAATTATAAATTTATAGCATGTAACTAAAAATAACTTAATAGTTAACAAAAATTTTGAATTTTAAATTCTAGTCGGCAATTTTGAAGATTACACCCCCCGATGATTTTTTTTGAGATCGTCCCTGATTACATAAACATCTAGTATTAATGTAGAAATATAATTTAGCAAATAAGTAAATTATTGCTCAGTCCAATAAAGCTAAAATGTGCTGAGGCGACTCTTTAATATTTATACATATAACACCGCCGAGTAGGTGGGACGGTTGAACGCGGGTAAGCGACAACTATAGCACAGGCTAAGTGTTTTATTTTATGATTGTTTTATACTTGCATCAATAAAAGCGTTTTTGACTGAAATCGTGGTCAGCCGAAAAGAGTTATCGTGGTCACCAAAAGGAGAATGTAAATAAGCTTGAACAGCAGGTGTCGATACTTACTCGTTTGACGGTTTGGGAATTGGAAACTGAGTTATATCAGTTATACACGCCAAGCCTTAGCGTGACGTATATGACAGTACCTATGTAACTGTACCTATAATAGGTGTCGAGTGTCGAGTGTAGCTCGCCAGTCGCCATTGAGTAAGTCACTGTAATGTACAATATGTTAAATTTGAATTCAATGATAAATCGTTGCAAATAAACGATTATACGAAAAACGGTTCTGACTTTCTGATCAAAGATCCTCGACGGTCCGTCAGCCTATATTACTATATTTAAGTATATTTATTATTTATACTTATTTATACGATACCGTGATTTTCTGCTTTTGTCTAACACACACGTGAAATATAATTTTAGACTGGTACTTTGCGAAACACACCAATTGATCTAATGAAGCGATAAGAATTCTAAAAATAGATATGAATTTGTCATCAAGTCTACTTGAAATCGACTTTTCCACATTTTTGATTTTTTGATTTTAACTTCTCGAAAAATTAAAATACGACAATTTTTAAATATTCTTTTTTATTATGACATTTATAGGAATTCGGGGAATAATATCAAACATGTGGGAAAGTCGATTTCAAATAGACTTGACGACAAATTCAAATCTAATAGATCAGTTGGAATGTTTGGCAAAAATCACGTATAAAATACTATGTCGCGCATATGTTAGACAAAAACAGAAAATCACGGTATCGAATCCCCTTAATTGTATATTTATATTGCTGTATTAATTATTTATTTTACTATAGGATAGTTAATAGTACAGTAAGGTACTATATGTTACAGTACAATAGGTTGAATTAATTTTTGTTGTATAAGATGCATTTGAAAATGTCATTGTGTCGATTTGTGTGTCTTATTCTAATATCAATAAAACATAATCATATTAAAGGAGCATAAAACACAAAACATTTATTTTTCAAGGAATGGCATATCGATTTTATATTTTATTGTTATTTGACTTTCAAAATAAACAAAAAAAATTCTCTACATTTAAATGGTGTTTAAATTGTTTTGAGAAAATATTTAGACAAATTGATATGACATTCCCTCGAAAATATTATTCTCTATCTTTTTTGTAATGGGTGATTTCACTCTAAGATTACATAGAAAAAATGATTATGCGTAAATGCGTTTTATTGTCTATATGTTGCGCGTGGCCAGAGAGAAAAAACAAATTGGTGCGCCGACACCTTCACTCTAAAGGTATACTCATAAATCCAAAAATAGGGATCCGGGTATATCTGCACTGCGTCGGAGAGTTCAGTATATAATACTATAAGTTTATCTTTATTATAATATGCGTCACTCAGACCATTGGCAGAAAACCTACAGATACAACTGTAGGCCCGTAGTGGATCACGCCAGGACTACCCCCACCTTAAGTACGTATTAACGCCAACGAAGGGTCACGGATTCCTTCTGAGGTGGGCACACAGCACACACCACCACCACCACCACCACCACCACCACCACCACCACTACCACTACCACCACCGGCTGCACCACCTTTACGCCGAACATCACACAGACTCACACACACTTAGACGAGTTTTGTATTTTACGTGAATATTGAACACTTGGTTTTGGGTCCGTGAACTGCTGCTGCACCGTCCATTTTACATTTTACTGGTCATCTGATACACTCGTATACTACCTGCCTATACTATACTCTATCAGCTAAACCTATATTTTAGCTAGTTTATATTAAACCTACGTCTGTACCATTTAGTTTTTACCTATACACCGGTTTAGTAATATATATATATATATATATATATAGTATATAATATAGTAAATATAATATTTCCTATACCATCGTGCACCCAATTGTTATCTCACGATATTGTAATATATTATATTATTATACTTACGTCGACAAAGAATACACGAACATCATCATGAGGAGTGAAGTTCTCGAAGAAATGCCCGAATCAATAATTGAATATTTCTGTGAACAAGTATTGAAACGCGATTGGCCGAACTGTATTCACGTGAGTATATAATATTTTTTAAATGTTCATATTATGTGTTGTACAATCTGTAAATATATTTGTATAATAAGCATAAATTATGTTCATAAGGTTAATATAGTGTAGTAATTTATTATTATTACTATTACTATTATGTATTATTATTATTATTATTATTATAATCGGTCTTTTAAAAAATGGGTAGTTATATGGACCAGGTGCGCGCGGCGTCCGATGATTGTATATCGGCGTTCGTCACAATATTGTTTCTACGGTTCTACCTACCATGTGTTTTATGCCGGGGGCTTGAAACCGTAAATATTTTTTCCTATTTCGATTTCGGTTTCGGTTATTGGTATTTATTTTTTCTGTATTTTTATTGTAATAGTGATTTTCATTTTCATTGAAATTGTGTTAAATTAATATTGTTTTTCCTGATAACATTGATTGGCGGACGTACGAACCGCCGGTATACGTCGCTATAATCTCAGAAGTGGGATTACCACAGATTCCTGAACGAACTTTTTCCGTACGTGTATTTTGACAATATTGACCTTAAGAAAGCAGGAGTTGTGGATTTTTTTTGTTAAGTTGAAAATTGTCGATTTTGGACACGACAGTGCTGCCCAAGGCTTATAGCTACCTACTACTATTATAATATTATTTATAAACATTGAGTGCAGCTGCTGCCAAGGAGTAGCCAGAACGATCATACAAAGAATTCAACAGTTTCCATCGTACGGGCCGTTTCACGCATGGACGCGTATCACACGCGACGTGTACCGTACGAGTACGTTTTCATTTACATTGGTTAAATTCATCGGTGCCACTCCGTCACTCCGACGATATTCCCTCGCCGGTATGGTGCGTATATGAACTTATCAATGTAAACTAAAACGCACGCGTACGATACGCGTCCATGTGAAACGGACCTAACTGATATCAATTATAACAACGGAAGTAATCTTATCAATGTCAACATTGTCAACAACGAGCCGCCGCGCCGCGAAGTTATGAAACAAATTTAATAGTTTTTTTTTTTATTATTATTAACTCGCGGCTACTTAGATCATTGGGTGGTTTTTAACTGTGGGGGAGGGTATACTGTAGGTTTTTGTAAACACATATGTGTTTTAGTTTGGCAGATTTTCAAATTGGGCACCCGTAGGTTTTTGCCATGCCCGATCGGTGGATGGTGGCCTCCCTCTCCAAACAGATGTCTGCCCGGTGAGAAGTGCCGCCCGTGACCGAGATTCGAACCGGCAACGGTGCGCGTCGCAACCGACGCCTTAGTGGCTTAGTCCACTCGGCCACTCCGTCCCCCAAAAATTTAATAGCGTTATGTGAATAAAATCGGATTCTTATGAACCAAGTTAATGATTTTATGCGACAATGCTCGGCGCCGAGCTCCGCGTGCGTTCTTATTGTCGGATCAAATGGCTATTACGTATATTTATGTGATGCCGGTCTTTGTCGGAACCGAATCTCATGTTAAAGCATCAAACTGGCATTGTTAAATACAAAAACAGTATTATAAATACGTAATTATCGTATTATATTTATGAAATTTGTTGTGTGTGTTTAAGTGGTTCCCGGAGCATCCCAGCCCCCCAACCCCTATTTGAGCCTATGGATTTTATTTGCCACTTTATTTGGCATATTCGTAATTAAACAATACCAATAGCTGGTATACTGCTGTACGCGAGGTGCGAACACAGTACTTAATAACTAACAACAGTAGTCAGTAGTAAACTAATAACACACTAATAAACTAATACTAGTAATAATTACAATTATATTACCTACCTACATATAATAAAATATAACAAATTTATGGTATAAGGTGGTTTAATTAAGCGATAGTTGTTAACGAAATTAAACAAATAATAAATACGTGAAGTAGTGAAGTCGTGAAATAGGTAGCAATAATGAAATGCGTCGCGTACACGAAATGGAGTGGGGGAACCGGTCAGCACGACAACACGAGGTGCGGCCGCCGTGATTCCAGATTTCATTAAAAAGTTTGCACGTTTCCTTTAACAACTTAATTTCTAACAGTTTACGATTTCGATAATTTTCGCAAAAGGATCAGCTGCACAATTTTTCTGATTTTTTCCAATTTATTAGGTGTTAATTGATTCGGTAGATAATTAGTTAGGTTCGGCTAAAAAACATCAAAATGTGCACTGTTTAAACGGGCAACTCCTGCTTCCAGATAATAATATACACTGTCGTGCCGCCGCTATGTTTTTTGTTACTTAACTCGCGCTGGTTAAGCTTAGTGGCGATGTATATTATTTTGTTGTTGCAATATAATACTTATTTCAATATGAAACAATTAATTCAAGCGATTGCTAAATTGTTGGTGCATAAGCAAATTATTGTTATTACACATTTTTAAGTAGGTATTATTTATTTTGGTTTTAAACAACACCTTTCTCTTGCATCTTTTAACTAAATATTTTGTAAACAAGAATACTGAAATATTGAACTTCTACTGAGAAATATTGTTTTTTTTATCGTTTGTATAATCATGTTGTTATATATTTACCTTTTACCCTGTGGTTGACTTGGGTCTTATAGTTTTAATTATCAATTATGTGAAGAATTGCATAGGTTTACATACTATTATTTTTTTTAACTTTTGTATTAATTATTTATGGTAATATGATTACATGATTGTGACGTAATAATAGATCGGAAAATGCAAAACATCATCGTCCATCGTTACCACCAATACACTGATACAAAAAAATGTGTTAATTTATATTTTTAACTTTTCAGGCATATTATTTCATCAAAAATGCATTAAAATGGATGCGCAAAAATGCGGCATCGAGTTACAAATTATACTATATTTCTAATGACGTTGACAATGGAACATTTATTGGGATTTTATCACGACCCGTAAGTAGGAATAATAAATAAATTCGTTGAATGTTAATAAGAACAATGTGAAAAAATGTGATCTACACTGCCAAACATCACGGCCAAACATATGATTGTTTATGTTATTTTTGAGAATCTTTATTTAATTCTAGGATTTTTTTCATCCATGACGCTGGAAGATACATTATACAAATTGCACAGTAATATTAATTTCAGGAAGAAGGGTATCCAGACCTCGTAGTTGCATACACTTTCCCGGGAAATGAAGAACAATTCCAAAGGATGCTGTTTAGCACTGAGTACATCAACTGGCAGAAGAAACCACTATTCCAAGCTGTACCGTTGAGGATGAAGGCCATCGTGGAAACGATAATTGAGGAAAAGGGATTGAAGAGTAAACTATACTTCAATGCTGTGCTTAAGTGGATGCCAGCCGATGTAGCCGCCAGATTAGACTATGAGTAAGATATGCTATTATACTACACACGTAGTTATGTTATTATTTATATAATTTTCAACTTCAGTATCTTGTTCGATGGGAAAGTGAATTTAGTTTGGGCATTGAAGACGTCAAAGTTTAAAATTCACAGTAGTTTTCAAAAGCACCGGGAAAAACAAAATAAAAATTAAGGAAATTTTTAAATATTTAGTTAAAAGATTTTCCATGATTTATATTCGTCTACGACATTGTATTTTTTATTTTATTGCTAAAATGTATACTAACACAATTACAATAAATCTACAGCAATAATTCAACCTATAAATTACATATATATATAACTAATTAATATTTTTAGTATATTTAGCGTGTTAGAACGGCAATCATTTTAGATTCTGAGCGGAACGATGAATATGGTTTTACAATGATGTGTGCTTTTTTCTTTAATTTAACTTTCCGGTTGACATTTTTTTTTTTTGATAATGGTAGACAAACTTATAGGAATCTCGTATTAAACTTTAAATCTTAGGTTTAAAAATGAAAATTTTTATTAATTTCTAACTCAAAATAATTTGTTAATCCGTGATTTTTCCATATTTTGTCAATTTTTGAACTTTAATGCTTTTAATGCTTATAAAAAAATCTGTGACTAAGGATTTTTAATATTTTTGAAATATCATTGTAATAATATAGTAGGTGCCTTGTATTAAATTTTCAAACTTTTTTACAAACAAATAAAGTTAATATACACCAATAACAAAAAATTAAAAGTTAATTTAACCATTAATTAACTCAATTAAGTTAAAAGTTAATACACTCTTTTTGTTAACTTTTTATTAAGTTAAAAAAAAGTTCATTTGTTTATACAACGCTAGCGTGCTTATTTTTTTCCAACCCAAAACTAAATTATAGGATATAGTGTTAATACCTCATACAGTATTTCCATTTAAGTTAGACTCGATTGATATACATTTTTAACTTTAAACAATTTACGATACATATTTTTTGACATGAAAACAAAATAGACTGAAATAGTGAAATATTATAAAATTAAATATTAAATAAATTAACTTAACTTACTTCTTAAAATGAAAAATTAACTCGTTAATTTCACATTGATTAAGAAAGAAATTTAGTAAGTTAACGGTTAAGTTAATGAAAAGCCAAAAGTAAATATAGTTAAATTAAAAAGTTAAAATAAAATTAACTTTTTAACTTAACTTTAACTTTTTAACTTGTTAATGCCCAGCCTTGAATTTTTGTGTCCAGGCGATATATCTAACTTTGTGTTTCGTGAAAAAAAATATGTACCTACCCATAAATTCTTAATTTCTGAGTTCTGATTATGATTAGTAATTTATAACAGTTATATAAATATCGATATTTGATTGAGAGTATATATACTATATTATTATGGATGCAAGATCATTTTAATAGTCCGTTAAATTATGTTTAATAGCCAACGCATTGTAATATACGATAAGACAAAAAATAACTTATATATTTCTTTTAAAGAACATAAAACAAGTTTTTTTTATAAAAAAGAGGACATTTATCAATTTTGTTGAAATAAAAGATGTACTTTTGTTGAAATATGAATTTTAATTACTCAGTTGAAATTCGATTATCTATAAATTAATTTTGTTTCTAGGATTCCAGATGATGTTTTTATTGACCAATTGAGCGTGGATCATATAGACTTTATTTATTCGCTATGGACTCACAGCGACGTTTACCCCAAGTCCGATCTTTGGGATACAGTAAGGTTCAACATTGGTTTAGGTGTATTCAGCCGGCTTAATGGCGAGCTATTGGCGTGGGTCATGTGTGGCAGTTATGGAGGTCTTAGTACTTTGATGGTTCAGCCAGATTACAGAGGACGTGGATTTGGTAAGCTGATTTTGTTGGCAGTCACAAAGGTAATGGGTGAGAGTGGCGTCTCTCCTTATGGACTTATTAATGAAAAGAACAAAGTTTCGTTGGGTCTATTTAAGAACGTTGGCTATGTCAAACATTCAACGCCATTACCATGCATAGAAGTCGAAGATCCGGATTCTAGTGGGCCATAAATACCGGGACAATTATCTTGGCATTTGCCCCAACCATTGGATTCAAAAATATGCATTATTCGTTTAATGAAAGTTTGAATTCCACCAAGTGAGAAGAGACCACCATAGCGGTAACAATGACGAATTATGCAGAAACTGCTAATATTATAAAGATTAAAGAATAATGAAAATTATTTTATTTTTTTTAATCATAATTAATTAATTTTATTTTTATACAGTTTAGATTGAATTAATTTTTGTTGAAAACGTTGCATTTTATAATGTCATTGTGTCGATTTGTGTTATCTAATATCAATAAAATATAATATTATATCAATATACATAGGCACGTTAAAATATTATGTATTTTTGAATAGCTATATATAGTCTATAAATAAAAACAACTTATTAAGAACCTGCAGTAGCTAGTATTAATTTGCCAATCTTTTTAAAAATTTCAAATGTTTAATAATAGCTTCAAAAGAGTGGAGATTGTATCATGTACTTATAAGTTATAGAGTAAGTACTAAGTAGTTATGAAAATTTGGTGAAAATATCAAGTATCTACGGTTATTATTCATTTTGGAATTATTTTCGTGTTCTGTGGAACCCCGCGCCTGTAAAACCACTAAAACGAATGTTTTATAGCAATAATATTATACTAGTAATTATTATTTGTGTAAACTTTTTTTCCCAAGTATTATATAAATATTCACATACATCTGGCGGAACCCATGCGAGATTGTTCCGCGGAACACACATTGAGAATCGCTGGTGTAGGACACTTATGTAGGTAGGTACTAGGTAGTACATATTATATAGGTAGTGGGTATACCTACGTCCTACTATATGATGAAGTATAAATTATTCCGTCATGGGGTATAAATAATAAATAATGTAATATGATAGTCCCGATGTAGAGAAGTTATCTTCTCTAGTGAGAAACCGTGGTTATAGTATAGAGTTATAGACACAGAAATACAGAATAGACGAAGGATTGAAATTTCGAATTTCGTCTGTTCTATAGTATCGAACTATCAAATACTATATGTATAATAATACGGGAAAACTAGTATCAAAAATCGCGACACGTGTAGTCCCCTGAGCTGGTAACGAACGGGCTAGGATGGTAACGAAGCGCATTCGAGTATTTTCAGAGGGCGAGTAGACGACATACAGATCGACTACAATAAATTTGTTGAAGTACACTGATATGCAGAAGGTAAAGGCAAATAATAATAAGATCGGATATATAGAATATAATAATAAGTATACTGATAATATGATGTACAATAATGTTACGAGGTGTAATATAAATCGACGACTAACTGTATACACAAGACATGTATACGCTACAGTAAAATGAGATTACTTTGATATTTTTTTACTGTTTTATGACAATTTTACTTTTTATTTTATTGATGACTTCTGTAGTATTAACGATAAAACTCTCAAAATTAAATCTTAGTTACAGCTTGTTATGATCAATTATTTAACGTTTTAATTTTTAAATCGTTTGGGATATCAATCTTTATAATATGCTATCAAAGACCAAAGTTACACAACGTAGTGGAAAACTTTGATACCTATATTTCTTAATGTGATATCAAAATAACCCCATTTTATGAAAAAAAATTAAATCATCATGGTACTCCAGTGAATAAAAAGGGTTACCTACTTGAGGTGGTTTTGCATAGCAAATCGAGTGATATTTTCGATGTGCGGAGCGGAGCGACGTCGCCGAGGAGCGTAGCGACGATTGCCGCAACACGCGTATAGGCATTGCCAATACCACACGCAAAAACTTCAAAAGTAAGTATGTTAGGTAAGTTTTGATTTTACCAATCTATTAAGCGTTATAAAACACACATTTTGAAAAAAAAAAATTAAAATTAGTCAATTCTAAGTATATTTTTTAAACAAAATGAGCGTAACGAAAAAATAAAGTTTTTCAATAACTTCAAAACGAAGTTTGTCCAGGCTTTTTTTTTACATTCTTATAAAACACCATAAGACACACATTTTGGAAAAAAAAAATTTTAAAAATCGATGGATTGCTAAACTAGAATCGTTCCTATGGTCTGGGGATTTTTTTCCGGATATTTTTTTCCCGGGGTTTTTCGTTCCGCGATTCGTATGCAAGACGTACAGGTTGGCCTGATATTAACAACCGTTGGCTACAGTGAAAATGTTTCGTTAAGATTGTTTTTACGCCGCGGAGTCAACACATATTTTAACATATTTGGGCGATCGTCATTCGTCAACGCCGTAGATAAAAAATGGTACGTCTGAGTCTGATGTACCACCATACCAAAACAAATTAACAACGAAACGGCGACTCGGCCATCGTAGCAGCTATCGGCGCATGCAACAGATCGTACGTCGTGCGATACTACGACAATACGCCGATTTCCGACATTGGTAAAATCGTATAATTCGTATTGCTTGAAACAGAATGGGAATTTGAATTTCAACTACTTACACGGATTGGGCGTGTTCGTTGTTCGAGCGATCAGATTTCAGTCATTTTAGTACACTTGTTTATGATTTCAGTTGGCTAAGCTGCTACACAGTCTCCAGCGTCCACAACAAGTTCGTAGCATCGTCGTTTTATCTAATGGTTTTCATTGTTTTTCATCGCTGCAATATTCGTTACAGAGAGGTTCAACAAATAGCTGCCTAACTGCTTGGCGCGCTTGCGTTGTCGCCAGTCGTCATTGTTCGAACATTCTGTTCGAGGGACGTCTATATCCTTGTTTAAGATCTGTTCATAATCTATCCACCATTTTGCCATCATGTCTGATGACCGGTCCAGAAACTATAATGAATATGAGCATGCACCAAGTACTTCGGTAAATTTTACTGTTTACCATGCCTAATTAAAATATTAACATTTATTGTTTTCTTCTTATAGGGTGTCAACACACGCCACAGCAACTCACCTGAAATATTTAATCGTGGTTCTATCAACAGATTAGGTGAATAACTAACATAACTTTGTTTAAATATATTATATTTAATGTTGGGTAGTAATAGTGTAACTAAAGTAACCCGTTACTTTGTTTGTCATGCGTTTTTTAGTTTCATAAGAATTATTTCCAAGTAACAAAAATGTAATGGCAAATACTTTTGATAAGTCATTTCCATAGTATAACACAAGACAGTATTTAAAATAATAATAATATATTAAAATATGTCTAATTCGGGTATTAAGCAGTGGCATAGCCAGGGTAGGGACTGAGAGAGCTGCAGCCCCCCCCCCCCCCCCAAATGTTGAAAAAATTTAAAAGTGATTTTATTGGTCTATGATAGTCGCTCAAAAAATGTTAAATTGTATTTAAAATATTTAAAAATGTACCATAAGTATTAACACTTTTCAGCTATCTATCTGTGCTAGTACGTACTTAATGTGTAAAAGTGTATTAACGTACTGGCCTCGGTTTTTTGACAGGGACAAATTTCCCCGATTCCTATAATGTACACTAAAAATATATTTATTATGAAAGAAGCACAGAACACAATTTTTATTCTAAACTTAAATAATATAAGACAGACATTTAAACTTGTTAAATTAAAGTGTATTTTAACAAACATTATTCAGATCAAGTTTACCGTTAGATTAACCAGATCAAGTTTACGTCTAATGTTGGTTAACATAATTATTTTTACATTTAACATAGAAGCTGAAACGAGTGAAACGTTGTTTAACTTCAATAGTAGTCTCTATTGTTTTATATGTTTTTCTTAAACAATTGTTGATCTTGATTTAAGAAAAATATTTACTAAAATACTTGATTTTCAATAAACTAAAAAAATATGCCTTTAAAAATCAAAATATAACCTTTAAATAAAAAGATTTTAGAGTATAGTTATGTACTAAACATTTTGAGTGTTTGATCACAGAGTTTGAGAATTTGTACTAAACAGTCCTAGTGAGAAATATTGGACTGTTTCTTTTCAATATATTTTAACCTATTATCAACATTTTACGTAAGCGTTTATTAATAATCATGACATTTCACACTATGGAGGCCTCACGGCACACCGGTTGGGAAACACTGGTATATTTGTGTATTGCAAATGCAATGTATTTTGTAAAAATGAATTCAATCTACCTATTATTACTAATTGCAATATGAATATAATATAAAATATCCTAGACTGACTGTCTGCTCAGAATAATTTTCATACACAATGACTTATCATTGAATTCAAATTTAATGCATCCATTTAAGTGACTCATTTGACACCTAATGTACAGCATAACATAGTATAGCAGTACCCACTTGCCCTACTTCTTAAATTTTTTTGCTGTATAATCTCATAATTATTGTGGATATTGATGTTTGGTTCAGTATAGTAGTTATTTATATATCAATTATGTTACAGACTCAACAAATGACAAAATCCAAGAAATTGCAAGACGCAGTGTTACGCCGTCAAACACAACTAAGACAAATAAGAAAAAAACTTCAAAATCTGATTCAAATTCATCCGGGATTAAAGTTATTAGATGTTCTGAACAAAGTCCCAACAATGTTGATGCCGCTATATCCAATGCAGAAAATGTTTTAAAAAGTAATGAAATGAGTCCAATAGATCGAAATACTATGTTAAAAAATCTTTGCCTATCAGAAACTGTTAGAGTAGTTAGTAAAAATATTGTTCTTGCAGGTAGTAAAAAAAAAGGAAACAAATCAAGAGATGAAAACACTTCAATCAGAAAAAATACTCATAAAGTTACAAGTCGTATAGTAAACTATGGTAGTTCAAGTAGCAGAATGGAAACTGATATTGATATGGACACGGGCAACACAAATATTAACTCTTCTGTTGACATCGGGGAAGAGTCTACTGATAGTTTGGATTCCACTTCAACAACTACTGTGGTTCCTAAGTTGGTAATATCAACTCCCAAAACTAAAAATAGAGTAAAAAGAAATTCTAATAGTTTATTATCTTCTAATTCTTTCTGTGATTTTATACTAACAAAATCTGAAGATACTGCATCTATAACATTTCCGTCTATTTTAGAAAATTGTGATCCAGCATATAAATACGTAGTTTCTGATAGAAGAATACAAGATTTTATAAAAAATGCAAAAATGATGGAACCTGATAATGTTCTGCATGCCTTTGACCCAACAGAAATAGAGGAAATTATTAATGATGAAATAATTTTAGGTACGCACTACTATTTAGTGAAGTGGAAAAAATGGTCTAGAGGATTTAATACATGGGAACGTTACGGTGCTCTATATAATTCACAAAAACTCTTACTTAAATATATTGAAAATAAAAAGACTGATGAACATACAAATAGATCTAAATATGTAAATGGAATTGAACTTATGATGTCTAGAAAAATTATTTCCATGATATTTGATTTATTCAGAACTGAGACTGGCTTATGTCTGCCAGGAATTTTACCTGAAGTTTTAACTGGTGTGCTTAATAGTCACGATGATGGTCCTATTCGAAAACAAACATTAAAACTTCATACCCTACAAAATTATTTGACTACAATTTCTTTGGGTCACTTTAGACAACAACAGTTGATCAAACTCCAAAAGTGGGAATTTGACATTAATTCAGTAACTCCAGGTTATCAAATTAAAGTAGAAAATAACATAGACCTTGAAGGACCACCAGATTTATTTGCATACATTACGAATTATATTCCTCAAACAAACATTATTATACCAGATGATCCGCCTATTGGATGTTCTTGTAGAAGAAATTGTCAATCTCCTGAAGAGTGTTGCTATGAAATGTCTGGTTGTTTAAAAGCCTATGATAAGAATAAGAATATAGTGGTACCTCCTGGTAATCCAGTATTTGAATGTAATAAAAAATGTATATGTACAAATGCTTGCTCTAATAGGGTGGTCCAACTTGGTAGCAATGTAAATATTTGTATTTATAAGACAAGAAAATATGGCTGGGGTATCAAATCTTCCCAAGACATTCCAAAAGGACAATTTGTTGGTAAATATATTGGTGAAATTATCACAGTTGAAGAATCTGAACAACGTTTAAAAAAGGGGTCGTCTCTATTGGACAATATGTGGAGCTTGGACTTTGATGATTCACAAAACTATAAATATATCATTGATGGAACACATTTTGCAAATTTCACTTATTTTATAAATCATTCATGTGATGCGAACTTAAACGTTTATGCTGTATGGATTAATTGCCTTGATAGAAATCTTCCAGAGTTGGCCTTATTTGCTAGTAGAGATATTTCGGCTGGTGAACAGCTTACAACTGATTATTTTTCTCGGGGTAATCAAGATTCTTTGAAAAAAAATGGCACTAAATGTCAATGTGATATGAAAAACTGCCAAGGGTATTATTTTTAAGTTTAAAATTAAATTTTTATGATAAGTTGATCATTCAAAACGTATTTAGCAATTAACCTATCCTTTATATTTATTATAAGTTTAATACTTAATGATATATTTTATTGATAAGATTAAGTTATAGAGTATAGATTTAATTGTATTTTCGTACTGATTATATTTTACAAATTTATGTAGAACATTTAATGTAATCGATAATAATGTTGTATAATTTGACTCTATAATATATTTTAGTTATTAAACTAAGAACTTCAAACCCTCATTTTTAATAACCTCACTTTGTTTACTTTAAATTTTTAAGGCCAAAATAATTAATATTATTATTCACAATCTATATTCTTTTTTTTTTTTTTAATTGTTAAAGGCATCAACTACAAGGTTATTAGCCTGCGTTACATATATTAAATTACATAGATTACTTATTACTATTATATTTATACATTTTAAATAAGATGACACAGTTCAGTTTCATTTATGAATTTGATTATTTTCTTGGATGTCTCAGGAGTGGGTGAAAGTATCTCGTATAGTAGTTCCTTAAAAAACCTGTAGTTCCTGTTGGATGCGCATTTCATTGAACTGGCGACATTCGAGGAGGATGTGTTTGACTGTAATTATTGTTCCTCAAGTAGTGCATAATGGAGGATCTTCTTTGGCCATAAGGTATCCGTGTGACATACGGGTGTGGTCTATTCGTTGGCGGACAAGAATAACCTCATCCCTTCTGGAATCTATATTCTATACAAATACTTTTACTAATTATTTTTAAAGATGTTCAGTAAATTAATACATTAATTATAGTTTTATACAGTTACTTAATATTGTTTTTATTTTTTGTGTATACATTTTATAATAGAAATAAAGCTTTGATCTTCAACTTCAAGGGTGGTTTCTGATAACAAATTTATGAGGCTAAAACTGAAAATTTAATACAAGGTCGTCCCTTCTACGTTTTTCTTTCAGAAACCTAAGAATCTTAAATATATTATTATTTTCCAAACAATGACATTTTCAAAATATTTATATTAATTTTAAGCCATTTATACCATTATATTGGTATATGGTTACCCCGCTTCAATGTGAGAAAGCAAAGATATTTCTGATTGTTTATTAACAAAATGGTCAATCTGTATTTCCAATATTTGATGATTTGCTTAAAGTTGTTTTAACTTTTCCTACTTATGACTTAGTGCAATTTGTAAAGGGTAATTTCCCTGCTTAAGAAAACTGATTAACTACTATTATGTCTGAAGGACTTAGGCACCTCGTACCTACATCTATGGATCAACTGGCCGAGAACGTCTACATTATAAATTATATTTTTAACTCCAAAAAAATCCGCTGTTATCTCTGACAGACCAGACGCAACAAAGGATAATTGATATTTTATTTGAAAATTAATATGTTAAACTTGGTTCTATAATTCTACCAACGTCAAGTATAATATTAATTGACAGGCTATTGTTTTGATGTGCCATATCATTTTATTTTAATAGAGAACAATAATTTTTGTTTAGAAAAAAAAGGTGACTCGGTCTTAGGCACAATTAGAATGAGTGGAGGCCTAAGCCCCCCCCCCCCACCAGTTTTTTAATCATATTTTAGTTTAAAATATTAATTATCAGGATTTGGTGCTGCTGATAAAGTTTTAGCCCCCCAGATAAATATCCCTAGTTGCACCTATGGACTCTGTCTTGTAATATTATAATTTAGGTGAGCATAAAATCATGTTGGTATCATAAGTTATAAGACAATTTTTTTTGTAACGCTTTGTAGTTAATAGGTACCCAAAAAATGTATCCCTATAGTTACTTCCATGTCGTCGTGAATCTATTCCCACTATTCTACCCTGATACGTTGATATTGACAATGAACAATTAATATTATTATAATTAAATATATTATGTGATTAGTTTTTAGCAAAAATCAGTTCAACCTACCATATTACCAATAAAAAAAATAAATTTAAACAACTACTCGATATTATTAATTATACATTTTAAAAATATAAAAAAAAAACAAATAAAACAAATAAAATAAAATAATTTGTCTACTCGATAAACATTTAATTTTTTTTCCTCAGTTATTAAAAATGATTAACTCGTTTAGTAGTTTAGATTTTTTAAACTTTACCTATTATTTTAGATTTTCTAATCGTCCCGTAAAATTAAAATTCCAAGAACATTGAAAAATGCAAACCGTCCTCAAAAAATTAGGGAGTATAGTTTTCCAACAGGGACTTTTAGAATTTCATGATGAATAAATGTATCATCTTCATCAACCAATTAATCATTACCTACCTATGTACGATATGAGTCTGCTAACCAAATATATCGGAAAAAATTTATAACAAAGAATGTCTACACATTGTTCAACGGATAACATGCAACAATTTCTAAATTGCACATTAAAAAGTAATAAAAACTCAACATCGCAGATAGAACTAAAAAAATCATATAACGCTAGGAGAAATCTATAGGTTATAATCATGGTTGATATTAAAAGGCACTTTTGGCTGGAAACTCGGTTGGAAATACACTGAGTAGTATTACTTCTTAACGTAAAACACAAAACTGTAATGCAATTTTTTGTAAATACTCTAGAATTTTTAATGGTAGAATTAAAAAAAAAAAAACATTATAAATTTACATAGTTCATTTATAATAATTAGTACACACTAAAATATTCCATTTTTTACTATGACTAAACATTGTATTTAAATTTAAACGGCATCCTGGATGATTTCGGTGTACTTCTTAATTTTTGTAGCAACACTCATATCGACATATTTGTCGCCAATGCTGACTATCATTCCACCAATAAGTGATGAATCGACTTTTAATTCTAACTTGATTGTCTCTCCTTTTTTCGAAAACGCTTGCAATGTCTTTTTAAGTTCCTGTTGTTCAGCTGCGTCCAAAGGCTAAAAATTAAAATACATGTATAATATTATTATAGGACCGATTATATTTATCAGTATAAAACATACTATGGTATAATACATTTTTATTGCATATTATAATATTATATGTACACATATCATGTCGTGGCTACTTTATGAAATGGATACAGGTTATTTCCGCATCGGTAACTTGGTAACAATAGTAGCTTTTTAATGAAATCACTCCCACATAATATTGTGTAATTTCTTTAACAGTGCGCTCATCCACTTTGTGTACTGAAATTAAGCATTTACTGCCCACATCTGTTATAATTGTTTTTATGCTAAAAAGCACCACTAAATATTTGAGCTGAATGATTTTGGGTTGAAATAGGGTTATCGGGAGGAGAAAGACAGTATTGAAAAAACCCATTATTTATTTTAAATGGTAAGATCTACTTTTTCTGCACATTCGGATAACTATTTTTTTTTAAAACAATTTTTGGATGCAAAGTTTTTTTTTAATAACAAAGTTGACTAAGTTAAAGTAAGTTGAAATTTATGAATAAACAATATTTGAACATTTTAACATGATTATTTTATATTTCAGATATCTCTGATATTGTTGAAATATGATTATTTTTACACAATGAAGGCATAAATAGACACGTGTTTATTAAATATCAAAATCTAGATAAGCAATTACTAAATTACCTTAAAAGATTAAATTGTTTTTTATTTTATTCACAAGTAAATTAGGAATAATTATTAAAACAAATACGTGTAAAAAAAAATAATTAGCTTAATTATTTGTAAATACTTAATTTTAACATTGTACATTTTGTTATTAGAAAAAATCTTTTATTTAACATTTTTTTAAAACAAAATATTCATAATCTATAGTTAAAATTGCAATAAAAAAAAATTGAGTTGTGATGCAATGAAAGCATTAAAAAAATTTTATTTTGTCAAAATGTGTTAATTTAGTAAAAAATTAGTCAAGTGATAGACAGTTATATTGTATAAGTTTTATAAGTACCAATTTTTCATTTTAAATCATAAAAAAAAAAAATGTTATAAATAAAATAAAATAACTATTGAAAAAAGGGTATTATTATAGGTATGAAGAGATTTGTAATTTTATTATTTATTTGAGTTGAGCTATAAGCAGTTGTAACAATTCAAAATATCTTTAGACAAGCATATTGAGAAAGTCACATACAAAAACTGTTTAATTTAATATTAAGGTATTTGCAAAAGCTGATATCTAACTAGATCATTTTATAGATATTAATATATTTTTGTGTTATTTACTAATCAACAATATCAACATCCATTAAATTAACCTCGGGCTTCCTGTCTTTGTAGTCTGTGCGGGTGTTTGCGATAACAAAAATAATAAATAATAGCTGTTGAGTCATAATAATAAAGTATAAGTGCAATTAAGTATATATATACAGAGTGATTCTTTTATCATGAAACACTCATTATTTTAAAAAGTATTAATGATTTTGAACATATTTTTTATCCTTATAATTTTTTAAGTTTTTTAATTTTTTGAATGATAACATGGGCAGTGAAGAGTGGAACAGGGTACCCCGCAAAATGTTTGTCCACTACTCCGCTTGTCTAAACTTTAAATACTTACAACTCATAAACTACTCGTCCTAAATTCAATTTTTATGTATAAAATACTGAGAAAAATATTCTGCTTTGGAATATGAAATTAAAACTCTGTTGTCATTCAAAAAAGTAAAAAACTTAAAAAAATATAAGGATAAAAATATGATTTTTTAATAAAAACATTAATACTTTTTGAAATAATGAGTGTTTCGTGAACCTTTTATATAAATATATATTTTTATAATTATATTTAAAATGACTTAAACAATTACATTTTTATTATAATAAATTTTAAACCACAGTGACGTCTGGGAAATGTCAAAAAAATGCACAAATCCAAAAACTGTACAAAAATAGTGCAACAAATTAAGGGAAAACAGTCAGCACTGAAAAATATATTTTGCGTAACCTGATAGGTAATTAGAACCAGTTTTAAACTTATTTTTATCAAGTAAGTGACCTTCACACTAGTAGAGTATGATATATTACAAAAATTATACAGAAATTAATTAAAAGTTAGATATTTAATTCAAACTAATAAATGTATTAACTTAGAGTGAATGAAATCCATTCATGATGTCTGCATAGGCATATTATTAGAAATGCTACATATATTATATGAAAAACTTTTAATTATTTCTGTAAGAATTCCTTTGGTATTTTATTTCTAGTAACAGAACATTATATTTTGGTAATTAAACTTTAATATTTTAAATTTATATTATATATTGTATTTATATATTATACTTATAGGGGTATGTATAACTTTCCTAATAAAAACCAAAATATATTTGGTACCTTAGCTGTTGTTACAACACACGGCAAGTCTCCTCGGTGTGCAGCCATGATAATTTTGAAACTGTTAATGATTGAATTAAGTTTTTGTAATCTTCCATTTTCAGCCAACATGCCTATAAATAAAATATATTTTATATTCAAGTTTTTACAGATAATATGCAACTTACATATTGTATTATTTATAACAGTTTACAGTATTAAATCTACTATATACTTTCAATATAGGATGTATAACCTCTTAATTATTAGTTGAATTTATAACTGTTACTAAAATTTGCACTGTCAGTGTAAAGAAGGCCACAACTCGAAATTTATGATTTTTGTTATGGTGTCTATGAATTTGTAATTTTTTTCTCTATTTTTTTGGTAGTGGCGTCATATGGCCTAACCTATCATGGCTACCTTCTTATATAAATAAAACTAATATTTGCTAAAAATCTTTATTGCATTGAATGTATATGTTAAATTCCTAAGCACAATTTGGCCGTAAAACAAAATATTATGGCTTGTTTACCGAAACAAGTACATAGGGTCAGAACATCTGCTTTAAGTTGCTTTTAAACTTACAACTTTCAAACTTTTAGAGCTATAATACCGCATACTGAGATAATAACATACACCATAACATTAATAATATTAAAATATGATCATTAATTTATTTCACTAATTTTTACTCTAATTCATAGTATTTAAATTGTGTATATTTGTTTAATACAAAGTGATATTATTATTATATTATTTTGTAATAATAATTATTTAATAAACAAATTGTTATAATTCAATGTTAATATTGTTAAAAATAATCAAACATTCAAGAGACTGAAGTTCCTTTTAAAAACTAAATATTATATTATACAATTATTTCATTTTGCAGTTCAAGTGTGTCTTAGATCAACATCAACATATTTAATAATATTAATATATATTACTTAAATCATAATTTTTAATACTTCATACATTTTGTTTACGGTCAAAATAATATTAAAATAAATTTAAAAGGTAGTGCAATAAGGCCTAGAAAAATTTCAATTTTTGTTTATTTAAGTTGAAATCACACAAAAGTAAAGATATTTACATGAATAAAAATCATTTGATTATAATCACAACAAAATTATAAATGTGTCTACCCACAACATTATTTTTTTTTTTTTTTATTAAAAAATTGCCATTTTATTCTAAACTTTCATATTGATTTCCTCAACATCTGATTTTTTTGAGTTATGGCCTTATTGTACTGACAGGGCGAAATTTAACAATTATATTTTTATTTGATCAATTATATAATAAAATACAATTTTTCTAATTAATTTTTATGAACGTTATTTTACCACCAAATAAAACTTAATAGATGCAGAAAAATAAACTCAATTCATCAGAAGGCTAAAAATTTAGCATAAAAACAAATTGATTCCGAGTACTATAACTTACTCAAAAAATTGGATGACGGAGGTGAAAGAGCAAGTTTTTTTGCAGCCAATTGTAAAGTGCTAGACTTTAATGACCTTTTGTTAATTGGGTTATCAACAAACTCCTTAAGGACTTTATCTGATTTTAATGCAGTCTGTAAAATAAATGTTTTCACAATTTGTAAAATATTATGTAGTTTAGTAATTAGATTAAAATCAACCGCTACCTGAAATTTGATCAAATCTTTCTCGATGGCTTCCAATTTATTCTGTTTGCTACCGGCGGAAAACAAAGCAGTGGCATAACGCCCTTCGATGCCAAATACTTTAATTGGGGGCTGTTTATAATAAAAATAAAATGCACAATATACAAATGAACTATATTTCTATTTTATGAAAATCATTAAAAAAAATTACTCACTTTGACCATTCCTTGGGTTGAGCTTGAGGATGAGCTTAACGACCTCACCTGAAACATCAAAAACAATAAATATGAAACGACAAAAACAATAATATATACTTACGACTGTAGTGAATTTTGTGGATGCCATTTTGTAATTTATGGTTTAAACGTTTTTCTCAAACTACAACTTAAACAAGTGCAAAAATTACGAGGATTTTTAGGGAAGGTCAAACTGCTCAAAGTAAGCCCACAATAATTTTCGTTATCACTATTTCAATAACATATGTATTAGATAATTACAGTGCGAACTTTCTAGAGATAATAAACTATTGTGAAATTCCCACCGTTTAGTGCATCACCATAGATTGAGTATCACCATAGACATAATATTTATTTATATGTCTATGGACAATATTATTTACGTCGATTTATTTTGAGGAATGCACTATGCAGTATGCACACACTACTCATATAATATCATGGTATTAAGGTACCGCAAAAAAAAAAAAACCCTGGAAATTTAGTCACACTTGGTCGGTGTGGCGAGCTAGAAATTTTCCAGAGGCAAGTTACAAATATCCCAAGTCCTAATGCATAATAATGTATTGATGTAATATAACTAATTAAATTTCAGATCGTTATTGTCATTGAGTACCTGCCTATTGAGTATATCATATTACATTTACTAGGGGACCCACCAGCTAGCTACCACCCACCCCTATCTATTTAAGAAAAATCTCAGAGGCAATTGCTTCTGAAATTACTGTTCACCACGCCACTGAATGGCCCCGTGAAAAAAATAACCCCATATGAGAACTTGCAAAATTATGAAAATAATGAAAAATGATAAATGATGAATATTTTCAAGCTTTTTGACCTGACGAATAAAATTTTATTGATATTTATAAAAAAAAAAACCTTAAAAAATTAGAAACTGAGAATGTCCTCAAATACCTATAAACTATTTTTATATAAAAAATAAGGTTATATCCATCATAGGTGGAATATGACAAACTCGGTATAACTTT
The DNA here is from genome assembly GCF_019925205.1 of Metopolophium dirhodum. Lineage (NCBI taxonomy): Eukaryota > Metazoa > Arthropoda > Insecta > Hemiptera > Aphididae > Metopolophium > Metopolophium dirhodum. Next base: position 22,743,713 of record NC_083564.1, on the reverse strand, counting down.
GATGCTTTAGATTTAAATCATACACTTACGTACAAACAGCACGGGGTCCGCGATCTATTAAGATATTTTGCTACTGCACACCTAATTCTACATCAAAATATTATAAAATAATGAACATAGACATTGCATAATATTGTTTTTGCTGTTTATAAATAATTAGTTATAATAAATATAATATAATATAATATACAATCTTCTATAAAAGTCCTTAATACCTTGATGACTAAACATTTTAGAATTAAAAACTAAATAGCTTGGGTTAATGTACTTATTATATTATAAGCCACTCAGAATATGGTGTAGTCGGTATTATTTGCAATGTTAAGGATTTTAAACGAATACAATATGGTAATTAGTAATTTTCAATAATTATTGTTGAATATTAATCAAATAAAAATTTATAAAAGCCGAAAATAGTACTTCACACTTTTAAATTTGCTACTGCACATTTAATATTAGCTACTGCACACATAGTGTGTGCTACTGCACACAATTTTAGGCCCTGATAATATACTGCTGCGAATCAGAATTTTTATTCCGGGCAACGGAAAAGTTAAGATGAATTTTGAACACCGTGCACCGAATATTAAATGACGAATTGAACAAAGTTTGAGTCATATAGAGTTGGTACATTTAACGGGCAACGGAGTGCACGGGATCAGCTAGTATTATAATAATATTAATTTAAAATTAAAAAAAAAGCGGGTAAGTGGATGTCGCTCTGCTGTACAGTAGGTCACAAGTGGTCTGTTGTAATAATATCATTGTATAAGAAAACGATTCTGAGCGGAGACGGTTTGTCAGTCTGGATATTTTATACTGTTTTTATTCATTATAGGTATCACGTAAGTTGAACTAATATTATAATATTATTATTTTATATTCGTTTCTATGGTGATAAACAAAGCATTTTTAGAGGTTTTTTCCGTAATTTTTCGGTGGTTTTTCCCGTGGCATTAAATAATTATAGATAAAATCGAAAAATGACCTCTCTAAAGTACCATCTTGATCCAATTTTCTAAAAGATAAGGTACTATAATGTAGAAATCGAAGCACAGGATATATATAAAAAAAAAAAAAATAAAAATAAACACCACAGTAAAACCACTAGCTTCCTCGCTCCGCTCAGAATCTAATATTATGATAGGTACTAAAGTCTAAAATATAGACGCTATTATATATTTAAAAAAAAAATTTCTCATCAAGTATATTTGATTGCCTATGCTGACTATAATAGGTACTCTGCTTAAATAGCTGTTATATTTATAAATTTATATATTTATATCGTATATTAAGTATGTACCAGGTACCTTTCTAACAGTGTGTCGACTGTATTATTTAGAATCTGCAGCCACATTATTGTACTTTTTAATTTTTTTACCATACTATTCAATATACAATATACCACTGTCCACTATACACTATCACAGTTTGTTTTTACTGACAAATGAATACTTTGCACGCAGTGTAATAAATTAACGTCACCATTATGTCACATAATATAATATAAAATCATCATTAAATACATATTTAAACAAACATCAATAATTATAGAACATTGTATTCAATATATTTTCATCATTAGGTAGATGATAGTTATTATAATATTATTATTTTTACGTGTGAAATACTGGAATCTATTATAGTTATAATTATTTTAAAACGTTTACCTTTGTCCCGTTTATGATTAAAATTTAAACTTGAAATGCCCTAGATATAATTATTTTATTCTATTCACTTTTAAACCACGATGGTGGAAAAGATTGAACTATGGAAAATTAAAAAATGAGAAAGTATTAAAATGCGAGATGAATAATAATATTATGTAGAATAAATTATTGTAGTGTTGCGCAATAAGTGACGTAGGTACTGAGCCGCATCTGAAACCCATTGTAGCTGAGTCAATGCTTTTACAAAATGTCGAAGCATTGTTATCGAAAGTCAAAAAGTAAAGGGTCATAAAGACTAAAGTGTTAACCATGAACTAAGATAGTATCTTAGTTCATGGTGTTAACCAAAGAAAAGTGATTGAACCATATTTATCAAAGAGCTAATCATAAGCCCGTGATCCCGTGTAAAAACTGGCAGGCTGCAGATTCTATAATACACTTATCTATGGGCAGATGAAAACACATTACGACAGCAGACATCAATAGATATAAATATAAAATCTGAGACCAATCAAAAGTACAGGCAGAGAAATAACGTATTCTAATGAGCAATGGAGTTGATGACAATTTAAAGCAATGGCACTGACTGTATGAAAATAATCTGTGGCAATGGGAAAGAAATAATAAATCGAACGTTTAAATTTTAGAGTAAACCAATCTAATTCCAGAAATAATTCCACTTTTTATCTTTCCTCTTTCTCTTCAAACTATATGCTATATACCCCTGCAAATATACTTATGTCAGCAGCTAATTCAACTAAAGACTTAGATTTATTTAACACTACCTTATTTAATTTGTCTAATATTTGATCTAATCATCTCTTATCTTCTTCTATTTGTCTGCTTTCTATATAATATTTTCCCCCTTTTTATTTCTTCTACCTACATTTATAACCACTATACTCTCAATGACTCAATATAATTATTTCTTCATATTATGCTGCTTTTATACAATATCTTTAAGTTTAAATCGTTATTTAATATTTAAGATTTGTATACATATTATACTTTTTTTTTCTATTTTCTTTTGTTTTTTTCTCTATTTTGTTCTGTTTTATGTTATTTGTATTCACATTACTTTTAAGTTGTAACCCATATTATGTGCACTTAACACAAACTGTCACTACAATATTTTTGTAATTGGAAATTATTTCCGTAAATAAATTATTATTATTATTATTAATAATAGACTATGGAATATATATTGTTTGTACATAGTACCGCAGATAAGACGGAGGCAATATGAACGAAAAATGAGAATCATAAAACTGCAGTTCTCGTCACTGTCTCTCTCTCGCACGCCGCATACGACCAACGTGTGCGAGTGAGAGGTCCGAGCGCAAATATGAAACTTAATGTATAAAATAATTAATTTAATAATAAATGTATAATAGTCTCGCCATCGTCATTTGCTCGCTGTTTTTTATCGGTGTTTCTTACCCAAGGAAATGGGTCTCTAGCGAGACTTGAATATATTTACTATCGTACTAGTTTGTGTTATGGGGGATTAATTAACGCAGACCAGAAAAAGAGGCCTGCGCACGCCGATGGTGTGGTATATATAGGTACATAATAATATATATCATAATTAGGGATCGGATTTAAATGCTCTAAAAAACAAGAAAAATGCCTTAAAAAAATGCTTGAACATCAAAAAATGCACTAAAAAAATGCCCTAAAAAACTTTAAAAATGGGTTTTATATTCAATAAAAACAACATTTTAAATTTAAAACTTATAAAAAAAAACATTATTATGAAAAATCTAATAAAAAATATTTAAATACAATACAACCTTAATTAATTAATTTTCAATTATCTTCTGTCCATCTTCTTTTTATTCTAAAAAATAAAAAATTTAATAGGTATACATACCATTTAGATAGGTATATTCGTTATACTTTTACCTTTTGTTTCATAGCATTGTATTATACACGTGTCAACAATAATTTCGTAATTTCGTAACATAATAAATATTTAGGTATTTTAGTTTTTTTTAGAATGAATGTGGAAAACATGTTGAAAAAATGACTTAAAAACCACAAAATGCACTAAAAATTTCAAAAAATGCAAAATAATAGTTACATTTTTTATTTCTTTGACGTATGAAATGAACTTTTTGCTTGGAAACCAATGTTTTCGGACATTCAGAAAAAAATGCAATTTGCATTCAAATCCGATCCCTAATCATAATATATACCCTACTATGGCTGTATAGATTATAATATTTACAGTTACACGAATTACATCCAATATCTAAATATGGTATATTTGAGATATTGTGTAATATATATTTTATATTTGTATTTGTTAGGTAAATATTTGTTAAATAATTCTTTACACAAATATATTATATATATATATATATTATATATCATTGTTGTGGTTTAGTATTTTTTAATAGATAGGTTAACCAGCTTAATAGTAGTATGCGCATTATATTTTGAACTACTATTATTCATTATTATTAGGTAGATGGTAGGTATTGCAATAACGGTCAACGGAGTTAATACATAATAATAACTACGAAATCGTCGCCGTAAGCTTACGGTCTTCCGAAAATGTCCGACGCGGCGTACGATAATCTCGGTGACATCCCCCCCGGGATATTTCACGCTACCATGTATGTTCGCACTGGACCGGCGATTGCAATTTTTTTTTATCTCCCACGGCGTCACGGTCGCCGGTGGCGGTGGTGGTGGCGGTGGCGGTGGCGGTGGCGGTGGCGGTGACGCGGTGTACACCCGCCCAGACACCGGTCCCGCCCAGACGCCAGACGGCACAGCGACGAGCAAAGTGGTGAGCGCTCAGACGACAGACGCTCAGTAGTCACCAGTCAGTTCCACTCGCAAGGTCCGCTGTTGTCCACTGCCACCGTCCGAGAAGACACACCTCTCCAACGTCAGTTCCGCCGCCGCAGTAGTTGTACGTCCGTCGTTGGAATTACCTAACAGGTAAAACCGATGATACTTGTGTCGCATTCGTGCGTTTATTACATAGATTTAATTTATCCAAACACTATATTGGTGTGTGGTACATATTTTTATCTATCGTCTATTCGTGTTTTCCGAAATTATCTATATGGTCAAAACTTTAAACTTTTATAATAATTGGGCGGCGCTCCCTTTTTGAGCTCGACTTTAAAACGAATGTATTTATATAATATTACGGAAGAAAAAACCGTCATTAAAATAAGATTTCGTGAATATTTAAGTAGGAGGGGACCAAACGGTTTGCTCAAGTCTTAATCTATAATAATAATATTATCAATTAATAAAAGGTAGGTACAATACCTGCAATACAAAGGTTGCATATTGATGAGTTCGTCTATGGTTTCAGTCAAACTATTTAAATATCATAACATTGGAATGGGAATGGTATTTATTCTTATACAGGCACCATTTATTATTATGTATCATAATGTCGAACTTTTGCCTGATTGGAAAAAAATTTCTTTCGCAACACTAATTAGCCACTTGTCATATATTTGAAACGACTGAGTGGAGTTTCACATTATTTCTTATTTTTTGTGCCGAATGCTGATTCACTCGTATAATGATTCCTATTTAAAAGTTACTTACTATGTCTTAACTTTTAAGTAGCTCACCTACTATAATATAATATTAAATCATATTAATATATATATTATTTATAGATACCTACTTGTCAATCGAGAAATTATAACTGGGTCATCGTCATCGTTTAAATATTTTACCAGTAAAATCGTTGTTCACATTTTTTGACTATTGGTTAATTATACATTAGCTTATTATTGCAACATTGCAGTAGGTACCGACTACCGACGTTTAAGTCTTTCTTAAATAGTGATTACACTGTTTCTTGTTTGTGTCATTTCATGTCCACGGATCCGTCAAAATACGTTTTCAGCTTATAACAAACATCTCGATTTTGACTTCCTTGTAAAGTTGTTTACTTGTTTACACAGTACGCGGATCGTTCGAATACGTCTTTGTTTTTAACTCCGAGTTCTCCGACCATATGGTGAAAGAGGTGTTGTTTGTGTCGTGACGAGTGCTTCGTGCACCACAATCTGTTGTATAAACATCTGTCTGACGACTGGGCAACGGGCGTACTTATAACCCGCCGGTATTCAGTCATCACGGCATAATAATATAGACTTACTGTTGTACTCGCATACATTGTGACGTTAGTTTAAGCTCTGCATTAGTTTTACACGGGTCGATCGAACCGGCCATTGCCCATGGCTGTATTTCAATGTATATTGTCTAGGAATCGTTTGATTTCATGATTAGTCATACCATCGAGTATACATATTATATACCTGCCGGCTCAATGGTAATATACTTACCACCCAGCGCCGCAGCTTTACATGTTATTATACTTTCGTGTTTTCTATGATTTACAACATAAAAATCAATAGTTCGATAAACGTGTTGCCTATAAGGTCATTATTATTACAATATAGTGGCGTGCAAACTGAATAATATTAGTACCTATTGTGTATTTATATAAATTAAATTGTACTGTAGATGAGTATAGACTGCAGTGTGTACTGCGATGTAACGGTCAACTTCCTACATATAATATAATATGGCCAGTACACCTACAATTTAGAGTTTAGACTACATAATATTATTACTCGTGTCCTTGGACGTCTTTTGGGTCGATAACACCTGAATTTATTCATATTATATACCTATAAAATACACAAGATATACGTAAATGCAGCACGTACAGGTAGTACACAGTACACGTATTTTTATATTACACGCGTGCTGCACTTGATAAGACCGTCTTGAAAATACTAATAAGCTATAACCATAACGTAATACGCATTAACGACGATTGTTATTTATTATTGTATGGAAATATTGATGAAATCATCGAATTGTTTTTTTTTTTTTTTTTTCATACTAGCTTTTTTTTTCTGAACATTATTGTTTGTCATCTTTGGAGAAATTTGTGTTTGGCAAACGTTTCTAATTCGTGATTATTGAAACCATTAGCAAAAAATCAATTATTATCGCCTTCAAATTAATTATTAATATCTGAATCATCGCGCGACAGCAGTGCGTATGGATTATTACCGGGAAAGTCCACGACGACTAACTGTTATTTTATTTTGTCATTAAACAAACGATGAAAACGTCATGCCAAACGTTCGTATACGTTGAACTTTGATTTTTTAGTTTTTTTACATTGAAACCAAACGCCAAGCAAAAACATTATTCCAATATCCAAAGTACGTACAACATTCGTTATCGGTTGTTTTACGACATTCCTAAAGTGTTTTTAACTGCCTGTTTTAAATTATATGTTAATACCTCGGGGGGGTATTTTATGGCTTATCTTTATAATGTGCGGACTATTGTGAATTCTGAATCATTGAGAGGACGCGGCGCCCGCATAACGTCTGCGTAACATGCGGCAAATGTACACCCATAAGTTTAAGTTTAGCTTCGTTAGTTTGAGTGATTTGACCTATTAGGAAACTAAACGGTAGTGACATAAGGTGTTAGACGTTTGGACTTTTAACGATATTTCTATTTTCCAGCAAGTCAAGTGCATGTAAAAATTGCAAATTAAAAATGTTATCATAGTACTCGCTTAAAAATTAAAATACTTATCGTAAAAAATCGGGTTGCAAACACAAACTGTGTTAATAAAAATAAGAAATTCTGGTTAATCGTATTAAATTGTTTTTATAAACACAAATTTGGGGTTTTATAGTAATATAGTAGGTATTTTACATTAGTTATTTATTTGTAATAACATTTTTTTTATTATTAAGTACCCTAATATGCCTAAATCGTAGTAAATATATTTTTCTCTAAAGATGTTCCTAAATCTGTGATTTTTCTATATTTCTAAATGTATTTTATACATATTTAAACGCTAAACAATATCAATCATATCACTATAATTCATAACTATAGGTATTAAACAATAGTTTAATAGCTTATCAATAAAATAAACAAAATCATAATTCGTAAAAACAATGGGTAAGACTTGTAGCACATTTTAATTGCTGATAAAATTACCACCGCAGAGTAGGCATACCACAGATATTTATAAGTGAATAGTGATATTAAAAAATAAAAATAAATACACAATCTTATATTTACTTGCTGTATAATTTACAAGTAGGTGCCCAAGTTTAATTTGTGAGAAATTACTACCTATTTTAAACGATTTCATTAAAAAAAATGTTTAATAGCCCGTAGATTTTAAATATATAAGTGATTTATTTAATCTAAAGTCCAAATATTTCATTGTTCTGTGTTCTTGTATTATTGATTATATATCCAACTAATTTTATGATTTAAAATTCAAAATTAATACTTTCAGTTTAGTGCTTACATAAATCATTAGTTTGAATTTCTGTTAAGTTGATTTCAAATTCCGACAAATATCCTCGAGAATATCCTTATATGTTAATAATACTATACCTAGGTACACAATATATATTATTATGTTAAAATGCCCATAGCTGCATAGACCTTGTGTTTATGAAATGCACACTAAGGTGCTGGTTTCGTAATCATTATAAACGTAAACACAATAATACGCATAGGTATACATCTTTATTTTTAATGGTAATACAATCGCCAAGTTTAAATATGATAATCGCTATGTGATTATAAATTAGTAAGGAGTAACTAATAGAAATGTCATCTACGCCTCGATATGGGATATTTTAAATGTATAGGTAGGTATATAGAAGAATATTGGAAATAAATGAATTTCAATAAAATTAAAATAATTAATAAAATTTTTAGAAGATTTAATAAATTTGAAACAAAACTGATACACTTGTAATTATCTATCTACTTTTTTTACGTCATAAATGATTCAACGGTTGTGTATATAATTAAATTTTTTATTAGTGTAATTATTTTCGATTTTATTATGTAAGTATTTATATGTTTCATATTGTTTTTAATTTGTATATTATTATTATATAGGTACCTCCTATTACAGTTAATACAATCCAGGAAATCTATATAGCCTGTGTTAGTCATGTGGTCAAACAATGTGTATGTGTATATAATATATATAACTAAAGTCTTAATGACACAAAATGGGGGAATATGTGTTTAATTCGAGGTCGGTCGTACCGTTGTATATCAGCTATAGACGATGACATCATCCGCAGAGTTCAACTGCGTGACGTCATCACATACCAGTGTATTATTTTCCTTTTTGTGGCGCGTGCCCCTTCTATTAAATAAATGCATTTTGCACTATGTGCTCCTATAATGCCGTACTGGTAACTTTTTTATATATTTAATTGTTATTACTTATTTTTGAACGTGCACAATATTATTATCTACTAATTGGATACTAAATGGTTCAACAATAAATAGTTTAAAATATTTTTTCGATTTTACATATTTATACTTTTATTTTTATTTAGGTATACCTATTTAGTCTACATATAATAATATAATAATAATTATATTTTTATAAATATTATGAATTATGATCGAAATTAATGCTTAATGAGAATTATATGTAATATATCATGCCAATACCTACCTATATATATATATATATATATATAGTTTACTATATTTTGGTAATTTCGGTGTTAACACAATAATTTACAGCACTGTTTAAAATAAAAATTAATTAAATGCATTAATTATTGTGTAATATTGGTTTTTTGATTAATACACAGACTAAATCATCATTATTACCTGATAAGTTATGCGAATGATGGATTTTATAATATATGGGTACATTATTAGTTTGCGAAGTGACTGAAAATTGTTTAACTAAATATATGAGTTTTTCCCGTTTATTTTGTTTGCATAACTTATAATGTCCATGATTAATTGTTAATACATCTGTGTATCGCGATTTATATATATATTTCAGATTGTATAATATAGTGTACCTACACTTGGGCTTTTTGTCCTATGACCAATCAAAACCGCATAATAAATATAAAATAAATCGCAGACTTTTTTCTTGTAGTCATTCATCCTGGTAACGATATATCTTTAAAATTAACATCTATTTTAGATTCTCAGAGAAATTATAATATTATGTTTATCGATTTTACAATGTGTTTTTATTATATATATATGCAATCAATGTTTGCAGGTTTTTTAGATTGATTCAAAAGTTTTGATTAATTATTTTACATTATTACGTTTAAAAATCGTTTGTAACTTCCCCACGCGTATAAGAAATAAAACTACTGAAAAGTTGTTAAATTGTTGTCAGTTGTTTTATTTTTATTTATAATGTGCAGATAAAGGATATTTATTGTATTACATTTGAATCCGTGTGTTTAATGTGCGATTAACTCTTACATAATGGAATCAGATTCAAAATCAAATTAAAATACTATAATATATGCCTGTAAAGTGGAAACCTATCCCAAAAATACATGATGTTTTAGTTTATCTATAAATTATATACTATTAAAAGGTTGTGAATGGTTAGGGATTGGTTGTTATCTTATTATTTTTGTGTGGATTAAAATTCTATATTCGTTATTATCAAATATCCCAGGAAGTTACCACTTTTTTAAATATTTCATGTCACACAATACATCCGATAACGTTTCGATTATTCAGAAAAAAAAAATGATACGACTAGAATTTTATTCATTATCAATATGCTAAACGATATTTTATTTTTATTAACATCCTCAACTATTTCTACATAAGTACAATATGCATTATTAATTATTTATGATATTTTACCACTACACCTATATACCTGCAGATACCTAGTATGAACATTGAACTTATTGTTAGAAAGGTTGTTAGTAATTGTATCTTAAACTTCTTGATATTCTAGATTCCGAACAACTAATTTGACTTGAAAAGTTTTAAAATATTTAATCGAATATATTATATTTAATATGTACGCCCACCTATATTTATGTGCATAAACCATTCAGTGTCGTATAGTCGTATAATCTCTTGAGCAACAACAACGGACAAATACCTAAGTTGTTTCCGTACCTCATTTCTATTCACATTTAATATTGTACACGGGCTTGGCCACTTAGGGTTAGTTTAGGCCTGTATATACTACAGGGTTCACCGTATCTGTGAAATATTCGGGGGAGTGGAGGAACCATTAAATATCTCACTTTAAAACCATTAAAAATCCAAAAGCAAATATACATTATCGAAAAGAAATATGAATTATACTTAAATAACGTTAACCAATGAATTCAAACATTAAAAATAATTAATTTAGTCGACGCAGGTACACATGGACGCTATTTGTATAGTAATTTTGGTAACAAGGATGGAATTCATGTACGTTAAATAACCTTGTGGATATCACTTACCAACATTTTTATTTTTGAGACACAAACGTCACAAACTTGTGTATAATTGTATAAACACTGATATAGGTATAAATAATAAACATAATAAATAGATTAAGAAGTATGATAAACATAAATAGTTATATCTGTTTGGTATGCGACATGATATCATCATATGTCATATGACTCATATCAATATGCAGTATATCACTAGGAAACTAATTTAGAAGAATGAATCACACTCATTAATCATCAGTTATTCAATTGGAGTATATGGGACATACTGTAGAACAAACTATAGTAAATTCCTTGCTAACAAATTTTTACTGAGTAACAAAAATCAATGTTGCCAGAATTTCATAATTGAATTTGAAATTCTTATTATTTCCATGATTATGCTTCAAACTTTATGTAGTTATTTAGAGTCAATAATATTAAAGCAATCTTAATGTTAACTCATTTATTTCTGATTGGCCATATATTAATGATTCTCAACAATAATAATGCTAATTATCAAATTTAATAGCATTTTAATAGCATTTTAGTAATTTTATTTTTATTTGTTGTGAATTGTGGTAAATAAGAAGTCTTAAGTTTATACATTTTACTTTATATTTCTTAACACGAATTTAATTACCTACCTATTGTATTAGGTAAAAAATTGGTGTTCTTTCTGTAAAAATGTGTTTTAAATATTTTACACTTGATTATGTAGGTATACATTTTTAAACTTATCGTATAATTCTTTAATGGTTAAATCATACAAATAGTATGTAGAGAATAGTGTTTATAAGACTCGTTGTCAATAGGTACGCATAATATAAAAAACTGACATGTTTAGTAAGTCGTTTTGATGCATAACAAGGATTTTTACCTTTTAAGGTCTCAGGTTTCATACAGTGGTACCTCTATATAGAAACACGTATGCATTTACGGTGTTCATTATTTCTGTTCCGTATATTTTTAATGCCATAAGACCATAACACATAACCGTTAATGTAAATGTTCAATACTTATATTATATTTTATTGATACGTTCTATATAATGCGCGTTTACAAAAGGAAAAAATTGTTTGAATTATTATCTTTGATATTTAACACGTTCTCCGTGTTTGCTTGCTTGATACTCTGTGAATTGTGATACACCGGATGAAATAAGTACACAATTTTTATTGTTTGAAAAATACATATTTCTTTTGCTTCACATGACAATAGTTTATTAGCGAATACCGTATAGTAAACATTAAACAATAGTAAATAGCCATGCCCTACATGTATCTCCTTTCTTTTTTTTTTATTTTGAGGTAGGTATCAAATTTTTTTTAATACATAGATTATCATAATAGCCGTAATACATGCAGGCGTTTAAAAAAAAAATAAAAGAATATGTCCATTTATGTATTCATCTGGTTTTCGATCATTTATCTTGTTGGTATTTGATAAATACCTAATATCTGTTTTGGGACTCGAAGAAAGTATAACATAGTACACAATATACATATTTGGATGTATCATATACCTATACCGTCAGATGGATGGGCAGCCATGGGGATAAATGTACGGTTACATGGCTCATCTACATAATCATTGTCTTTAAAAATAATACATTATAAAAAAAAATATAGCGTCGCGAAAACGGTTTAACAGAGAAAGAAAGACCATGGAGCTAATACTGGTTTCAAGACCTATTTACCGTACAAGGAAATGATTTTTAATACGCACAGTATTACTCCAATGACGAACTGTTTCATCTTTCTAATATACAACTGTAGATTGAAAACTGCAAATGGTGTTATATTATAGAATAAACTTCATGACTGTTCGAGTAATATTATATTTTTGATATTTTAAATTAAATTATTTACCTAATTATAAATTATAAATTATATTAATTGAATGAAACATGTATGGATACATTTTTGCTTTTTAATCAGCTTAATTTAAGTTTATATGTTGTTGTTGTTGTGTAAGTTTACTGTCTTAAAATTGAATAATATTAAATTTTTTTTTGCTCAGATATTATATCTATAGTTTTAAATTATGTTAAAAAGAAGTATAATTACTTTAGAGTAAGCCTGTGTCTTGTATGCGTTTTCGGGTGAATGACCCAATTTAAATACGGATGCACCGATCCATATCAACAATTAACTAGGTAGTAATGATTTTAAATGTGGATGTTCTAAATGGCTGATCATCAATTACCACTTTACCTACTTAGCCGTGTGTTTATATGATTTATAATCAAAAATGTTAAATATACCTTATAACAGTTATAATAAATTAACTTTTGTGTGACTGATGTGGGTCTGTATGAAGTTCCCCATTTTATACTGACTAATATCTTATACAAGAGTGAAATATTATACCACGTTACAGTGGTTAGGCGTACAACGTACACATACGTTATACCTACTAATGTATTTTGTATACAAATTGACAAATATTTAATATCAAACGTCGACTCTCAGGATATATTAAAGAGGACGCTACCCTTACATTTGTTGTCTCCGCCTTATACGAGCACGATATAGCAAATTGTCGTTCACTAGTTTCAACAGTGTGCTATTAGTTTTGATACTAGAGTGAATTTACCTATTATAAAACGTTTAGTTAAAAACATCATATGTGCTTATGCGTTGTCAATTTTCGAAATTTTCATTTTCAAGCAATGTATAGGTATGTGAAATATCAAAAATTAAAAATGCTCATAATATCACGTTTGAAAATAAAAATATCGAATAAAAGCCAACGCTTAAACATAGATAATGTCATTATCTAAAAAATTGATAATAGGTCAAATCACTCTAATATCAAAACTAACTGCACACTATTGGTATTGAAACTAGTGAACGGAAATTTGCTGTGTCATACGTGTGTAGCATCCTCTTAAGTGTAAGTATCTAAAAAGGGTTACAATAAAATGCGATAACAGGACGTGCAAATCAAATGATACCCGGAAAATACTTTTATCTAAAAACGAATATAACCTGTAATAATATTTAAAAAATATTTATCAAGATTGACATCACAAAAAGACTTGTAAAGCTCACCCGGTTAGTAGGTTTTAACTCATCGAAATAGGGACGTCGCACGTGAATAAACATATTAAAGGGCATACAATCATGCTCTACCCTTCTATGGTTGTATGCTCAGATAGAATCAATCTGTAGGGTCCCCGAATTACCAGTGGTTCCAAGTCTCGGTCGGCTCTGATCAGACACACCCTGTTTTAACTTTTATTTAACAATAATTCGAAACTTCGAGATGTATATAATTTTACCAGGATAACGCTAATGTTAACTAAATATTAATATGATGTAATATAAATTATGGTAAAAGAATAGGAACAAGAATATTATTTTAAAATATACTTATTAGTATTTTTATTTCTTTTTAGGAGCTAAATTTATGTAAATAATTATATTATGTTATTTCCTCGTATTATGTATTATTTATAAGATTTGTAGCATAAGACCCAAAAAGGTTTACGATTTCACTTAGATTGGGAAAAAACTATGAATCAGATTTTAAATGATTTATATTGACGTCAACTGGTAAAAAACACGTTTTTGCACTTTCAATTCTATAGAGCGTTCACGAAAATGCATTATAATATTATATTTTATAGTAACATAGCACACATGTTATATATTTAAATGTGTAGCCATTGGATAGGGTTGTGGGTACGTTGTTCTACCAGTTTGATACCCCCTGCGTGATCGATAATGTCTCAGCATCCCCCAAATGTTTAATGCATTATTTACTGACAAATGTGTATTCAACAAATAAATCTCAACACATATTGGGGGGATTCTATTTCCGTTGTATACGTTTATTATAACTGTACTTACATTAATACATACATCATAGATATTTTTTTAATACGGTTTCTTTATAAAAATATAATTTTCTGAAAAAATGAATTTCATTTTAAAGTATATTAGGTAGCTAATGCATTGTATGTTCTTTGTACAGAATATATAGAGTCAAACTGGAATAAGCGTGTGTACATTTTGTGCTCGGTTTAATCAGAATGAACACTCAATGCTCAAGGGATACGAGTTTTTTTCCCATTTAGTATGAGTCATTGCATGAATCACCCCTTTCGAAAAAAAATTTAAATTCATTACTTTTAGTATATTATCCCGGGGTAGCTTTATTAACACTATAATACTACTGCTCTTGATTTAATGTTATTTTTATTTTTATAGAAATGAGTTCTCCGTCGTTAAAAGATCTGCCAAAGGTAGCATTCGACCTTAAAAATCAACTCGAGGGGTTCAATCCCGACAATATGAAAAAGGCCGATACTAATGAAAAAATCATTCTTCCTACTGCTGAAGGTAATTACTTATTTAATAATCCAAATAATTAATACAATTTATCAATCATTATTTATTTCTTATATTGATCGTTTGAAATGCTTGTATCAGTTTAGTGTGCGTATGAGTAATTGAAACCCAAGCCTTATAAAAAACCAATTTATCAAAGCTTTTTTTCATTTCTGATAAATTAACTATTATTTTATTAGTTTAATAAATTACTACAAATTTGAGTGTATTGTGTGAGATTTCCTGACATTGTATTTAGTACATTTCTACCATTGAATTTGTCTTAGTATATTATACACAATTTTTTTTTCTTTTATAGTTTTATTTATAAAATAATTATATTAAGGGGATTTTAACGCACCATTTTTTTCTTTCTATGACTCACCCACAATATACCAAATTTACGTGCATCACAACCAATCCTATGTTGCTACTTTTAATATTAAAGTGAAATCGCCTATTATCAAACTTAAAGTTGATTACATTTCAATTGTCGCTATTTCAGCTATTTTATGATATTTTTATTTTTGTTTAAGTTATGAACTAAATTATTACAATTTTAAAATTCTTATAAAACGCATAAAAATTAAAATATTGTAAAAAAGCGAACGTAGCGACACAGCCACACAGGTAATGTATTCTTAATTTCAAGTTTGGTGTAATAGGTGACTTCTCTAATATTAAAAGTAACAACACATAGTTGGTTCTGCTAAACGTAAATTTGCTATGTTCGCGTAAGCCAGAGGGTGAAAATGAATGCTGCGCTGACATTCTCTTAAGTATCTATCATTATTTATTACTAGGTAAATTTTAAATTCGACAATATAATATAATGTTTTCCAAAGCATGTTAAATATAATATAGATTTGTCACTTTGAAACCTAAGCTTAAAGTCATTACTCATTGGCATAACTAGATTATTGGCAGGTTATCTAAATAATGTATCTAAAGGAAAATTCTAATCACAAAAAAGACTTCTAACTCTAAAAAAAAGTGCAGGTATATTAAAATACAATTTATTTGTTGGTAACTTTTTAAAAAAAATATTTATTTACAAAGCTTAAGTAGCTTTTTCACCGACATATGCGGTTTGAGCTTGTTTGTAACTTCTTCAATATAATATATTTCATTGGCCATTTTTTTTTTTTTTTTTACTTGTCGGTATTAATAAACTTTTAAATCTCTAAACTTTTAAATATTGAAATTAATATGACACAATGAAATACAAAAATATTCCAAAGAAAATTTTAAATAAAGTAAAGTTGAGTTATGAGAAAATAGACTTCCAAGTTTCAAGTGGACCTGGTACCTAAATACGGCGCTTTCTTGGCGTCCCAGAGTATGCAGTGCAGGCATATTCCTTGCGCACACCAATGCTTAAAGTATTTGTTATTTTAAATGGCTTTATAAGTTTAAATAGTCTGCTAAATGCCACCATAAATGTGTTGCTTTTGTGTGTAAATTTCATAGTTAGGTATGTGAAATTTTCATGCTTTTTGCTAATATACATATGAGTATGTTAAATTGCTTGCTGTTGCTTTTTTCTTGGATTAAAAAAAAGACGTGAAACGCGAACGCCAACATAATGATCTCATCCATGGCGTCAATAACTTTAGCGCGGACAAGCTAAAAAGAACAGATACTCTGGAAAAAGTAATTTTGCCGAACGCTCAAGGTGAGTGTGCTCATGCTATAAATTATTTTTCGTGTCTAATTTTTTCTGTAAAAGTGCATGCATACAATTTATTACCTATATACTATATATAATATATCTTATAATAAGTACTTACTTTAAATACTTACAAATTATGTTTTTGTTTTAGATAATGAAACAATAAAATGAAATATATTTATTTTTGTTCCATGTTAAAGAATACACAAAAACTGAATAGTTATCATATAGATATTAGATAAGTAATACAATTTTTAATTTGTAGATGTAGCTGCAGAAAAAACCCAAAAAGCCATCACTGAAGCACTTATTGAAGGCGTTGGTGGGTTCGATACTAACAAATTGAAACACACCGAGACTCAAGAAAAAAATCCACTCCCTGATAAGACTGGTCAGTATTTATCTAGTAATTTAATATAATATTACCCATATACAAAATTTAAATTATAGAGTTTTCTATAAATTATTAATAATCAAAAGTATTTATTTGTTTTTTATTTTAGTGATCGAAGCCGAAAAGGAACAACAACAATTAATTGCCGGTATTGAGAACTTTGACACCGCAAAGTTGAAACCCACAGTAACTGAAGAAAAAAACCCATTGCCCACTAAAGAAGGTACCTACAGTTAATATTACCCATAATAGGTTATATTATTAATATTTATTATTAATTTATTATATGAATAGTAAGAATTTAAATTAAATTAAAAAAAAGTCTATACTAATATTAATTTGGTATAATTTTATTTCACATTTGTATCACTTATTTTATAAAGTTACCTTTATACAAATATGAAATAATACAAATTTAATTTTATACCTAACTTTATAATTTAAATTATTAATGACTTTTTTTTTTTAGTCATAGCTGAAGAGAAAAAAGCCTAAGCATCAACATTCCTAATGGTTCCTCTATGGGATGTATAAACTATTATATTATTTATACTCTTACATTTGTATCACCTTTTGAGTTGGTAAAATCTGTATGAAAATGTGAACATTTTACATAAAATATATATGCTAAAGATGGTCGTTTAAAATTAAGAATCTCTAAACCAATTCTGTCTTGATGTATTAACTTTTAAGTTAAAAATATAATATATGTATTTATTTTGCATTTTTTTAACACTCAATGTATGTGTATTTTTTTACTCTTTTTAAACTTTTTTTTTTATATAACCCAATACATAGATATGCTACTTTATAACACCAATATAAACATAGTACTTAAAAATTAAAAATAAATGTATTTTTTTTTTATTGTGTTTTGGCTATTAATAAATTATTGTTCAGTTTATCAATTATGAACAGAAAATGGTGTGATCAGTAATATATTTTAGAAAAAATAATTTTAAATTTTGAACATTTTTAAACTAAAAATAATAATAATTAGTAAGATCATTAACTGTTAAAGTATTAGGTACACTATAATTCACAAATATTTTCAACAGATTAATTTTTGTGAGTTTTTAGAAAATATATCAACTAAAAAATACTTAAATACCTGATAGGTATAAGTAAAAATATTATTAATGAGTTGATCAACAGTGGATAATTATGTTCATAAACAGAACATATTGAAATTTCAAATTATATTTTATTATTAATTATCAACTATTGGTCAATAAAATAATTTATAGTATAAAACAAAGTACCTAGGTATTAGCATAGTATTAATGCTACAGAAATATGTTAGTCATAAAAAATATTCTACTAATTTTTATAAGATATTATATATAATTATACAAATATTTTATAGGCTTAAATATAGTATTATAATCAATGGTGTATTTCTGTAGGCAGAGGATGATCAGAGCATCAGGTGATTGTTAAAAAATATTTTAAGAATCAAAGACAAAACCAGCTACTAGCCAGGCTATAGCTTATAGGTAAATACACTTAGGTTATATGTATTAAGTATATTAGGTATGTGGTTGATGGGTTACAATATATTTTAATATTTTAATGAATTAAAAAATTGAAAAGTTGGAAGTTGAAAATAGCTTTTGTCGTCATGCACACTTATTAAATATGATAATATACCTAAATATATAAATAATAAATACATATTACTTCCATTAATATTAGTATATTATATTATGTGCATTGTGCATTAAGGTTTTCAGAATATATAGGTAGCTTAACTTTTATAAATTAGTTAGCTTTTAACTTAACTTAGCTATTATAAATTGATGTGCAGGCCAATGAGGTGCAGAAAATATAGTGGTACCAAATACACCCAGCCACTCCCCAAATGGCTTCCTTAGTATCTTTTTTATAGTCTACCTACATCGAAAAGACTTATTCTCGTGAATTTTCTGAGTAATACATCACTAAAATACTAAATACAAACCTGAGCAACTATTTAGTGATAATTTATCTAACAAGTTAAAGTTAGAATATTAAAAAAAAAATAATAATTAGTTATGTATTTAAGAATTAGGTTACCTTCCTAAGAAATATTATAACCTAGTTAGATTATAAATTTGTCGATTAAAACACCAACTAAGTATCCCGTCATTTTAAAGTGATTTGAAAAATGTAGTATTATCTATTATAAGAGATTTTTAATGACATTTTCATTAGTAGGTACCTATACATATAATAGGTATATTATATATAAAAATAGGTGGGTAAGTGGATGTCTCTCTGCTATACAGTAGGTTACAAGTAAGTCACTGAAATGGATAGTGTTATATTTGAATTCAATGATATAATATCATTGTATAAGAAAAACGATTCTGAGCTGAAAACGGTCATATAACATTTTGTAAATTTTTAACTGCAAAATAATTACTAAATTTTGTCAAAATTTGAACTTTAAATGCTTATAAAAAAAAATTGTGTCTATATATTTTTAATATTTTCAACTGCTATTGTAACAATATATCAGGAGCCTTACATTAAATGTTGACACATTTTTACCTAACAAATAAAATGTTATTGATATTTATAGAAAACTAAAAAAATTGAAAACTGACAATGTCCGTAAACAGCTCAAAAAGAGTCAAAATATTTTCAAAATTTTATGGTGTATAGAAAATGCTAATATAAACATTCAGTGAAATTTTCAAGTATCTACAGTCATTCGTTTTTTAATTACAATAAAATAAGAAAATCGTTAAATGAGATATCGAGTGAATATCAAATGTTGTAAAAATATGCATTTCAAACGCTCATAAAAATTCAATTTGACTTTCTTGTAGAGATTTTTTTTTGATAAAGGTTGACAAACTTATGGATAATTTTGTATTACATTTTCAAATCTTGGATTTAAAAAGAATGATTTTTATGAATTCTCAACTCAAAATCATTTGCTAATTTTCGTGATTTTTCCGTATTTTGTCAAGATTTGAACTTTAAATGCTTTTAAATAAAAACTGTGACTAAGGATTTTTAATATTTTTCAAATGTTATTGTAATAATATAGTAGGAGCCTTGTATTCAATTTTCATGCTTTTTTACCCGACAAATAAAATTTTATTGATATTTATAGAAAAAAAAATGGAAATGTTATGGTGTATAGGAAATGCAATTATAAACATTCAGTCAAAATTTCATGTCCCTACGGTCATTTGTTTTAGAGATGCACCAAAAACCAAAATCGATATTCTCGAAAACAGATTTTGCGTAAAAATTCCCGTTTTCCCTTAAATTTTCTTTTGTTTTTCACGTCGCGTTTGAAAACTACTGAGAAATTTTTACGTTTGACCCCCCAAAGTACCAACTAGATTCACTTTCTTATCAGTAAAGTTACTGTTGAAGAAGATCCAAGCATTTTTACTTAAAACTTAAATGACGTCACTGCGGCTCTAGGTCTCTTGGTAAGGTCGAGCATTAAAAGTGCTAAACGCAGGCACTTTGTACGGTCTGGTAAAAAGGTTTATTTCAAAACGTAGACACTATGTACTGTTATATTATTGTAAATATAAGTTTTATACCTAACTAGTAAGTAAGTATTATAATGTAATTTATTAAAATGTAAAAATTAAGAATTAAATAAAAATGAAATAAAAAATGTTTTAAAATATAGTATATTAATAATATACCTAGTCAAACTAATCAAAGTGTTTTTAATTAATTGGTCAGATAACAGCCAAATATTATTTGGTGCTATAATAAATTTATAAATAAATTTAGGAACTTGATGACTTAAAAATCATGAAATTATCAAAATAATCAAATAATCAAATAATTTATAAATTCGATTATAAATTATAATTGTATTACATCACTATCAAAAGTTATGTTAAAAAGTAAATTAAAATATGTGTACAATATAAATATGTCAAAATGACAAATAAAAATTATTTTAGATATAGGTAGGTAGGTAATAACTAATAAGCCACAATTCCCTCCTATTTGGAATGTATGATACTTAGATCTACCAAATAATATATAAACTTAACAACAAGGGCTGGTCATAACTTCAGACTTGTTTATATTAAATACTTAATGTATATAATAGTACAAAGTGTCCGTGTTACGCATTTTAAACAATGAACTGTACCAAGTGACCACCCGTCACTGCAGTCTTAAAAAATTAACATACATTTTATGCTATTTATAGGTATTTAGGGCCGTATACATAGTCAATGCTGATTAATAAGTATTGCTTAAACTAATTATGATAAATAAAAAAATAAAAAATAAAAAATGTGTGATAATAACTACTAAAAGCAATGTTTAAGGTTGGTCTCGACCAACTTTTTCTTTTCTTTAGCCAAAGTCTCGTTTATAAATCTCATTTTGGTCATAAATATAGCTTAAGCAATACTTATTCTTAAGCATCAACTATGAATACGGCCCTAAAAGTTTTTAAATTCTTTTATAAATGTTGATCAAATGTTCTAGGCTCTGTCAAAAAACTGGAAAATATGGTACAAGAATACAAGTTTCCTGATAAGCGATAGATACCTACTTATATTAATTTTAAAATATCAAAAACACATGATGTGTATTTACATATTTTTATTAAAAAAAATATTTTAGCTTAAAATATATTAGACTGTTATAGCTTGTGTATAGGTAGTTTTATTTTTGTTATTCAAAAAGATTAATTGTATGGATTTAAATTGGATTTAAGTTGGATTTTTGATGCCGTTGGAAAATTTAAGACATGTAATGAGCTGTGGGGGACTCAACAAGTACAATAACGATCCATTATACATTGTCCTTGACCTAGTAAATTACTTCATGTCCAATTTACTCCACTTGTGGATAATTTAAGTTGATAAAAACTACCTATATATATATAGTATTTATATAGATATATTTGAAATCTATTTAGCCACTTTCAGTGGATGCCCTAGAAATTTTTTTATTTAAATAGGCCATAACAAATCCTACTATTAAGTATTACTGCATATTAGGTAGGTAAATTAAATCAAATTATTTATTTATTTTTAATATTAAGTTATTACGGTAACATAGTAATACAATAACTTAAGTTATGGTCCAAGGAGCTATAGTTGTTATATAAATAAATAATAATAAAACTTGAATGATGATTTCTACAACTTAAATTAAAATATTAGTTATAGATACTATAGTTAAATTCACGAAATTTACTATTATTATTTTTTTAAAATAAAATTGAATGTACCAATTTAATTTGTTTGTTCCTAACTCTAAGACTGAAATCTATTTCCAGCACGAATATACCGCATACAATTTTTTTGCTATGCCTCGCGCTGCTGCCTCCATCGATATTACGATAATCCATAACGAACTGTTCTTGCGCCGTACTTGGTATCCTAATTTTCCAACCTGTTTCATGGAACAGTACGGGAGTAACCCACTATACGAATAATGCGTTAAGTGGGTAGAATAGTGGGTACTGAAAATAACAGGATAGGTCCGACAATACCTATATCGGGAATCGTCTATCCTGTACCTAGACCTATAAATGTTCGTTATCAATTATTATTAAATGATTAATCATACATCAACATATTATATATTATACTAGCTGATCCCGTGCACTTCGTTACCCGTTAAATGTACAAACTGTATATGACTCAAACTTTGTTCAATGCGTTATTTAATATTCGGTGTACGATGTTCTAGATTTATCTTAACTTTTCTGTTGCCCGGAATAAAAATTCTGATTCGCAGCAGTATATTATCAGGTGGGCAATCTACCTGCGGTAGATCGTGGACGCCGTGCTGTTTGTACGTAAGTGTATGATTTAACTCCAAAGTATCAAAGTTATACCAAGTTTGTCGTTTTTACTTAATTCCACCTACGGTGGATTAATATAATCAATTAATACAAAATTCTAACCTAATCTAACTGAACAAAAAACCGAATTTAACCCTTTTTAAATTAGCTTATCTTCTTCCCAGAGGTCTAATCTACACACAAACATTCATTTATATATATATATATATTGACAAAAATAATAATACAAACTTAGAAACATGCCCGATTAACTAATAGCAACCAATATATAATACACTATTATTATTTCTATTTTTATTTTTTTCTGGACAACCCTTATCACTTAGGGGTATGAAAAATAGATAGTAGCCGATTCTCAGACCTACTGAATATGCATATAAAATTTCATAAAAATCGATTAAGCCGTTTCGGAGGAGTATGGTAACTAACATTGTGACACGAGAATTTTATATATTAGATTTTGTTATTTATATCCTAATATTATACTCAACACAACATGTTTACTGCGCAGTAAAAACTTAAATTACTTAGTAACAACAAGGTCAAACAACCATATTTTATTTTATATTTTGTACAAAATACTATAATGTACGCACCTATACACGGCTACACCTATACTTACAATTTTATTTTATTCCACACAATTAATTTTATTTTCTCAACAAATCTATGGGTAATTTATCATTTAGACAAAAGAAAGGTGGGAATGATTTGTCGATCGGTAAAATATCGTCATGTGGCCTTACCGAATTCTGGAACCAAAAAAGACAAGATTTTAATGATATCTACTTTAATAATAATAATTTTCCACCAGCTGATGCTGCGGACTTTCGTGTGACAACCATATTGGATGAAGGATCTTTCGGTTCTGTTGCATTGACAACTCACAAAATAACTGGTACTGTTCATGCAACAAAAGTAATTGCCAAAAAGAAAATCGTTAAAGGTCGTAATGTAAGTATTTTTTAGTACCTACCTATTGCAATTTCCAAGTGTTGAAGTGTCGATACTGGATTTACCTATTTTCTACTCTTGTAATTACCGAACTTATTTCCCTCTGTGTACAACGAAATATGCATACTTCTACATATACATATACCTAACAAGTAATAATATTATCTAAACTTTATACCTAACAATAAGTATTTCGGCGCAATTGAATGGGCTCCCAAAGTCCCAAATTACAGACACCTATTATAGGTAGTGTATGTTATGTCCGTTGACGACAGCCACTCTCAACATAGCCAAATACGTTTAGTATGTTTCTTAATTTTAACACATATGGTTTATGGTATCAAGTTCGTACATTTTACATCGTTACATCTAGAGTTATATACCTAACCTATCTTAATTGTTAATATAACCATTTTTTAAATAAATATAGTACCTACACAAATCTCATGAGAGTGGAGAAAAAAAAGCTAAACAATAATTTAAAAAATATTAAGCTAAACACGTCGTATATTACATGATGTCCTCACGATTTCCTCGTTATCCAATTATTTATAATTTAC
This sequence comes from Metopolophium dirhodum, assembly GCF_019925205.1. Taxonomy (NCBI): domain Eukaryota; kingdom Metazoa; phylum Arthropoda; class Insecta; order Hemiptera; family Aphididae; genus Metopolophium; species Metopolophium dirhodum. Next base: position 22,719,066 of record NC_083564.1, on the reverse strand, counting down.
AATGCATCCTCGTTTAATGCATATATTAGGTACATCGTTATAACCCATTTTGGAGCAATTTTTGAAAACTATACTCGTATTTATTTACTAAATTAACTAACTTAATTAATTTTCCCTTTTCGCTTTGGATTTTCTTAACCAAATTCAAAATGAAGGCACAAACACTGCAGCGTATACGTGATTTATTTAAATTTTACACAATAATCACCAGAATATTTGTATGTAGTTTATTAATTTTTTAATAATAATTGTTGTGTTTTTAGCCCTTCAGAGCAATAGGGGATCGTGACATTTTACGTACTTATATTACTTATAAAATTAAACAAATATTAATAGTGGGTATAAACATTAAACAGTATAAATATTAATATTAATAATTAGAAACATCACAAGTTTCTCGTCCAAATAATACATTAAATTATAGAAATCAAAATGACATAAAAAGTACAAAAATTCAAACATATTTTAACGCATTCAATATTTGCTATATGAAAAAGAGATTTGTTTGACAAACTCGAACCTAGTTAAATGGCCATGAATATAGGTATTTTTGAATGTATATAGGTATTCTTAATTTCCTAATTGTCTTAAATTATTTATACAATAATAATAATAACACGAGATATAACTGATATTAGGGGTTCTCAAAAAATATCTTAAATAATTTATTAATTTTTTTTTCGCGGAAATCGGAATATAACCTTTGGGGGAAAACGGTTATGGCGATAACGGGTGAGCCCTCATTTTGGCAGAAAACAGTTACGCCTTTCGTAATATAATTTAAAAGTCACATTTTCAATTGTATTATGCCGTCTACGCACACAACCACGATCGTACATGCAAGTATTTCTTTTCTTTTTTGGAAAATCAAAATCTATTTCAACACGCCCATCATCTGAAAAATCCACATCGATATACGCAGCACACATTTTAAACCTTATTTTAAATAGGCGCTATAGAGGAATATAATATGTTAAACGCTGCAACAGAGATTTGAAAGGGGTTAAAAATCTATACGAGGGACATGTCCCCCCATAACTTACGCTTAGATATACCTATATAACACTTGTGTTTTTGCCTGTATATAGAATTTAATATTTATAATAATATAATGCCTATAGCATCTGGTATGTTACAATACGTATTACAATACAATAGGACGTCTATTGCGGTTTAAATCATTTAAGGCGTATAGGTAGTTAAACATCATGAACTGAAAAAAAAAATTGAAGAGGATGCAAAAATATAAATAAAAAATGCGTAGGTACTTACCCGAATATTTAAATTTCTTATTGATCAGGATATAATAATTATAGAATAAAAAGTACGTTAAAATATTTTTCTAAAAAGACGGGATGAGTACCCTCGTGTCACTCTACAATTCAAGCACTAAATATGATTGTCAAAAAATTGGTACGGTCGTTAAAAATCAGGGTTTCTTAAACTATATAAAAAAAAAAAAACAATCGTAAAGAATCTACTCGTAAGATCAGAACTTTAGAGAGGTATTAATCTATAATCTACAACGACAAAATATGTCAATGTCGATAACGGTGATTAAAGATATTGTATATGGGTTTCATACGACCTAGTGCAACTGCTGCAATGTTCAGCTTATTACCACGTCCCCAAAATGTTTGTATAATGAAAAGTTTTGAATGAATACGTTAGAATTGAAAGAATACGTCATAAATCAAATCATTTAACACCTAGGAAAAAAATAAATATACTTATCTTCACTTCAATACGTCATACTTCATCAAACTATTATTAGTTACTAAAATAAAGAAATAACAATGGATATTATTCTAAATACCATAGGGAAACCATTGTTGTAACTATTATGAATTTATATTTAATTTTGGACACATTTTTTGAACCACTGAAAATAAAATATTTTATAGTACTTACTAATATTCCGCCTATTTAATATTTTTATTCAAAACACAATAGACCGTACAAATTTTCCGTTTACCACTGAATATATGCGTCTATTTTAGGTGCATCGAATGCTTAATGAGAAACGGATTTTGGAGTCCATCAATTTTCCGTTTGTCATTCGCCTCGAGTATTTCTACCAAGACAACAGTTACATTTACTTTGTCATGCCGTTCGTTTGCGGCGGTAACATTCACACGCACATGAAACGCCACGGACCGATGGACGAGGCCAAAGCGCGGTTTTATTTTTCAGAAGTTCTTCTGGCCGTCGAATACCTGCACAAGTTAAACTTGGTGCATCGAGATATCAAACCCGAAAATGTACTAATCGACGTCAACGGGCATGCACAACTCGCAGACTTCGGGTTTTGTAAACACATTAAGGGTCGTACGTTCACATTTTGTGGCACTGCCGAATACTTGGCGCCAGAAATTATACTCAGACGAGGTAAGCCGTAGTGACACATTAAACTATTGAAATATTATACTATACAACTCTACAAGTGGTATACATATATTATGGTATATGCACGTGTAGCATAAGACCACGGTTATCTTTGTTATAGTAAATATAAAAACCTTAGTGGTATATAGATCAGATAGGTGGCTCAAGAGGTTGATGTTGGGGAATGGGGACATAACCTCTATGGCATTTAAAAAAAAAATAAATAAATCCTGTAAGAACGTCCAAAAATAAATTATTTAAAAAGTTGCATCCAAAAACCACGCACTCGACCCCAAAAATGTCGATTGACAAATCCACACAGTTTATCCGTTTATTATCTAGTAAAACCCCGCACACTATTTTTAATCTACCTACAATTAATGTATTATATGTTTTATGATTCATGAACGTCAACAACTATTACTAAGTTTACCAAATACTTTGTTTTCAAATTCTGAATTATGATAGGTACTCTTATTATATACTATATCTACTATACCCAAAATGAAAAAAATTACTTATATTTACTAAAGAAGATGATATTGTTATTGTAAAATATAAAAAAAAATTGAATTTTTATCTAATTATTGTGATGAGTACTTAGCTGCAATATAACGACATGATAGAGCTACCGCTGCAGAATCAAACATGCGTATAAGTTGATAGTGGATTTGGGGTGCTCGAGTCTCACCTGAAATTATTTTTTCATACACTTTATTGACCTTTTTTTAGAGATTTCTAAATAATATTGCTAAATATTAACCTGACCATCATTCAATTATTGTGATGTAAAACATTAAAAACATTGTGGAAAAGTATTATTTAGATTTCAGATTGATTTTGCCTATTAATTATCTAACTTGTTATTTATTCTTTCTAGACAAGTAGGTACGTACCCTCCACCACTTTAATATAGTAGGAGGTACATACAGTATTGTAACAAGTAACAACTTAACTATTGTGTATGGGTAGGTATATAAAAATACTGTGGGTCGTTGGTCTGAATATACCTATAAAACATAAAAATAATATAATTTATTCTGCAGCTTTTACTATGAGTTATTTTTTGTTTTAATAATGAGAATTATGTACATATTAATTAATGTACCATAATTAACGACGCGTAGATATTTAACCACCACCAGTTATGATAACTCATTAAGTCCTACTTTGATGATACAATTAACTACGACCTAAAGACAGGTTTCTCGCTACCTATACATAGGTAGTTATTATAGTTATTAATTTTTGTTCTGTTATAATAATATTCTGAACGACATAACGTTCTTCAAATCTCTTCGAGTAAATAATTAAAACAGTAATTATTAATTAATAATTAATTATACAAATTAAATACTTATACAATATACGTTTACAAAGTTTTTAATTTATTTGATAAATTACAAATATTAAAAAGATAGTAGCAAATATAAAGGACAATTTTCAATACCACATTTCAAACTAAAGCCTATTTTCCCCATAACACAATTAAAAATTATAATATTTTTTCCGAATAAAAAATTACAAAAACCATTTACATTACCGAATCTTTATATTTTACCGTATAAGAAAAAATTAAAAAACCCAAACCTAAAAGTTTTAAAAACCGTTTCTAAAACCAAATTACCAAAAGTGAACAATTTCATTTTAAACCAGTTCGCAAGACTACAATCGTGTTGAAATGTATAAAATACCGAAATCGGTGATCAATATAATCAGTCCCACGAATCCTGCTGCACAGTGCACACCATGTAGTCGTCTATGAAATATTTGGGGGCCCGATATTATGGATATCAAGTAGGTACTACAAAAGATGAAAAATTAAAATAATAAAACTTTTATGTAGTTTTATTATAAATAATAATTTACCAAGTAGTTTCCAGACGTTTTAAGTGTTTGTATAATTTTTCTGACAGTGCCGATCACTGTGGCAGGTGCAGAACGATCATTTTTCAAACTTAAACTTATAAAGAATTACCTAAGAAACACATGTGAACAAGAACATTTATCTAGTTTATAAATTTTAAATATAGAAAAAGAACGAACTAAAACTCTAGATATTATTGAGAAGATAATCGACAATTTTGACATTGCAAAAGCGAGGAAAAAAAATTTCTTAAAATAGAACATCTTCACATTTTACTTTTCACTATTATATTGGAGGCTGGCTTTATTCTGTAAATAATAATATACTAATATACTATTCATTTAATTATACTTTGTACTTTATTTTTTTTGTAAGTGTTGAGTTATCATAGTTGGTATACTTGTAGCTTTTTTATAAAAATTTTAATTAGGGGCCCCTACATTTTTTTTTGCATCGGGGCCCTAAGAGTTTAAGATCCGGCAATAAGTCCATGCAGAATTATATTAATTTTAAATTCATATGTTCTATAATATTCTAATTTAAGTTGTAAACCGTATAGGCGGAGCCACAATTGTTGTTCATCGTATGCAGAATCTAAATCGGCCCACCACAATTAGGGGGAGCGAGGCTAATTCCTAAAATCACTAAAATGTTTTTAATGGTCATTTTATATTTAATAATAATAAAGATTTAAGTATGTAATAAAGATATAACTGCATTACCTATCATTACGGATAAAAACAAATTTAAAAATAAATATTTATAATATATTTATAATATAATATTTATAACATGGGTAAATAAAATTGACTCAAAAATATTATAAAGACATTCGTCTCTTAAAAACTACCACTATCTTTAAATCGTCTATTACAGCATCAGTATCAACATTGACTGCCATTTCCTGTTCTATTCTTAATACCATCAAAGCATTTAATTTGTCTTGCTTCATGGTAGATCTCAATTTGGATTTAACTACCTAGGGTGAATTTAGAGAAAGACCTCTCACAAGTACAACTTGTTAGTTGTTAAAGGGATCACTACAAACTTTTGAATGACATAAAAAAATTGGTTAAAGTATTTATAATGATCATTAGACTTCAGCCAAATTAACCATTCATGGATTTTACTTGTATTTGTTAAATAGTCTTTGTTAAGAATCGTAGAATTATTTTTTAATAGCATTACTTCTATTTCAAGTTGTTCACTATCACATTGAAAAGTTTTCGATGGACAATATACCTAAGTCCGTTTCCGATGTATCCAGATTTAAGTAGTAGTAAATTATCAACTGCATTTATAGCTTGTATAGTGTGCTGGCTAAATCGTTCATCAATACTATGAAAGTATGAACCATCACGTCTATCATTGGATAAAAGGCCGATATTCCTAATTCTGATTCTTTATTTTCTTGAAAAAATTTTGTTATGTTACTGTCTATTTGAGAAGTAATTTTTCTTTTATTAATTAACTGAAGGACAATCATCTATGGGTACATCTGCATAATATGCTAGCGCACATTGATATTTCAATATTTAAAATGCAACCTCTAAATTTTTGCTCAACTTAAATTAAAACAGCCTTCGGGGCGATTATGGCGTGCCAGCTGCACACCCTGCACGCCCCGTGCCTCCGCCTATGATCACTAAACCGTGTATGTATACGCAGTAACTTATTATTTTGTGGTCGTCGCCGCCGTTCCGCAGGATACGGAAAAGCGGTCGACTATTGGTCGCTCGGCGTTCTCCTGTACGAGATGTTGGCCAACCGTTCGCCGTTCGTCGATCGCGACACCGGCAAGCTGTTCAGTAACATCGTGACCGGGACGTACAGCTGCCCGTTGGGCTTCTCGGGCGACGTGATCAACCTGTTGCGGAACATCCTCAAGGTGGACGTGACCAGGCGGTACGGGAACCTGGCGAACGGCATCCGGGACATCAAGAAGCACGGGTGGTTCGGTGACCAGGACTGGTGCGCGGCGTTCGACAGGCGCGTGACGCCGCCGTACGTGCCGGTGATCAGCGACACCCTCGACACCAGAAACTTCGACGCGCCACACGGCCATTTGTTCTACGACGCCAGCAAGGACATGTTCGGCGACATTTTCAAGGACTTTTGACACGGCGGGACCGGTCTGCATACGCAACATCGCGTCGAGATGACAAACCCATATGTTATATTATAATATGTTCATCACGATTCGCGGACAGGGCAGATGGAAATCAAAAACGTAGGTACCTCTCTCTGCCTACATCTTGGGCGCAATGCCAAATATATGACAGTGTTATTTTTTTTCCAAATATTGTTTTACAAGTTGTGTACTGCAGGTGAAGGTACCGCAGACGTTTAATGTAGCCTAACTCGCTCGTACGCAGCGTAATATCTACTATACTGTTCCAAGACTATTGTCGTTAAACTATATAGGTATATGGTATATTTAATATTATTTTAGTCTTGTTACTTTTATAAATAAATATTAATATATTATGTATTTATGTATGTAAGAATCAATACCTATACTATACGATAATATGATTTTTACAATGAATGAATATAAGTATAAAAGAACGATATAAAAAAAAAATCAAAGAAAAGAATAAACGTGCGAAGAGTGCCTATCAAAGTAACAAAAATTTCAGATAAAACAAACAGATGAGCCTGGATATACATACAACAGTTATCTTCTTAACGTATTATAAAACTAAGTCCCGCTGTCTGTCTGTATGACAAGAAAAATGTCAATAATCTAATGCGTAGTCTTTTAAATAAAAAAGGGAGATGTGCAAACACGTGTTGTCGCCACGAAAAAGTTAAGCGCCCTAAAAATGATGCGTGTCTACAAGTATTTATTGTACGGTAACGGGTATAAATGGTGAAATTTATAAACATTTTAGACAGAATATCAGAGTTTATAGTAGTTTATTTTCAATCGCTTCTTTTAATGCTCAGAATATGTTTATATTTTTGTTATTTTTGGTCGATGAACTAGTCGAATGCAATTTCAAGTGCGTAATAATATTATTGTAACAAGTGTCCAGGTCCAGCATTGCACTCCAGCCGGCAGCCATACTCCCCCACGCTACTCAAGAGTTTCAAGTAGGTACTTACTGTCAAGTGTCAACGGTTAAAATAATGTATTAGTGAGTCTAATCTGGAAATCTTATCGGCGATCGGATGAATAGTTTATTTATTATTTTAATCGGTGCACCTAGCGTCCTAGCACATGGTAATACAATTACACATCCATGCGCGTAACTGCGTAAGTCACGTCATTTTAAAGCTACTCATAACGATACAAAATAACCACATTTTATGTTGCCTGACAACACTGTGGGACTTGGTCAATATTGAGCTTTAAAATTGAATACGGATTTTAATATTTCAATATTTGTTTTGTCAATGAACTTAAATTTTTATTATTATTATTATTACCCACATTATCAGTTTTAAAAAATATAAATAATTAAATATATCTTCGGCCAGATGACATGAATCAAAATCGTTAGATCACAGTTAAGTGACATCCTGCAGTCATAAGCAAAAAACCTCATCCGTTAGCTTTTTAAAAATAATGAAATTCCGTGTCAGAAAAATAAATACAAAACAAAAAACTCATACTGTTATACCGTATAAACCGTTATAGACCTATAAACTAGTCTGTTATACGACAGTTTAGTCTAGCGACGAAAACAAGCGAAAGTTTACGGTTCATCAAGTACAAAATTAAAAGTCCAGAATGACACCGGTAGATAGCGCTGTCGTTATCGTCCGTGAGTGGTTCGGAGCAATAATAATAATATTTATTTATTTAGTATAGCCACCAATTCTGTACTTAAATCAGCCATTAAGATATTTAGGTGTACTCAAATTATTCCTTTTCCTAGGAAATTTTGGAAATTTAACTTACCGTTCCCGTAAGCTTTCTAGCCTAGGTAGTTGTGAAGATCGGTCAACATTCCTTCCACCGCAAAAATCAAAAACACGTAAATGGCAAGCAACGGTAAGGACTGCCGGCAATGGTGGTCCCCCCCCCCTTTGAATTTTTCGTAAGTATCAGTCGGCATTTTCTTAATAACAGAGAGGTGTCAGAAATTATACGACTTGTTAAAAACTGTTTTCCTAGATTTTCTTAGGTTATAATTTTAATAATATAAACGAGAACGGGTCCTCGGCAGTCAGCAGTATTTTGATTTCTAAATCGTTAATTACAGAGGATGACACTGTTATTAGTTTAGGTACTATGTTAAAAAAAATTTAAAAAATATAATTGGATATTTATTATTTAATCAATGACTATATTAAGTATACAAATAAGGGGAAGTAGAACTCCTTGTTTTCCTTATTCCCACTGACTTCGACTATACGCACTTGACAATTATTATTAAGAGTTTACTGATTTAGAAATCAAAAAACTGCCAATTCCTATATACATATATAATACCTATAATAACTTGTTTAGTACCGTCGTCCATAGTTTGTTTTAAGAAATTACGGGTTGGCATAAATTATATTTCAGTCGGCAAATACTTGATCTCACCCCCCCCCCCCCTCCCGTCAAAACCGTATAACACCGGCCATGGCAACGGGTCTCATTGGCCCCTTGAAAAAAAATAATAAATGAACTTTTTCGATAGTTTTTATATGTCAACATCTAGCTGGTTACCAGGCACATCAATTTGCAAGCCCAGTTTGGAAAATTGCATGGCACTCCTTCCCCCTCAAAATCAAAAAAAAATTATATATATGGAGTATGAAACACGACTATTCGTCCCTAACCTAGTGAATATTAACATTTTGGAAATCTTTTTTTGCAAAAATTTAACTTACTTTTCCCATCAACTTTACAGTAGTTATGAAATTCGGTCAACATTCCTTCCACCGCAAAAATCAAAAATATATAAATATCATATGCAATCGTCAGCCCCTTGATAGAAAATAAATTAACTTTTTCGACAATTTGTTTGTGTCAACATCTAGGTCACCAGTCACAGCAGGTACATATTTATAATTAGGTGTGCAAATTGTACCTAATCGAACGATTTCATAGTAAATATGCATTCATGATGCAAAGCTTAATGATATTAGGTATATTATCATATTTTGATATAAATTATGTCAATAAAAAATACTGATCGCAATTTAAAATACGGGTTTAAAAAGAGACATTTAAATCTCTATAGAGATATAGTGAGGAGTGAGAAATGCTTATTTAAATATATGGGTGTTTGTTGAGGCCATATAATTGATCGATGCATCAATGCAACAAGTACGTTGAAAATTGTGAAGTTTAATATGAATGGTCGGCCAGCAGCCTATATATCAGTTCTAGTAGTAGGTACTCTGCGGTGTGTATATTACGTAGATATCGCTTGCCTGTGTATAAATTCATGACGTTTAGGTAGTATAGTGGTATAAGTACAACTTTTAGAGCAATATTTCACTAATGGCATGTACAAGGTGTATACTAATATAATGACAAATTAAATCATTTTTGTTCTAATCAGTATTTAATATTTATTTTTTCTCTATATAATTTACAGACTCTTGCGCTACAAGTACAGTGTAAATTTAATTTTTCATTTTTTAATACAGAAAGTCAGAAAATAAATTATTTTCAATTGTAATACAACTTTTTTTGGGAAATTTCAAAATAGCCAACTTGTAAATCAAATATTTGATGGTGAAAAAAGTTTATTTAAGTCAAATAATTTATTTTAGATTCTGAGTGAAACGATGAATGTATTGATTTTACAATGATGTGTGTTTTTTTTTTTATTTTTTTTTTTTTTTTATTTTTTTTTTTATTTTTTTATTTTTGTGTCTGTGTACACGATAAGTAGTCGAAATAATGCTTCGATTTTCGACTTCAGTATCTTTTTCGATGGGAAAGTGAATATCGTTGGTGCATTGGGGAGGTCAAAATTTTAATTTCCCAGTAGTTTTCAAAAGCGATGTGAAAAACAAAAGAAAAATTAAGGAAAAACGGGAATTTTTACGCAAAATCGATTTTTAACAAAATCGATTTTGGTTATTGGTGTAACTCTAAAACAAATGACCGTAGATGCATGAAATTTTCACTGGTTGTTTATATTTGCATTTTCTATACACATTACAATTTTGAAAATAATTTGACTTTTTTTGAACTGTTTACCGACATTGTCAGTTTTCAGTTTTTTTAAATTTTTTTTCTATAAATATCAATAAAATTTTATTTGTAGGGTAAAAAAGCTTGAAAATTTAATAGAAGGCTCCTAGGTTATTGTTTCAAAGGCAGATGAAAAAAATTAAAAATCCTTAGTCACAGTTTTTTTTTATACACGTTTAAAGTTCAAATCTTGAAAAAATACGGAAAAATCACGAAAATTTGCAAATTATTTTGAGTTAGAAATTCATAAAAAATTTTCTTTTTAAATCTAAGATTTTAAAATCTAATACAAGATTCCTCATAAGTTTGTCTAACTTTATCAAAAAAAAAATGTCTACAAGAAAGTCAAATTAAATTTTTATGAGCGTTTTAAATTCATATTTTTACAACATTAGATATTCACTCGATTTCTCATGTACCGATTTCCTTATTTTCTTGTAATTCAAAAACGAATAACTGTAGATACATGAAAATTTCACTGAATGTTTATATTAGCATTTCCTATACACCATACAATTTTGAAAATATTTTGACACTTTTTGAGCTGTTTACGGGCATTTTCAGTTTTCAATTTTTTTAGTTTTTTTTTCTATAAATATCAATAAAGTTTTATCTGTTGGGCCAAAAAGTGTAAAAATTTAATACAAGACTCCTGATATATTTTTACAATAGCAGTTGAAAAATATTGAAAATACATAGGCACAGTTTTTTTTTATAAGCATTTAAAGATCAAATTTGGACAGAATTTATCAAATTTATAATTTAATAATTATTTTGTAGTTAAAAATTTATAAAATGTTCAACTTTTATAGCTAAGGATTGAAAATTGAAAACAAGGCTCCACGTAAATAGGTTATTTATAAATTACTTTATTCACAATAATATCATCAAATATACTTGGTAATATCATAGGCTGACTGACTGTTTTCGCTCAGAATCGTTTTTCTTATACAATGATATTATATCATTGAATTCAAATTTAACACCATCCATTACAGTGACCCACTTGTAACCTACTGTACAGCAGAGCGACATCCACTTATCCACCTTTTTTTAAATATAAATATTTTTTTGGAGTAAAATGACAGTAGTAAAATATGTATTTTATTGGAATTCTCATTCAAATATTCTGCTTCGAAATATTAAACTAAAAATGTATCCAGTCATTCAAAAAGTTAAAACTAACGAAAACAATAACAATAATTATATATATTTTTTTTAAAAAACATTGTTTTACAATGACAGAATCGTGTAAACTTTATATTGCATTACCCGGTCGCGAATTATGTGTGCGCAGGTGTCGAAGGTTTTCACTTTTCAGGTAATAATTATTGTATATTGTATTTAGAATTTATACTGTGTGCTTTTAAAATGTATTATGCATCTTATATTTAAATTGTAAATACATTTAATTATATTTTATACTACATTATTATTGTTATTAATTATTTTTGGGTCATAATTTTTAAAACGTTGTTTTGCCTATAGGTTTCAAAAAAAAATGTGGGCAAGTGGGTGTTGCTCTGCTGTACATAGGTTACAAGTGGATCCCTGTAACGGATTGTATTATATTTGAATTCAATGAATAGAGGTACCTTATCGTTGTACAAGGAAAACGATTCTGAGCGAAGACGGTGATAATGCCTATGACATTACTATTTACTAAGTATATTTGTCGTAATTTATCATTGTGAATAAAGTAATTTATACATAACCTATTTACGTGGAACCTTGTTTTATGTTTTCAATCATTAGCTATAACATTTGAACAGTTTATAAATTTGTTAAATAAGTTAATAAATTATACTACAAAATAATAACTAAATTATAAATTTGATACATTTCGTCACAATTTGAACTATAAATGCTTATAAAAAAAAATTGTGCCTATGTTATGTCCAACCACAATTAGCTGATCGAGTTTCGCTTCTATATTGTTCTATGGTTATGTACTTATGTCTATAGGGCATAGGCTATGGTTTATGTCATGGTTAAAATACGAATAATGAATAATGAATATTCAACAGTTGCAACAGTTTCTGCCGAGTGCCGAGTACCCGTAGACCTTATACCTTATACCTTATACCTTATACCTCATACCTTATAGTGTAAGGTCTATGGCCGAGACCCGAGCACCGGCATGCTTATCATGATATCATATTAATAATATTATTATCATTAATATTAAATCGTGCACGTGAATGCAGATACATAAACATACATTTTTATAATATATCTGTGATAGACGCATTGTACAATTTAGTGCATTCGCCATTCGTGCTTTAAGATTTTATGAGAATTACGTACCTTGAACTTCTGAAACCAGTGGATAATATTCAATAATAGGTATGTATTATGTTTGTCACTATTTGTTCTTCGGTGTATTCGATACCAATAAAAGTATTTAAAAATTGTTTTAGTCAAATAATTTACCTTAACCAGCGGTTCTTAATCTTTTGTTGCACGCGGACCCTCGTAAAAATAATCTCCGGACCCACGGACTCCCGAACTTAAATAATAATTTACGTGGTCAAATTTGTCCACAAAAATGCAATTAAATTTTCTCGTTCATTACACTAAAGCTTATTTTTTCATTACAAACCATACAAAAAAAATCGAATAATACATATACAATAAAAACTAATTAATGCAGAGGCAGATGTAGCATTGCTGCTACGAGTTTTGATATTTCAAGCTCGATACTGGATAGTTGTAGCCGGAGATCGGAATCTATATTTTCAAACCGGTTTCCATACTTATTCTTAATGTAGTTACACTAGAGTAGAAAAATCTGAGGTATGTAGTGCGAAATGGTATTGGAACTTTGATAGAATCTTGTTTGTTTACATGTATACTTTGTGTCTACGTACATTATTTTATAGTATTTATATATGAGCATACAAATACGCATGCACGTATTGTGTGGGTGTACGACCAGAAGACGATGGACTCTTGACTTGAGTGTTTTGCGGATCCCCAGAGGGCTGTGGATATACAAGTAAAGGTTCGCTGCTTTACAACAGTATTTGTTAATACTAGGGAATATTGAACTACCGTCCACCTACTTTAGTTATTAACTTAATCAATTATAAACTTCATTAAATTAAATTTGTTAATTTTTGGTTGTAAATTAGTTCTGTGAAATATAATTCAAACGCTTTTTTTAATATAATATTGACTGGTTATGAAAGGTAAAAGGATAAGCAACAGTTTTACCACTTTTCAGGAGAACAAAATCAAAATTTTCAAAATATATTCTTAACTATGGCGTTTGATTTCCGTTTTTGTAAAAGCTTTAGGACTTTAGGAGGTTTTTATATTATATTGCTATTCTGTTTTGTGTTACTCAAATAGCCTGAACACTTGATTACTATTTTAATAGTATTTAATCAAAAATCTGACTTTGATAACTATCATTTCTATATTATAGTTTTAAAAATCAATTAGAACTTTATTGAGAACAATATTTTAAATAAGAAATACTTGAAAAATGTAAAGCATAGTACCATATTTTGAAGTCTGAATTTTGATTAGCCCCTTAACATTGCTTAGTCTCTTTTTATCTTTTACTAGTCTATATGTATGGATAAGAAAATATATGTGTAAATTCTGCTTTTAGTAACAAAAATGCTATAAATTTTATTTCAGAATATCTTGGAGTGGAGAAAACAGTTAACACAAATCGACAAATATGGGGACCATCGAAAACCAAATGAAAGATGCATATGAAATCACGGAAACTATTTCATCTGAACACGTGAAAGATGATTACGATTTGTTTGGCGAACAACTCGCTAACAAGTTAAGGGAATTTGATGAACATACACGTGCAATCGTTATGAACGAAATTAATTATATTATTTTTCTTGCCGAGTCAAATTTGCTCTAATGCAATGATCATCATTTTTGCCCACTTAATTTAAATACAACAAAATTCAAGTCTCCGACAATATTCTCATAATGCTCTTTGGTTTCTTCAGAGAAATTTTCCTTACTTGCCAATATTCACAATGAACTCACCTATAAAATATCTGTCATTAGATAGACGATAGTCAGCTTCACAATATTCTCTGCCTATCAAAGTAGTTATTCTTTCAATTCATCGCTTATCTGTTGTATGTGACCAGTTAATACAATGAAAAATACCAAAAAACCCTTAAAATTGCTTCACAATAAAAAAATATAATTTATTTTCTTAAATAATAACTGTTGATATCATTTGTTATTATAATATTAAAAAGAAGGATATGTCAAAGAGTTATTGATTATAAGTAATAATGTTTAATATTATTTTTCAAAAGAATGTTTTTTATTTTAACCAGGTATCATGTATACATTTATCTTAAACGTTTATTTTTTGCCTATGAAACTATTTTTAAAAGATAGTGTATAGTAATTCTGCTGTATAAATATATAATTAAGTAAAATCTTTTTATTAATTGTTTAGTTGTTTTTTTTCGTGACCATTATACTGTTAAAATAAGTACTTATTTTATTAATTAAAATTATATTTTGAAATATTTAGTTATTAGTAATTGATGGTGTGCTTACACTATTTAAACCTTTAAAAAAAGAAAAATTAATTTGTGATTATTCTTAAATAATTGTGACATTTATTTTGGGCCTCTATACGAGTTTTTCTCAGTAATACCCAGAATTTGCCTGTCAAGTGTAAGAATTTAAAATATGTGATAGATTTAACTTGGTAATCTTTAATAATTATTTTTGATAATATATGAGATAATTTGATATTTGAGATAATATTCCAGTAACTTAACCACGCATATGATGTTTCATTCTTCAAATACCAAAAGATTAAACAATTGTTTGTAAATAACATATTTTATGCAGTAAAAATGTACTACAAAACTACCTGTTGTGATAATGTTACATTGCTACTTATCAATCTGTATAGGGAAATGGTAATCACTTAAGTTTTAATTTGGAAATATATCAAAAGTTTTATGAGTTATTTAGGCAATATTTTTGGATATGAATAAAAACCTAACCTAACCAACTCTCAATAAGGAATCTAGGAAAAAAAAGCCCCGTACCAACTAAATACATTATTCTTTCTTATTATGATTTACATAATTAAATATAATCAATAATATAATCATTACATTTATAAATGTACCTAACACTTCTTTAATATAATATCTATAACCATAAAATATATAATATTCTAAAATACTAGTTTAGTAACAATTGTTTTTCATTAATTATTATATTATTAGGTGTGTATCTAATTTAATATTTATTAAACAATACATTTATTTTATTAAAAGGTAACTATAAAAAAAATTACATCTAGTATATGACATTAAACAATAACTAATTATATCACAGTTCAAAAATCATATAACATTATCGATAAATCAAAATATATATAATAAATAGTTAAATAACATATTATATATTATGTATTACTTATTGAATATTATAAAGTATACAAGTATAGCTACAATCTGCATTTTACACTGTCAATAATTGTCATTTGTCATTTGTATATAAAATTTAAAATAATTTAGTGGCATTCTTTCTAATGTTGTGGCTAACTGCCATTATAAAAATCTAAGATAGAGTCTACATTAAAATAAAACACCTTCATAATTTTTAAGATAAAGTCAAATGTCAAATACTTTTATTACCCTACTATACTTTAATCTTTTATATTTCAAATGTTACTATACATATATGTATGGTTATAGAATATACCTATGTCCAAAAAAGGTTAGGTTACCTATATACAAATATTAAATTATAAAATGTACACTATAATAAGAATGCGTTGTGTTTAGTTAGTACGGGGCTTTTTTTTCCGAATACCCTCAATAAGTTAATTTAGTGGTCAAATGCCATGTCATGCAGATTGACATATTATCTATTTTAGATTCGTGCTTCAGTCTACAATTTTATACATATAGGCACGTATCATTATATCAACATAAAAATGTATAGTATAAATATATTGCTTGAATAACATAAGTTATAATATGACGTTGTCACACATGTATGTAGTCATTGTAGGCAGTTTTGGAACCTATGATTATTACATAATATAGAACAATTAACTGTGGCGCGTTGGCAGCTACCAGTCGCGGAATGCGACTGGGAGTAAGTAACGGCCATAGCTACTAGCTCCAGGATGGGTGATCACCCGGGTTCATAGTAGTTAAAAACCTTTCCACACATACACGTGTTTGCTACCTACCGTAACAACCGTTAAAACAATCATAAAATCAACCTACCGTACCAACCTTACCCCTACCACAGTTCATAACCCCTACAACAGCTAATGGCCATAGTCGCCGGGCTTAAGTTCAATAAAAAAAAAAAAAGAACAATTAACACTGAATATAGTGAATATAATATTATATAATGACATTTAAGTAAGAAGTATTTTATTTATAAAATATGTTATGTGCATAATATGTGTTAATAATAATATGCATACACAATAAAAATAAAATAATTAAAAATATTAAAACATAATGTTTGATTACTTTTAAAAAATTTATTATTTCAGACTGTATTAAATTGTGAAGTTGTATGCAATATATATTATTTTTAATTTTAAAATTTATAAGTATCTATGCTACTATGCCTAATGCCTATATTTAATTTTTAATATTATCACTGATCAAACTCATTTATAAATGTATTATAACTTGGTACTTATACTTTTTTAAATAATAATCTAAGACATAAATTATTTTATTGATTGAAAATTGTACATTTAACTTTTGGTCTAATACCTACTCTAATCTTTATCATTATCATTAGGTATATTTAAATTTAAAATTTTACTAATTTTTAACTACAAAATAATTTTGTGTTTTTAATACATTTTAACACAAATTTAATTTTAAAAAAAAGCTTTCGGTATATTATTGATATTTTTAAATTTTCATTAGTACAACTTATGAAGAATGTTGTGAACAATTTTGAAGAACTTGGTAATACAATGAATTTGAAATTGAATACATTAAGTCATTATACATATTATTATGTATTTATGTACAAAGAAAA
Source organism: Metopolophium dirhodum (assembly GCF_019925205.1). Taxonomy (NCBI): domain Eukaryota; kingdom Metazoa; phylum Arthropoda; class Insecta; order Hemiptera; family Aphididae; genus Metopolophium; species Metopolophium dirhodum. The sequence continues at coordinate 22,701,637 of NC_083564.1, read as the reverse complement.
CAAAAAAAAATAAAAAATCTCTAATAAGCACTTACAATATAAATAAAACTATTTAAATTGATTTACTTTATTTTCATATACTAATTCACGATTAGTCAAAATATTGGGGTAGGTACATCAACATCATAACTAATTTAGTAATATCTATAAAAAATTCTAAAAATCGAGAAAAATTGTAGACCTCTAACTTCATATTTTTCCGATTTAAATGTAGACTAATGACTGTCAATGTGGCATGATAAGGTCGAACGTTTGACATTTTCTTTACAATTAAGAGACAAAAGTGTAATATTTATTTAAATTGTTGATAATGGTAAATTATTTAGATGGTCTTATGTACAAATTATACATCACAATAAGATAATTTTCCCTACCTAAAAAGTAGAACGTTGGTTCTTATTTTTGTAACTCAAAAATCAATATTTACAGCACAAAGCCATTAAATATGGACCTTTATATGCTTTCTGTGAGGGATGAATGATGACCGACAAAAAGTCGGTAAACGTCAAACGAAAATATCTGTTGATCAACTTAACGACAAACCAGGGCCCCCAACATTTTGAAGTTTTCATTGGAATTAATTTATTTTTGCTGCTAAAAGGACCCTAAAATTCTGTGTGCCCAAGAGCCCCTAGCCCCTGCATACCCAAAGACACATCTGTGCTCTGTTGTAGATGAGGTGTCTGGAGAGTCACTGTAATGGATGTATTAAATTTGAATTTCCATGATATAAAATCATTGTATACGAATATGATTCTAAGCAAAAACTGTCCGTCAGCACTCAGCTTATTATATTACCACGGAATAATTTTTATTTTGTGTCAATATGTATTAACATTCAATAATACTATTAATACTGTTAATTTTTTACAATTCGGTTTAAGTAATTAAAAAACTGCTTTATTTTTAAATTTAATCAAACCTTTTATAGTTTACTCTATATTTGAAAATTATAATAACATTACATTGTACAGTTCAAAATACTAAAAAAAATGTTTATAATTAAATTATTTATTAATTCATATATATTATATGTATTTTAAATATTAAAAAGAAATAATAATACAATTCATTCATGGTTTAAATCACATAAAATCTGGCCTAGTGTATGATATGCTTTATCATATTTTGTGTTGAGCACGTAAAAATACTTTTGTATAAAGAGCCATACAATAGATGATTGTAATGGATAATCTAAATTAAAAGTATGAAACATTTTAAAACATACATCAATTGCCGATGATATAGAAAATAGTTTAAACTGTATATAATGAAAGAGTACAATTATTTCTTTGAGTTTGTTTGGAGTTCCACAAATCAAAATAATTGGTTGAATTGGTGTATTTTCACTACGACGTTTCATTATATATTCTTCAATTTCAGCTATTGAGGCTTTAAAAATCATAAAACTGTCTTGACTGTCTTTTATTGAATACTTGATCAGGTTTTTTTTGCCATTATCATCTCTAGTTATTTTTTTGGTTGTGGGAACAAAAATTGTATGCAATAAATAAAACAAGACTGCATGTTTTTCATCTAAAAAAAGAAAAACATTATTTTTATTTATATGATTGACATTTAAAAAACTTATTTAAATCATTACTTTCACCAATAGTAGTTGTATTTTCATTTAAGTCCTGTAGTAATTTTTTACTTGCTGGGTCTTTAGTTTGTTCATTTAACAGTTTAGTTACTTTTTGAAACTTCACATCCAATGAACATTTAAGATCAGGACAGTCAGGGTAAAGTGTATTAAAATCAATATCAATCTGTTAAAATACATGTTTTTAGTTAGAAAAATGCTTAATGTACCAGTGAACAGATTGTATATTTTCACTACGTGTTTTTTCGTACAATATACGATGCTGCATGGGGGCCAAGCGATGTGTAAACAGTTCAGACCCCATGCGGCAGTGTAACAAGGAAAAAAAGTTGGCAAAATGCTTTTTTTTAAATGATATGTTATTCTTACGAGTCTATAACCAAAAGGTTGAGTATAACTCTTCCATTTTTGAAGAATTTCAGCAGTAGAGGAAGCTTTTTGAATTTCACATAATCTATGTTTTGTGGTTTGTTTCCACGTATGTTCAATTTCAGGAAATGAGCAATCACTGTCATACATTATTTTATCCAGGAAAAAGGTTATGTCATCTTCAGGTTCTAATAAAAAAAAAACAAAAATCATTAATTATTTGAACAAGTTATACAAATTTTTTTTTTTTTAACACTGTTATACAATTTTATTTTATGGCCTGGTGCAATAGGCATCTTGAAGTAAAAACTAAAACTACAAAGAATAATACTTAAAAACAAATTTGTCCTTACCAAATTCAATATCATGTCTACTGTGTGATATAGTTTTGACAGCAGGTTCTTTAATGGGCACTAAACCACTAATTTTAAGAGACCTCATTGAATTATAATACTTTGCATACAGCTTTCCTTTTGGGTTTTTATTCACATTATCTCTCATAAAATAAGTGTCCTATAGAATAGAAATATACTTTATATACCTAGTAAATTAATTACACTGTTTTAGATAATTTTTGTTTAACCTTCACTTCAGATTGAAACATTTTAACAATATCCGACCCAATACTGGAGGCCAGATTTACAGACATTGGAATCTGTTTTGTTATTATATAATTAATAATTGCATCAACCAATAATGTTCTTATACTTTTGTTAAACTTATTGTTGATTTTGTAGTAATCCAAGATCATTTTTCCAGTTGCTGTTGAATTTAAGACTTCTTGCAAACATATTTTAATAGACAGTGGTGTTGTATGCTGCTGCTGCACTGATATTGATGAAAGATTATTTACCGGCAAATTTATTATTGGATTGCATTTTTGCCATTCTTGAAGTTTATGTGTAAATTTTACTTTTATACCAATAGGAAACTTTGATATCAATTCATTAATATGATCCTTTTGTATGATTTGTAACACTTATATATCAATCAATTCATCTAAATACAAAACAATTAATAAAAATAAATAAACTTCATTATGAATTAAATTTATTACCAACTAATGTTTGATATAAGAACTCCAACTTCCACGTCCTTAATAAGTCAAGCAAAAGTTGAAGATCTTCTACTGGATAATCATAGTCATACACTTGCATTATTACTGGCATGTTATTTGATTCCTGTTAGAATAAAACATTAAAGTATGTACATACTATTTGGATATGTTTAAATAATGTAAAAATGTTGGAATAATCATTTACAACTATTATATCTGAAATTTCAAACGGATACATTTCATCAATAAATTTTGTTAAACAATAACCTCTTTAATATACTATTCCCATATATTCAACTTGGCTATAGCAATCTGCAATTATAAGTTGTTAATGGAATATATATTTTGTTTAGTGCATCAGAATAATAAAGAGTACAAATACAATATTTTGGGTTTATTTATTATTGTATAGTTAGACTGCGGAAGAAAATGTGCAAATTTTAACTGCAATTTTTTTTTTGCTTAGTTATATTTTTTCTTAAGCAATTAGAACAAGCAAATATATTAATCTCTTTATGTTTGTCACATGATGATTGTTGGTGGGACAGAATATTGTTTTATTATAGGATAATTAATTAAAAAGTGGTGCTTTAGTTTCAAATTGTCACAAAAAACTATTACATATGAGTTATGTTGTATAATCAGCTGTTTAGAATTTAAAATTGAATTTTCAGAAAATTGATAAACCATAATTAAATCAAATATTTTAAGAATCATTAAAATTAAAATACTTGACAAGTATCTGCGATTAAATCTCCAACTATAATTAAGAAAAAATGAACAAATGTCATAATTTCCCTGGGTGACATTTGTTTTGGTGTAATTCAGTTTTATTTGGAGATATATTTCCAACTTCAATAGTCCCACAGTTAATACCTATTATCTTTTTGATTATTTAGTGTGGTCAAAAAAAATAATTCAAGAAAACTATTTAATGTATTCATAATGACTACTGGTTATAAATACAAATTTCACTAAAGCACATTTTAACCACATCATCAGAATAATTTTGAATACTGCGCATAACTGATGCATCTTCTTCATAGAGCTCATTTTTTACAGATTTATGGATTTTACAAAATCTACAATAATAGTTTGCAGAAAATGGCTTGCTGAATTCTAGTTAACTATTTAATCCTAAATTGTCACCAATACCAGGCAAAAAATGTACACGGAAATCACTATATTCAGTAGATAATATGTTCAATTTATTTTCAAGTTCATTTAATTATGAACGCAATATTATGCACATATTATATATTAATTATTCAGTTATCCCTCAAAAAAAAATGGGTTATTTATACCTATGATAGTAACCCATGATTCTAACTAGTAAGTATACAATTATGTAAGAATAGGCTATTTGTATAGAGATAAAAATGCAATTTTAATATTATAATGTAATTGTTAGTGGGCAGTTTTCTTTCAGTTTTATAACGGGCTGGTCAAAAATGTCGACCCCCTCCTCTCAAAAACTGAAATGACGCCGCTGATTATGTAGTGATATTATAATGTTGGAATTTTGAGTAACATGTTTTTTCTAATATACCTATATCTTTCGAAAGAAGACAGGCAGACGGACAATGATAAATGATTGAGAGTAGAATGCTTTACACAACAAGTATTATAGGTGCTATCGGGTTTTAATAAATGAATTAAGCATCTTAAAGTGGTCCACCAAAGCGTGCAAACCGTTAACCACTTTATTACAAATAAAACAAATAATTTCATTGCTTACCACTGTTATAGACAGGACAACTGGAAAATGTCGATTCACGTTTGACAAAGAACAAACACGTGTAATGCGGTGCTCTATACTTTGTCTACTCCAGTGAGGTTCGACGGTGTGCCAGCGGTCCGTAGTAAGTTAGTAACGCAGTAACAGTGACAAAATTGTTGTCAAACTGATAGTATATTTATAGAATCAACAGTGCTAAATTGTCAACTTCACAAACTGCGGAACGCATTCACATTAGTTGCCCAGCATTATTTTTGAAACATACGTAGGTACCTACGCGTATTTCGACGAGTTAAGAACGATGGTGCATAAAAAAAAAAATTGCGGAAATCATTATTTCGGAAGTTATGTCCTTCCAAAGTTTGCGGCTTTACGTTTACATTATACTCACTACACTGTATTTTGCAGCCGTGCTCAGCGCCTATATAAAATTTAGATTTTTTATTTTAAACGTAGGTTCCTATAGAATATGTAGTTAAGCATGCTGTGAAAACGACGGAGAAGACAGAATCTGGCAGTCGGCCTTGGTTTTAAACTTATATAGCTAATTGAAATGTATAGTATTTTCATATAGGTATACCCGGCGCGTATAGCGACTCGCTCGGAAAATATTAAAATCGAAAACATTCCTCGGCTTGTTATAATATGTAAAACCACCTTGGGTGGGTCTCAGACTACAAATGGCTAAATCTTTAAAACCAAGTCCGACTGTCAAATGGTGACTACACCATCGTTTTCACCATGCTACCTCTATAGTTAGAATTTATTTAGGGGCCTCAGATTTGTCCATTACTTTTTTCGTTACAGGCTATAACACTGCATAAATCACCTAAAAAAAAATCGACTGTCATTTGGCGAGGAAAAAAGCTTGTAAATTATAATTTATAAATAAATAAGTGATACATTATTCATTATTTATTGCTATGTATACCTAATACCTATGTATATTTATTATAACAGGTACCTATATAATATTAAATAATATATAATTTATATTTTTCTTTCTTTCGTGCAGGGGCCTCATTTAAAACTTTGGCCCCTGGGCCTCGAAATGTCTTGATTCAGGCTTGCATATAGGTACGTCAAAATTCATTATAGGCGATGCGCGTGGCAGTAAAATACAGTGTTTGCGTATGCGTATATAAAGTATAAACGTAAATTATTCGCAAACTTTGGAAAGATATAACTTCCAAAATAATGGTTCCCGCAATTTTTTTTTGCACCATTAACTCGTTGAAACACGTAAGTTTTGAAAAAAAAAATGCTGGATAGTTGAATTGATGCTCAAATTGTATTGGAAATAAAATAACATTTTTTTTTCTTCAAAATATTATAATTATTAACAAAATCTACCTTGTTCATATCAATAAAACTCCCCAACACCTTGTAGAATAAATACAATTTTTTCTTGCCAAAAAACTTTATATTGTCAAGCAGTTCGTTACTTGAACTTTATTTCATTGACTAGTCATGTGAGCTCACACAGTCACATTTAGCATTTTTTTCACTGCTCTCCAAGTAGCGAATTCATAGGTAGTTATTAATACGTATTATAGTTCGTACATTATTGATGTATATGACTATAGCAAAACCTAAATTATAATATATTTAAAACATAACTATGTATCCACTACACCTACCTATTTTATTAGTTATAATATTTAAATTTTAAACTAATAGACGTATATTAATATTATAACTGCAACCCTGCAGGTATATTAGTTAGGGAACAATTTAAATTTATAAGAAAACTTACTCTGAAACACTTATAAACGTACAAATATTGTTATTATTTTTAAATTTCTACATTAGTTATTGCGAATTGCGATTCAATAATAATTTAACACAGGTAAGTACCGGACTTGTTATAAAGTTTACATGGAAATTAGGATTTGGATTTTTGGAATTAGTTTTATGACAATTCTGTATTTCTGTTTTACACATAATAATACTCTTATTTCTTAGTATTGATATACTTTTATAGTTCTATGATTTTATAATTATATGTTATTACTAATAAGTAGTATTTAGGTACCTAATGTAATCAATGATGAGATCCAAAAAAATAATTAAATTTTTTGTTAACTTGATGATCCACAACTAAATTATAACAATCAAATTCATTATTAGAATATAATACTATACACACATTACACATAATATGATTATTTAATTCAGCAGTAATTCTAGCTATGAATGAAAAATTAATATGATATTAAGTATACCTAATAACTATTAATAAAATATAATGATTAATATTTTGTGCAATGCAAACGTCAAACATTAAACATGTGCACGGGAATATAGGATACAGTCATACAGAATAAAAAGAAAAAGGTCGCGGCAACATTATTTTGTCCTGGCGGTGCCTCCGCAGTGGCGGTAAATTGTGTCCGGACTCATTTTACCGTCACCGCCATCGCCACCGTTGCAGTGTGTCGTGTGTGGGGACCTTAAGGGGGCTCCAGTCCAGTGACGGATCAAGCGGCTTATTTTGGGAGGGTCATGGGGGGGGGACAAAAGTACAAAATTGACTAAACACTGCAGTGTAAAACAAAGAAAAACTACGGTGATTTGGGGGGGGGGGCAAATTCCCCCTTTGCCTTCCCCCTGGATCCGCCACTGCTCCAGTCGATGAGCTAATAAGCCAATAAGCTAGACAAAACTGGACGAATTTGGTTTGACAGATTTTATTTTTGAAAACGGATTATGATTAATTAACTAGTTTACTAGGTACCAGAGGCGATGTTGAATACTTATTTTTTCAGCTGTGATATCCATGAATAAAAAATATGATATTTTCGTATTTATAGTATTCATCATGACACCAACAATAATTGAAAAAAAAATCGCCTCTGGCAAAACCTAGTAAACTTGTTAATCAATCATAATCCGTTTTCAAAATTAAAATCCGTCAAACCAAATTCCTCCAGTTTTGTCTGGCTTATTGGTCTGAAAACCGCTTATTTTAAATTGAAAAAAAGTTGATCATAATTATTTAAAATCTCCGTCAATGCCTGCGCGTACGTTAATTGACGACGAACATAAATAACGACCGTTTTACCGGGCGGTATTATGCGGGCCAACTGTTATAATTCAGGACATTTCTAGGAAATATTAACCGAAAACGATTACAGATTAAACTCGCACATACCAACTTTCATTTACTTTGCACTTACAAGTCATTTTAATGTCCTCATGTATTGCCTATATTAATTTCCTTAAAACACGACCGACTGGAGCCCCCTTAACGCAGACACGCAGTTATAACTTTTCTGTTTTTAACATCTATAATATTGAATTATGTGAATCCTCAATATTATAACCATTATTATATTATAGGAATCGGATTTCAATGTACCTATTTGCATCCTGTTTTGGAATGTATCTTATGCGGTGCTTTCATGGCTACAAATGTGTTTCAACTGTTTCAAGTACTTTACATAACTCCCACGTAACAACAACATTTTTTTGGGCATTTTTGCATTTTTATACTTTTTATAACTAAAAAAAATTGACTTCATTAAAATATAAACATAATATTACGTAATACAAATCAAAAAATATAACATTAGGATCAGGTAATATGGTAATTTAAAATTAGGCTGAAATTTATCTTTATGTCACACCAACCAATTAACCGATTTAGTTGCATACAACTTTTATCGGAAACCTGAGTATCACATTGTGACCCATAGTTGTATATTTATAAACGTACCTACACAATTATACATGTTGAATTCATTTTTTTGATATTTTTAGGGAATTTAAATCTGAACCCTAAGCTTATAAATTATTTATTACTTATTATATTCATAAATAATATTTGATAGTTCCGATTATTATTATTATTTTTATTAAAATATAATTTAAATCTTTGGTTAGAATAATTAACTTCAACTAAAAGCAACTAATAATATAAAATATTTCATAACCAATTATTAGTACATCTAAAATACGAGAGATACAATAGGCCAGAAAAATGAGAATACTTTCTTGGCGGGCGCCAAGTTATAGTACCTACCTAAACGGCTAAACATTTTACAGTTCCCGCCTTACATTCCTATTTCCTATTTTGTAAAAAATTTTCGAAGCTTTAGTTATCAACATTTTCAATAAATATCGTGATTTTTTTGTAATCAGTTTGGTACCAAAAATTGTTGAAAAATACCGAGTTCATTTTTTAATTCAGATATATTGTAGTTTTGTACATTGCCAGTATCTACAGCCACTCCAGAGAGATATTTTTCAACCTTAAAAAGTTATCTAAGATCAACTATGAATGAAGTAATGTATTTTTAGGAAATATTTGTATAAAAGTTATAAGTTATAAGTTTATAACATAACTTTATTAGATTCTGAGCAGAGTGAGGGATCTATAATTGGTTTTACAGTGGGTTATCCAGTATACAAAATTTTCTACCAGAAAGAGTGCTTCAAAATTCTCGACAAATTACGAAAAACCGCTAAAAATGGGATTAGAAACAAATAAAAAAAAATATTTCAATATTAATTCAACTCACAGGCTATAATAAATAATAACAATATAAAATATCCAGACTGACAAACCGTCTCCGCTCAGAATCGTTTTTCTTATACAAATATACAATGATATTATATCATTGAATTCAAGTTTAATACAATCCACTATACATTGACCCACTTGTAACCTATTGTACAGCAGAGCGTCATCCACTTACCCGCTTTATTTAAAATTTGTTTTGTACACACTATTGTTTAATAATTAAAAACTCATAAATTTTATATCGTCTTACAAATATGGTATATTTATTTAATAAAGAGTAAATGGGTGGTGTGGGGGGACGTTGCCCCCTGCGGCTCTTTTTTCTGAAAATTATCTGGACCCTCCCCATGACAAATTTCTAAATACGCCACTGGCACTCGTGAGTCGAGGACGTGGTTTTTTCCGGTGAATAAAATATGTTTAATTTCAACAATATTTCAATGTAATGGGGTGGCCAACAGGGTGGCCTGTAAATATTTTGGGTGGCCGGGCCACCCCTTAACTACGTGCCTGCCCGTAAACATCAATAATATTCTCGGAACAGTCGAATTGAATTTTTTGCTTTGTAGCAAATAACAAGGCAATTATTTACTGTCGTAGAATCATTTACTTCATGTTTGTATAATATTTCGTTACCGAACGACGGCGGCGGCTACAAGTACAGTTTATATTTCTTCAATAAAATAGATAATGTCTATTACGTATCTATAAGTACCAAACTACCAAATAAATTTATAATAAAATAGTAAATAATAATAATAGCTCATTGATCCGATGTGAGCCGTAAGGAATATATTAAATTTAATAAAAATACATAACATGGACGATTGTTGTCATAGGCGGCCCAGGATTTTACTTCAGGTACAGCCGTGCTTTAGCCATAGATCAGTCCCTAAAATTGTGTGTACTACGACACACTTTGTGTAGTACGAAATTTAAAAGTGTGTTATTTTAATTAAAACTTTATAATAATATTATATGTATATAATTTTATATCTTCACATTTTTTTTTATATTTTAATTGTTTTTTGCCAAACCACATTTTAATTATTATCTACATATTCAAGAACAGACACACAGTAAACAATATTTTGTGTTGTTACGTCTTATACTTTTATTACCTATAGTTATTATTATAAACTATTCATTGTTATTGAGAGTAGCTATTTTTATTATTAGCAGCTCAGTAGTGAACGGTGGTATATAGTATACTAGTGTTCTAAGTGTTTATCTAGAAATAATTTAGATTTGACTGATTTGGGACTATGTGTGTAGTACGAAAATTTGGATATTTTAGGGACTGCCATAGATGGCTAATTTCTAAATGTTAGGGGTATCGAGAATGTATTCAATACTATCAAAGTAAGGCTTTAGAGCAACCCCCCTTCCCTCCAAATCCCAAACGATATTTGCGCTTATGTACGAGACATATTTCAATATTTGTATAACTTATATAAACAGTATGTTATAGACTGAACTTTTAAATACAATATCATATTATTTATTCTTTAAAAATCTATGCGTAGCTCTATCTGTACTTAGTGTCTCTGTGATGTATGCCGGTTAATAAATGTCTCTAATAGAAAATGCATAGAATCGTCTTGCAAACCGTCGAATGCAATGTTTTTTTTTTTCACTAACCTTTTGTATAACACGAGTTGATATAGAATATTTATTTTTAAATACAATGGTCTCTCGTTTGGTTACAACTTACAGGTCACATCCTCGTAATACATTTCCCCGTCCAGTGATTTTCCCCGTAAAAAAAAAAATACTAATTTTTTATAATTCCACATTTATATGTCTTAATAATTCACAAATGTTTGCATAATGTTCTTTAATAATAACAATAATTATAAACAATGATACGCTAATATTTTTAAATTTTGTTCAGTTGAAAACAAAATTATTCGATTTTTTTTTGATATTTCGATATAACGACGCGAAGTCGATTGTCGATAACAAACTGTTCAAGTTTTGGCCATGAATTGTAAGTGTTATTGTATACGGACCTTATTATCTTTATAGGTACAACTAAACAGGCTAATGACCTCCGTCGGCAAAGCCTTTATATTCTTTATAAAAACAAAAATAATATTTGATAAAAACTATAAGAATATTTATAGATTAAACAACAAAGTTAAACTGTTTGTCCATGTACATAGTGTACCTAATTATAAGCATTTATAAGCTATATAAACATATTAATATACGGTGTGGACTTTTTTAACGGGGGCATGTAATACGGGGATCTGTTCATGAATCCCTGTCATTTATGATATAAATACAGATTTGACAAAACCTTACATATTTTAATAATTGTGGATGAACTTTGTAAAAAAAAAGACCATTAGATTTTGTATTTTAAAATTATAAAATATACTTGTGTTAAAATTAGCCCATGAAATTTAAAATACTTATTAAAATATAATAAAACAACTAGGTAATTTCTATTCTTATAATCTATTCAAAATTATTTCTTTTTATCAGTATACCTACCTATTATATTACGTCTGAATTATTGTACCTCTCCCCCCCCCCTCCAGAAAAAATTGAAAATACGCTACTGCATGTATAGATCGTCTACAAAGGCATTATTGTTATTGTTACGACAAAGGTCTTGGTTTCCCGCCAACGCGTATACCCGTTTACCTCCCATCGTATTTTACGGCCGCCGATTGCGCCTACCGGTGTTGGCGACACTGCGATGCGACATGCCGTCCGCCATAACGTCGGGTACCGCCGCCCGCCGGCGCGTTCAAAATCCGACCGTTGGACTGGACGTGCTACAGTACTGTACGCCGTGCGAAACCGCGAAAGCAACGGCCGTTTATTTTCATTGTTATCTCCGTGGTGTCGGTACGCCGCCGTCGTAGTGACGCCGCAACAGTCGTTACTACTATCTAGACCGTCGTATTCGTCGCAGAGCCGTAGTCACTGTCTAGTCTGTTGCTGTTGTAGCCCTATCGCCTGTGCCCCGTACCTAGTGTGTGTACCGCTTTTCGTTATCGCCTGTCCAGCCGTTATTGTACGCCGTCGCGCTCGTCTACCGCCGCTTCACCCCGCTACCCCTCCCGGCGCGTACCTTCACCACCGTCCGCCTGTCCCGCACCGCGCCCGCGCGTTTCACAACACTCATTCGTTCGGCGGTTCCCGCGCTAACCGATACGGTACGTGTCCCGGTACAGCAACAGCGATCGAGTGTTCCCCGTGCGTGTCCGTCAGTCTGCCGCCAAATATTTACTCGATCCAGTTGATCCGTTCACCGCCGTCGTTTCCGGCAGTTGGGGCTGTTAATTCCATCCGTAGTTCGCCTTGATTTCGTGCTCCAGGCCACTACAATGCATAAAGGTACGTTCAAAATCGGTGTCGTCGCATGGTGCGTGGTGTCGTCTCGGTGGACGCGCCGCGACGACGACGGGTGTTCCGTAATCGACGGGCCTCAACGGTTTTCACGCCCGACGTGTACGGACTTATCCGGCTCGCGGCGTCCGTCGGCGTCGTGGTCGGACGTTTGCGCGCGAACGTCTGTGGGATTTTTCGTTTTTCTTATGTGACTTCCAAATGGTGACAAACGCGAAATCGGGCTCGGTCCGAGTTTTCTGACGGCGACCGAACTCGACGACGGTTATAGTAGGGGTACTGCTCGGACGGCTTCATTCGCAACGTTCGGGAAACACATTTATTCAGTTCCTATTTTTCAATGTTTGTTTGTTAGTTAGTTAGTTGGTCTTATAATAACAAAGAATCAGATTTCGCCAACTTGATCATAATCCTCTAAGGCCAATGACAAGGTTAAAAAAAAACTCTAAACTGCCTACCTGTTCGCTTTGCAACATAAATTAATATAATATGATATACATTTAAGTCTGTATTCATTTCCAGATAACTTCTGCTTCGTGAGAATACCTTAAACTAAAAAACCTTGTCCCATAAATATTGTTTGGCTATTATTGTAAATAGGTAGGTAGGCAGGTAGGTACTCAATGAGTGCATTTTACATAGGTATTATTATGTTTTAATTTTTTATTAAGAGGACAGTTCACTGGCATTTCTTGTCTCCGTCTTATAAATGTACGGTAAATGTCAATTATTAAGAAGTGAGTTATGAACATTTTTTGTACATTTTAAAATTCTCATAACTTACTATTCAAAATAATAATATAAATTAAATCCTCAAAGATGTCCAAGTAATATTCTTACTTTAAAATTGTATAAGAGGTAAATTCACTCAGTAAATTACAGATTAAAATTTACAATTGTGAACGTAAAATTTGCCATGTTGTACATTTGTAAGACGATGACAACAAATGCCTGTGTGGCGTCCTCTTAAGTACTGAAAAGTTGTTTCAAATAAATAATTTAGAGAAGCTTATCCACCTACTTATATTTATGTATATAAAAAAAAAAACATTATTAACTAATATCTACCTATATTCTATTCCAATTTGACTTAGATATTTATTTAGTGCGAATCAAAATTGTTTAATTAATATAGTCCAATTTTTTTTCAGGAGTGGCTGATAACGAGTATGAGATTGAATCCATTTTATTCGATGATACATATGGGAGCAAAACAATGTATCTCGTTAAATGGAAAAACTATCCCATGGACCAATGCACGTGGGAACCATATCGAAATCTGACAAATTGTACCCAGGCATTAAATGATTACAGATCAAATAAAATAGTTGCAACTGAAATCTACCAGACTTCACGCTATAAAGAACTATATGACTCGCTAAATATTTTTGCAGATCAGGAACTACTTGAATTGTTGCACCATGTAATTCAGGATGGAATGCCTTCTGTAGATGACAAATTTGTTAGGGGTACAATTGCTTATTTATCAACTGTATCACCCAGTAGTAGAAGTTCGTCTTTAACTAAGCTCATCAGACATAATTTAATGATAATTGAAGTTGACAAAAAAAGGCATAAACAACAAGATAGATTAAATAAATGGCAAAATGATATGGCAGCAGTATGTGGATTTAATATAAGTGTACTAAACAATGTTGACTTCGAAGGTCCGCCAAAACGTTTTTATTATGTGGATGAATGTGTGGCAGGCAAAGGCGTTGTTATTCCGAATGACCCTCCAGTTTGGTATGTAAAATGAAAATAATATTTTTTGTCACTTAAATGTTATAAAATTATTTAATTTCAAATTTAGGTGCCACTGTGATGTTACCTGCGGAGGAAAAAAACGTAAGAAAACCGAATGTCATTTTGGCGATTTTCAACTCGCGTATAATAAATTCAAGCGCATCATAGTTCCTCAAGGCACTCCTATTTATGAATGTAATAAAAAATGTACTTGTGACGCAACTTGTGTAAATAGAGTGGTCCAACATGGTCCAAGCAAAAATTTAAGACTTCAAATATTCCGTACTGACAATAATCGCGGTTGGGGAGTCAAAACATTGTTAAGTATAAAACAGGGTACTTACATTACCAAATATACTGGTGAAGTAATCACCAGATCAGAAGCTGATCAACGGGCTGTCACCCATGGATCAAAGTCAACATACTTGTTTGATCTTGACTACAATACTGAGAAAAATGATAGTGTTTATTCTATTGATGCTACTACTTATGGTAATGTATCACATTTTATAAATCATTCGTGCGATTCTAATCTGGCCATATTTGCTGTATGGATTGATTGCTTGGATACTAATATACCAACTCTGGCATTATTCGCGTCTAGAAATATTAGTGCAGGTGAAGAGATTACATTCAATTATATGACTTCTGTCAACAATGAAAATCGGAGAATTAAATGTAAATGTTTATCTGATAATTGCCGTGGTTACCTTTGTTAGTATAAATAATTTTATATTCATACCATCTAACACAAATTTAGAATTTTAATTGACTATTTGATACTTTTTTTATTATTATTTATTCTCAGATAGCATTGCTCATTATAAAAAAAGTTCAAGTTGAAATTAATTTTGTACAGTTTTTGGCTAAAAAAAGGGTTATTTAGATGTATATAATGTAAATTTTACTGATTTAAATGAAAAGACAAAATATTATGTCTTAATAGTAGGTACATCATAAATTTTTTTCAGTCGTAGCAGACATAAGTTTATTTTATTGGCATTTAAAATGATAAGATTACTATTTTGAGTTTAATTTTTTTTCACTTCTAAATATTTGTTTTTGAACTGAATTCTCAATAAGACAGTTGATATAATTTTCTATAGTGATGCCTTTGTATCTAATATAGGTGACTAAATATTCTACAAAATATAGTGTATAATAAATTAGACTTTATAATTAAATATTTATAGGTAGGTTGACACATTAAGTTAACCGACCACACAAGAACACAATTTATTAAAAGTATTAATTGTATTGCTCCTTAAATGTATAATAAAGTTGTGTTTTTTTTTTAATTTGTCAAATTGTATCTATCACAAAATATTTATACCAAGGTATAATTATTCATTATTATTTATTATATTATAAAAAAGAAACAATATTATTCATGTATGACTAAAATATTTTGTTAATAATCAAATTACTACTTAAGTAGTATTTAGTGATCTTTAAAATTGTTTATTACCATATTTTTGTTTTATTAAGTCTAAATTGTCAATTATTTTCAGTATTTCAATAATTAATTTGTTTTGAATTATTCATTCCACTAAAAATGTTTATTTATTTTCCATTTAATTATAATTAAGCAACAAATGTACTTGGTTTTTAAATGTTCATTTGACTAAAATATATTTATTTTTTGTATAGTAAGCACAAATTTGACTTTTTTTTAAATAATCATAAACCTCGGTGATATTTAAATTGTTTATTACATTAACTTGTGCTATATTATATATTTCTTTGTGTATGTTTTATTTTGTATTTTAAGTCATAAATTAATCATTATTGCGCTATAAAATTAGACTTTGCATTAGTTTTTTATTTTTAAGTTTTCAATTATTAAAGACTAAAGTTATTGACCAGAAATGTCAATGTTTCTTTTGACAAACAAAAAATTGAGAATTCATATTATAATAATTCAACTTTTTATAAATTAAAGTCATGTTAAATGTTATTATAATATTATAAGAGACTGAGTGTAATTTATATTCAGTTGTTTTAAGAATTAATTATATTTTCAATTTTAAAAATATTTAAAATATTATGTTGTACATTAAACAGAAAGATTTTTTACTTGATTTTTATATCACAATATGGTTGTAACTATTTTATTTTAATGTATCTGATGAGTTGAATGCTGTGTAATAGTTAGTACCATTTTTTACATACAAATGGACTACATTACGTATGCATATTAATGTGATGGGTACAAAATAATTAGACTATTTAGTATTTAACTGTCAATCAAAATTGTTTGTATCATGTGGTTGATTTAAATGTTAATTTAAAAACAATTTTAATATTGTAAGTGTTTAAGAATGGACTTTATTTTAAATAACTGAGTTGTATAATATTATTTGTAATGTTTTTTTCAAAGACTGCATTTAAATTATGTCATTAAAACATACCTTTTGTTTACATATTGTAAAATTATTTTGTTTATTTACTTTCATTTAAAAGGTTCAACATAGCAATGGAAAAATTGATAATTTTCACTTAATAAAACTCATTTATATCTATCCTTTAATTAAATTAAGCGTAGAGTTAAGTAATTGATAATTGATTTAAAATTAGTACTTGAAAGTTCTATGAATACTGCAATAGTAAATAAAGCTTTACACCAAATCGTTTTTTAAACGTCATTAAATATGTTCAATTGTTCAAAAACTTAAAACATGGTTACTGCAGTCTTGTACTGAAGTGTGTGAACTGATAAAGAACAAAAGGTCAATACCAGATGTCTGTATTAAGTGTAAATCTTACAGTGTTTGGAAGGAACAGATTCCTGGAATGAATTCCTTTTTATAAAAAAGAATGAGAAAATGAACCAGTTCTTTTTTTTAAGGAAAAATAACAAAATCGTTCCTTTCTAGTTCTAATAATTTACACAGATAATTATGTAAATAATTGAAATTAAGATAAATATTTTTTAATGTGTATAATGTTTATTACTAGTGATCGTTATCGACGTTAAGGCAATCAACAACGTTGGCCAACAATTTAATTTTAAAGAAAATCTCAAAATACAATTATAAAATATACACCTATATGTTGTTATATATTATAATTAAAAATTAAAGAAGTATACATAAATTATGAAAAAAAAAAACATAAGTGATTAAATAAGAATTTTTATTTTATTTGGAACTAAAAAAGGAACAAATTCTTTTTTTTTTAAAGAACAAGGAACGGAAGGAATTTTTTTTATAAGGAACTTGCCAAACACTGAAATCTTATAGATATTTCATTGTCTTTAAAACTTAATGATACCAGTCAACTATGAACAAATTCACTTAAAAATAATTCACCAATTTTCATTTTATAGTCCGTAGACTGTAGTCTGTAACCACTATCAGGCGACTAATAATGAACATATTATATTATAACATATGACTACTATGAGTATAACATGAATTTGTAATAGTATAATAATTAATTTATAATTTAACCTTTTTAATTATAAGTATTTATAACCTATTAATTGAAACTAGAAAATTTACAACATATCCGTATTGGCGAATGGTGATCATTTAAACAAAACAAATAAACGATATTATGATTGTTTTTAAATAATCGTTTCATTGTTTACATTAATTGTCTTTGGGCGTCCGAAGAATGTTTTGGTTAATTAATAAAATTATTGTGTTGCACTACCAAAGTACAAAAACACGTACAAAGAATCGATAACATAATGATAATATAGGTAATGGCATTTTAATGACATATTCTACATTAAGACTTTGTTCTACATATTTTAAAATTACATACCTATTACCGACACCAATACGGATGGTGGCGTGGACTTTGGTAATTTACTTGTGACTGTTGAGTGTGTGCTCTGTAGCAGTTAGTTATATTCTACGAAATATGTTGATACCATAGACAAGAATTCTAATAATTATTTAGGCATGGCTAACTCACAGAATATGATGATAAATTCATTGAATTGTCAATTAATAACTAAAGTATAATACTTACATGTATTATTATATAATCTTAAATCTATGACTTATGAGAGTATAATATTACTATGTTAGTATTTAAGTATCTACTCTTATGGCTATATTATTAATAGAGAACATAGGCTATATCATAGAGTAATCATTGGCACAAATCACAAGGGTGCACTACATTTATATGCCAGCACCTCGGATCTTGTGATTATTTTAAATAATAATTAAAAATCTTATTTACTATTATCGTGGGCTTATTTATATATAAACCATCGGACATCTCTTTTTATGTGGATATAATTGATAGCTCTCCTAATAAACTATTAAAAATAATAAACATGTTGAAAAATAAGTGTCTGCTTATTTGAAACTTTCAACTAACAAAACACTCTGTTTAACTAAGTATTTTTAATAACCAAATGTATTTAATTCTATTTTATGAAATTCTCCATAATACGATTTTTTTTTGTTGCTCATGCGACTACATATTATAAAATAACTTACATAATAAATGTATTTGATTTGAATAAATTGATATAATTATGGCTGAGGCCTATTAATTTAATGCAGTAAAAATCCTTAAAAATAGGTACATTTAAAGTCTCAAAAAATTCACTGTAAAATGCACTAATTATACATATCTTTTGAAAAATGAATTTTGGATGTAAATATGTAATAGTAACAATAAAAACCAAGGGTCTTTCCAGGTTACCGTGTATTTCTTTTTAGAAGAAATGGGCCCTTTCAGTTTTTTGTATCTGGGTCAAATTTTTATATTTACGCCACTGCGAGTCGAGTGTACTTCGTCATTAGTATAGGTCACTGTAGGTCCAAACTGTATCTTAAGGATGTTTTTAATTTTAATTCAATGATGTCTAAAATATTTTGAAAATTCTAATATGTATTAAATATTCGATGACATTTTCAAGTAGGTACTTATCTACTACAGTTATTTGTTTTTGAATTACAACAAAATCGATTTTGTTAAAAATTGGTTTTGCGTAATAATTCCTACTTTCCTTAATTTTGTTTTTGCATTTTCTGATATGTAACGGTTTAATTTTTTTTTTTATAGCACTAACCAATAATTTTTAATAAATAAATGAGAAAAACCTAATGACCTAATAAGTAATAATATTATTAATATGTTCATAAACTGATAACTTTACATTTATGTTATCCAAATAACGTCACAGATAAAGTTCTTCAATGCGATGTGGAATTTTGGTAATTCAACCATATAGTATAAAACTATAAATAGTAAATACAGAGGGAGTAAAGTCGTGCTGCGCAAAACAGTTTTTGCTATGTTGTACATTTGTAAGACGGGGACAACGCAATATACATGCGGGTACGATGTCCTCTTAATTGATTTCTGGGAAAAAAAACGTATAGTTTGGGAAAAAATAGACGGAAACTAAACAAATACAACGTTTCAAAATTAGACATTTCAGTATTTCACTGAATAAGGCACCTGGCACATATCACGATTTAATATACTATCTTAAATCGTGGCACATTTGAAAACAGAAGCATTGCCCTGATAGCCGAGTGAATTATAAAGCCATGTACCTAAACTAATTTATTTTCAACTGCAGTCGACCGCGGCACTCAACGCATTAAAACACCATAATCAATTTATATTACCTACTTATAATATTACTCATTAGTAGGGTTGGAAAAATAAAAACAAAAAAAAGCGTTTTAAACATGACGTAAAAAAAACCTTTTAATGAAGCTCTATAAATCAATTATAGTCAATTATTACAAATAGGTTATCGGTAGTATCCATCAGTGGCGTGACGAAGGTCTTTATTTAAAGCACGTGCCTCAGCTTAAAGGGTGGTGGGTGTCCTGGAGACTAGAGGCATTTCACATAAAGTAAATAATTTATTAAGTACACACTAAGACTAAGCCAATCTTTCTCAGTTACCATTTAAGTAAATATGTAATTATTTATATAAGTATTTATAATTACTAATATAAATTATTGTGCCTCATAAGTTAATGAAGTTCGCCTCGCCACTAGCATCTCTCATCACTTATCAGTCATCATGTCAGTATTGTTATTATTATTTTTATAAATATATAGATTAAACATACATAGATAGCCAAGTGCCAACGGCTGCGTAGAATTTGGGGTAATCGGAAAAAAAATCCCCAAAGCTATACTACCTAACGGCTAACAGCTGTTGTACTGCTGTACTGTTGAATAAAATCCAAAATCCACAAAGCAAATACTTATATATAATTGTACATCATAAAATAATAAATATACTCATAACTCGCTTTAAAATTAAAATATAATATAAAACCCTATGATATTGCCTAGATAATAATCTTAACTTCAAATTTTATAAGAAGTCAATCCACTCTAGTGGCGTATATAGAAATAATTTTTGTGGTGGGCTATAATGCTATATAATATGATTGACTATTAAATAATAAATGATACTCTAATTTTACAGTAAAATCTAAACAAATTTGTTGCTTATATAATAGTCGTCGAAATTACCTCCCATTAGATATAAATAATTGCAGTGTTACCTATTACTTTTTTTCGTCTAGATAATGTTATTAGTTATGTCTATTGTCTTTTATTATATATAAAATTGATAATTGTAGTATACCTATAATTACATATTAATACATATTAAGTTAAAAAAGGTGGATAAGTGGATGTCGCTCTGCTGTACAGTAGGTTACAAGTGGGTCACTGTAATGGATGGTGTTAAATTTGAATTCAATGATATAATATCATTGTATAAGAAAAACGATTCTGAGCGAAAACGGTCAGTCAGCCTATGATTTTACCAAGTATATTTGATGATATTATTGTGAATAAAGTAATTTATATATAACCTATTTACGTGGAGCCTTGTTTTAAATTTTCAATCCTTAGCCATAAAAGTTAAACATTTTATAAATTTTTAACCACAAAATAATTAATAAATTATAAATTTGATAAATGTTGTCAAAATTTGAACTTTAAATGCTTATAAAAAAAAATTGTGCAAATGTATTTTTAATATTTTTCAACTGCTATTAAAACGATATATCAGGAGTCTAATATTAAATTTTCACGCTTTTTTACCCAACAAATAAAAATTTATTGATATTTATAGAAAAAAAAACTAAAAAAATTGAAAACTGACAATGTCCGTAAACAGCTCAAATAGAGTCAAAATATTTTCAAAATTGTATGGTGTATAGAAAATGCTAATATAAACATTCAGTGAAATGTTCAAGTATCTACAGTCATTCGTTTTTTAATTACAATAAAATAAAAAAATCGTTACATGAGAAATCGAGTAAATATCAAATGTTGTAAAAATATAAATTTCAGACGCTCATAAAAATTTAATTTAAGTTTCTTCTAGACATTTTTTTTTTGATAAAGGTAGACAAACTTATGAGTAATCTTATATTACATTTTCAAATCTTAGATTTAAAAAGAAAAATTTTTATGAATTCTCATCAAAATAATTTGCTATTTTTCGTGATTTTTCCGTATTTTGTCAAAATTTGAACTTTAAATGCTTATAATTAAAAACTGTGACTAAGGATTTTTAATTTTTTTCATCTGCCTTTGAAACAATAACCTAGGAGCCTTCTATTAAATTTTCAAGCTTTTTTACTCAATAGATAAAATTTTATTGATATTTATAGAAAAAAAAACTAAAAAAATTGAAAACTGACAATGGCTGTAAACAGCTCAAAAAGAGTCAAAATATTTGGAAAATTTTATGGTGTATAGAAAATGCTAATATAAACAACCAGTGAAAATTTCATGCATCTACGGTCATTTGTTTTAGAGTTACACCAATAACCAAAATCGATTTTGTTAAAAATCGATTTTGCGTAAAAATTCCCGTTTTTCCTTAATTTTTCTTTTGTTTTTCACATCGCTTTTGAAAACTACTGGGAAATTAAAATTTTGACCTCCCCAATGCACCAACGATATTCACTTTCCCATCGAACAAGATACTGAAGTCGAAAATCGAAGCATTATTTCGACTACTTATCGTGTACACAGACACAAAAATAAAAAAATAAAAAAAAAAAAAAATAAAAAAAAAAACACACATCATTGTAAAATCAATACATTCATCGTTTCACTCAGAATCTAAAATCATTTAAGATGTTAGGATTCATAAACAGGAATACGATCAAATTTAAAAATATTAACTCATTTATAATAAAATATTATTTAATTATATAATATTTGTCAAATTGAGATTCAACTGACTGTACTTTTAATTTTTACTAGTAAAGGGTATACTTATCTGTTTATAAATAAATAAAAAATATTTATATAGCAATATCATATAATATAATATATACCTATTTATGAATATTATAATAATATAATAATTATCGTTCAAATTGTTATATTTTTATTATTATCAATTATTATTTTTGACAGCTGTTGTACCCACCAGGTATAGCTTTGGGGATTTTTTTTCCTAGATTTGAATTTGGAAATTATGTTCTTGGTTACAAACATGGCTTGGGTTGAGTCGGGTACAATGCTATGATATTATGTAGAAAACGTCTAGCAGGGCCATCTAATGTCACCAACAACATGGTTTTCAAATTCTACATAGCCGTTGGCTACTTGGCTATCTATGTATGTTTAATCTATATGGATTAGGTCTTCCATACGGGACACCTTTTTTTAAAACTTGTTTTTTTTATTCATACTTATATGTAGTTTTCGACGCTGAGAATGGTGGTACAATCAAAATTTGGGGGGAGCAGGGCCTAAATTCTAAAATACATCAGATTTTAGAGACATACTTATTAATTTGACAACTTAAATGTTACCTTCGGGTTTTGACAGATTTCTAAAGCAACAAAAAGAAACCTGCGGGGGTTGTTATATATACCACTTATCTTCACATTAATTTGACACACTTTCTATTAATAAATACATTTTTTTGTTGTTCCGATATCGAAAAAATAATAAAAGATATTGCCGCCATCCCCCACCCGGGCATGGCAGATACATACCTACAGGTGTCCAAATTAAAAATTCTGCCAAAACAAATCACGTGTAAAACAAATCTACAGTACCCTCCCCTACGGTACCACAGGCTAATGACCTAGTAATCGAAGCCTTAACCCTAATAAAAAAAAAAAAGAAAGATATTTCACAGCTAAAATTCTCCTTTTTATGTGGTGAAAATTTCGTTTTTTAGTCATCACTGTAGCCTTCAATAGATTCTTTCCCAGGCAAAACCGTTTTTGCTATGTTTTACATTTTTAAGACCGAGTTAACACATAGCGTCCTCTTAATGTTGTTATCACGATGTAGAGAAGATATCTTCTCTACACCGTGATTGTTACCAGTGGCGCCGACTTGTATTTCATTTGGTGGGGCAAAGTTTAAAATTACTTACCACCACCACCTACATGATTCAACTATCACAAAGCCGCTCGCTATTTAACCTGTTACGTTCTGATCAATTATTAATACTTACATAGAACAACTAGTTAGTAGTTACTAATAGACAAATTATACCTATCGGTATACTAATTACCTCTAAGATTTACAAACTAAAGTGTCAATACTTTCAATGTATACACCCTGACACCCATTCACCCGACACCCACCACCCGTCCACCCGTCCACCCACCTAATAAAATACTGGGGCGAATCGCCCCATAAAAGTACGCGTTCGGCGCCACTGGTTGTTACTATCAATGATAATTATTTTAAGTGTTGTATATTTTGTATAATATTAACTGTCTATAGTCTGTGGATCACAGCTATTGGCTAAAAATAAACAGTGTATCTATATTTAGCCATGGTTAGTTGCAGTGGCCACAGTAATTTCATATACGTCTTACCGGGATGAATTCATTTTCGAAAAGACATTGTATTTGCATACGAATTTTCCTGAAATTATCCGTAATTTGTCGGCAAAAGTATGAACTTACTTGTATGAAAGACCTTGTATATTAAATTATCTAGTCTTAGGTTATACAAATTTAATATTTTGTTTATAAGTTTAGAACTACAAATTAACTGTTTTTTTTTTTTTTTGACGAAATTTGAACTTGAAATGGGTGCTTATAAAAAATAACCACGATGCCTATGTATCGTTAATATTTTAGCTATAATAAAAACTTACGTATTACATTTTTAAAGTTTTTCGGCCGGATAAATAATTTTTTATTGACATTTAAAGAAAAAAAAAATTTTAATTAATCAAATACAATCCAAGTGAGGACGGTATAACCAAGCTGGTTACCAAACATTTAAATAAATTTTCATTTTTTTTTTCTCCAATTATTTTAAAAAGCACTGAGCATTTTCTAAAAGTACCGACTAAATCCAATTGGCTTCCAAAAACATACATCAGACATCGAATGTTTATGATCAGAGCATTTTTTCTACCAGAAAAGTTGTGAAGTTACAAACATTTTAAAAACACCTCGAATAAACCGTCTGAAATTATTAGACTGGACAAAATAAAAATAAAACTGTAACTAATTTGTCATGCCCCCGTGGATTATCTATGCAAGCCCCCCCCCCTATCTTATATTATCTATGGCTCGTCCATGATTCTTGTGATAACCGTTGTCACATTTTACCAGTCTTTATCAGCTTTCGGCCGTTCGCCGTGCACATCTTTTCATTTCTCTTTGCGCGCGCAGTGCCGCCGGCCCTGTGGATTTCGCCGTTCTTCCTTCGATGTAAGTCGACTGTCTCTGAGGAGCGTCACAAACGCCCTACCGGCTTACCAACAGCTCGACTCGGCCCTAGCATTTGGAGCTCGTCACCGTAGGTTTCCAGTGTGGAACCATGGCCAACTCCGTGCGAAAGATGTGCACGAAAATCGGCAACGGTCATCAGTATTTGTTGGGCACGGCCAAAACGTCGGCCTACGGTGGTCACGTCGTGTCGGATACCGTTCAGCAGCACCCGGCCAGACCACAGGTAACCCGCTTGGCCCGTGACCTTATTGCTCGCCCATAAGGTCACCGTCCTGCCAGGGGTGAAACTACAATGGGGTGGCACTTTCGTTTTCAGGTCGAGACAATGTGCAAAATCAATGCCGACAATTTGTTCCGTCAGTCACGACCGTTGCTCAACTATATTGTACGACCCGTCAAAAACAAACGGTCTGCAGATGCGGCTGTCGAATGGTACAACACACGCACAAATCCCAAAAACAATGTCTGTAACAGCACTGAGCTTAAACTAGACAATTCTATAAAGTCTAACGAAAACATCAGCACATCAGATTCTAATGGACTACCAAATTTAGAACAGCTCGATCATGTGTTTAATAGGTTGGGAGAAGATGTAAGTAATCAACCGTATCAATATGTAATGTTGCTAATACGTTGAACTTGTATAGTACTGGTCATACGGTTCATACGGTACCTACGTTCAATAATATATTATTCTTTTTTAATTTTTTGATATAGTTACCATTAATGTTTAAACAAAATTTGGACTATGCACTATACCATCCCAAATTGGTATTTGAGAATAACATTAGAAGAACGAAGAGTGTGTAAGTAAATAAAGACAAAATAATTACTAAGTATAGAATTTTTAAACTATTATATTTAACCTGATTTTAGAGGCTTAGAATACTTCATGATAACAATTTCTTTACTACGTTTGATGGGCCATATAAAGTATGCTTTTGTAAAATTTGATATATTAAAAATAACCAAACATCCAGAAGACGGAACAATTAAAGTACGATGGAGAATCAAAGGTATATCAGGAATGAAAGTGTTCATGAAGTTTTGGAAATTCAGACTTTGGAATTTGGAACAAGTCATTAAAGAAAATGTTGAATCGTATGTGAATTATATTTTATCTAATTGCTTAATAACAATTATTAATAAGTTTATAAATTAACGTAGTTATAACTATATTAAATCTTCCATACAACAAACTTCCAGTTAAATAAATTTTCTGTTTAACATAATATTTTTGAGAACTACAATCTTTTTTATGTAATTCTACTTAACAAATTTTTCTAGTTTAAGAATTTTTATGGTTGGCCGTTGAGACTATAATATTGAGGTTTCATTGTAGTGTCATACAATTTTTAGTTTCAAGGGCAAACATAATGATTATTTCGACAAAAATTACCATGTACTTAAATATTTAATACAAAAATATGCTCTAGACTCCACAATGTTACTATTTATGCAACAGTTTAAATAAATATTTGGGTTTAGTTTAGGAATTAAATTACATATTCATTTTCCTATTATAACACAAATTGAAGAATTATCTAACAATGGTTTTTAGGAAGAATTTAATACTACCAAGATAAATTAATATTATTACGAATTTCAGCTTTATTATTTAAAACCTATCTGTAACTTCAGTAAACAATTAATTAATTGATAAAATAATAATCAAATTTTATTCTAGGTGGCATGATGGTTATTCAGTATTCTATTTAGGATCTGATGGTCTGGTTCATAAGCTTACTGCAGATAAAGTATGTTATTTTTTTAATATTTTCTAATATATTAAGTTTTCATGTTGCCATGTTTATGTTTAGATGCAACCTGATAACGACCCAGTAATAGAGGATAAAAATCCACTGGCTACCAAACTGGCTCTATTTTTAGGACTATCACCGCAGTTGGGTAATTTGGATTGTTTGATTTCATTTGACTCTGAACCGGCAAATGAATTACTTAAGATGGTTATTATGTCCCTAGAAGATGTCATTTAATATTAATGACAACATATCAAAATACTTCATGCCGCGATAAAAAAATTCATTACGTTTATGCAATTGAAACCTTATTGCTTGATAATATTTATATTATAATGTGTTGTTGATTTATGTGGCTGTTGTAAGTTTGTTTTGATAATTTATAAAGAAATGTTTGTTAAATGTAAAATAGTAAAATAAGTAGATAATAAATTTAATCAAACACTGTTAACTTGTTGTAATAAAAAGTTAAAACACAGAATTGCTTACAGAATTTCAAAATACTATAGATAAGCATTGCAATTGACCTTTTGTGTAAACCAAATATAAATTAAACGCTTAAATGTTTTACCAAATGTCATAATATTCAATATTGAGTATATTTGTTTCTTCATATTTTGTATTTTATTAATTTGATGTTTTTGAGTAAATATGAAATTTTTTGTAGAAGACCATACGTTGTTAATAAACTTGTGTCTAATGTGTCTACTTGATTATTTTAGATTCTGAGCGGAGCGATGAATGTATTGATTTAACAATGATGTATGTTTTTTTTTTTATTTGTGTGTACATGATAAGTAGTTGAAATAATGCTTCAATTTTCAACTTCAGTAACTTTTTCGATGGGAAAGTGCATCTAGTTGGTACATTGGGGATGTCAAAATTTGAAATCCCCAGTAATTTTAAAAGCACCAAGAAAAACAAAAAAAAAAAATTAAGGAAAACCGGGAATTTTTTGGAAAAATTGATTTTGGATTTTGGTGTAACTCTTAAACAAATCACTTTTGATACATGAAATTTTCATTGGATGTTTATATTAGCCTTAGCTATACACGTTAAAATTTTAAAAATATTTTGATTTGTTTTGAACTGTTTATGGACATATTCAGTTTAGTATTTTTAGTTTTTTTTCCTATGAATGCCAATAAAATTTTATGTGTTGGGTAAAAAAGCTTGAATATTTAATACGACGCTCTTAATACATTGTTACAATAGTAGTTGAGAAATATTAAAAATACAGTCACAATTTTTTTTTATAAGCATTTAAATTTCATGTCTTGAGAAAACGTAAAAATCACGAAAATGTGCAAATTATTTAGTGTTAGAAATACATAAAAATTTTTCTTTTTAAATCTAAGATTTGAAAATGTAATACAAGGTTCCTCATAGTTTGTCTAATCTTATAAAAAATTTTGAAAATATTTTGAGCTGTACTGACATTTTCTTTTTTCAATTTATTTTTCTATAATTGTTAGTAAAATTTTATCTGTAAAAAACTTTAAAACAATGCTCCTGATATGTTGTTACTATAGCAGTTGAAAAATATTAAAAATACACATAATTTTTTTAAAAAGCATTTAAAATTCCAATTTGGACAAAATTTATCAAATTTTAAATTATTTTTTAGTTAAAAATGTATAAAATGTTTTAACTTTTATAGCTAAGGATTGAAAATTTAAAACAAGTTTCCATGTAAATAGGTTATATTATATAAAGTATATTTTATTCACAATAATATTATAATAAAATATGCTTAGTTATATAATTGAGTTAATATCATAGAATTCAAATTAAACACCATCCATTAAAGTGACCCACTTGTAACCTACTGTACAGTAGAGTGACACCCACTTGCCCACCTTTTTAATATTTGTTATTATGATTCCATCAGTGTTTCGACTCCATTGTCACTACTATACTCTTTAAATTTAAATAGTGTAAATAAGATTCTTATTTGTTCTAAAGCAAATATTTATACGGTAAATCAATGTACATAAATTAATATAACACAAACTAAAGTCAATATTTTTTTTTTCTATTGTACATGTTAATGTACTCAATATACTTCAAACTTCTAAACTTAAGTTAAGGAATGTTCTCACTATTTTTTCATTGATAAATAGAAAATAATAGGTTTACTTTATTCAGAATTTTAATAAACAATGATGGATATCCTAATAAAAACACCGATAAGTAAATAAGTCATTGGAGTTAGAAAAGTTGTAATATCAAAAAGGGGTTTAGTAGTTTCCTAAATTCTTTAGTATAAAAGTATTTATAATTGTTTGGATTTAATGAAGTGTGTTTATTAAATACCAATAATTTAACTAAGAACTAAGAAGACATTTTATAAAAAAAAATCAGTTTAGAATAATATTAACAATGTAAGCTAATTCAAAACTTTTTAATGATGAAAAAATATTGTTTTATTAATAAAGTAAGTCTTACATTTATCCAATTTTATATTAAACAGCCCTTTAAGTGGTGTTCTTAACAACCAAAAATTCTGAACAATAATGCTGGTGACATGTAACAAATTAACATTTAAATTAGTATTTTTTACTGGCAACTTTCTTGATAAGTGCTGTTCGTTGTTTATGTGCTTCTGTGATCGGCGCTTTTTTGTACGGTTTCAATTCATCAGTGCCAAAACCAGGTATCCACATATTTAAGTACCGTTCTGTAAAACATTTACAATGGTTATAGATTTTGCTCAAATTTTAATAAAATCATTTTACATTTGAAAGTTTTTAAAAATTATTTCAATAGTAACCTAAGTAAATTTGGACGTCTTTAACTTCAACGATATTTGATTTTCTATGTTTAGCGAACACGCATGCTGCTTTGACTAATTCGTTGACAAAATCGTCAGATAACTGCAACATAAGATCTTCTACGTCCTCTTCTAGCTGTTCATTTGGATCTACTTCTTTGACTAGTTCACGCAAACGTGCTTTTGTTAACAACTGTGAAAAAAAACACGAATAATATGTTTTATTAAGTTACTTCATACTATAATACAAAAAATAGTTAAACAAGTGATGTCTTGTTTTGATTTTTACAGGAACAATTTTTTACAACATATTTATCAACTAGTCTGAGGTGGGTCATCCCACATGGCCTTTTTTTTTTTTAGATATTAAATTATATTTTAGATGTAAAAGACACAAAGCCGAGGCCGACAATCATAACTAGGAAGCTATTTATAAATAGAAACATTGCACAATAAATTGCAATGATAGTTTAAACGTTCATGTATCTCCTTATGCCATTAAACTAACTTCTAGAAATAATTCAATTAGTCAGAATATGGGCTTTGAGTGTACTTAAGGTTATTAATGAATTATTTTATTTTACAAAAAACCTACAAATATAATAAATCATAATACTTAATTGTCGATCTATAGTAAATATTTTAATTAACAAATTACATGATTTCATAATTAGGCATTTTTATATTCCTATAAATATAAATACTATTAATGTTTTTACTTTTTTTATTTAATGACATTTGAACATAATTTATTGTATATCGATAACAATATAAAACATATAGGTGTCTATCAAATTTAATAATAAACTATTTTATTAAAGTTAAATTTCCTATATATTATTACAAAGTAGATTGAATAAAATATGTAATATTTTGGCTATATTAATAGTTTTTTAATAAGGTACTTGTTTATATGTGACGAGTAAATGAACCTGGCCAGGTTCTAATAAGACATAAATGGCACAGCATGATACCTCATAAATACAAACAATAGGTCTCAAATTCATAGCTTGATAAAATAAGTTTGGATTATTCAACCCATAAAAGTATATCTATTGAACAAATGTGGGTAGGTATGTTGTTGAGCAAGTCGTTCCAGTAAACTGTCCGGCCATTGCAATTTCTTAAAGTAAGATTCATTTGCAAAGTTTTCCTGAAATGCTTAGGTTGTTACTTGTATTATCTACACGACTACACTAGTGTTTGAGTGTTGGTCTTGTTCTGGAACTGAGATAAGTCATAATTCAAAATGTAGTCGAATCAAAAACGATTCACAGATTTAAATATTTCTACTGTTGACATACCAGGAGGGGCAGTATGATACTTTTGAACTCCACCAGTATAATTTAAGGGGGTCAAAATCAACTGATTTGGTCACTAGTTTCTGAATTTTCTACTATATAGCAATACTAAATGGTTTTGATGATACAATATTTGATAATTGTACACATTTCAGTAAATAGGTATAGGCACCAACTTAAAATATTTAATTCATCCAGAAAAAAGCATCTAACTTAATTTTCGCAAAATGTTGATATTTTTGTAGTAGGTACTGTTTTACTAGTAGTAGGGCAGATATATAGTGGAGACTGAAGTGTAGTCTATTACTACTTTTATGATATCCAATTTTAACAAATTATATCGACTTATATGTGATAGGTTAATAGGGTTATTTATAAAAAAACATACTGCTGCATTGTCTGCATTCATCATGTTTTTAATGGTAATTTGTTGTGATGGTTGCTGTTGTTGTGGTGTTTGTTGTTGCTGCGATGATGGTTGTTGTTGCTGTGACGGTAGTTGTTGTTGTGGCTGCTGTACCGATTGTTGTTGCTGTTGTACTACTTGTTGTTGTTGCTGCTGTACTACTTGTTGTTGTTGCTGCTGCTGTACTGCTTGTTGTTGTTGCTGCTGCTGTACTGCTTGTTGTTGTTGCTGCTGCTGTTGCTGTACTACTATTTGTTGTTGCTGCTGCTGTTGTGTCGGTAGTTGTTGCTTTTGTTGTAACGGTAGTTGTTGTTGTTGTTGCTGCTGCAGCTGTTGATGCTGTTGGGGTTGCTGCTGTGCTGGTTGTTGTTGTAGCTGTTGATGTTGCTGTGGTTGCTGTACACAAATAAAAGTTAATAATAAATAATTTATTCACATTACTGTATTCTGTAAAAATGTAGCAATCATAATGAGACTATTTTGAATTTCAAGACTTATGTTGTGTAGTTGACACTTTATTTTTAGAACATCTTATCAGTATCAATACCTACTTATTACTCCCACTGATTTGCAGATTATTACAATCACGTGTTTTTAATTTTTTAAAACAACAATTTTATATTATGGTATTTTATACTTTGAACATAATTTTGAAGTTTTGTAAATTTTTGACCTAAACATCCAAACAAATTTGAATTACTTTTTTTAATTTATCAACAAGCAAATCATTACAAAAAACCACGCATTTTGAAGAAAAAATTCACAAAAATCTCTTTGGAGCTAAACTGTATTTGTACTAATATTTTATATTTTAGATTCTGAGCAAAGCGATGAATGTATTGATTTTACAATGATGTAAATTAAAAACTTTTTTTGTGTCTGTCATCACCTTTTTGGTCAGTGAAAATGGTTAGATTTTCTTCAACAGTATCTTTTCTGACTGGAAAGTGAATCTAGTTGGTACTTTGAGAGGTCAAAAGTAAAAACTACTAATAGTTTTTGTAAAAGCTGGGAAAAGGAAAAAAAATTAAGGAAAAACAGGAATTTTCACTCAAAATAGGTTTTTGACAAAATCGATTTTGGTTTTTGGTGTGACTCTAAAAGAAATGACCGTACAGATACATTAAATTTCCACTGGTTGTTCATACTAGTATTTTCTATATACGATAAAATTTTCAAAAATATTGTTTTGAACTGTTAACAGACATTAGTTAAAATATATAATATACATTTTATTACATATTATTGAGAACTAATTACTAATTAGTACTCAATAGTAATACGTCAATTTAAATTTACCACCCCTAAATGGATTAAAAAAAAAATTGCTGCTCTGGGAAACAGGGTGCACATGCCCCCCCCCCTAAATACTGAAGTCAGAATTTGGCGGTCGGACTTGGTTTCAAAGTTGGCCATTTGAATTTTGAAGTATGGTCATTTTTGGTACTACAACAATAGCATAATGTATATCGTAGTGCAATGGATAACAGATATTGTAGAATACAGATGAGATATTACAAAATTTGAATACACATAGCTCAAAAATTGTTTGCATTTTTCTTTTCAAATCTTCAATACTTGATGGATTTTACAGCAAATCGAGAAATGTTTTCGTTTGAAACTGTTTGAGCGAATGACTCCACGTCACTGCCTGGGGCTAATATACCTATAAATAGGTACTGACAAAAAGTGCTGCTGCCCTGATTGAGATGCGGATTGTAGTGTAGTTGAGGGGGCTTTAACCCTCCATGAAATTCAAGAAAAATTTAAGTTGTTTCAGTATTCCGTGAACGGATTACATAAGAGTAGGTATAAAAATGATGTATGTACAACAATTTTAAAAAGTTGCCGCTGAACTGAAAGTCTAAAATGTTATATACCACAACATTAGCATACCAAACCTATGAGGGATTACTAGAATTATGCCTTCCCAATATAACAAATTATCAGCCCTTCTCTCCCCAAGAAAAATCCTGGTTATGCTACTCAATGAAGTGGTATTGTGTAAAGAATTAAGAAATTTAACTATACAAGGATAATGACAATTATAAATGTATAATTTATTGTTATATTTGTTTTTAAAGTAATAATGTGCAACCACAATTAAACATTGTACCTATTATGTTTAATTGTGTGTGCAATTAAGCCATTGCCCCAGAGGACTATAGTATTCAAAAAAATTAAAATTTTTAGTTCGATAAAATAGAATTCTTACTTGTTGCAGCTGCTGTAGTAATTGTGGTTGCGGTAGCTGTTTTATTTGTTGCTGTTGGTGATGTTTTATTTGTTGTTGTTGTATTAATAGTTGTTTCTGTTGCATTTGTTGGATCTGTTGCTGTTGGAGTTGGATTTGTTGCTGTTGTATCGGTAGTTGCTGCTTCTGTTGGAGTTGTTGCTGCTGTTGGAGTTGTTGCTGTTGGAGTTGTTGTTGTTGCTGTTGGAGTTGTTGCAGTTGTTGGAATTGGAGATGTTGCATTACAATATTTTGCTGGTTGGTTGTCACTACTGAAGGGTTATTGAGTACAGAGATTGTCGACACAGGAGTGCTATTAAGAGAAGTGACTGTAGATACTGTCGTTTGGTTTACATGTACGACCGGAGACATGGACGGACTGATGAGTGGAGCGATTGTCGATATAGTTGAACTAATGAGAGGCGCGACTTGAGGTACCAGTAGATTGCTGTGAGTAACAGATGTCGTGGACGGTTTGTTATTGAGAGCCACTAATGTCGGGGACAGTTTGTTGGTTAGCGCTCCTGCTGACGGCGTCGATGAGCTTAGAATTGGTGCGACTGCAGAAACTGGTGGATTGACGAGGGGCTCGATTTCCGTTGGTGCCATTTCAACATCGGTAGTTTGAGCCTAAAACGTATGAAGCATAAAATCACTTTCGGCAGTAAATATGAAAATTATCAAACACTATCCATCGGCAGTAACACTTACCACAAGTTGATCAATTTCGTCATCCGTTTCCATTGGCATCGAACTCCCGACGTCGCTTTCGACCGCACCACTTGAGCTCATCATGTCGCCGACGCGAATTGTGTTTGCCAGAAATTGTACAGAAGTTGGCCCTCTACCGACCAGCGGCTTCGTCGACGGACGAGATCGTCTGCGAACGGCACGAATTAATAAATATTCGATTTGTCAAACGAGAATAATGATATAATTATTGTAATATTCGGCGTATGAAAGTAGCAAAGGGTTCTTCTTGACTCTTTTCGTCTTTTGTGTTTATTACAAAATTATGTAATCACCACGGACTAAGATAGTACGATACTGATAGATATAATCACATACGAACTGGAAACGACCAAAAGGTCCCTCACCCAATGTATTCAGCGCTACCGGTGGTTTTATTCGGCTTTAAATTTTCTATCTTTAGGCCGGTGTCAGACTTGCGGAATATCCGCAGCGGCCGTTCCGCAGCAGAATTTCCGCTTTGTATAGACTGGTGTCACACTTGCGTTTTTCCGTAGCGGAATTGGCGTGAAAATATAAACTTGATACTACAGCTCAGTATAAGTTTTAATACTTCAGTTTGATTTCATTTGTCATGCAGAACAAATCGTTTGTCGTATTAAAATAATATATTATGGAACTATTAGAACATCTATAAAAGATATTTTTAATCTTAGATTTAAAAAGAAAAATTTTTATGGATTTCTAACTCAAGATAATTTGCAAATTATCGTGATTTTTACGTATTTTGTCAAAATTCAAAATTTAAATGCTTTTCGACTCACCAAATAAAATTTTATGAACATTACTAGAAAAAAACCAAAATATTCCCATTTTTCTTTAATTTTTTTTTTGTTTTTCTAGACAAATTTGAAAACTACTCATAATTTTTAATTTTTACCTCTTGTAATATCGAAGTTAAAAATTGAAGAATTATTTTGACTACTTATTGTGTACACACACACACAAAATAACAAATAATTTTTAAAATTCTAAGACGATAAAAAACAACATTTTGTTTCATTATTTATTATTTTATAATATGAATAAAAAAACATTTATAATTCCTTTTTTAGTAGTCAACATCAATGTAACCAGCTGATTGATTTGAAGCATCTGGTGGACTAGGAGAAAATAAGTTAGAATAATTATGATTGGAAGAATTTGTAGTTATGTTTTGATGTATATTCGGGACGGTGTTGGATAAGTATGGTGTTTGGTGTTGAATAGGCATCTGGTTTTGGAAAGTACTTTGGCTGTAGTTATTAGAGACATTGGTTTGAACAGGATATGGATACTGGTTCATTACATTATTAGTTGAAGGTAAATTACGATTAGTTTGAAAATTAATGTTTTTTAGCATTTGCATTATTTGAATTTTAAAATCAAATTTTTCATCACTTGGCATTTTTTTTAATGTTGGAAGAAGGGATAGTACAAATAATTTATCTTCATCCAAATCTTCGTTTTCGTTGCTAATTTTTCTTTTAGATAAAACTTCAACCACACTTTTTTGAAAATCAGTCATTTTTTGTTTACGAGGTTGAATTGTTGTTTTTGATTTGGATAATACCTCATTTTCCAGAGGATCAGATTCGACTGTTTCATTATCGATATTATCATGCAGGTTATCAATAATGCTTTCGTTTGAGATTACGTTGCTAATAGTACTGTTAAAAAAAATAAAAATTCAGTTAAATAACTTAATAACAGTAAAATACACTGAACCGAGATATTATATTTGGAGCCAGCGTGACAAATTTAAAAATGTGGGTATACTGTATAGTATAAACTGTAATATACTATACACTATACTGTAAAGTTATTTTTTAAATATGTATATCGTATGTGCTTACTTTTATTTTAAAATTCAATATAATATTTCCAAGTAAAAAAATCTCCGAAAAATAACTCGAATAAAAATGTTTTTTACATTACTTAAAATTTATTCGTATTTAGTACATTATTAATTATAAAAATAAATACATTTTAAAAGAACCAATGCATATTAATCCTAGCCCTAATATTAACATATTATTGTGTGATTTCTAATTATAATACGGTATTACCTTCTACGTTCAATAGTTTTATCCAAAAACCCAAGCATTTCAAAATAAACATATTTTTTTTTCTTCGTAGCAGCTGAACCGGAAGGAAGTTCTTTTTTTTCTTTTTTATAGTAGTCTTTAACATTCTTCCACTTTTTTTGTAAATCATCAACTATATAAACAATTCAATACCTATTATAAAGCAGCTGCGACACCCACATAATCACCTTCTATTTTTAATTATGAATGAAATTCATCAATATGAACATTGCATTTTTCAGCTTGGAATATAATTAGTGAATAATATAAATTTTCCATTATTGTACTTATCTATAGAAAAGAGGACGTAAGCCAGCGATTGATTCAGATACTATTTTCCAAGTTCTAGAAGAAAATAAATATGACTTGTTTGAGGATGAAAAATTAAAATCAAATACACACACAATATGGACAAAAATATCTGAACAATTAAATTTTAAAGGCACGTCTCTAAATTTATTCATTTCTGTCTACAAAGATCGACATAATTTTCAAACAAAACTAAAGAAAAGTCTAAATATTGAACATTCGTGCATTTTAAAAGAATCAATAACTGACGAAGAAGATTCACCTAGTGATTTAAATGAAGTAAACTATGAAAAGAAAATAGATGATTGTGTAGAATCATTAGATAGCGGAAGAATTATTGATGATGATACTACATTATTTAATTTTTGTATTCCTTTTGAGAAGTACTTAGAGTTCAGACCTTCAATAGTAGAATACCGACAAAAGAATAAGATAAGAAAATATAACGTTTTAAAACCATGTATCTGGTCAGATGTAATTAATGATGCTTTTCTATCTGAACATAAACTACCTTGCAACTTTATTTACCAGAGAAATAAAGTATCCATTGATAACACTCGAAGTAAATATTTCTTCACATTTAATGCCAAGTGTAAAGATTGCGGCAGTAAACTATTTGGATGGAGTGAAAACGAACCTACTGACGGAGATCCACTGTATATCAATATACGAACCAAAGACACTAAAGGATGTGAGTTGGAGCATATAACTAAGAGGCCAATCAAAGGAGAAAAACGAACTGAAATTGGAAGACAGCTATCAAGAGATCTAGCCAGTAATTGGAGACGAGAAAATGTTTCTGATATGGAATTTGGTCGTATTTCTCCTCCAAATTTATATTGCCTTTCAGTTCTCCGTAAAGCTAAACAGCAATATAAGGATAAAGTTTTAAGTATCACAGAAAAGTGTCCTTTTAAGTCACTAGTAGAGTTGAAGCATAATTCGCAGTTTGCTGGATCAATACACTCTATAAGCATTGATCCTTTAATTGTGCATTATTGGAGCACCCATCAACTAGTTATTTATAAAGATTTATGTAAATCTTACACAAAAATCTCTATTGATGCAACCGGTGGATTATTAAAAAAAATTAAGCGTTCGTCACTTAATTTATTATCAAGCCATATTTTCTTGTACGAAGCTGTTGTAAACACTAGGTATGGACAGATACCAATCACTCAGATGATATCTGAAAAACAAAATTGTCTGACGATATACAAATGGCTTGGTGATTGGCTTAATTCTGGTATTCAGCCACCTAATGAAGCTGTATGTGATTTTTCTATGGCTCTTTTAGGTGCCATATCTAGAGCGTTTTGTGATGGAAGCAGTCTACGTTCTTATATGGATAATTGTTTTAACAAATTGTTGGGTCAAGAGAGACTATTTCTCCAATGTTTTATACGTATTGATGTCGCACATATGATGAAAATATTTTGTCGATTGAAATCCTTAACTGGAATTAAAAATAAACATTTTAAACATTTTTATGTAAGAGGACTTCGACTTTTATTAACATCGTATGAAATTAACGAGTTTAAAAATATTTTAACGTCATTATTAACTGTAATGATGAGTGAAAAAGATGGTTGGTTAATCGATAACTCTATTTCTCCTGCAGAATCAAGTCGGGAACATATATTGGATTTAGTTAAAGGTATTAAATATGATATAGAGAATGTATATGATGAAGATGTTGATATAGTTCCAAATGAAGAACCAGGTACTGAGTTTGAAGAAACTCCAAACTCTATTGCAGATTTTTTGAGTGATATTGATAGGGTATGTTCTGATAATGCTAAGAAAGAGGGGAATCGTATTTCTGCATATTATCTTCCCAACCTGGCAAAAGATGTACAAAGGCTATGTAAATACTTTCCTCTTTGGACTGGAGTCATGAAACCGAAGTTTAATTCTCCATTTAATATCGCTTCCTCGGCAGCTGTTAAAAGCGATTTTGGAGAACTAAAACACAAGATTCTTCGTTTTGAAGGACAACCTATGACAGCAGATCGGTTTGTATGTAAACATTTAATATCCATCAACAGTAATACCAAGCTTTTTAGAAGTTCTCAGCTAAGAAATGAGTTACCAAAAATTTCAACTACTGATATTCCAATTGAAAAAAAAAAACAATATGTAATTGATTGGAACAGTGATGAAGTTGATATTCATGAATACAATAACAAGAGTGATGAACAAAAATATAGATACTCAGAAAGTTCAGATACTTCTTTAAAATCAACAGAAAATACTAATATAAGTATAAATTATCGTATTCAAGATTCTGTTATAGAAAATACACAGTTTCCTCAATCAGACAGCAGTGACTCTGGTAAATCAAAATCATCTTTAGATTTTTACTGAAAATTGGCGTGGTATAGGTAAAAATGAAGATATAGTACCATATGTTAAAGAAAAAAAGAAAAAAAAGAGATTGACAATGTACATGCAATCAGCACCAGAAATTGATCAGATTTTAAACAGAAAAACACGTTCTAATTTGAACACATTATTAATTAATGGTAATGTTTCTACGCCTCTTCGTAGAATGAAAAAAAAATACATCGTTAACAATACTTGTCCTTTTGACTCTATTGCTTTCATACTATCTATGGCATATATAGATCATCCTCAGTATAAATCATTTATCGATGTTAGTGATAATACTCTTTTACAGTTTTGCAAACATTTGGCAGTAAATGGCACAAGCAAAATATCATATATGACACGCTTGGATATACTCAAAGACATTTTTGAAGAACAAGAAAGTATTAATAACGTTAGAGTTATTGATGCTAGATGCAACGTATTATTTATTATCACACAACTATTAAAAACTGCTCCATCAGCAATTGATCATATGATATGTTCTAACAATATCAATTGTCCTCAATCAACTAGAGATATACCAAGCCCCACAATAATTGTACGATTACAAAACAATATGCAAGATTTAAATAATGCATTAAACTTGTATGTAGTTCCCAAAGAGATAGAATGTCCATCAAATCAATGTACAGGAACAGTAATTGGAACAAGAATTCTCCAATCACACATATTTATTGAAACTGACGTATTCACTGAAAATCAACAAATTCCACTTCATGAATTTCCATTGGAATTGTTTATTGAAAAATCAAGGTAAACAAATAAATTTTCATTAAATTTATACAATTACTTATTTAATATTTATGAGTTTTAATTCTGTGATAGATATGTTTTTTATGGCGTTGTGGCATATGGAATGGGTCATTATATATCATATATTCGAAGAATTGATGGCATATGGGAATCTCATAATGATCTCCAAAAAAAAATTAAACGGTTTGTTTCCACAGGACAAAAAAAAGGCAAATCCGCATTGCTTAGTATATATTAAGTGTTAAATAAAACAGACCAATAAGTATATAAGTTATTTTTATTTTTAATATTTTTTATGTTTTTGATTTTGTTAGTAGTTTGTACAACATAATTGATAACACTAGTTGGTATATTTAACAAGAAAAAATATACTACTATTTTAAAATTATAACTGTATATAATTATTTGAATGTGAATTACGAGTATTAACGTGGTAGAATAGTTTATAATATTACAAAATATTTTATATTAATTATATTATAAACATTAAACATACTAGGCCATTGTACTGACATAGTATAAATTTATCGGTGACTTTACAAAAAATTACATACATTTTACTAAGTTGCAAAAATATAATAGGACCTTAAGTCAAAATTGTCCAGCAAAGGCTGTAGGATAGGATTAAACTGAGTATTTTAAATGTTCATGGGCGTTGTTTTATTTTCAAACGCTGTGTAGAGTCAACTTAACAGTAAAATTATTATCCATGATTGTATATAGTTTTTTTATGAATTGAAATTGTTAACCTAGTTATAATATTATGGCCTATGGGTATATAATTATGTAAAATATTGCTAAAGCAGTTTGAAATTTTTGTGACCACGTGAAGGGACTGCATACAATTGCACTCCACGCACAATTTCGTGTTTTACCATCCGCTAAACGAATTGCAATTTTTTTCGAGAGACATGCAATTAGTCAAAGAAAGTTTGAAGTCAGTGAGACCATAATATTGGCTGTGTAGCCTACGTTATGGTAATTTTAGTTATAGTTACCAAGTATATTTAAAAAAAATTATGTTTATTGTTATTTTTATACCAATTATAGGTTAAATGGGAAATCTTTGAATAAAAAAATTCGGCAAAAATAAATATTTGAAGTCGACAACTTCAATAATAGATTAACTACTATTTATTTTGCTATTTATCCGCTTACTAACTGTGCTGGTTTCGGATCATTTGTGTGGGGGGGCTACCATAATTATTTTTGAATTTACGGGCCCCACGAAGAATTGCAAATTTTTTGGCGAGACATGCAATTAATTGCATAAAAATTGCAAAATTTTGATACCAGTTTGAAGTCTGTGGGACAAAGTGGGGGGGCCAACTTCACGAACGTGTATTGTCGTATTGTTCTGTGATGGTCAAAAGGATTTCGAACGACACGGATTTCTCGATGGAGTACGATCGTGTGTACTGTGTGATAACCACGATGTAGATAACATTTTATCACAATTTGAAATCGCAGGCCTCAAAAATCAAAATCACAGGCTTAATAGCTCTAATGTTCTATAGGTGCCTACAACCTGCTGTAGCCCACTACACGTGTGTGAACACTTAAGAAGTCAGTGTTTTTTTCT
Source organism: Metopolophium dirhodum (assembly GCF_019925205.1). Classification (NCBI taxonomy): domain Eukaryota; kingdom Metazoa; phylum Arthropoda; class Insecta; order Hemiptera; family Aphididae; genus Metopolophium; species Metopolophium dirhodum. Next base: position 22,660,233 of record NC_083564.1, on the reverse strand, counting down.
ACATTTATGTTTACAACTGTTAATTCTTGATTGTTGACTGCTTGAGCCTTTAATACTAATTATTTACGGTCTCGTCGACAACCGATTTGTCCAAAATGGTGTACAAAAAACGGAAAATAAAAGTTTTTAGATCGAAAAAAAAGAAGGAGTCTATTGATGTCGTGATCGGCAAACTCAAGGAATCGTACGAGCAGGTGACATATTTTTATGCGTTTCGTTACTAGCGTAATGATATTTTTTCCATCCGCATGGTTCCTACGTTTCATGGACATTATCGCTTGTGCACAGTAGACATTTATCATTTTTATTTATTTTTGCAACAAAAATAATATGAAATCAATAAATCTACAAATACCTAAACTGTCATGTTTGGGTATTGGTGATTGTCCCTTATTTGTCTGCTATATTTACAGCAGCGTTTGTCCGTGGCATAATAATTTAGGCTGCAGGGGTGGTTAAAAATAATAACTTTAGTGCTAGGGGTTAAGGGGATCGTGTATTGTATATATTGTGATTTTTTAGAGCTACAAGTCTAAAAATACTCTGTATCAATTTTATGTGTGTTATTACTATTCTGTAGAATATAATATAAAATTTGACTCAATTATTTTTTTTTAGATTGATCCAAATGCTATTGAAAAATTTGAACATTTTCCCTTGTCGGCACCAACATTAAAGGGATTGAAAGATAACAAATACTTTGTGCCTACTGAAATACAACGTGAAAGCATCGGTTATAGCCTACGTGGTGAGGACATATTAGGTGCAGCAAAGACTGGCAGTGGTAAAACACTAGCCTTTTTAATACCAGTAAGTAAACCTGTGCTACTGTTAGAAACATTTAAAGTTGTTATAGGTATCATAATATTGTTAATTTGATCAGGTATTGGAAATATTGTATTGTAACAAATGGAATCGTACTGAAGGGTTAGCAGCACTTATCATAACTCCTACCAGAGAATTAGCATATCAAATATTTGAAACGTTACGTAAGATTGGTATCCACCACGATTTTTCTGCTGGTTTAATTATTGGTAAGTGTGACATTTTACATAATATAAATGGTGTAGAGGCAAAACTGAATCAACAAACAATATTGATCTTAAATTAAGTAATTGCTATAAAATAGTGTACATAACAAAATAGTAAGTTGAAATCAGAAATAACCATTTTCCAGCTATTCTTGTTAAGAAAATATTGTATCATCATAACAATTTATTGAAGGCAGGAACGGATTGGAATTTCGGACTGGCCTGGGAAAATAACTTTTAAGCAGCCCACAAGCCAGTCGTGTATGTATGGCTTGTGTATCATACTGAGGATGTTAATTTTAGTCCTTTAAAGTTTAAATTCATATTAGGTTATATGGTGTATTCAAAAATTCAGAATACAATATTACATATTAGTATAAAATCAACCTTTATGGCTTTAACAATCCAATGTATTATAGATTTTACTGTCCACGGAGGTGGATATTATTAGGGTTGTTGTTATTACTTATTATTCAGTTTTTGTTATACTGTTATAATAATATATATTATTTATATTAGCTAATAGCCTATTACTCTAGTTTGTTGTTTTGTAAATTTAAATTCTTGATATGAGAAAAAATTACAAGATAACAATAAAAAACAAAATTAAAACCTATACCTAATTCTTGTTAGTTTGCAACAGGCGATTCCCAACATTCCCGATGGGCCGCGTACTAACTAGTTGACGGGGCCACTGCACTAAAAACTCCACGGCTAAATATTGAATTTCAGATGAATTAATTAACATGCACTCGACTTATAGAACTATCTGTATAAAATACAGATATTGTGTCACAATTCACACAATACATTCTCTACTTCACCACAAACTATTATATAGCTTAAAGGGGTAGATTTAATTTATTGTATTTATTATATATTATGTCACAACTATATTTGAAATAAATAAAAAGCGGTTAAGTGGATGTCACTGCTGTACAGTAGGTTACAAGTGGATCACTGTGTAATGGATTGTACTAAATTTGAATTCAATGATATAATATCATTGTATACGAAAAACGATTCTGAGCGGAGATGGTTTGTCAGTCTGGATATTTTATATTGTTATTATTTATTATAGCTTGTAAGTTGAATTAATATTATAAATTACAACAAAATAACTAAAATCGTTGTTTTTTATTTTTGATGATTAACAAAGCGTTAGAAATTAAAATCCCGTTTTTAGCGGTTTTTCGTAATTTGTTGGTGGTTTTTTCTGTGACATCAAATAACTATTGAGAAAATCAAAAAATGACCTCTCTAAAGTACCATCCGATTTGCTAAAAGATAAGATACTATAATATGTTGAAATCAAAGCACTCTTTCTGGTAAACATTTTGTATATAGCACAAAAAAAAAAAAAACACCATTGTAAAACCACTCAGAATGCACTCCTCGCTCCACTTAGAATCTAAAAATTATCCAATCAAAAAGGTACACCTTATGTATACAATATTTTGAACAAAATGTAATTTGGTTATTTATTAATATGTTATTATATACATATATATTTTGAATGTCTTTTAGGTGGCAAAGATTTGAAATTTGAACGCAAACGTTTAGACCAATGTAACATAATGATTTGCACTCCAGGTCGCTTATTGCAGCATATGGATGAAAATCCACTTTTTGACTGCTCTAATATGTTGGTACTAGTGTTGGATGAAGCTGACCGATGTCTTGATATGGGTTTTCAGCAAACTATGAACAGTATTATAGAGAATTTGCCTCCTGAAAGGCAAACACTTCTATTTTCAGCTACTCAAACCAAGTAGGCAATCTGAGTATAAATACATATTATACAAAGTATAATATTATATTTACTGTAAATTAATTACTTATATTTTACTTCAGGTCTGTGAAAGATTTGGTAAGACTCAGTTTGAGTAATCCTCATTTAATTTCTGTTCATGAAGACTCCGAGCACAGTACTCCATCAGGCTTAGTACAAAGTTACATGGTATGTGATTTGCATGATAAAATGAGTCTACTATGGTCTTTCATAAAAAATCATTTGCACCATAAAGTACTTGTGTTTATGTCAAGTTGTAAACAAGTAAGAGTAGTATAATTCAGCCAATAAGATATGGAATATGTAATATTAATGGAGACAAACTTGTTGTTCTAGGTTAAATATTTTTATGAAATATTATGTAAACTACGACCGGGTACTAGTCTATTAGCACTGTATGGTACTATGCATCAGACAAAACGTATGGCTGTGTATGAGTCTTTTAGTAGAAAACAACGTTCAGTTCTCTTCGCTACTGACATTGCTGCTCGAGGACTTGGTAATTAAATTAAATTTTTTTTTAAAACTAATGCTTATTAAGAACTAAAAGTATGTAAATATATTTTTTAAATCAATTCAAAATACACTTTTTTAAAAACAGAAAATACTGTTTATAGATTAGCTTGTTCAATAAAGTATTTAAAATGATAGATTTGTGTAACCATTAATACTTTAATAAATAATAAATAATATTTGTTATTAAAATATAGTAATATCATTGTTGATATCGTAGTTATTTTTAATTTTTAACACAATAAAAAAGAATTTGGAATATTTTTATTATTTTGTAATATCTAAATAAACTATTGTAATTGTGATCCATTATCTGAAACTATATGCACCTAACTTACTTATTATTTCTTGAGGTTAACTCAAATAACAGACACGTACCTCTTAAAGTATATATATCATGGATTTAATAGATACAATTAAATACATGCCAAAATATTTTAATGTAGGTATTAACATTTTAAAATTTAATAACAAAAGTGAGATATAAAATGAATTATTTAGATATAATATAGGTTGTATGTGTGTACAATAATTTTGTTTTTTTATTTAGATTTTCCTGCTGTTAATTGGGTTGTTCAGTTGGACTGTCCAGAAAATGCAAATGAGTATATTCATCGTGCTGGTAGGACAGCCAGATTTCAGAAGTCTGGAGAATCATTGCTTGTGCTTTTGCCATCTGAATTAGCCATTTTAAAACAGTTGGAAAACAAAAAAATTCCGATCTCAGAAATAAAGTGATTACATAAAAAAAATTAAAAAAAATAATTTTAGCTTTATCAAATATTTACTTACAGAGTTAATCCTAATAAATTGACTTCAATCCAACGGACATTGGAAGCAACTTTAGCAAAAGATCACATTTTGAAAGAATCGGCTCAGCGTGCTTTTGTTTCTTATATAAAATCTGTATTCTTAATGAAAGACAAAAGTGTATTTGATGTTTCAGCTTTGGATACAGATTCATTTGCTAGGTAAATACTAAACTCGCAATTTTTTTTAATAAAATGTTTGGTAGTTAAATTTAATTTTAATGTCCGTAAAAGTTCATTAGGTTTAGCGATTCCACCACGTGTAAGATTTTTACAAAAATGGAAAAAAGCTAAAGAAGCCAAGAAAAAAGAAAAGGATACAATTGCACAAACTGTAGTTGAAGACCTTAATGAGAAATTGAACAAATCATCTGATTCTGAAATTTCAGATGACGAACCGGAACCTCAGGCCTATCAATCTTCTGTTAAAGATTCATATAATTTTCATGATGGTAATTTTTAACTTTTTTAATTTCAAACTAAACATATTTGGGTGTTAACTATTCATATAATTTTTATTTTATAAGATGATAATAGTGAGGAAGAAAATGATGATTTATTTACTGTAAAACGAAAAGATCATAATATCATAGAAACTGATGACTTTGAAGATGAAGTAGAACTAGCAACTGATACTTTGAATAAAAAGAAAAAAAAACCTTTAACCAAAGCGGCAGTAGCAAAAAAAATGATTAAAAAACAAATCAAACCAAATCAGAAAACTGTTTTTGATGAAACTGGAGAAGTATGGTATTTATTAATTCACACTGGACATAATAATTGATAAAAAAAATTTTTAGGCTGTTCTGGACAAGGCTAAAACAAAAGTTTCACAAATGGCTCGAGAATATGAAAATAATAGTGACAAGGGCGGTATCGATATAGAACAAGCCAAACAAATGTTGCGTGAAGAGGATGTGTATGATAAACAATTGTTTCGAGAGAAGGTTAAAGCAAAACATAGAGAGGAAAAGAAGAAAGCCAAAGAAGAAGCTAAGAGAGCTGAAATGGAGGATGCAAGTTCTAGTGATGAAGCATCTGTTGATCTATCTTGGCTGCCTGATCCAGACAAGGTTTATGGCAAACGAGATAGCGGTGATTCTGAAGATGATTTTGATCCTAACTCTGGTTCAGAATCTGAAGTTGAAGATGATTCATCAAATATTCATCGGTATGATTTTGAGTAATATTTGTTTATTTGTTCATTAATGTTTGTTTTTATATTATCACAGACCACCTAAGCGGAAATTATTGACAAATAAAACCAATATTAAGAAACGAAGGAAAATTGAAGAAGACTCAGATGAACCCGTGGACACAGGTTTGAGTCTAATGGAAGATGAAGAATTAGTGCTTAAAATGTTGGATGTGTAACTTTTTGTTATATTATTATGAATTCCTTTTTATTAACTGATATTGATATTTATTTATTGATTGGTCTTATATAAATGTAATCAATTTATGAATGTGTTCAATTTTAGTATGATTTTTATTTACTTTTTGAGCCCGCATTGTTTTTCATTTATATGGTTTATATTAATCAAGAAATACACAATTATTTATCATAGGTTTTAAATTCTCCTTGAAAACATAGCAGAACAACTCCATCTATGATGACTATTATTTTACACCATGTGGCATGTAGTGTCCATTCGAACAATAAAGTGGTTGCTGGTTTTTAACACAACGTGAAGTATGAATATTTCATCTATGATCTCATTAGTTATAAAAATTCATGAGACACTGCATATCGTACAGAAATTTCAACTGTTGGTATGTGCATGGTATGAAATTGATTTTCGGTACCTACTGGTAAACTCATGAGCCCCAACTCAATGAAGCGGGTCGCATAGCAACTTATTACGAGAAAATAATATATGTATACGACATTGTCTAAAAAATGGGAAAAGTCAATTTGTGATATAGCCATATAAAACTGAAAACTAAAATAATATAGAATTATTATGTAAGACAATTCTGCACGACGTCCAACCTCTTTACCTCCAATCCATGGACAGACTTTGAAAGTTTGAGTCCCTTGGCTTAAAAAATCACCCGAGCTTAACTCTACACTCTACACATGTTTGTCCTTTAAATAGTATAAATATGTTTCTAAAATGTATTAGTAAAAACGTTTGTTGACAAACTGAAAGTAATACATTTTTCGAAATTAATTTTTAAAAAGTAAACTGTAAACAAACTTAAAGAATATTTATCTACTGCTATTAATCGGTGCACAACGGATATAATTATGCCCGCCGCCTAGTGCTCGTATACTTACCATGTAGTATGTAGGTACCAGGTACGCGTTGTACTGTTGTAGGGGTAAGAACTCCCGTATTCGAACGTTATTTTTTATTTTGATAATAATATGTGTAAGAAAATATACTAACTAAAAATGTTGATAGAATTTCGGAAATAATACCTACATTATGTATTTACACGAGCATAGTTGTAGAGTGAACAGTGATCAATTATATTGTGAGGGGTGGGGGGGGGAGAGCCTGAAGCCCCATTATTAATTTAGAATGTGGCGTTTCGTGATATCTAATGTAGACATTTGAACTTCAAACACTTATATAAATTTAATTTGAATTCCCGGTTGAATTTTTTTTAAAAATGTCGGAAAACTTACGAGGTATCTTGTATTAAATTTTCAAATCTTAGATTTAAAAAGAAACATTTTTATGAATTTCTAATAAAATAATTTGCACATTTTTTTGATTTTTACGTATTTTGTCAAAATTTGAACTTTAAATGCTAAATGCTAATAAAAAAAGGGATCGGCATGTAAACGAACTGGAAACGACCAAAAGGTCCCTCACCCAATGTATTCAGCGCTACCGGTGGTTTTATTCGGCTTTAAATTTTCTATCTTTAGGCCGGTGTCAGACTTGCGGAATATCCGCAGCAGAATTTCCGCTTTGTATAGACTGGTGTCACACTTGCGTTTTTTCCGTAGCGGAATTGGCGTGAAAATATAAACTTGATACTACAGCTCAGTATAAGTTTTAATACTTCAGTTTGATTTCATTTGTCATGCAGAACAAACCGTTTGTCGTATTAAAATAATATATTATGGAACTATTAGAACTTTTATAGATATTTTTAATCTTAGATTTAAAAAGAAAAATTTTTATGGATTTCTAACTCAAGATAATTTGCAAATTATCGTGATTTTTACGTATTTTGTCAAAATTCAAAATTTAAATGCTTTTCGACTCACCAAATAAAATTTTATGAACATTACTAGAAAAAAAACCAAAATATTCCCATTTTTCTTTAATTTTTTTTTTGTATTTCCAGACAAATTTGAAAACTACTCATAATTTTTAATTTTTACCTCTTGTAATATCGAAGTTAAAAATTGAAGAATTATTTTGACTACTTATTGTGTACACACACACACAAAATAACAAATAATTTTTAAAATTCTAAGACGATAAAAAACAACATTTTGTTTCATTATTTATTATTTTATAATATGAATAAAAAAACATTTATAATTCCTTTTTTAGTAGTCAACATCAATGTAACCAGGCATGTAAACTTTCTATTCTGTCTTGTTAGATTCACATTGGTTAGGAGAACTGCAGTGATGATTTTCAGAACTTTTTCTTTAATAGTTAATTCACCACAGAACATTAAAAAAAAGTTAAAACAAATTTTATTGGGCGTTTTTTAATTTTTTTCAGGTTTACAAATCTGTAGTCAATTAACGATTGGACATAAAGTTCTGAAAACCTTCATTGAAAAACGACAAAATCCGTTCTCCAGTTTCGGAAATCTACCTCGCTAAATGAAAATCTAACAAAAAATAACTTTTTTTATCAGTAAAAAATAAAATAATTAAAAAAAAAAATTTTAATTCCACATTTAGTATCTACTTGATGATCCCTTTTTAATGAATTATCAACCAACTTTCTAGCTATCATAGTTTAGGAGAAAAGTTAAAAAATAGAAATGTTGGGACTGTTCACGCCGACGTTTTTATGGATTCAAGTGTTTATACCGCTTGGCACTTGGGTGTGACATCAAATCCTTCTCATTAATATTTTATATTAAAGCTAGCTAAATTACCCTCCTACCCATCATTACTGAGTTACATTTTTATTATTTTCCTATTTAACACAAATTCTTGAAGATTTCAAAATTCAGACTTTTTTTATTTCAATTACCATATTTACTTGATTAAAAATCCTAAAAGTAAAAATTGTTACTGTATTTTTAATATTTTTCAACTACCATTGTAACAATTTATTAGGAGCCTTGTATAAAATTTTCAACTTTTTGACGTAAGAAATATTGACATTTATAGAAAAAATAACTGAAAAAAGGTGGGTAAGTGGATGTCGCTCTGCTGTACAGTAGGTTACAAGTGGGTCACCGTAATGGATGGTGTTAAATTTGAATTCAATGATATAATATCGTTGTATAAGAAAAACGATTCTGAGCGAAAACGGTCAGGTCAGCCTCTGATATTACCAAGTATATTTGATGATATTATTGTGAATAAAGTACCTAATTTATATATAACCTATTTACGTGGAGCCTTGTTTTCAATTTTCAATCCTTAGCTATAAAAGTTGAACATTTTATAAATTTTTAACTACAAAATAATTATTAAATTATAAATTTGATAAATTTTGTCAACATTTGAACTTTAAATGCTTATAAAAAAAATTGTGCCTATATGTATTTTTAATATTTTTCAACTGCTATTAGAACAATGTACCAGGAGCTTTATATTAACGCTTTTTTACCCAACAAATAAAATGTTATTGATATTTATAGAAAAAAAAACTAAAAAAAAATTGAAAACTGACAATGTCCTTAAACAGTTCAAAAAGAGTCAAATTATTTTCAAAATTTTATCGTGTATAGAAAATGCTAATATAAACATTCAGTGAAATTTTCAAGTATCTACAGTCATACACGTTTTTTAATTACTACAAAATAAGAAAATCGTTACATGAGATATCGAGTAAATATCAAATGTTGTAAAAATATCAATTTCAAACGCTCATAAAAATTTAATTTGATTTTCTTGTAGACATTTTTTTTTTGATAAAGGTAGAAAAACTTATGGATAATCTTGTATTACATTTTCAAATCTTAGATTTAAAAATAAAAATTTTTATGAATTCTCAACTCAAAATAATTTGTTAGTTTTCGTGATTTTTCCGTATTTTGTCAAGATTTGAACTTTAAATGCTTATAAATAAAAACTGTGACTAAGGATTCTTACAGATATTACTAGAGAACCCTAAGTAACATAATATAAAAGGTTACCAACTTTGTTGCTACTTATACATATATATATTATATATTAATTGGCCCTCTAGATATTACGATAAAAATCGAAATACCTACATGTTTGATAATATTATGATGATACACATACGGCGGGAATTTACAACCAGCCTATTTTAATCGGATTGTTTGAGTACGGTCGTCTAGATGGTGAAGCTGGCCCGATCATGGTCCTCTGCGACCGGGACGCGACATTCGCGGACGCACATCAACACGAAACGGTACCAATCGGCGAACGTCAGCCGCGCGTCCAGGGCCACCAGCAGCGGTTGCGGCAGATCGTCGCGGCGGTCCACCGCCGTCGGACAGGCCTCCGACAGCAGCGTGGCCACCGTGCTGGTCGAAAATTCGAACATGGCCGCGGCGGCGTTGGCCACCTCGTCGGCTAGCCCGAGGACGACGTCCAACAAGGCCGGCAGGACGCCGTCGTTTCCGCCGCACAACCGGATCAGCCGGTGCACCGTGACTGTCGGCGCCGGGCTCTCGGCGGCGTCATCCGTCGTCATCTTCCGGTACACGTCGTACATTGCGGTCAACGTCCGTCGGCTGTCGGCCCAACGTCCTGCCGCCAACGGGTCGTTACCCAGCGCGTCTACTGCGGCGACCGCCATCGATGTTGATAATAATGTGTTTATTATAATGTGTTTGTTATATTGTGTTTGTTATATTGTGTTTGTTATAATGTGTTTGTTATTTATTATACAGTATAGAGGCGAAACAGGGAGACCTGACAGATGAAATAACTGTTTCGTTCTAACCAATACCCGTTTTTAAAATTTATTTCGTATAATATACAATTTATACAGTCACTCGCGCCACACGCACATGGTATAGCAATAACATTATTTTTATTTTTCAATACTGAATATTTAAAAATGTTATCAAGACGTTCATTTTTTAGAACTTCTTAAAATATCAATTTTTTTTGGAGTAAATGTAATGTAGAACGTAATAATAACTTTTTTCAAAAAAGCGTGTTTTTGGGAATTTCTCGACACGAGCCAAAGTCATGTCTTAAATTATGTATTAACCGTATCAATTTTTGTTTTGTAATTTCATCCTGTTACACCTATACACCCTGTACATAGTAAAGATATGGGCGTTTATACAAAATAACAATGGTAAGTTATAATATTAAGTCGTTGATAACAATAGAATATGGGGCCTATGAATGAAACAGAAAAGTCCGTTACGGGAAATTATATTACATTTAATATATATAACATGAACTAAGATGTATTATCTTAGTTCGTGGTATTAAACACAGGGATGGATCTTAAAACCATAGCACGCTACTCGATATTTTTCCTCTATAAAGAAAATCTTGAATCATAAATATGTGTTTTGAAGTATGTGTTAGGTTGGTTTACGTTTTATATTTTAGTCGTTCCCTTATAATTATAATACTTTTGCACCAGCTCAAACATATATTTATGTTAAAATATATGATCAAAAAATTACCTAACACTAAATTAAAAAAAAAAAAATAGTTTAAAATATAAAGTATAACATTTTGATCTATCCTATACTGTCAAAAAAGTTTTTGCTGTAATGGATTTGTCTGGTTCTTCCGCAGAGCTTTTATCCCTGCCAAATGGTTTTTAGAGTTTTGCAGTACATTACGAAATTTCTCGCCGTGGAATAACGAGATATGGCTACTAATACTACTGGATAGTAAATACAGTACTTAAAGTGGTACAAAATGGCAGATGTAGGTGTGATCTGTTGATTTATCTATACTACTTTGAAAGTGTAAACGTTTCACGTTAACTTTGATAATTCGTATTGTTCATAAATTTTAATTTTATTACGTTGTTGGAAAAGGCACCCACTTCTCTAGAATTTAAATTAATATAGAATTGTGCCTATAGGTACGTTGCTATTATAATATTAGGTACTTACTATCGGTATTTCTTATTTATAGTTTAGGAGCTTTAATTAGGACAGAGAACTTCTTATTTCACTAAGCGAAATTTTCTCCACGTATCATAGCGGTTGAGAACCGTTGGTTTAGAATCTAAACTTTAGACAGTCCCCATTGATCAACTATTGGTGGTACCTCTATACACGAGCCTCCCACTGCAGGATTTTAAGCATTTAGGCGCAAATACCGTTTGGGATTTGGGGGGTGGGGGCTAAAGCCTTTGTTTGATACTAATGATTGAGCTTAAAACAAAATGTAGGACAAGCTCCCCTCCCCTGTTTGCGCCTGTGATTCTGAGTTTACAACGATTTTTTTTTTTGTATACATGCACTTAATCCTATATTATTTTGCTCTCACCGTAGGAAGTCGGCATGATGTCGGTCCTGACGTGTTCCTCGAAGAGTTCGCTCAAAGCCAAAGCCATCAATCCGTCGCCGCCGGCCGACCTATTTGCTTTGCGGGCCGTCCGCCGCGTATCGTCGTAAGCGACCGTCGCCAATGCGCAGACGGCGTGAACGAATTGCCAAAAGTAAATGGGTTCGAAGGGATCGTGTGCCGAGACGAACGCATATTTCTTGTTTGTATCTATTTCACAGTCGAGACGCCGCGTAAAACAATATACGAATTATTATCACCATAATATCATGATGTGTATGTATAAATAAATATAAACATATAAATAGCTTAAAGCGTTGTGCATAGTCCGCGCTCAAAACTCGTGGCAACCGATTGATCTCCGGGGACGAGACTATATAGGTAGGTACCATTATAGTCGTTGTACTGTATAATAATATAATATAATATACGTTAAGTACCATCAACTTCACGAGTCGAGCGCAATCATACGATAATTATATCGCGTAACGAGCAGTCGTAAAGAAGACCAACATCGTCGTCGTCGTCGTCGTCGTCGTCATTAAAGTCGACTACATTATAATATTATTATACCTATGTACGAGCATTTAATTTATAATACACGTCATATACTATAATGTATTAAACTAGCTGATCCCGCTGGCACTTCGTTGCCCGTTAAATGTACCGATTCTATATGACTCAAACTTTGTTCAATTCGTTATTTAATATTCGGTGTATGGTGTATGGTGTTCAAAATTTATCTTAACTTTTCTGTTGCCCGGAATAAAAATTCTGATTCGCAGCAGTATATTATCAGGTAGGCAATCTACCTGCGGTAGATCGCGGACCCCGTGCTCTTTGTACGTAAGTGTATGATTTAACTCTAAAGTATAAAAATTGTACAAAGTTTGTCATTTTTACTTAATTCCACCTTCGGAGGATTAATATGATCAATTAATACAAAAGCCTAACGCAACCGTACTAAAATCCGATGAATAAAAAAAAAACAAATTTAACACTTTTTAAATTAGCTTTTCTTATTGCACGGTGAAAATATGAGAAGAACCTCTATTCCAAATTTCAAGTCCGTACGTTGAGTAGTTTTTGAGATGCAGCGATCAGTGAGTCAGTGGTATTTGGATTTTATATGTATAGATAACTAATTATTGACTAACATTATCGGACTTAATTTATGCCTAAAACCTGCTCCGTGATATCCTCTTTCATTTTAAAAAAACCGCATGACAATTGGATAAGAAGTTTCGAAGCCAAACCGTAACAAAGATTTCCTCTTTTGCTTGATTTCAGTTTTATATATATAGATTATATGCACAAGTGACGCTTTCGTTTCGCGCCAAACCAAGGCTGTAGGTAGGTCGACCTCTCCATTGCTGCGTCTAAATGTGTCACCGGCGAGTGGTTAGGCGATACGATGATGTAAAATTTTGAAAATCGTTCCCAAATAGTCAACTCGACGATTAATCGCATGCCAGTTATTCGAATTCGAGTGCGCCTGGGCGATGATTATTTTCCACGTTAAAATTTAAAACACTAGCGCACATTTTGCGACCTGTGTGCTAAATATATGGAACCGGCTGCACTGTCCAGTTCGTGATTGGATTTTTTCGTGGCTACAGCCTATATATATGGACCGTAATAGACGGTTTAATAATAAAGGAAACTGCGGTACACATACGAAAAATAAACGAGATTTCGTAACTGTACTGCATAATTTATCATTTGTCTGCTACAGAAATCAAGCTTATATATCTCATTAAAAAACAAGTCGTGTGTTTACGTACCTATATATGCACAATGCGCATATCCGGGTGCGTGCAATGTGCGAAAGGGTGAAGGGTGCACGTACACGGTATTATCGAACTATTTTTTAGGATGTGGCTCAAAAGTGTAAATCAACCACCACCGCAAGCCCCACTACTATCACAGTCATAAACGATAAACGCAATCGCAAATTTGAAAAAGGGTTTATGGTTAGCAATATTTAAGTTGTTTAACGGTCGTATCGCCATGTCGGACATATAACATTATATTATACTAGGACATAATTATATGGTAATAATCAATTGAAAAATAAATTATTGTAATAATCATTGATTGAAAAACGCAGAGAATAACTTTATCACATATTAATTACGTGTTCAGCGCCACTGCACGCCCCCGTACCAGATCGCCTTATAATATTAGTGCAGCGATAAAATAACAATATCACACTATTTTACACTGACATAATACGACGTGTTTGATAGTAGGTCTGAAACATCTTGACCCACGTCGGCCATGCGATAATACATTTTGGTATTAATCATGGTGTGTTAAATCGGGCACACCATTGTCGGTATATTGTTTTTTTTATTAAATATATACGTGGTACGCGTGCTGAGGTATTTTTTTCTCGAACGGACCCATTTAGATTTACACGAATTACATTTATCGTAGTGAGATATCACGTCGTCGCTTTAAAAAATGAGGAGATCTCTTTTTAACGGGGCGGGACGTTTATGGTTTGCATCATGAGCGGCGGAGTCTTTTGTTTAGTCTTAAGTGCATGATAATCGATGGCGTAAAAGAACAAACAACCGATTTGAATTGTGTTTTTTATTGTACACCGCGTTTTAATGTACTTAAAAAATTAATCGTACGCAAAGCGCGATAAAAACGAGAGAAATGATCATAGTGTATAAAAACGTTGTAAAGATAGGTGGGTTGTGGCGGTAACATAATAATATAGAGTTTTGTATATCCAACACATTTTGTCACTTCGTATCAATATGAAAATACGAGTGAAATTTTAAACAAAAACGTGTAATATTGTACATTCTGACCCTGACGGCAACGGGAAGGAATAAACGGCGCGGCGCTATATTTCTGTTTTCGAGCTCTTCCCCATCCGTTAATTTATCTGTAATATTTTCAGTAACTGCAGACAGTCACAACCTACATACATAAAATGGTCGGAAGACCGATACCGATCGATGGTATCCATTGCCCAGGTATATACTATATTATATTAGCATAATATTGTTATAATATAGATCACCGTGGCAGGGGGGGGTGTGCTTTGGAGCTAAAGACCCACTACCGTTATGGAACTTTTTTTTATTATTATCAGATATAACGTAAAAGTTGTCAGAGCCGCTCCCAGGGGATGGAAAATGGAGCAAGTGCCATAGGGTGGCAAAAGTTGTAATATTTTAAAGGGCGGAAAATGTTTAAATATGTACGTTTAATAGGGGTGCAAAATATTATTGCCCAATGAAAGTTAGCACGTAAGTTGTAGAACTAAACGTATTAAATGTAGACTACTATTAAAGAATAAGTTAAATTTGTATTTATCCCGAAGTTGTTCGCGATAAGTACCCTAAGAGCTTTATCATCAACGCATATAGCACCCACCATAAAAAATCTTAGACCCGCCCCACTGATATGTAGATCATATATTGATAGCGAGGACGTAAAGTGGTGATAACTATGACAATAGCGTTAGTCTTATATCATATACTCACACAACAAGTCGTCAAAGTCGGCTAGTGACACGTGCTCGTG
Organism: Metopolophium dirhodum; assembly: GCF_019925205.1. Lineage (NCBI taxonomy): Eukaryota > Metazoa > Arthropoda > Insecta > Hemiptera > Aphididae > Metopolophium > Metopolophium dirhodum. Next base: position 22,644,930 of record NC_083564.1, on the reverse strand, counting down.
CATACGGCTGTCGACAATCATCTGCCAAAGTCCGAGACGAGTCATCAGAGGTCGGTAAGGTATCGGACCGTCGGCCAAGAACGAGCCGTAAGCCCGGTAAAGTCCTGCCAGACGTTCGTCGTACATGCTGAGCGCGCATTCTGCGTCTCGGAGATCCGTTTCCAAGTCCCCCCCGGCAGTAGCGGTCACCTCGTCCAAATCCTCCCTACACTTGTCCGCTATTCTCAGGACATGATCGGTCAGGTCGTAATCGCACGGCGTTTCTCCTTCCGCCGAATTCACCAACTGGATGTCGGCCCGCACCAGACGGGCCGACGCGGTCGAGCGGAAATCACGGGACTCTTGGACGCGGCTTCCGTAGGTCGCCAAAAGTGGACAATCCACAGCCGCGGCGGCCACGGGCTTGTACGAAAGTCGACGTTTACGGCCTGGGGTCGACACAGCAAGTCTGTGACCAGTGTTGGCGGGCGGAGGTGTGTCCGGCCGCGGTTCGTAAAGTACGTTTTTGCGGAACACGAGACCGGAAGCCTTTGGCGGCCGACCGGTGGACAAGACGATTTCGCACGGACCGTCCAAAGAGTCGTCCACCCAGCGGCCGGTCACCGTCGTACCGGTGTCCGCCGAATAGAACACGCCCAGACCTGCGGTGAGTTTAATGTCGTGTCACCTACATCGTGATCATCGAAAGTGGCGAAACGAACGTGGTCTTCGAGAAGCTTCTCGATTTTTTTAAGGTTTTAGGGTTGAGTAGGTTGATGGGTGCTCAATGTGATAGTGAAAAACGATATTATTACTAAGTAATAATTATATTAAATATTAATACTGATAGGTTACCTACGACTAATAGTACGCACTTCAGTACTTGTGTTTATTATAAACGGTTTGTGGGTCAATTTAGGGTTGCTTTCGGGTTATTTTAGGTTCGTCTCGCCACTGGATGTGATGTAACCTATACGTCATCTAATAATTAATATTGTTCTATTATGTCTTGACGCAACAATAGTTTCTGTGTTAAACGCACGACGAAAAACAAAATATTTTATGCAATAAATCTTATAGATTGAGCACACTTGCATTAAGTGAACTTTCAAGGTCAAGTTCAAGTTAAAGTATTCGTCATATAGAAAAGAAAATACCGAAAAATATATAATTTCGAAGTTTAGTTTTGAATTCCGAAAGCCTTTCAACCACCGGGTGATTGTAAATTATAAATAATGTACCGGTGTCAGTGCAAATCACATATTATATATAATATGTACAGGTTAATCACAATAATATGGGTTGTTATTATTTGACGATATCGCAGAGAACTTTATGGAATATTTCCACTTCGTCTACCTATCATGGTTTATGTCACATGGTTTCTTTCAAAATGAAAAGGTCCTCATATCTGAACTTGAACGTCAATTATTCGAATTGAAATAACTTCCCGTATACCTAACACGTGAGTTTCGTAAACTTTAGATACCATTCCGATGTTTGACACTTCTAACGAAACGTATGCCGTTCAAATGCACTCGATCCGTTGAATTACTGACTATATATACTAATATATTGTGTTATCATGTCATCCTCGTCCTCTTTCGCTTGTCCTTACCGTGTTTTTTTGACTTTGACCATTGGCCAGTGTACTTATCACTCAAGCACAAGAGCACCAGCCGATCGCAGTCTCGAGGGTTAGTATTCCACTCGTATGTGCCTGTGCCGTCCATGTGCCCGTCTATCCAATCACCTTCGTACACCTGTCATAATAAATTATAATAGACAATAGACATCATACATGCGTATAATATGTGTACATTTATATTAAACTTGGCGTTGTATGGAAATGTATTCCATATTGTTATGACATCAATTTAATACCCACATATTATCATATTATAAGATATGAAGCACCGCAATAATTATGGATAATATGATATTTATATGGGCGCTAATAGTGATTCCTATTTAAACATGTAGGAAAATAATATATTTTACTGAAAATGTGTGTGGTTTTTCAGTTAACGTATTTTTGAGAATGCCTGATAATATAATTATTATTATTTGAAGAGAACTCTCAGTGTCGGTTATAATTCAGTAAAATTGTACATTGATACACAGCAGATATATTATTTTAATATTTTAAATTGTATGTATTTTTATCAATTACTGATTGTCGTGAAATATTAAAGATAAATCAATGAAATATCAACTTAAGTACCTATCGTTATTACGTTGTAATATGATATCGAAGATAAACTCAATAATTTAAATCGTTTAATAAAGGACTTATTTTTTTATAACAAGAATACTATAGTAACCACTATGGTATAAAGTAACTATAACAATTATCAAATTATCATATAATATAACCATAAAAAAAAAAACAAAACTACTACAGGGAAACAATATTTAAGTAGAGTATTTGTCTATTCCTTACATTGAATTTAATCGTATATTATGTACTATAGAATAATACTTAAAAACAATTGAAACCTTATCACTGTCCATATCACTGTCTACTGCAGTGTCATATTTTGTAACAACACTATAACGTCATAATACAATTTTTTTTAAATTCGTAGGTATATCGTATATGTATGGTGTATACATTAAAGTAATAATAGTGTGTATTATATATGTTCAAAAAAAAAGAATTCTAGAAGTTAGAAAATGAAAATTTTATGGTTGGATAGGATATAAAACGCGCGATATGTATCATTGTCTTCGAAATACCGAAGAATCACATAACAGAATGTATACTTTAACTGTTATTACGCATCATAAAGACGTCTCGCGTTCACATATCATTTTTTCACATTTTTTCGATCGCTGAAGCCTACGCCGGACAAGTCTGTGTACATCGACAACACACTATAATAAGTCGTGAGATAATAAGTTTTGGCCCAGCGTCACTTCGTATTTTTGATCGGTCTCGACGATTTCGGATTTCGCGGCTCGTAAGCGTTTTATACAACAATATTCAACTCGCACCTCAAAAAATTTGTCGGATCCGCACGACGCAGGTATATTACATACGAAATATTACGTACCCAGTCAGGTGGGGTTCCGGGATTGCAGTGCGTGTTTACAAACGAGTTTCGTTTTTTATAACATCGAAACGATTAAACAATCATTTTTTTTTGTATACTCCGTAAAGCACGTGTACTCGGAACTAATATTTGCGGACAGCTTTTGACGATATTGATAAACAGCGAACATATTACGGACTCGTGCAAAAAAAAAACGTCGGACATGTCATAACACCCACGTGTAATATTTAATCTCCGCAAATATTTAGACCGAACGTTCGGCGTCTTGTCGATTTTCCATATTAAATTAAAATTTTTAACAACGCGCAGGTTTGTCGAAACGTCACGAGATATACGGGAATGACTCCCTCTAGGTTCATATAGCACATATCGTAGTATACTTATATACTTATACACGGGTGCGTAACTTTATAGAAAAAGTTTCACCGTTTGCGTCTATGCGGGATTACGGTTTCTAGTTATAACGCGCGTTATCTCGCGTAATCGTCGTTTAGACTAGAAACTATGGTCTATGTGACAATTGTCGTACCCCGCCATCGCTATGCAGAAGGTGTTTTTGTGTGTTGACTATATTATACTTCCAGCGTCGTAATGATAACATAGGTAGGTATACCGTATAATATGATGAGAAAAACCATGTCTGAGATTTTTTTCTCCCTTGTCCCGCCCTCCCTTTTCCACCAAGTTATCGTCGTAATAATGAAAAAAATAATAACGATAATAATAATAATTTTATTACATTTATTATTGCGTAATGTGCCGTTACCGCGTCCCCCCCGGCCGAATGTCCCACCAGGAATTTAATTCCAAACCAAACACTGAGGTGCGATCGACAAAGAGTATATTATACCCAGTTTTCACCGGCGGCGGCGGCGTTTTATCGCGAGTTCGACGCGATTACGCCGACGGATTTCTTTTAAATTATTTTCCGAATCTTCTCACGTAGCGCACCCGTTTTCCTCGCCAGCCCACCGAAGACAATATATTTGTACGCACACCTATATATATGTGAGTACTGCACAAGGTGGTTCTTTTGTCACGAAACACTCGTTATTTCAAAAAAGGTATTGATGTCTTTGGAAATATTTTTTTACATACTTTCAAGTTGTTAAAAAAAAAACAACGTTTCTATTAAAAAAATCGTATTTTTATCCTTATAATATTTTTTTTCAAGTTTTTTACTTTTTTCAATCACAACATAGAGTTTTGATTTCACATTCCAAAGCATAGTATAAGTACTTTTATACATAAAAATCGAATTTAGGACGATAAGTTTATGAGTTATAAGTATTTAAAGTTTAGACAAGCGGAGTAGTGGACAAACATTTTGAGGGGTAATCCCGTACCACTCCACTCCGCCAATCTAAACTTTGAATACTTATAACTCATAAACTACTCGCCTTAAATTCGATTTTTATGTATAAAAATAAGAAAAATATTCTGCCTTGGAATATGAAATCAAAACTCTATGTTGTCATTCAAAAAAGTAAAAACTCAAAAAATTATAAGGATAAAAAATATTTGAAAATATAATTTTTTTTATATAAAACGTTGTTTTAACAACTTGAAACTATGTAAAAAATTTTTTTCAAAAACATCAATACTTTTTGAAATAACGAGTGTTTCATGATAAAAGAATCACCCTGTACGTGATATTAGTATGTATTTTACTCGAGATTGAGCATAGGACCCCTGCTTTATGTACATTTTTACAAGATTTTTTTCCACGCACCCTAATCTTAACGTACTTACGAGTGACTTTTCGAAAAAGTTTACCCGACAAACCCAACACAGTGAAATATGTGTGCACGCTCGTTATTATAGGTACTACCCTACATTATATTTTTTGAATAAGATTATTGTGTATAAAATCATCATTATAATATAGGTTCATATTATTTATACGAATCATCAAATATGTTGACGTCTTGGGAGTTTACCAATTGCGCTTAAAATTATCTTTTCATATACCAATTGCGCTCTAAAATGTTTAGGGTCGATAGACCAATTGCGCTTATACATTTTACACTACCTAAGGAAAACTTATTAGTCAGTTATAATTATATAATAAATGCTCGACCGGAGTTATACGATTTTTACGGGGGGTTGAGATCAAGTATTTGGTGACTGAAATATAATTTATGCCGACTGTAAAAATGTCGACCCGTAATTTCTTAAAACAAACTATGTGAAGTTTCTTATTTTTGGTTTTTCTGTATAATAGGTTATAATATTTCTGTTAATTTTATTACCTTAGCACTACTTACCGCACATGAATTAAGGGCAGCACTTAACTCATGACCTATAAGTCACGTGTTGACCCTAAGGCCTAAACTAAAATAAAATAATAGGTGGTTAAATCATAATGTAATAAGATTTTGAGCTTAAGGTAATCATGATGTTGTATTTCACATGCGCAATTGGTATATTGACCGTAAAATATAAAGAGCGCAATTGGTGTACTAACCGTAAAATATAAGAGGCACAATTGGTAGACTGACCCTAAAATACAAATTTTGTTTTAGGCGCAATTGGTCCATGCCCGACGTTTTGTGTGGATCGATTTTCTGGATTGTGTATCAAGATTGGTTAGGTACTTACCTTATAAAAAAAAAAAAACCTTTAACGACTTTTAAATCGAGTCTGGCGCATGTTATCGTACTAAACAAAGTTGAACTAACATTGAAACCGTAAGCTAAATAGACGGAAGTTTGGAATTTAGAAGACAATTTAATGATTTATGCTGGTTATACCTATATTAATTAATCTACTAAATTCCGAGATCGATTCTGTCGAAATACTATAAATTATCCTATTATAATCTCCTTAAATACCCTCCAACTTTATCGTTAAGTCCCACTCCCATTTTCTATGTTGTGACATGCAAACGCAATAAATGTACTATAGAACCGGTTAACGTTAAATGTTAACGTTAGGAAACGAACTAAACGATTTCGATTTTAAGGTAATAATATATGTTTTTGGACTGGGTACAGATATTTCATTTTTCTAACAGATTTTTTTTCTAACGCTTGGTTTATCACCATAGAAACGAACAAAATGTAAAAATTACCTAATATTCCCACTAGGTAAATATACAATTAATCGTTATACTTATTAATATATTTATTTAATATTTACGATTCATAAATTGTCTTCAAAGTGGAAAATATCGAGTAACGTGCTACGTTTATGTCACACGATCACCACTTTTTTCCACTCTGTTTTTGATACGACATATCGTTTAGAAATATTTGTAATTTATAGAACCAACCAATTTTTCCAGTTTTTTGTTTACCTTAACACGTGTACTACTATACCTAATTATTTTCAAATGACCTTATCAATATGATTATGTGTCATGTATCAAATTGTAACCATAATCAATGTTCAACTATCATAGTATATTATGTGTTTACGACCAGTGGCGTCCATGGTGGGAGCAGGGTAAGCATTTGCCCCCCTTGTCATTAGCGGGCCACTGTCTGACCGGGTATGGGCTAGTTCGGTGTTTCCGAATTGCGGACAAAGTGACGAAAACCATGTGAGTTGCGGACGAAATCTAAAAAGGTAACATACGAATTGCGACAACAAATATAAGATAAGACATTTCTTATTATTATTTTTGATATAGCGATCGTGGACGTTTGGAAATTACTGTTTGATATTAACCATTAAGATTGTGCCGGTGCTTTTGAAACCACTGCCTTTAGTTTATCATTTTTACCACAAGATCTATAAAAACTATGACGATAATCTATAAATATTGTATAAACAATTTTTTCCACAAAATTATAACAATAAATAATTCAACAACATTTTAAAAACAACGATTGCTCTTTTGCAATACACAAATATTTTGAACCCCCCCACCTACCAATTTTTTTAGTATGTGTCCGGCTAGTTTTGTGACTTCATATAGTAGCTAATAGGTAATATATTTAGGTATCTCTCTACATATTATTATGTATTGATTATTTAGTCATTGTTACCTTTCAAAAAAATAGGTTATTTATGCCCATGATAGTAAAACCACGGTTATCCCAGATAACCATGATGTAACTAGTATAAGTATAAAATTACCTAAGAAGGCTATTTGTATTGAGATAAAAATGTAATCGTAATGTAAGCAAGTGTTTTTTTTTCAGTTTTATTATGGACCGGTCAAAAATGTTGCCCCCCCCCTCTTTCAAAAACTGAAATGACGTTATTAGAATAACAGGCTCTCGGTACGGTAGGTTGTGGATACTTCACGTAGACATATCCACCGGAACTTAAAATTGGTATCGTAAAATGTATTCCAATGGTATGGGTATGGTCGAATTGCACTTATTTTAGTCGAATTGCACTTGGATTTAAAAAAGTTAATGGTCGAACTGCACTTGGACTCAAAAAGTATTTCAATAAAATTATCATGCATTTGAAGGGGTTAAACATTTAGTTAACACTCATTTTCCTATAATTATTATAATATTATACTTTATATTATATTATATTTTAAGCTCAAATATGAGGCGGAAAAAGTCCTTCGTCAGAAATATAATTATCAACTAAATAGTCACTAAAATCTTGAACTGCTTGATGTTTATGTTGAAAAACGCTACGGCGTACTTATTTAATAGCATTATATATATATATATATTAGTTCGTGCCATTTAGATAACGCAGATAATATTATTGTCACCAAAAATCGACAAAAGAATCTAACCTAACTGGATAATAAATAGTTATCAATAAAAGTATAAGATTAATACTTATATCGTATACCGTGTAACTATGTAGACCTATGTAAACTACAATTAGTACACACTTTTACGTCGCGGTGAAAGTATGAACAATTTGGAAATTATTAAAAGTGAGCGAGGCCGTGACTTAATCGTGTACCAAAATTATTCGTTTTACAAAGAAAAACATGTAAATGATGGTGTTAAATGGCGTTGTACTCATCGTGGTTGTCTTTCAAAACTATATTTAGATGATTGTTCTAAAGTAATTTTTCGATGTGAGTTAGGCCTGTAAGTGGGAAGGAAAATGAGTGTTAGCCCTAACCCCTTCAAATGCCCAAGTGCAGTTCGACCACTACCTTTTTTTTACCCGAGTGCAATTCGACCATTTGTTTGTAGGTAGTATAAGTGCAATTCGACTATCCCGAATGGTATACGCCTACATTCTTTCTGAAGGCTGTCGTGTATAATCTAACCTTCAGTGGCGCCGAAGTGTTCAAAGTATTATACTACGACGTCGTACATCGAGCCCCCCCCCCCCCCCATCACCCTCCCTTTTTTAAATTTAACAAACAGATGCATTCAAAGCACCTACGCACAATGCTAATCATTTTACGTAAATTCTGGATCCGACTTGGGCGCTCCGTCAAAATAATCTACTTCGACGCAATAATAATATACGCCACTGATTATGTGATCGGCGCCACTGAATCCAACGGAACTCGATACGAACATAACACGAAGCGGACTCACGTCGTCGCTCGGCCACACCGCCTTACCGCGGCCGTGCTGCCGGCCGCGGGCCCAGCCACCGGTGTACCGCGTCTCGTCCGGCCAGCTCGCCGTGCCGCTGCCGTGCGGCCGCCCGTCCACCCAGTCGCCGGAGTAGTTCAACGCGCCGTCCGGTTGGCCGACGCAGCAGGCCGTCTCTCCGCGTCCGTTCCTCGTGCCGTAGGCCCAGTCGCCGCTGTACCACCGACGGCCGTCTTCGCAGGACACGTGCAGTCCTCGGCCGTGCCTCAGGCCCTTCAGGAATTCGCCGCTGTACCAACTGCCGTCCAACCATCTTATGACGCCCCTGCCCTCGGGAATACCGTCGTTAAACTGTCCCTGCGGGGGCGCGAAAACATTTTTTCTCCGAGTTTCGTCCGTAGGGTCAGAGGGGGTCGATGGGGGGGGGGGGGGGTAAAGGGCACGACTTCCGCCTGCGATGGCCTCTCGCGATGGTTCGGCACGGCGCCGAAATCCAAATGTATACGATGCGCAGCGGTTGTCAGCGGAATCGGTAAGTACGCGAAGTTTGTAAACGATTTCCGACACATACGTAGCAAATATTATAATTAGATAACGATCGACCCTTCGATGTCTATAGTATAGTCATATGCCCGTGGGGCTTGAGCAACGGCTGCCAATGGTTTATTGTTCACGTGGTAAAAGAAAAACGAAATTATCAACCGGACGGTTCGTTTTGTATTCGATTTGTAAACTGTATAGGTGTTTTGTTTGTAAAAGTAAAACAAAACGTTTTATAATATTGTATCAAACAAATCATCCATCAATAATGAATATCACGAAATTATATTTATTACCTACATCAATATTCAAACCTATGTAATCAATTCATCGGGGTCGCTGTATAAATTGGACGACAATTACTTGTAACATTGCTCTATAGTGACAGATGGCTGCTAGGCATCGGAGTCCAACACCCTGTTGCATATACGTATAGCCCGCGGCTATTCGGTTATTAGACATGTTATAATAATATTATATCTGTTTGTCCGACCGACAGTCGATATTTATACCGCGATTACCGAGACACGCAACGAATACCTACCGAAGTATTCCGATCGACGAGTCGTGACAGGTGTGAAATACCCGTGTAGGTAGGTATACTGTTAAATAATTTACGCGAAACGATAGTAATTGTGCCGGTAGGTTACTGGTTTACTAGGTTTACTAGGTAAAGGTTTACCGGTACCTTGGTAAATCGTAGAATTACGGTGTTATTAATTAAAACACCGTAAAACGTACGTGGGAGCAATAGTATTATGATAGTTTATAGATGTTTCCGCATTTCGCCGCACAGACCGTCGTCGACTAATCATACGCGCAAGTAAGCTCTGACGGAGATTTTTGTGGTTTTGTGGCGGTGGATTCGACGAAATTTAGATTCTGGAGCTGTTTACATCGGAAATCAGCACATTGCGTTCAGCTTACCCATATAAGTATATACCGTATATATATATATATATAATATGTTTGCCTGTACGTGGACTAACCGCATTATTTATAGACGTCATAAGCGTGCACCTACGATAAAACTAATTACGCGATGACTGGGGTTTGACTAATTTATAAGTTACCGAGAGCGGTAAATGCAAATGGGATTTTACGATTCGCCGGATGTGGACAATATTATCATAATCGAATAAGTCTGAAAACTAACTGTAGGATGATGCAGTGGCGAAATGCGGTTACCGGAAACTCCATATACCTACCTATCTATTCGACATGTTATTAACGATCAATTATATAATTGAGAATAAAATTCCACACAAAAAAAAAACTATCTTAAATCAGAAAGAATTTATTTGCAACTAATACTGTACTACTGTAGTATAATAAATGTATTAACTGTACGACCTGAGCTATTTATTTCGTGTTCCTTGGAGTATTCAACTATTTAAATTTGAAGGAGAAAATACCGAAATGACGATCCTTGAGCTAATTCTCAAGAGTTATGAAACCGATCAAGTGTCAAGAGATTTCCCAAAGTGCGTAGTCAATCAAATTACCAAGAAAACAGAGGTGAAAACACGTGAACAGTACGACGTTCAGCATAATATCGCATGCATAAAAAATTTGTAATCCCATTGTGTTAAAGTGAATTAAATAGAACTGAGTAGATGAGGTATTAACTGAAGATAAATTAAAATTTCAGAAGAGAGAGAGGAGCGATGGGAGCTTTTTTTTAGAGCTTAGATAAGTCATTGAAAAACAATGAAAACATTTTGATTTGCAGTAGTTGACATTGTGGTAATAACAGTCAAAGAAAAAAGCCTACAGAATATACCAAGTGTAGCCAATATAATAAAGAAAAATTAATTCTATATGAAAATGTACAAAGCAAAAACTAAAATCCTCGTCTGTAGTCGTAATGAAGAAAACCAAACTACTAAAGTACACTGGATGATGACACTTTCGTGCAATATTAAACGAGTACAAATAATTTGGAAATTACGATGGCCGTAGTAGCAAGGATATAGTAGGAAGAATAAACCAGGGCAAATGCACATTTCAGAGCAAGAAGAATACGCTTATATCTAAAAATATTGACTTTAAAGTGAGGAAAATCTATTTAAGGCTTATGTTTGGAGTGTAATATGAACTGTAACTAAGAAAGAAGAAAAAAATATTTTTATAACTCGAGACATATAGTGTTATAGACGGATGATTAGAATATTAAGATGGATAGAACACAAAAAATAAAAATGTCATCAGAAGAGTCGAGGATACTTTAAGCTTCTCGAAAGCAAGAAAACTAAATTGGACTAATATGCTCAACCATAACGACCAGCCTACTCAGTAGGATAAATAGAAGGTGCAAATACGCCATAAAGGGTAAAAATAGCAGCGGAAAACCACTGATGGTCAATTAATAAAATACGCTAATAACTGTTGCAGATCGTATTGTTAGCTGGAAAGAAAAGTGTAGAAGCTGTCAACAGACCTTTAGCCTGTTACCAAAAGAAAAAGTCCTATGTTAACATTATAAGGTTCTTAAGATACCAACCTGTAAACTTATGTTGACATTAGGTTGTGAACATGTTACCTCGTAAATGGCGCCGCCGTCCAGACATAGACGTCCCGTTTTGTGTGGGATCGATTCGGATGCGAGTCCTTCGAACACGTTACCCGATACGTACGTCACCCGATCCATGTTTTGGGTTTCAAGTTTTTCCTGAATTTCCGTCGTTTCCGATGTTGACGACGACCGTTCTTTGCTTTAATAAAAATTGGGTTTCAAATAATAAAGGGGAAAGGTAGGTGACCACTCCAATGACTGATGCACAGTAAGTTGTAGGTGTCGACTGTACTTCGTCATGCTGTGAGTAAGTCACGGTTGTTTGCGTTCAATTTGATTCAATGATAAAATATCATTGCACACGAAAAGCGTTTCTAACTTCTGAGGTCTATCAGCGAATACTGCTAAGTATGTTTTATGATATATCTTTATATTGCGATTAAAATAATTTATTTTGCTATTAGTAATAATGAAATATGCGGTACGTAGGTTGAATTAATGTTTTCCGAAAAATTGCATTTTAATATTACATTGTGTGTACGAAATATAATAATAATATGCGTGTAAAAGTATAGAAAAACGTATAAAAATTCGAATACAAACGTATTTTGTTGTACGTTTGGTAACGTATAGGTACCTATCTACCGTAATTTTTCTGATTATTTTGAAAAATAACTATTCTTTTATTTCGGACCACCCAAAGTACCAAATCGAATACCAGATCCAACTCGCTACCAAAAGAGTCCAGGAACCATTGTGAACGTTGAAAATCGAAGTATTTTTTTTTTTTTTTTTTACCAGAAATAGTGACTATATAGTGACACAAATTAAAACATACATCGTTGTAAAATCGACACATTCATCGTTTCGCTCGGAATATATAATAATTATTGCCATTATACATTTACGTGACATAATGTCTGACTATCGATCGTTATTCATGAAAATTACATAAACGCAACCAACTCAGGCGTGGTAGGGTTTTTGTAATTTCTGATTTTATTGTTACTTATAGGATTAAAAATATATTGCGTCTTACTGATCGATAACGTAATCGACCATCGAATTGTAAAATGTCGCGTTCAACTCGTGATGGGTTTCAGCTTGTATGACGTCGGGAAGCGGCCGATCGTCGAAGGTTTCCAAAAATCTCAACGATTTTGCCGGATCACCTGATGTAAATAATTCGAATGACAATAAATTTATAAAAAATGTCGTGCTGTATCCGCGTGAAATGCGCGCAATGGTATTTTCTCTCTCTCTCTCACTAATTTGAATAAATCTGATATTATTATTTGTTGGACTTTCGCAATAACAACCGACGTAAGTCTCCGACATTTGTTTTAATATTTATTTCATTTTGGAAAAATTTTTTTTTTTATTTTACATATTACACGATATTACATGTTGTCGGTGGCGCATAGTATTTTATCAGCACACAGGGTAGCAAAAAATTCTGTGTTACAGCTTAGTTTGTGTCCGTAAGTCGTACGTGTCGTAAAAATATGCGAATGCGAAACATAAATCGCGCTTATTACAATTTACATTTGTGTTATTTTCGCGCCATACACAACAATTGATTTTATTTCAAATATAAATTCGTCTCGACTTTATAGTCTGATAGATCGTTCGATGTTTTTATACCTAGACGATTAATTATCATAACATCATATCATATTGTGTGCTTGAACTGACCAATAACTATTATAGTAATGTAATAAACAATTCACCGAGCAAGATAGTCACTGTTTAATATTATATTACCTGTATAATATATGATATATTACTGACTGCATTTTGAATAACGATAGTCTTACGAAATATTTTGGCTAGGTTAGAGTCGACCGACTTTTGACCATTAGACCTCGTACGATTTATTATTATTTATCATTATTATTATCATCATCGTTATTATCATTATTGTAACTAATACAAAACAGGGTTATTTATTCAGAATTATTTGTCTATAATATGGATATATTTTCTTGGGCATGGACCAATTGCGCCTAAAACAAAATTTGTATTTTAGGGTCAGTCTACCAATTGCGCCTCTTATATTTTACGGTTAGTACACCAATTGCGCTCTTTATATTTTACGGTCAATATACCAATTGCGCTTGTATTCAAATTAACCTAGCGGCTACCTTCAGATATAAAAATATTGTTGTTCGATCTAATTCCATCAACATCAACATAAAAACACCAAAATTCTTAAAAGTTAAAAACGTATTTATTGATCAATAATTGATTACTGGTTATAATATTATATTTTATAACAGTATCGAGAATTTTATCAAACGATATTATTATTACGCACATATTTTGATTACGGAAGTATGCATTTGAGTGATGGACGAAAACAAGTTTTCATTATCATCGGATATATTTTATCAGGCTAATTGACAGCCTAATAAACTGTAATACTGTATATAGAATAACATTTTGATGATACCCAATATTTATGTCTTGTTAGTCGTTTAGTATTAGTTTGAGTTGTTTGACGTAACAATGTGGATCGTTTTAAACAAGCTCTTAGTGAAAAAGGTAAACCGTTATTAGTTCTCGATGAGTTTAAGTTTCGAAAATGTACTATCTCAAAAAATGGAATAAAGTGGAGATGTACAGTTAAATCGTGTACTTCGAATTTTTTATGTGATGTAAGTGAAACGGTTACTTATAGGTCATGAGTTAAGTGCTGCCCTTAATACATGTGCGGTAAGTAGTGCTAAGGTAATAAAATTAACAGAAATATTATAACATATTATACAGAAAAACCAAAAATAAGGAATTTCACATAGTTTGTTTTAAGAAATTACGGGTCGACATTTTTACAGTCGGCATAAATTATATTTCAGTCACCAAATACTTGATCTCAACCCCCCGTAAAAATCGTATAACTCCGGTCGAGCATTTATTATATAATTATAACTGACTAATAAGTTTTCCTTAGGTAGTGTAAAATGTATAAGCGCAATTGGTCTATCGACCCTAAACATTTTAGAGCGCAATTGGTATATCAACCCTAAAATGTTTAGAGCGCAATTGGTATATGAAAAGGTAATTTTAAGCGCAATTGGTGAACTCCCCTTTTCTTTGCGGTGCTCCTGTCGGGGTCACTTTGAAGTTCTAACATCATATAATTATGAAATAAAATATAATTATTCTCGAACGGCTTTCCCGTAAAACAGGTTTTCAGCTCCTTGCGTATAATTACTATTCAAATTAATGAAACGAAAACCCCCAGCGACGTACACTACGAGGTGTTCGAGAGTTTTCGGATAACTTTGACGTTACGTTAACGCGAGTGTTACACTCAAGTCGTGGTGCCCATTTAAATTTTTTAAAACCGAATGTAAAGTGTATAATCGATTGTTCTTATCCACGTGCACTTCGCCTCTTCGCCGATAATTCCGTGCAGGTAGTTGGGTAGGTAGGTAGGACGTATCAGCCAACAGATTACGTTTTCATATAATTTATAGAAGACGCATTGGCAGTGAATATATTACAATGGCGACTGTAATTAATTGGTTATTAAGCTCGGTTCACTCGGATTTTACGAGTATCTCATCGGGCGTTTTAGGAATTATGAGCTGGACCCGAGCCAGTTCGGCGTGTGTGTGTACTGTGTATATATATATAGATAATACATAATATTATTGTTATATTATTCGTCCGACAATTTCCGTTGTCTCTATTATATAGCTCTGCGGTGACTAACTGGTAATGATAATGATAATGATAATAATAATAATAATATGTATATTGTGACGTTGTTCACGGTTGCGTTGCGCTATTGCGCATTTTGTAAATTTTGTTCCACGACATCGGTCCAGGAGGTTGGCGTTTTAGTTTTCAGTATAAAATATCAATATATATATTTTTTTTAATCTTTATTTTTAAACAGTCGGCCGCATTGACGTTAACTATTGCACTCAACGCAATTGCTTACCGCCCCGCAATGGCCAGAGAAATCTAATTTGACCAAAAGCCCAATACATTATATATTATTATCTTACACACGATTCCGATACGTCGCGCAGGGGAAAAATATAACTAACAATAATATTTTAGATTGCTTCCATGTCGAGCAGAGAGAGGTATCTCCCTCCCCTCCTCTTCCATATTTTTTTTTTATATTTTTTTCTCTACTATTTTTTGCAACGTAAATTCAAGTATCAATTTATTCAAATAGGAATGATTTATATTTTTATGTTAAAAAAAAAAAAAAAAGGACAGAATATTGTACCCGGACGGGTGTTGGGTACTCGGCGGAGCTCGGTATTTTAAGTGCACATAAAAATAATTTACGAGTCAAGATTTTTAAAATGTATTAAATACATATTGTTATACTGCAGTTGCGAATATGAAACGAGTGACCACCTCGTACGGTCAACGTTTTATGGAAATCATATTACGTCTATGGAACACTACGATAATTAATTGTGTATGTAAATATACACAAAAGTATAATGACCGTGCTCAAAGTTTGAAGATGGTAAAAAAAATTCTATAATTATTCAAAACGGTTTCCGGTCACTCGCGGATTACCGTTAACGTGCGGATAAACGTTAATTAAGGTTGTACCTATCTCTTTTTTTTTTTCGGGAAAATTCTAAAAATGATCTACTGTTATAGGCAATACTAGAACTTCCAATGAGGATTTTCAAGGAAAGACTCGATGTCATTCGACAATAATATGCAAGAGAGCCATTCTAGCCGGAATAGTTTTTATGGATATATAGGACTTGCCTAAGCCAAAAACCTGACCAATGACCATTTTTAGGAAATCGTACAGGTACACTAGGTACAGAGTATAATATTTAAATTTATGCATGAAAGTATTTTTGCGTTAATATTTCTTTTTCTTTCTGAAGTATATTTTAATTTATAAATTTTCATACGACTGAGATATCATACTTTTGAGCCCATATAAGGATAAATAATTATAGTCTTTCATATTTAATATAAATGTGTACATTGTGCCTTAAACAATGACTATGACAATACGCCGTACTTTTCCTCATCTAAAAATTAAAATACCTTTGGATAACAAATTCAATATAATTTATTTAGTCTCGTTAATAATTATAACGCTTGTATATTCCGATATATTGTACGGCCGTTTTTATTATTCAAGCAACTTTACTCATTTCAGTCAAAACTTTAATAACGCGTGTTAAAAATTTAAATACAAGTTTTTATTATACAATTGAATTTTAGTATGTATTTCGAGCATATAAAATAGCATGTCTTAAATAACAGTCACGGAAGTGCTTTTAATATAATACAAAGGCCATTTGTGATGAACTTTAATTGAACGTGCACTTTTTATATTATATAAAAATTGAGTGAGTGCAATTTAGTACTCTAATGTCTGAAGAACAAATATATTTTGGCGTACTTATAACATTTTCAAATAAAGTTGAATAAATAAAAGAATAAAACGCTTATTAAAACCATTTCCTCGGAGGATTCGCCATTTTTTTTTCGTTTTTAATGTTTATAAAGTACCATAAAAACGTTTTAATTTTTCAAACGAGCGACGGACAAAAAAACAACAACAAAGTTTTCTGATGTTCACTATTGAATGTTTTTTTTATCGACTGCTTTAATTATTTTACTCAACATGTTTTTACAGTGTGTACATTATATTAGTACGGTATATCGTCATCGCGTGACGAACAAATACACAAATAGTTTTATGTCGAAATCCCAAAGTTTTCGACTCGGAGAACTAATATATTACTATCCCGAATAAACGACACTGAAATGCTCACACTTACCTTTTGGTTCTCCGGTAGAAGTCATTTTCGTGACAAATTGAGTTAAAGTTTTGTTTGCAACAGAAGTACCTGCGAGCGAATTCAGATCAATGCGCTCGTATACATCAATAAGTAATAATTTTAGGTATCGGTCACATGGCAACTATCAATTTAATGTTACCAGCTACCTACTTTATCGTCCGTCGACTGAATGTGATTGAAAAGGTTATTTTTAAATAAACAAAATTTCCCGTTTCTTCTCCTGGACCTCGTCTATAGTGATCTCGAAAAATTCAAATGATGTTTGGCATTTGTACAAATATTATACACACACACACACACACACACACGTCATTCGACTGTAACCGGCGTGTCTCTTGTAAGAAGAAGAAACAAGACTGCCAACGACGTCAACGATAACTTTTCCAATAAATTATGACAAGCGGAACAACATCGAAACTCTGCCACCGCCGCCACGCTGTCATATATTATCGGTGCGGGACACTTATTTTTCAATGCCCGAGAAACGAAACCGTAAATGTTTTTTGGTATGTTAAAAGTTGTACCGACTGACCCGGATACGCCATCGCCGCATTTTTTTTTCGGCGGATGTCGAACGTCGAAGTCGAACTTTTCCAGACTCGGCCCGGGCTTTCCATATATTATTATAGCGTACGACGTTTTCGTCTCGTCAAGGTGTGTACCGAAACCCACGACTGCGGGTCTCCGTCAGAATAAAGTAAAAAGAAAAACTTATAAACTATACGGAAACCGTATCTACAGTTATTCGTTAAACATGCGTCCATACGTTTATATATTTTCAAACCGAACAGATCGCTTTTAAATGTGACCGTAGACCGTAGGAGGGGACGACAAGGTGAAAACTGTGATTGACGATCCGCAGTGATGTGCAGGCATAGCACATGGGCTTTCGCTATTATCATATACATTTATACACGCCGAGAAAGTACAATGTTGTGGATGATATATCACACGAGAAATTCGACCTTTCCGGGCGGGCGCCATCGAACCCCGAGAACTTCCCACAAGTCCGTATGAATGTATACCTATTCATATGGATTCATAAAAATTAGTATTTACGATGATTTGAGCGAACCCATCAAACACGGGATGCATTTTTTTTTTTCGTGCGTTTTCACCGAGAAAATAATAAAATACAGTGGAACCTCAATAACTCGAACGTCTATAATATTCGAATTTTCAGTAACTCGAAAGAATGTCTTGGTCCCTGCATTTCAATAAAATGTACCCAAGTACACGGCATTTTTTTTTATAACTCGAATTTTCGTTGACTAGAATTTTTTTTTTTCTGTCCCCGACCGATTCGAGTCATCGATGGGTCTCACTAAGTGTAACAAATAAACATAAATAATAATAAATTAATATAAACGTATTGAGTAAAAATAATATAAATAATTGTATACATCGATTAGAATCCGTCTATAACGCATCCGAAAGTAACCCGTTTTCCATGTCGTTTATAATTTTGGATTTCGCGCGAGCGTTTGATCGACAGCCTTCCCGGGACGCCGTTGCTTCGGTACTCTCGAATAGAGTTTAAATATTTTTACTCGATTTACATATTAAAATTAAGCTGTTCCGTGGCAACATTAGCACTTTAGTTACAGTAATTACCATATTTATCGTTTGAAGAAACCGTAGTAGTTAACTTAATTATACCCGTGAGATTAAATTGAGACGACAAGCTCGTGTGTGAAATAATCATTACCTAATCTAAATCCCAACGAATGTTTGCTAAATTGCATACTGCCGCTGCAGCGTACGAATAATGAATACAAATGTATGGTGCGAATTATTTTTGGCGACACACACACACACACACACACACATACACACACAGGTTTATAGTAAACTAAAATGTCAGAGACAGAGTTTGCATAATTTCATATAACATTTATTACAATAAATTAAAGGTTAGTTTAACGGTACACATTGTTTTCCTTATCTAAAATGTATAATAATATATATTTTTATACACTTTTAGTAGGTAAATAAGTAGTATAATAATAATATATTATATAATATACATATACATATACATACACACATATATATATATATATAACTATTTTTTATTACTTTTTTTTTTTTTTTTTTTGGTTGTTTTGTTATATCAGAAAAATTAACAATTTGAATAAAAATAATAATATTTAAAGTTTTTGATTAAATAATAATAATATAATATGAAACATAACACGTCAATCACTGTACAAAATACGGAAAACATTATTGCAAAACATAAACGAAAACCAACACATACATTGTAAAGTATAACTATATATATAATATGACTCATGATATAGTTTAAATTACAACAATCAAAAGAGGCTAGAACAATATTAATTTACGTGGATAATAAATTATATCAATGCTTCAATAGAATTATGTTATTATTATAGTTTATAATGTAAGGTAATATTACTGTACCGAACGCAAAATTATATAAACTAGTTTCGTTCATATTATTTGATTTTTTGTAGCGTTATAATTAATTACATAGACAGCGCACCATTAGTAGTTATATTTATATATCAATATAATATGTAATCGTCGTAGACTAGAGTAAAAGAATGTTTAAAAATTAGTTATACACGTGCTGTACATGAATTTCAACCGTAAGTAGTATTATTATTTTTATAGCGTAATTTTATACAATACATCTTAAGAAAAAAAAAAAACAAAAAACAATAACAACATTTAGAGCAAAATAGTTAAGTAGTAGTAGTAATAATAATAATAATAATGATAATAATAATTATAACCTATGGTTTTATATTGTATTATAAGTTACTTTTTTTTTTTGAATAATATGCATATTATATTTGATTTTCGCGGACATTTTGAATGTCTGGAAAAAAATGTATACCAAAAACAATAAGCAAATTTCGAACTCTTACAAGTGACCGATATGGTGCATCACTGTACGCGATCGTCATTCGTCTGTGGGGTTATCGACAATTTTATTATTATAATGTACAATATGACAACAATAATATTATAATATAATAGGTTTACATCATAATATAACGTCACATAATATAATATCAACATTGGTCGATTGGCTGTAAACACAATACGTATATATTAGGTATAATATTATTCATTATATATATATATATATTATAATATATTATGGTGGTGTAGTGGGCATAATTAAAAAAAAAAAAAAATAAACATTTTTTTTTTTCTTACCATTAATTTTAAGCTAATCAGTAACTTTTTTCAATCTTTTTTCTTACGATTTGACATCCAATAATAATAATAATAATAATAATAATAATCATAGTAATAATAATAATAATAATGATAGTTATAATAATATTATATTATAATATAGTAAATACACGTAAAAAACTGTACAGTGTACACGTTCGGAAAAGAACTCGTCGCCGACGGACACCTGCGCGATTCGAGTGTATTATAACAATGATTATAATATTATTGGACACAGACTCGTCGCCGCCGCACGGTATTTCATTAACACGATGTTAATATAATATTAACAATCACAATGGATATATAATTGTTATAATATAATCGATAATTATTATTATGATGAATATACTATTGTAACGACAATTATTATTATAATAGCGAAAACAATTCGACTTTGCGCTACCTGTATCGGTGGTGGTACGGCGGAAAATGTATTTCGGTAACGTAATATCATTATTATTATTACCTATAATACCATAGGCGCGTTTCGTCGCAGACGCTAACCTTTCCTGCACGCCACTCGGACGTGGTTTTCCCGTCGGCGACGGTGTGCAATATTTTTTGTTGGTGGGGGGGGGGGAGGGGGCAGGGGGCAGGGTATTTTTCTTTCGTCGTCATTGGATAATAATGTTATTTGGTATGTAAGTCGTGTTCGGCGGCGGCGGCGGCGGTGGCTGCTGTACCGCAGGCTCGTCGCGATCGGGTCCCGCCCGTTTAGACGATCATCGAGTACAGCGTCCGGACGGCAAGGTCGACGGCGAACGCGGTCGTCAGCAGGGCGGCTCTCGTCGAATGGCTGGAGCTGAGTCCCAACACGGCCGACAGGGGCCCCAAGAGGCGGATGGGTATCTGGGTGCCGGAACTGTGTCCCCGCTGTATGGCGGCCGGATGTTCGCCTGCGAGGGCGGACATAGAAAACAAAAGTAAAAACAGATTTTTTTTTTATTAAAAACATTATTCGGCCACGTGACAATGATAAAAAGTATTATATTTTATGATGTCGTGGTTCATATTATTGTTTCGGACGAGTGGGCGACACTCGGGGACAGAGAACGGATATCGCGTTCCCGAGCTCGGGGTCGTCTCGTCTATTCCACCCTTCACCGCGCCCTTGCGCCGTTTCGAAAGGGCGTCTCTACGTTTTCACGACGATCACCACATGCATCGCGAAAGGTTTCCATACTGCCGCAGTAAATAGTGTCAAAGACTAAAATATTTTTTTCTGATCAGATTTGTAGTACAGTCTGCACGATGGTATAATTTTTATATTATATACATGATACTACCCACTTAAATTTTAGATCGCATATAACTTGCACGACGAAAATCATTCCGGTTATCCGTGTTGTGTTTGAAAATGTTAACTACACACCTCCTTCATAATATGTTTTAAACCTCCATATTATGAAGTAGGTGCGTAGTTAACATTTTTAAATTTAGAAATAATGAATTAGATAAAATTTTAAACTGACCGTACGTTAATATCATGTACACATACAAGTGATTTATAGTGATATGTTTTGAAACGTCCTAGAGAGACTGTCCATTTTTCGTTAGCCCCCCCCCCCTCCCTCTAGCTGCTCTAATCTACTTGCAGAACACATCACAACAGCGGATCGAATTTCGGTGTTGTACCTCTTATAAACGGGGCTGGTGTTCCATGACCGATCGTACACGAAAACGGAAAATGTCTCAAACTATGGCGATAACTTACAAGTGGGTGGTAAAATGTGGGTGCGCAGAAAATACCGCAGAGACTAACTGATTTTAGGGCTTCGATATAATATTATATTATATACAGGGTGTAACAGATAGAACTGACTTTTGGAATAACTTTTGTTCTAATCAATAATTAAAATTTTTTTTTTGCATGCAATTTATATTCACTTGCGCCACAAATATATACATCATAAAAAAAATTATTCATATTTTTTAACACTTAAAATAAAAATTTTAAATTTGATTTCCATTTTTTTTTTTTTGGATATATTTAAAATGGCTAATTTGTGAATCTGATTATAAGAACGATTTTGATAGAAAAAAACATTTATCTAACTCAAGTAGTTTATTTCTTAGAATTTTTAAAATATCAATATTTTTTTGATTAAATTAATTTGGAACGTAATAACTCTTTTTAAAATATTTTTTTTTGGGAATTTACTGACATTAGTATATTTCTTAAATTATTTACTTATCATATAATTGTTGTCAAGCCTCTCTGTTACACCTTGTATAAACACAGAATAACGGCTGCTGTATATTATTATCATACCGGTGGCGCATAATATTTTATTTCGATTCTATTACTGACTCATCCTCCCTCCGCCCCGTGATCAGCTCTGACGGGGAAAAGTTATTTTTTTAGTCTTCCCTGCAGTACGCGTTTGTCTGCACACACATAGATATACGTTTCAATGGCGTCCGCTTAAGAGGATTGTTTTAGATAATATTATGCCACGGCGATTCTGTTCGACGATAATCATTTCCCCTCTCCCCTCGTACTGTGTTCATAACGAATCGCGTTCGAAAAATCGAAAATATGACGGAATTCAGTATTTTATCGGGCGTTCGCGCCTGTTAAGTTCATTGTGACGCTGTTCTCCGCTAATCTGAATTGGATGTTTTTCAGCACATTTCTCATTAGTTCGATCCAAATTAATCTAAGTCGTGTAGTATACTGCAGCTATACATGCTTAACTTTATTAGTGTTTCGAAAAACCCGAACTTGTTACTAGCAATTATACAAAATAACGAATGGGTATTTGAAGATAAAAATTTAAGTCGAGATTACACGAACAATTTTTGTTATTGGACTTATAAGAACAAAAACATAATTTTCAGTTACAATTTATTCTCTATACTGACTTATCGAAAGTTTTTCAAATAATTTTTACAGTTTATCACAAACACTAGCCGCCAGGATCAATGAGGTAATGTTTGTACAAACATAGTTTCAAGTAATTTATTTTTGAAAATTAAATTACTAAAGTTTATATTTTAAACGTAAATATAATTACATTGCATTTTTAGTGAGAAACTTTAAATCACACGAAAAACCAAAAGAAATTCTACAGTCTTAATAGATTGCCTACATATTTCAAAATATGTACATTTCTAATTGCATAATATAAATATTATAAACGTATACCTAATTGCATAGAAAATAATGTTTCATTTCAAAGCTACTAATTTATAAAGAACCAACTTCCATGTTAAATTAGATACTAAACTTAAGTAATTTATGTAGATTTTAAAAATTTACATTTCGTCGTATGGTAAAAGTTTGTTTTTAATTAAGCGTCGCATTTTTTTTTTTCAATTTTAGATCAAGGAACACGCCGATTATTATTTATTACTTAAATACTTTAGGAATCACACCGATGCACCGGAGTATAATATTATTTTCAAGTTAACTTTTTGAAAGTTCTATACACTGCAGGAGCAGTCGCGAATACCGTATGAATATTAATGAGCTCTCGGAAGTACTTTTAGGAGATATAATTTCCTATGTTCGCGTTTTTATAGTAGCCTAGTATAGTGGAATAAGATTAATCGTTTATTGTGTTTACATTTTCGAATATTCGATGAGTTGGCAATTTTATAGTAGGTATTAAAATTAAATTTTCTATCGCAAGAGCAGTTTGTTGAAGTTGAAAATTCGGACGGAAAATCGATAAAGTAATCTAAAGAAGTGATGATTTTTTTTTTTCATAAAACTGATATCCTGGGGCCTGGATGCTATTTATATACTTAAGGCTAAAGAACCATTATCTAGCGTAACGTGTAATATTGATACGTTTTAAATGGATGTACGCTAATTTTCCACTCGTATCATATCATAATACGTACAATTTAGTATTTACCTCGCCGGGGTGTTTTAACGTAACAAAAAAAAAAAAATTTAAAAACGAAGCGAATTGAACAAAATCCACAACATTCGATGACGCGTCGGGCGTCGATCGGTCTTGTGCGGTAACAATAATATTATTATCGACTATAATAGGTAGTTAGGTGATAATAAGTTGACGGTAGAAATCGTAAGGGGAGTGATACTCGGGAGGACAGTATATATTATACGAATAATCGGACTACCGTACAGTTTTCGAACGATCCGAGTGAATTTCGACTGTGCGCTCGATATGATAATAATAATATAATAATACGAAATATTATATTATTCTATACGTACGCGTGTGCACACAACCACCTACGAGCGCGCTCACATCTCATTCGTCTCTCGCCGCGACTTAATATGGAAATGTATTCACGGCGACCGTTTTTATATAATCCTACCCGACGGCAAATTTAATTAACACATCGTGCCGTATAATATCACTCGGCGTCGCGCTAATTTTTGCGCTCTCTCGAAACCGTATAGGTAGGTAGGTAGGTAGGTATATATTATGATAAAGCCGCATCCTGCGCCTCGCTAAAACACTAAAGCGCGCCGACAATTATTTCGATATGATAATATCGTGTCTTGCTCCTACGACGGCGTGTGGCGGTGTGGCTCAGAAGTTTGCCCCCAACTGCAACACACACACACACACACACACACACGTGCTTTGCGCAGTAGTCGTCGGTTTCCCCCGTCGATTTATCGTTTTGGCTCGGATCTCGAGGGCAACCCGAAACGTCATTGCGTATAATACGAATATACACAGTGCTTAGGAGGGGGGGGGGAAGTTAAATCCCCTTATTTGTGTCTCCGGTACTACCCCCTCGATTTACGCCGTAATTTCTCGGGCACGCCACTGGTAGTCGTAGTAAATGATTACGAAACACTCACCCTCGGAAAGATACGTCCTGATGTAATATTACGTACAAAAATCCGCGTCGAAAACTCACCGTCAGAGCAGTTTTTCTAAAAGACAATAACTCGTCGGCGTATCCTGCAAGTCTTACCAATTCATTTCCAAAACGATTCTTATATTTTCAAATCGACAATATTGTTTGATAATTATTCCTGAATACCGGACACGCTTTGAATCATGACGTATCAAACCGCATAATATTCAACGTTATACCTAATATATCTTTTGTTTAGTGTTTTTTTTGTCGCTGCGGTCGCGTTTTATTTCATTCTTACCGATTTCCGATGCGTACAAACATTATACCATGAACAATTAATGGCTGTTTATTATATATACTTGAAAACCCAATGATTAATGGAGACATTATTATTCATTTTTAAGCGTTTATTATGTTTCAGTTCGCATATAAAAAAATATTGTTTTAGATGGGAAACACCGCACTTAATAAATTACTTAACGGAATAAACCATTCTTATTTTTTTTTTTTTTTTTTAACGTTCAACGACAATAAATAAACATTATAATTTGACAATTTGTACGTATTAAAAGTGTTAAAGAAAAATACAACACAGTGAAAGCTACATTTAAAACAAGGTTGGTCACAGTTTTAACGGAATATGAATATAATATTTAATTTATTCAAACAAATTGTTGTATAAGATTGGGTTCTATTTGCTAGTTATCGGTTATTATGTAAGCAATATTGTTTTAAACGCCATTGTCGTACGAATAACTGTTTTCAGCTCGAATTCCAAAATCATATTATAACTATATTGATTAAAACAAAAATTGTCTAGACGATTATTCGAATGGTGTGTACAGTCTGGCGAGTGGAATCGAGTTCCACCTAATAATATTATCCGAATCATTTTCATTAAGACGTTATATTAGGAGATATTAGAAGACGGCATATTAATAACGAGTAATTTGAAACATATTGTGTTCATATTCGAATCGTTAAACATTTTATCGTACATGTATTATAGGTAGACAGTACTCTTATGAATAATTTATATATCTCTTTAACAATGCGATGATAATATTATTACTTTAAATGGGATAACGCACAGATAAAAGAATAATATAGTCTTGCAGCGTGTATATGCGCTAATATTCTAAATGTACCCATAGATCGTTTTAAACAATAATTTGGGTGTGTTTTCTGTTATTTTATTTACAACGCGACACTAAGATTTCACGTTCATAAATTAATGTAATTTTAATAATTTATGAAAACATCAATATTGTGTACGTCAATACAATTTACATCTTCTCTAGATTTTGTTGAAACCTATTTGTGAATTTTCTGTAATATAATATAACTACAAGAATATCGATATAATTTTTTTTTATTATTGTTATTGATGTTGTTATATCTTTTTCAATTTCGGGGTTTCGAGATGTCGCAGTTTTGTAATATTTTAAATCACGCGATTACCTTCTGAAAGACACCTAGACACTGATGTACCGATATTGCCTATACATCGCGCCGGCAAAATGATAGTATGGCATAAAATATTATCATCGAGAATAATGAGATACAATTTTTTTTAAACTGAAATCAGTACACGCTTGTTAAGGATTTTTTGGATATTTGAGCGCAATTTGAATACGGTTACAAATCACTCGTAACACGTTCAGTGTAAGACCTAGCCACATTAGAAATTAAAGAATCCCAATAAACTATAATAATATATTATTTTAACAGATATTTTTCTCGCTTTTCCTAACGTTTATTATTTAAAAGAAATAATAACTCAAATAGTTTTCGGGCCGGAGAAAAAATATTAAATAAGATTTGTGTGCGGAGTTTGACACTTTAAGTGCTTTCGTTGTTTGTTAAATTTTTTTTTATAGCATTCGTATAGTTTTGAGTAAGTTACAATGATGTTATTTATTTGTTCATAATTTATGAGTAATTAAACGCCAGCGGTGTAATCTAAAACTCGAACCCAGGGAAACCTAACATCTGTACCTTATAACTTATGATTTATTTGGTCTGAATTATTTCCATTCGATTTCGCGGGGAACGAAAAACGCATTTGTTAAGTCAAACACTTCAAATACAGCAGAGGGATCACGGTTATATATACATATATATATACTATACGTAATATATATATATTTAGGCAGTATGAGTCGCACGTACGGTTGAATCGTTCGTGAATATTATAATGGCCATTGCGGTGAAGGGATTTCGGGAGAACAACAGACTGCTTAGATTTGAATCCTAAATTAGACCTAACCTAACCGGATAGGTCGGGCCGCCTGCTCGTGGCAGCTGATATTGAAATTGGTTAATTTTTTGTTGTCTGCGAAGAGACGTACGCACCAGCTATAATATAAACGACAGCGAACGACGATAATAATATAATCTCAAAATCATAACATTAAGTTGTGTAATAATTAATAGGGGGGGGGGATGGTGTGCTGCGGTGGTCGGCCGCTGTGTCACTGATGTGTGCTGCGGTCAAGCATCTGCATCCCCCCCCCCCCCCCCCCCCCCACGTACACGTTATATACGTGTTTCCAAAACCCCAATCGCGACCCCCCTAAAAAACGTTATAACGGCCCCAGGGTTATCTACAAAATCCAACGTAAATTCGGATAACATTGAATCGAGTCCCGCAAATACTTTTGGGTCATCGGAGTTTAGTCCGACCAATATTGTTAGGTTTTTCGTGTTGAGTCCATTGAGCCTTTTAGCGTTACCCTGGGCACACCACGTGGATGTTGGCTGAGCAATTTCCCAAAAAATGTGCGTGATTGTTCGCACTTTTTTTAATCGGAATAATAATAAGCATAAGGAGTCGATTAATCAAATATAAAATAATAGTTATGTGTAATAGGACGTGGAAGGTTAAAGGTCGCCACCGGCTAACAGGTAACTATGACATTTTCTCTATACGGACTCAATTCAAAGGGAAATGGTAAACTCCTACAAATGTAGTGTTATCTCCTACAAAATATAGTGTTAACTACTACAAAAGATAGTGTTAACTCCTATAAAAGATAGTGTTAACTCCTATAAAAGATAGTGTTAACTCCTACAAAAAATTAATACCGTATTGCTGTAAAAAATATCAGTCTTGCAATATATTAACATATAAAATAAAAATGGTTCGAAAAATATAATAAAAATGTTAATAAAACAATAATCATTATCATTTACGATAAACTTTTTTTGAAAAAAATAATTAAAAATTCAATAAAACAATACTAAGTCATAATCATTTACGTATATTTTTGTGGCGTACTTTGGAGATAAACTCTAAACGTGAAATTTCTCCTCGTATATATTTATCTTTTTGATTAAGTATAAATTGATGTTTAGAAATAGTTTTTGCCTGTCTGCGTTGTGTTGTATGACTGCTTCTAATTTTAATGTATGTTTCGGTCTGAATATCTTTCAAAACTTTCACGAATAAATGGAGATTTGTATGATGATGATAAAAACTACTATTAAATCTTGAATGAAATGATTCACATGCATTTGCAGTATAGTATATAATATGGATATAATCTAACCTTCGACAATCATCATACAGCGTATAGACAAGCTCCATTCAAGCGTTTGTTTATTAAATAATGTATATTTATTATTTTCAAGTTATGATAATTTTGAGCTTTTTGAGCTTTTCAACTTCAAAATTGTAAATTTAAGTAATAATATAACCCTATTTTTTAAAGGGAAAAATTTCTATGTAGGAGATTACAATATCTTTGATTTTCAGGTAAAAATTTTAAAAGGTTATTAGTGTTGTAGGAGTTTACATTTAATGATGATTCAGGTAAAAAGGAGGTTATTCGTGTAGGAGTTTACATTTGGCCAATTCAAAGATACCGGGATATAACGAGCTGGACCCGATTCAAACGCTCAACAGGTAGCACGGACTCGATTACCGGCAAATCCAATCGATATAAAAAAAAAAAATTTACACACAATACATAACGATCAACAGTCGTAGCTGTCGCGTACCGTTCAAGACGTGCAGGTACGCGCTGGCCGAGTCCAAGTTGGACGGCTGACACGTGTAGTTGCCCGAGTCGTGGAGCACCGCGTTGTTGATGGTCAACGTGGCCACCATCGTGTTGGCGTCCAACCGTTCGCTGCTGATCACCTTGGCGCCCTTGCCGTAGTCCAGCACCCGCTTGTTGTTCTGGTACCAGAATATGTAGTCCGGGTCCCGGACGCTCTGCCGGATCACGCACTTCAGGCTCACCGAGCTGCCCTCCATCACGTGGATGTCCGACTCGCCCATGATCTCGATCTTTGGCACTGAAACGGGTAGGCACGGGTGAGTTATACATGCATTTTAGACGTCGAGTCGCGATTTCCATCGCAACGGTTATTCCAATGGAATATCGTTATAATTATACTACTGTGACGGTTGTCGGGTTTCGGATATTCACGTCGCATAATATTTACGATAATATCATACCCGTCAATCGTTCAATAAAAATGTCAACAATTTTTTTCAAATTTTTTTCCACACGTAACGTATGACCTATTACTGAGTTCGTGTTTGTTCGATTTACACGAGGATCGTATTGAAAATGCGTCGGTGTACTATAGGGCGGGGATGGGCAACTCAACGCCACTTGAGGGCCGATTTTGAATGTGCGAAAATCTAGCGGGTCAGAGAACATAGAGAGCAAAAAAAAAAAAAACCTAATGTCTATTATTGTTTACGTTTAATAGTTCAATGCTAAGATAAGAATTAATATCTACGTTTTACGATAAACATTATATCGGTTTTCATAATAATTGTACAAATATAAAAAAATAAAATACAGAAAAATCTTGACATTTTTTATTTTTATAAGCTAAATTGAAATGTAGCACGGGCCAGTGAAAAATGGTACGCGGCCCGCCCATCCCTGCTATAGGGGATCACGGGGCATGTTATAGTGTTACACGGGGCAATGCGTTAAGGCAGTGGTTGTCAACCTTTTTGGGTCCACGGCTCCTTTTGATTTTGAAATAAAATATACGGCTCCCATACGAACATTTAAAATAAACAAATTTACATTACTTATAATAATTTTAATCTAACTTTATTTAATGATAAACATGTAATTAGGTATTAATAATAGGAAACATTTTTTTGAGATTTATTTTTTACATACAGTTAAAAAATTAATACATTAATAATAATTTTAATTTTTAATGGGACGGCTGTGCTTGTTTTTGTTGCATTAAATCATCAAATCGTGGGGTAAATTTTGATAGTGCGATTCTCATTTCCTTTTCGGTATTTAGTTTTCCTCTGTATTTACTTTTGATAACTGCTAAGGCCGAAAAACCCGTTTCACATAAGTATGAAGAAGCAAATGGAATTAAAGTCCTGATAGCCTTATTGGTTATTACTCGATATCGCAAACACGGTTATCGACGGTTATCTCACACATGCAACATGTAATATGTATTGGTGCGCCGAAATTTTATTTTTAGTTTCTATTGCGAACGCGGCTCCCTTGATAATAACCGGCGACGCCCCTGGGAGCCGCGACGCACAGGTTGAAAACCCCTGCGTTAAGGTATCAATAATTATTTGTATTATATTAAGCAGTTCGTAACACCAAAATAATCGCGCGAAATTATCGGATTCCATCGTGCTCGCTATCGTTGTTGAGTCGGTTTGATTTCAAACATATTTTTAATAAATAAATTGAAAGAAATAAAAATTTGTTGTATCGATCAAGTGTTTCTTCCACAGTTATTCTTTGAGGGAAGTATTTTTTATTTCAATACACTGTCTGTCTTGTACAGGAATTATTGTAAATTATTATTTATTATATTTCATTGGAATCATCTGTCTTGAAAAAAATAATTATTGCGTTCTAAATAAAATCGTTAAAGATGGCCAGTCGCGGGGCCAACTGCAGTTACGAGGAAGACTGTTACAGAATGTTAGATGCTAACTAAAACTTGATTATATTTCTTATCAATTATTTTAATGCATGGCGTATAATACATCTAATTTACCTGTGTTTATTCAAAGTAATTTTGTGGAAATGTAATTTAGTTATACTGGACTAAGGATAGGTACTTGCCGGTAAATACAGTTCGCACGGTTTATTAACAAGTATAGGCAGATAAAATCGTGTGAACACGCCGTACGTTTTTGCTAAATATTCATCTCCAATATAATATGGATTAATTTTGTATCTATTAAAATGAATGATTGGACAAGGCTAGATACGTCAAACATGATATCAAAACGTATGTCGACTAATTTGTAAAATTTTATCTCAGATATTTAACATATTGCCCCGTCCTGGGCTAGAGTTTAGAGCGGAACAGAGTACCTATAGGTGTTATTTCACACCGTCGGTATTGACGCATACATATTTCTAAATGCATTTTAACTGATAATTGTGTAAATTTAAAACTAATACGGAAACAGTTTACTGCAGTCTTACACGGAGCATTTATTTTAAGTATAAATGTGATTTACTTTTCGACAAATGTGACGGGATCAAATTTTGTTTTTGAATATAATATTGTTGTGGAAATCCGATTTAGAAAACGAGTGGAAACTCGTATTTAGTCGTAATTAACGGTATGATAATATTACACTTTATCATACGACGTATGATTTTGACTTTTAATTAAATTCGATCAGACTTTATTATTATTATGTAAATTATTGTAAAACGATTATGGCGCCGTTGAAATGTAATTAAAATTAACAATTACTGATATGGCGGGTACGTATTGTATTCTCGCGCACACATATTATTATTATTTTATCGGTCCTCATTTTCGCAACATTCACAAATTACGACGTCCGAACACTTACAAACGTCACACGCATGACAATAATATGATATAAAGTCAAAATATTGTGTGTGTGTGTGTGTGTGTGTTTTTTTAGGGATATAGTTTTGCTCGATAGGCGTTGTCGTGGTACTTACCTACGACATTGAGCTGAACCAAATGGCTCATTTTAGGCGATGTATTTATTTGACATTCGTAAATGCCGGCGTCCCTGGGCTGCACATATTTTATCTGCAACGTCCACGTGCACGTGGGCTCGACCAGAAATATTCGGAACCTATCGTCGGCGATGAACAGCAGCCAATCGATGGTGAGTATGTGCGAGTCCCGCCGCCGTATCCATGAAACCTGCAATACAATGTAAGCCGGATATTTCATATTAAATCAAAGCGAGCTCGATAAAATAATAAACTATATAATATTATTATAAAAATAACAGAGTGAAATAATTGCGATTTCCCGTATAATCCAGGTTTATGTTTTTAATTAATAAAATAACCGAGAGATCGAAATAAACTTGGCATGCTCGTGTGACGGAGGGTTGTCCGGGGGGGGGGGGAGGAGGGTAACGAAATGTGAAATTAAAACTTGGGTATAGGTAAAGATAAAAAGTTCCGCTGGCGGGTTGCCACTGCAGTATGAAACAGAAATGTGTAGGAAAAAAATAATTTATTAATATGACAAAAAAAAAAAAACCTAAATATGCTTTTAAATTAATTTGAGGGTACTTTGGTGAATCGTTAGTATTGCATTTAGTTATGATAATTTCACGGTTTTATTTATTTTATATATAATATTAAGTGAATACAATGGGAGGGACGGTGCTGATATTATAATATTAAATTTTTTATTCACAATTAATATCATAATAATATTTAAACCGTGGAACGAAAACGATTATGCCCGGTTCTCGGTTGTGTAATTCATAAGTGTATTGTAATTGTTTTACTTTTCTGGAGAGTAAGTTAATATTTCGTTACTAGGCGTAAAAGACTATATCGGTCTTAAAATGTCTTAACGAGTTGTCCGTTTCTGTTGTACGAGTAATCAATGTTTTTTCCGTGTAATTATAGCCGGCTGTCATCGATACTTTTTCTACAAACCCATAATTATGGCATAACGTTTATCGTTTAAAATCATCCGAAAATGGGTTCGGTTTTAATTATAAACCATCATTATTATTATTACGTATTATGTTATTGCGCACCATACCAATATTCAGCAACCTGTACGCATATCGATTAGCCGTTATTCGGTCCATTACGGCGGCTCTTAACGGCCGTTGTGTGCTAACTGCATAAGTGGAGTGGTAATTTGATATTCCGCGAGAAGATTTATGACTTAATGCAGTCCAAGTACAATTGGCCACATTTTGGCGAATTATTATTCGACGTGTGCAATTACATTATACAATTCCATTACCGTCGAGACGTCATTTCCATTTTCATATCCGCCGGACACGACGGTTTTATCCGCAACGATATTGATATTGTAATGTCCGTACCGAAAAGGCTGTACATAACGTGTTCGACCGATGTTAAAAACAGAAGACCTATCATGGTAGTATTGTGTTTGGTTGCCGACGGGTTTGCGGAACGAAACGCAAGACAGTAATAATTGTATATTGAAAAATATAATGGTAGGTAAGATGGACAATGGACAGAGACAATGGACGCGTTCGGACGTTTTAATTATACGAACATTATATTTTAATATGATCGTAACATTATTGTTATAAGACTTTAGAGACGTCGTACCGTAAAATGTTTTCGAAAAAATAACAACGCCGTGTTATGGTTTATACACGTCATCCGGTAGGTTAGGACTTGTAGTGGTACATTGGTATTCGTTTTGGGTGCATAAAGTGAATTGTGCGATTTTTTTTTTTTATGGAATAAAAAACGAATTGGAATTCGATAAAAACTCAAATATTCGTTATTCAGTCTGAAAATTTGCTACGTGAATTTATTTTAAAAAAAACTTAATCTCGTTCTTCTTCAAAACGAGCGTGTACCGCTGCACTACTGTATATATGTATACATATAGCTGCGTATGACATTATGTCACGTACATTTTATTCCGACGCGTTTGGGTATTTTTAGGAAATTTTCCACGATATGTTTTTCTCCGAGGGGAGGCGGCGGCTTATGGTAGTAACTGTGAGTTAATGGATTTTCGGCGAGCGGGTCGCGATCGGGTAGCGGTGGCGGGGAAAGAAATAACAATAAAGTATAAAGGTGGGTTATTTTTTTTACCCCGTGCTTTTCGCGACAATAACACGGGTTTAAATGGGGCGCGTTACTGTTCGGCAAACTTAACGGTCCCCCCGAATTCATTTTTACAATGTCCCCGACCCCGTCGCCGCGCTCCCGCCGCGCCGATCGCCAGTCCGCCGCCTGCACCCCGCCGGCTAGACCTCTAGAACCCTCCACCGACGAACTCGTAGAGAGAGAGAGAGACACACACACACACACACACACACACACACATAATAATATACTATATTGTAGGAGCACATATTTTTAAACCGTCAATTCGCTCACATCGCTGGCCGGTCATTTGTGCTGCGCCGGCGGAGGAGGAAAAGGTAATTTTATTTAGTGCCCCGTGGCCAAGGGGAACGTTGATTAAATAACTATCGTGTAAAAACCACCCCTGCGCCGGCGAAGAGGCTTAACAATATTGCGCTACAGACAAAGTATATATAAATATATAGGTTATACAATATATATATATATGTGTACATTATTTATAACGCGCCATGTTCGGTGAGGGGTGAAGGGTAATGTTGGGGGAGGGGGAAGGAAACTTTTCACTCGTCTTTGTCGCCCAGTTATTTATTTTATTATTTTATCCTCTCCGCACTCTCACTGGTCGCTTCTCCGTCGTAGTGCAATCCTCGTGTTCGTGCGGTGGACGCGTGGCAAAGCCCCGGCGTGAGTTTTTACGATTCCACCCGAAGCCACGGCGGCAGACCGGTCGTAAATAGAAAATTGCCTCGTCTTTTGCGAATTTTCGTCGCAATAAAAGCGTATTGCGTGCGCACAATCGCGCCTACGATCACCGTAGATCGTCAACCGACCATGGTCGTGTTCGTATGAACCAGTAGCGGTTCTGGTATAAAATTATCGAGGAGGCGAGAATTTCGTACCGTTCTCAAAGTCCTCTCTGCATATCATGTGCACGACGAATACCTCCGCAGAGACTCCTCCGTCGTGTCGTACATATTATAATATTATCATGACGTATTGTCTTAGGCATTTTTTCTTTCAAAATCTGGCAGAGGGAGCACTGTTGGCGTCAACATAAAAAAACCAAAGAAAATACTCATCGCATAGAAAACAAAACAGTTAGGCATTGACGAAATTAGAAATCAGAAATCAGGATAGGTAATGATAATGATGTTAACATTTTATTATACGATTGCAATTGTTGATAAATAATTTAGTGACAACTTGTTACGATATTATGTTGATTGATAATTTATTGTCGGCTCGTTGTAGCTACGTGCTGAACATCTAAACTCAATTTGTTCCCAAAGGTCATCCTAACTCTGAGCCGAGGTAAACGGCAGATGCGATAGTCATGTCCAGTCTCTCAAAGAGAGTCACGCCTCCGCTATTCATATTATTCTATATGGTTCTGTGTGTGCAATTTGTGAACACATTTACCAACCGTGTGACCGTGGTGGCCGTTGCCTCCAAGGCGGAGGCCATCGTACCGGACGAATAAATTTAGGAAATACACTTTTAAACAAAAACAACGAGTCAACGCAAGGTACCTCATTGGTCCCGTCCATTCATTAATTTATTTCGCTAATTATAAAAATACGATTTGACAATATTGTATAGTTAAAATCATTAAAACCTCGTAGGTATTCGAAAGGCAGCTCGAAAGGGACCAGCGAGCAATCTGCAAGCTCAAGTTCGAAAAAAATATTAATGTTACAATTTTAATGATCATTCAATATAATATATATATATAAAATTATGCTTAGAAGGAGGAGACATTCGTCGTGTAATTTTGACAGCAAAGAAATCGTATCAAAAAATCTGCCACTCGTCGTTAAAAACTCTACAAGACATAACATTAATCGAATTGGTGCCAAAAATGGACCGATGTGAATTTTAATTTACTAACACATAGTGATTTTATCGAATGTCATTAAAACGCTGCTCGAAAGTAGAATACTTCATAAAATATTTGTGATTTTTATGACGTCTTGGGAATCTCTCCAGTTGGGCGATTTTGGACAATATAGTCACTGATTTGTCCGTACACCTGTTATTTTTAACATCACTATAATTACGTGTTGCGTTTATTGTTTTAAGCTCATATTTTATAACGAACGAGCGTGATGGATAGATTTCGAAAATTTGTCTGTAACACCTCACGGTCATCCCACTCGGGGTTAATTAGTATATTATATTATTTATATTTGTATACCTATGCGTCCTTTCCGCACGAGAAATGCTCCTATTTACTCCCCTTTTGTTCGGTAGAATGATGACATAACGTTTTGCGTATATTTCTAATTTTCGAGCAATGTATTGACATCGTGCATAATATGTTCGTCGGATGTTTTTTGATAAGTGCTGCGGTGACCGGCGTCTGTATTTGAATTGTTCATATTATCAATCATGGCTCATACGGATAATATTGTAGAATGCAAAGGAATCTCTCCGGTCGGGCGATTTTCGATAATACAGTCACTGATTTGTCCGTACGTCTGTTACCTATTTTTAACATCACTATAATTACGTGTTGCGTTTATTGTTTTAAGCTCATGTTTTATAACGAACGAGCGTGATGGATAGATTTCGCACATTCGTCTGTAATACCTCACGGTCATCCCACTCGGGGTTAAGTATATTATATTTGTATACACATATACCTATGCGTCCTTTCCGCACGTGAAACGCTCTTATTTACGAATTTTTTGTGATTATGATAATATAATATTTTTGGCGGCTGGTTTGAGATCAGTCGATGCAGATCTACGGGCTATGTATTATGACGTGTATACCAATATTCGGAAGGCTCGTAAACGATTTGCGTGTTTCCTGTAAGTGCTGCGATGACCTTTGGCTGTATTTGATTTTTACATCATATATTATAAAATAGCTCTTATAGATATTATACAACGCAATCAACCACTCTGATCGACCAATTTTGTATAATGATAGGTATAGCCATTAATTTTTCCGTATATATGCTTAGGACAGCGGAGGAGTACGAATGGTTCAGTTTTCAGTATCCGCGGGCAGAATGCACCTATAAAACTGCAGAGTGTTCTCATAATTTTTGTCGAGCAAAACCTTTTCCCGGTTGGATATACGGCGTTATACTCGGAAGGTCTGTTGCAGTTACGCACGAAACGCTAATTAATTTCAAATTTTATGAACACTCAATAATTGACGGGTACCTACGTTTTACCTATAGTTTTATTGTTGTAAAACACAATTGAATGTTTTCGTAATTTACATTCGACATTATTCTAGTGCGGCGATCGAAACTACCCTTGTTTCCATTTTAATCCGAACGAAATGAATAGTTTAAAAAAAAAAACCATTATTACAAATTCAATATGGATATTATAATATTATCATCATAATATATGAATCGATCAATGTCTGGAAAACGGTTCAAAACGGAAATGACGCGTTCGTTTTGTTATATTATCAACGCGAAAGCAAACGGATCGGTTTGATTTTAATAATAATTATAATTATAAATCGTATGGCACACTCACCGATTTGTTGCCCAGCTGCTTGACCCTGCACGGCATGTAAGCGTGGCCGCCCAGTTGCGTGGTGATGTTGGACGACACGGACGTGTCGAAAAACGGCCTGACCAAAAAATCGGACACCTGTTTCTTCTGCTGCTGAGGGTTGTATTTTTCTGGAAAAATAAGAGCGAAAAAAAATTATTACCACCGTTATCTTCGCTGGTCTCTGGGCCGAAGGCGGTTCGAGCTGCAGTGCAGTGGCACAGGGCCACCCCGCGCATCGAAAAGCCCCGCGGGCAGAGCAAAAATAAATTATCGGATATTGATTTAATACGGATTAAGAACAGATGGATTTCGCCGCCATACCACTATTCGTCGAAAACGTTTACGTTTTTACCAAGGTGTGTATCGACACACCTCGGTTTTTACCCGTCCTTCGTAAGCGGATAGGTACCTATAGTATGGGCTTACTGGCCCGACTCATCACTCATTTGTACCCGTATACGACACGGACGACATAGACAAAACGCGTTTACGCAGTCTAAGCAGAACTCGCTCGATTTTGGTTCTAGAGTAAAAGTATCTATTATGAAATTGAATCGTGACAATATTTCTGAGGGCAAGACTGTGCGTTTTTTTAATTATTCCCAATATGACGTTCATTATATATCGTTTAAAAACAGTGAAAATCTAAAAATGTTTAAATGACCTTTAATTTTTCAAAATTATTTTTATTTTTTTTTTAAAACTCACCGTCTTGCCCTCCGAAATACGTTCGTGTTTCGATTTAGTTATAGGTGTTTTTATTCCAACACCGAAATTGAGCGAGTTACACTCAGACTGCGTAAACGCATTTCGTTCATTAATGGGGGAGACCATATAGTTCATAATATAATTGTGTATTCAACTAATGATTCAGATTCATCAGTGGGCTATTAAAGTCGAACCGTCTCTGAGGTTCCAAAGAGATAAACAGCGGCTAACAACCACTGAATAAGCCCAGCAAAAAACATTTCGCACATGGCCCCGGTATTTACCAAGCCGGCCCCGGGCCTGCTCTTTACGTCATCGACGTCGTCCGGTCGAGGGGTTTCCTCCGTTCGGTCGGCGCCACCCGCCCCGCACGATATATACTAATTGGGGTCGAGCGCTTAATGACCTACTCGGAGGTGCAGGGTTTTATCGTCAAAAGTTTCACCCCCCCTAAAGCTGCAGCACCGACGTAAACGTTCGTCGCGAATACCTTTGACGGTAAACCCGTGGTGTGCGGGGCACCCATATTATAATAAAATACGTAGGTATATACAGCCTGAGCCGATTCGCCGGTTTTTTCCCCTTTGGCTACACTCGCGTAACGCGTGCACGACATTATTACACAGACCCGAGACGACACAAACACCCTGTATAATGTCGTGCACGTGACGTCGTGGGTTAAGCGTAAGAAAAAACGCACGTTGGGCTCGAAAATTACTGTGAAAACAAAAGCGTGGGTTTTTTAAAATTTTTTTCAACGATTGCACTCTCGAATGCATTCAATTTATAAATAATGAACGACGAGACAGGGAACGCGCGCCGTATTCGTTTTATTCGCAAACGTGATTATAGAATACGAATTCATTTTTAAACTCAAAATATTATATCACACGATTTGTATTGTTCTATGAATTATTCTGGAAATGTTTTCTCTAAGAACTATGCCAGCGGCGTAGGTATATACGCGCACGAACAAAAATATAAACACTACATGTCATGTATTCAACACTTTTGCCACTCTTCTAAGGCTTTGGCGCTATAGACGGGCAGATTTATTTCGGGTGACTCCGTCTGTTCGTATACGATTATTGAATCGTCCACCCCGACTCGTTTTAAATAAAACATTTTACAACGTGAATAAAAACCGACGTTATAATATTGTAAATCGAACTGTTCATTATAATATTATAATATAATATAATATATATTATGACATTTTTTTTTCATATATTTTTTCATTAATTATTTCACGGTTTAGCACGAAAACCGTGCACTTCGTTTGTTTATTATTTACAACACGATTTGAGTAAAAACGAACACGAACGGCGACGTACGGTTTTTAAAAATAAATTCTCAATGCACTTCGCATTCAATTTGAATGTAAATGGGTGTGTATGCAAATGCGAGAGTGCATTCAATTTCAAATTTATTATGCTCCAAACGATGGTTAAAACTAAATAATCGTGATAGTCATCGCGTTCGTTCGTGACACCGATGTTTCGACGTTGTTTAAGCGTTTTTGTTGTGCGGTGAAGTGCGCTGGCAAAACTGTGTTAAAAACCGGCGTAAGACGAAAGTTTTTCGTTTTTGTGGTCTAGAAAATTGTTTCGAGCCGCCGACGTTTTAATTAAGAACGTAAAACTGCGGTGTTTTTTCAGTTCCCCGGCACATTGAAAAGAAAAAAAAAACAAATAATACTCACAGATGGTTTTTACATCGAAAGTTTAATGCTTTGAGTAATGTTTTTAATTTGCGCGATTATCTAAATACTTTTTTTTTTACAATAATAATAATAATAAAAAAACAAATTATCCAAGTAGGTACATTAAAGTTACTCCTGCTCCAGCATTTTATGGGTTCTTAAAACGTATTAATATGTACAGCTGTATACATTTTCTTGGAGTGTTTTCGGTTGATTGTTTTTTTTTTCCTATGTTATTGTTGTAGATAATATCATACAATAATATCGTTGTCATTTTTGTATTAAAACATATGGTGGCATAGGACAATCGGGGTTTTAACAGCGTCAAAAATTTTAACGAAATTGATGTGCACCAAAGTGTCCACGCCCATTGAAGCTGTCACGCTAAATTACCGTACAAATTTCTAATTTCATAAATTCTTATTTCACGAAGACTTATGTAATTACTTGTATTTAACGAGTATTTCCTAAGTCTTAACTCGTTTATGAAATAACTATTTTTGCACTATTGTAGACAGTTCGTGTGGAAATAGAGTATGAGATATACCTGAAGGCTAAACGTCGGGGCTCGATAATATGCTTGATGCCAGTGTGATTTATGTAAAAATCAAAAAAATCAAACGCTTACTTAGCTTTAAATAAATACGAACTAATTCAATGCTGTAGCTATATCAAACGAGAAACATAATTATCACGATTTTAACAAAATTGATGTGCACCAAAGTGTCCATGCCCGTTAAAGCTGTCACACTAATTTACCATACAAATTTCGAGTTTCATAAATTCTTGTTTAACGAATACCTATGTAATTACTTGTATTTAACGAAGTCTTAACTCGTTTATGAAATGACTCTTTCCCTACTCTTGCAGACAGTTCGTGTGGAAATAGAGCACTAGTGTGATTTATGTAAAAATAAAAAAATGAAACTCATACTTAGCTTTAAATAAATACGAAATTATTAAGCGTGGTAGCTAACGGTAGCTATCAATTGTAAAACATAATTAAATTCTATACAAATTATTTATTTATTGTCGATTTTCGTTTTCTTTTTCTTTTTTTAACTTATGGATAATTTGAAATAAATAACTACCTAGGTACTTGTACTGCAAGTACAGTATGGTTTTTAATTCATTGGATAGACACTATGGTAGATTTTAATTTTAAAACATAATTACATTTTATACAAATTATTTATTTACTGTCGATTTTCGTTTTCTTTATTAACTTAAGGATAGTTCGAAATAAATAACTACCTACTTGTACAAGTACAATGCGGCTTTCAATTTATTCGATAGAAATGCAAAACAAACATTGTTTTGAATACTCGCGTGAATAATTAATAAGCAACATGTTATTGTCATTTCGGTTTTAAGTACAATTGATATGTTCGTATATTTTTTAAAGAATATACCTCATATTTGATTCGGTCAAATGTATTCATATAGGAATGTATGCCACGTTGTAAAAAAAAAAAAATAACGAATGAATCTTTTTGAATCTTAAGAATTCCATATGTGTCCCTAACTATAAAAGATACTTGGCATTATAACCGGGTAAAATGTCAAAAATACTATTACACAATATTATCTAATAATAACAGAGAAGATAGTTTTAAAATCAATAGATTATAATATTACTATAATATTATTATGTTGCTTCGTTCCATTTGTAAATACAATTTTATCTCTCTTACCAAAAATACGTTTAAATTAAACTTGTTTTGTATTTTTGCGATAGTGTCAAAGAAAAATGGAATTCACATCAAGTAGTTAGTTTAGAAATGCAAATGTTATTTTAGTACCTAATTTACATTCTGTAAATTACTTTCTAATTTAGAAACTTAAAAAAATAGAACGATATTTGTTAACAAATGTTTGTACTATTTAAATCCCAAAAAGTTTCGTTATTTTTTTTTTTTTTATAATGTTTTATGATGCACGTTTTAGTATTTTGTAGTTTAACGTTTTTCACACACTTCTTAAAGCGTTTTCGATTAACTAAATTATCAAGTAAAGACTTGTCGTTTTGATGGAATAAAAATCATGAACTACGATGTACGATCCCCAGTGGCGTGTATCATAAAAAAAAAATGGTGTTGCTCAAATCATTTTCGGCGACCTACCCCTCATAATACTGTTGTACCGACCCATAAAATTTCCTATTTTTCTTCCATCAATACCCACCCGCCCATATTTAAGATGTTGCCCGAGCTTTGACCCTATGTTTCACGCCACTGAATCGATCCCTAACAAATGCCTTGGCACAGACCGGTTTAATGGAATAATATTATAATCAACAAACAAAACATATTTCGTCAATAAGTAATTTACCAAAACATACCAAACTCGTCGGACTATGAAATCAGGACGGGAGACTTAACCGTTTTATAATAATGGCACTCTATGGCGCACTACACGACGACGTGGGGACATCAATTGTTGTTGGCGCAATATTATTGTGTTTTGATCGCCGTGGGTCATCTAAATCCATAAAATTCAAGTTTCATACGTCACATACACACTGCAGGTCTATAGTGACCGGGGTATTGTATTCGTTTACACGGTCCATATTCGGAACCGTACGAATTATTGTGATCAAGTACTCGTATATAATATATTTTGGTGCGCGCGTGGTTATTATAATTTATATTATTCGGAACGCGCATAGGTGAGTGGGGCCGGCAATCTATTCTTTTGATGAAATTCGAGAACACACCTCCGGTGATAATAATAGTAATAATAATTATTATATCGTCGCGAAACCGTTTACCGGCCATTGTATTGCCGAATTCCATTATGTTTATAATAATAATATTATTATTATCTGGCGGGGCCACGCGGCGGCACGGTGTAATATAATATATAACGACGGAGCCCGGCAAAACGATATTATAATATTCAATCACCGTTTACACTTTACGATGTGACGGACCATTATCGAAACGAATTCATCGAAGCGAGGCCGTACCCAGAAATTTTTTTCGGGGGGTTCAAAACATGTATATTGTAATTTTATTGAATTTAGAGTTTTTATGTTTGGTTAAAAATAATAAATTGAAAAAATTTAGGTGGGGTCCTTGGACATAAAACATAATATGGTTTGTAAGCCGTTGTCGTGTGCAGCAGGAATCGTTATAATTTCTGTGCAATTTTCTCGTTCAAACTAATAAATTATGGGTCTAGAATGAAACGGTTCGAAATCGTTTTTACGAAATTGTCCAGGAGAGCAATTTTAAGGTTTGAGTTAAAATATTTTACTCCTTGAACAACATTTTTTGAAAGTTTAAGTTCTAAGGCAAGCAACTTGTGTAGTTTAATTCACAACATACAAATTAATAAAATACAAATTATAAAATGTCTAGGATGAAAAGGTTCTACACTGTTAGAACTTTTTCATCCTAAAATAAAAAAAAAATATATTTTATCAGAACTTTTTCATTCTTATTTGTTATTTTTATTATTGTTAGCTGAATCCTTTTCAGAATAATGCTTTCTCATTGCTACCAATCTTCCAACACGAAACAATGTAATAATTATTATAAAACATCGAGATCTGTATCTCGATCGTAAAATTTTATTGAATATGGATAAACGTAATAATTATTATAACTGTTGGTAGTGATTAAATTTAATTAGAACCTTTTCATACTAACGTATTGTTAAAAATTTGGTTCCGATCGTCTTCAAT
Organism: Metopolophium dirhodum; assembly: GCF_019925205.1. Lineage (NCBI taxonomy): Eukaryota > Metazoa > Arthropoda > Insecta > Hemiptera > Aphididae > Metopolophium > Metopolophium dirhodum. Next base: position 22,600,874 of record NC_083564.1, on the reverse strand, counting down.
TTGATTGAATTGTGTTTATAATTTAGTTTTTGGCGATTTAGAACGTTTTACTTTAAAAAAAAAATCGTCAATAATAATGATCTTAATTATTATAATCATAGATGTTAGCTTAAAAGATGCGTCTTCGCATTCTAAAACCATTTTAATATAAAAAGTGACTTTTGAAAAAAATGTGATTCAGAACCTTTTCATTCTATACCCACGAATTTATAATTATTTTCATTTTCGTTCTCGAAAACGGAACCACGGCCGTGGAGTATACCGAGGAATCGAGATTCATATTAAACGCGACGAGACGAGTTTTCTTCTCTGGGCTGGAGCACAAGCCGTTTTATCCGCGTCTCCCTTTGACTTTTTCTCGGTACAAAATATTATTATAATCATTATATTTTGATGTTCATTTTGCACTCGGGGGCCCTTAATTAATTCGTAACCAAAACAATGGGTTCGGCTGTACCTTGACTTCATATTTTACGTACGGACGCAATGTAAATTCACGCATGCCGCTTGTTTGTTCACCGTTGTTAAGTATATAATAATATTATGACAATGTACCTACTTGTTTTTTTTTCTCTCGTTTTTTTTTTTTTTTGTACTCGTCTACACCATTTGTACGCACATCGCATACGGGTGTACAATATTATGACGGAGGGACAACCACTCGGTATTCATAATAATATTATTATTATACATAATACTGCAGCCTTCGCTATATTGTTGTATGTTTCCCCTTGATGTGGTTAAAATATTGTACTTTGGATGATTAATTTCTGAAGATAAAAATTATCAAAGCAAAATTTATTATTATATACCGAGGTAGAAAAAAAAATAAATAACCACTGAAACACTAGAAACGAAGTATTAAGAAGTTTCCGTAATTATTTCGAAACTTTCTATACACCTAGATATTATATTAATATTATTTCTGCCGGAATGAAAGCATATTTTTCGTGTGATTCTTTTTAAAAAAATTAATCGAGGAAAAATAATTATAATGAGCGCTGGTTTTACCCTACTCGGAAAATATTCATTTGTTCAAGAGATTTTTTTGAGAGGGTCAGAATTTTTAGGATATCTAAAATCCTCATTTCGTTTTAATTATGACAAACAAAATAATTAAAAATTAAGTAATTTGTTCTAATTACTTTGGTTTTTTATTTATTCTCTTATGGACGCTTACTACGCTAAATGTACGGTTAAAAAAAAAAAAAAACATGTTAACTATTATTACTATTTTCAATTTATTATAATTTATAATATATATTTTGTAAGGTATATTCACATTTTTGTAATTTAACGCGTTCGACCATTAAAAGAAATATTAATACAAGGAGAGGAGTTATTTCTTAAACTTTTCATAATACATTATACATACTTTATATTCAACTTTGTTACTTAAAATTCCAATGTATGTTTTTAGTTGTAATAATTCTTATTAATATTTTCCTAATTAAATACATTTTTAACATACATTTAGCACACACTATTTAGGTATTCAGTTAGTTTTTTCAAATTTATTTACGACTGTACAAGTATAATTATTACATAATATACATTTTTAATGTAAAATACCGTTCGATTCTTAAATATTTTATATTGGTGTTATACTTTTTGCAATATTTATTTTGATTACATTTGATACACTGACAATATTAGTTTGTTATTCTTTTACAATTATAATATTTCTGTTATTAGAACTATTATAAGTAGTGTAATTAAAATTTCGAATTGTTTCAATATTAAAAGCATATGTCATATTATAAATTATAATATTATATACGATTATACTTATTATGAAAAATATTATTTTATTTGCTTGTTTTTAAATAATATTGACGTACAATTTCGTTACCCAAAATAAGTTTAATCTATCTATGCGGTTTAAGTTTTATGCTAAAACTAGTATAAAATACTTCTTAAGTTAAAAACGAGTTCCAAAATGTTTGGAATTGTTTTGCAATATATTATTTAGTACACAAGATACATGGTGTATATAACACGGAAATGGGTAAAATCAACTGAAATACCATTTTTTTTTTTAAATCTTAATTTGAAAAAAACAACTGTAAAAATATTATAATAAATAAATTATAATATTATATAATTTTTTTTTATTATAATCAATTAAATTACCACTATTATATTATTATTATTGTCGGAAGAATAAATTTATTCATATTATCTAATAAATCATATAGAATAACAATTTCGTACATTATTGTTTATTGCCAATCTACGAAATGTCACCAGCGTCATAGTTGTTAGCGGTAGAATGAAACGAAAGATCAGAATCAAAATGGTTTCGATTGAACATTATGAAAATGTAATGCATCTTTCCTGCACAGGTATTCTTAGACAATATCGACCATTTAGATTAATCATAACATAACATATCGTCTTTTGTTTGTTAAAAAATATGGCAAATTTAAAAAAGTGTAAAGCGACGTATTGATTTAACGTATTTTAGAAAACTTAGTTGTTTTGATGTATTATGTTGAATAGATGATTATTTTCTACTTTTATTTATTAGAGTTTTGCGAATGTTTCTAAATGCAAGAAACAATCAATAACATTTAAATAGTGTTCACAAGCACAAGGACATAACAATATCGCCCTAAAAATCTAAGGTAATTTTCTCTCAATTCTGGAAGTCTATGACAAATATGCTACTTGAACTCTAACTTAAACGGTAGGCGCATAAAAAAAGCAGTTGTACCAATTATAACGAATTATGTATAAAAGAACAAGGTGTTAAATGATTAATTTATTCAATTTACCACAAGTACAAACCTACATGCATACCTATTAATTTTGTCAAAAAATATTTATTTATTTTTCATATTTTTTTTTTTTTGCAGTCGTTTACCGAGTAAATAATATATTATTTTCTAACCGAATAACGTTATTTCTAGTACAAATAATTTATTCAAAGTTATGAATTTTAGACACGTTATTCAGTTATGTTATTACGACGACCGTCGTGCATTAAATTCAATTCTTGCCGCACGACACCCAGGCATTTTCATTCACGAACTCAATTTAAAAGGTAAAAGTTTTCAAGAAGTTTTTCATTTTATTTTGAGAAACATATATATATAAATGTATATAAACATGCATAAATAAGGAATAGATTTTAAAATGTGCACACACACAACACGGTGAAACTTTAATGGGAAAACCGAAAACTGTGATGGGAAATTGGCAGTAGTCACCGGGTACAATGGGTACATAAATTCATTTTTTTTTTTTATCGTTTTATATACCGACTGTGGTGCGACTCATAGAATTTCGTAATAAAGAGCACATTATAATAATATCATAACCTAATACCAATCGTGTTTTATTCTGAGATATATATGTAGGTAGGTACACCTACGCCGTTACTATATGTCAGTTTTCACTCACCGCGTGTTACGTTACTTATATGAAATGTATAAACTTTTTTTTTTACCGTTTCCATTCGAGTTGTTCAATTCTACGGTAATTATTACGCGATTAGGAATTCTCAATCAAAGTTTGAAATTATTTATTCACGACCGTAATCGGTTTTCGTCAACCGATTGTCGCGTTTTCTCACGATCCAGCCGTAGAATAGTTTTAAATTTGATTTTATCGGGCTCATTGAAATATTAAAAATTCCGATTTTAGTTTAAATTTAAAAACAGATTACTCGCCTGCCTGCCCGTATTGAAATTTCGGCTTTTGTTTATGTTTTTTTCCATCCCGGACTTCTATTAAACTACCGAACTACCGATACGAGATTACATTATAAAACATAATATGTATGCGCTTATTAATATAATTAGAAAAAAAAAACAATCCAAAATGCTAAAATGCATTCATGACCCGTGGGAAATTTAAATAAAGATAAATCGCAGTTAAATATGTTGTGTTTTACATCACAATAATGCCGCATACTGTCATAGGGAGAGTGCCGGATTTAGAACAGGTGCCGCCCTAGGCCCTTTTAAAGATGATAAACAAAACAAGTAATTATAAATACTAATAAACAATAATATATATTATTTTCAGTTTCTTACAAAATTTGCCACCCTAGGCCCGGGCCCTGCATTGGGACATAATAATAATATACTAATATAATGTTTAACTCATATTTTGTGTGTACATTAATTATTATTAATTTCTTTATTTATTGTCGAATTGAATCATATCGTTTGCTCCACACAATACAGATTTGCCAAGAGTCGCGAGACTCGATTATTCTACCTACATTTGCTCCGTATAAAAAACCGTCACACTCTATTTATTGAACGTCGTCTCGTTCAATCTTATCGGCCACCGTCTCCAGTCCGATGATAACGGATTATAATTTCGAGTGAAACGAGTGCAGTGATAACATTAATTCTTTCGCGCCACACGAATGGGCATCAAAGTATTATCATATAATACCCTGAACAATTTTTACGGATAAAAAAATCTCTCGAGACCGCCACGGGTTGGGGATTTCGGTAAATGTTCTTCGCTACACCCAACGCAATACAGGTGGGTGCGGAATGCCATCGTATCACACGTCATCACGTGTGGTTTGACGATATAATATTAAAACTAGATAAGACCACAGTGTGGCGAGAGATACGCGTAGTTCAGTGGGTGGGCGTCGGCGTATGGGTACGGTGGGTGTATAATACAGCGTGTTCAACTACCGTGAGCGGGAAATTGTTAACGTTTGCTACGGAAAGAGTAAAACTTTTTTTTCTTCTCTCGCAGTGTATATAATGTATACGGATGGTGGTGCTCACTAGGTCGCGATAATTGCGGACGGCAATAATAATAATAATAATAATAATAAAACGCCGAGAAAAAAAAACCGAACTTTCTTTTTTCAGCGAATTTCTCCGAGTCTCCGCCACCGACAACCCGGATTGTTATTTTCAGAAACTATACGTATAAATATAATATATACACACACTCTCTCTCTCACACCCTCTCTCTCTCTCTCTGTCTCCCATCCTCTCTTTCTCTCTCTCTCACCCTCTCCCTCCGTCTCTGTCTCTCTCTCCCCGACTCAGTATTTCATACGCACGTGCACACACGCACACGAACAAACACCGGCCGCGTAGAAATCTTTTCAACGGCGTAGGAGTCGGAGTTATTGGGAAAAGTTTTTGGGCAGCCACCGCTGCATGGCAAGAAAAACGTGTAGTTAGCTCGAGTTTAGAAGCCCGTTCTTCTACCCCCTGCTGGCCGCCGCAAAACGCTCGTTCGCGCCAGACCGTTCTACCAGCATCTCGGTATATGTATATTCCACCGACCCCGTCGCCGAGTTTCCCCTCCGAGAAGAATTTATTACATACTTAAATATTCAAGATATTACTATATTATTATTATTATTATTATTGCTGCTATGGCGCATGCAGTATTAAGGGTGGAGGAAAAGGGGTGTAGGAGGGGGCTTGCAAACATAGTTTTTAGTAGCGACGAGCAAACTATATTGTAAATCGCGCCGTCCGGGGGCAGGATGTTTTGATTTACTCGATGGCAGCGGGACCTGCAGCGCCCAATGGTCTGGTAAGTTATAATTAAATAATATAGCGATTAATATCGACCGGTTCCGGACCCGCCGCGCATGTAGTCGGCGACGACGAGTGGGGCAGTTCGGGGCCCGGGGAAGTGGGGGGGGGGGCGTTAGGGTTAGGGTTGGGCGGCGGACTTGGCGTACAGGTCGGAGCGTGAAGAAAACGAATTCCGCACAAAAAGATTAATTTAATATCTGTTGAATCGTAACGAACCGCTCGCGGAAGCAACATACGCGTTGTTTACGGTCTGCGATCGAGACGTATATTTTATTGCACCCCCAAAAATAGAACAAAACTTATAGATGTACGGGGGTAGTAAATTCGATTAGCAACACGTAGGTGATATCGAATAACTGGCGATAACTTATCTGTTTTACATAGCTTTACACACTGCAGTTGCAATCTTTCATCGTTTTATGGTTCGTCTTGCGCGTCCGCGTATAGCGACTCTGTTCCAAAATCATTACGCTGCTATTAACCAATATGAAAGTACCCAAACGCTGCGAACAAAACGACGAAATATGAAAAGCGAAAGTCCCGCGGGGGCACGTAATTATGTATTACGTATTGTACGAATTAAAGGGCGCGTTCGCGATTCGCAGTTGAAACCGTTTGGAATCGATTTTTTCGGTTAAACCGTTGTTATCGTTGACGTTTAAATGTTACTTTCAAATTATTGCCGACCACGGGCTGGGGTTAGCGGTGGAGTGCGCGGATTATAATAATAATAATAATATATTTGCGAGAGCATTATTTAAATAAAATGATTTACCTATGTTCGTGGGTCGCCGGACTGTTTACGATGTTTCGGGCAGCAGGTCGCAGAAGACCGTGCCGGTGGTGGACACGCGACCCTCTTCAAACCTCTGTCGTCCGGACGCCTACTTGTATTATTACGATTCCGGAACTCTCTACATGGCGTATAGTCATGGACCGGTGCTCGTGTGACGACCACATCGCATATTATATCGTGTGGTACCTACCAGCATATACCCATAACACGTTATCAGGTATAGGTACCAGATACCTTACCCGCTACATATTATTATATTATTGTACACTGGCTGAAACGTAATTGCGCGTGGCGGCGGCGCCTGCGCGAGAGCTAGCGGTTGACGTGCATATCGGGTGACTTTGAATCCGGACGAGCCGCTAATGAATTTACGTTTTCACCCCAGGGGGGGAGCTCTCGAATTCCTATCCCGGGGTGAGAGTGGTGGGGTAGTGTGGGTGCGGGTGTGCTGCAGTAGGCGCTCGCGAGCTCCTCGTCGCGCGTTAAACGGATTACGGAATGACGTGCCCCCCCCCCCCCCCCCCCCCCAGACCGTCCTATCACTGCCGGCAGACGCCTCTGTCGTCGAGTGGTTATATAGTGTCATCGCTCGAGCTACGACGAAGACGACGCGACGACGAAGACGTCGCACCACCACTGCACCGCTTCCATCCGGCCCTGCACCGCGTTATAATATGCGCGCACGTTCATGCGTCATTAACAGCTTAAAAGCTTTTTTGGATTCGCCCCGATGTTTACCATTCACCGCCGTCAGAAAGGAATTTTAAGACCGGAAAAACAGCTCTTATGCGCGGGGCCAACTCGGGCGGAAACGACATTGACAAGTGCTCATAATTTATATTTTCGCCGGGCGTGTTAATCATAATAATATTCCGCTGGCTTAGACACACCGACTACACGCGCGGCCGCCACCATCGCCACCCCTCCCCCGCCCGCCCCCCCCCCTCCATCCGTTCTTCCGTCGCCCCGTCGCAGGGACGACCATCCCCTGCTCTAAACGGCCGAGACAATGCGATCGTTTAACGAGAGGCGCACGTACGACCGGAGACTGCAGCGGCGCTCGCACACGGCAGACACTTATTATTATTCTTCGTTAGGTATTGCAATAACCTATACATTGTAACGTGTCTGCATATACATATTATACATATAGGTACAAGCCACTCGATGTGATTGGCTCTGGTATACGTGGACCGGAAACGATAAAAAGCTGCACCGATTGCGAGCAGTCGACCGAACCATTTGACTTCTCGCGTCAACGAGACGTGTGCCCGAGATCCACCGTCCAAGTTGGTCATTTTTGTTTCGCTAACTCTAATATTAATATTATTTAGAAAAAACATTTACATAACACTAGCACGTCGTACTTAATCACTACAGACACCGGATTTGATGTTCCTCGAGGACTCTTCGACATCGTCTATATATTACTATAATTCTACCCGGATATTGTTAAGAATCGCATTAAATAGCTCGACGTGTTGCCGTGGCGATATTCCTAGCCTGAAGTCTGATAAACGCACAGGAAATATATTTAGGTGTATTTTTTTTATTTTTTTGTGGCTTTCAATAATCTACTCCCACCCCATCGAGTCTGGTACACCAAATCGTGCGGCGAGACAAATCGCGTTTCCGGGCGGCTCGCATAAATAGCTGGCGTGGGTGATTATATCTCTTACCAGTACTGCGAAAACCTTTCCGGAAAAAAATAAATAAATAGTAATAACGATTTGTCCGACGCCAATCTCGCCGGTGCCTCGGACCGTGTTGAAATGTCGGTGCCCCCTTTGTGTCCGGAGAAAAAGTTAATAAAAACACACTGTACACCGCTCTGTCGGGCAATTATAATATATATATATATATAGTTTAGAAAGTGGTACGGCCATTGAAAAGTTGTACGTCAGTTTCGCCATCGATATAATGGAGATTCACTTTTTTCCGTCGCTCTTAAATTACACTAGAATTTCTTTACTGAAACTTTTTGCCTTCCGTTACTTTTCGATGCACGCAGTTCTCACTTTATTGCATTCCGCCAGACTGCTGTATGAAAGCCCAGTGCTTTGTTCGGCGATGTACAACTGGTCGACGTTAATAATTAACCAGACGTTTAAAATTTCCAGAATCCTGCTTGTATTCGCGATTGATTAAGTTTAAATCAAACTTTTAAATAGTTATTTGCAATAATAAGCCATCGCCGTCAGGATCCGACGAAACAAAAGTAGTAAGTCACGCGCTTTGCTGCTATAAAAAGCAAACTTTTGTATTATTATTATTATTATTATTTATCTATAGAACTTTTAAGTGGTCGGAAAGTCATATATTTATATAGATTTATAATAATCCTCTTTTTGCGCAACGCAGTATAAAATCAAATAGAACTTTCGTCAGCCAACAATGGTATATAAGCTATTGCGATATGTACATTTCATTTGTTTTAAAAAGAAGCGAAAAAAAACTCCACGTCATTAAAAGTAACAAATAGATTTTTGTGCACTAAGATATTACTATAATACAAGGATAAAGTTGATTTTGTTAACAATCATATTGTTATTTTTGTGCGTTTTACGATAGAAATAAACAATTAATATAAAATCACGAGAGTCTAATCCATATTCTTATTGAACAATAATTGAATAGCAAATAAATATTTGAATATTTAACAATGATCATTTATTTATGATATTCGCTAAGATTTGATACGACGTGTACAATACCCCCTTGTGGTTACTCTCCTATTATAGTCAATTCAAACTTGGTTTCTTTAGTTGACCGAATCGATGACTCGATGGTAAAATTGACTCTCATATACCAACCAAACTTATCTTCAATGTCCCTGCTCGTCCAACACGTGGTTCTGTCCCATTTTACATACCAAGGTATCATTATAACCGCATGCTGTCAACCAACCACTCCGTCGATGTATGCAGATAGCAAACTCGGAACCCAACTTTTATAGATCATGTACACCTCTTCGTTTGTTAACTATTTATCATTTGTTTAATTCGTTTGATTTAAGCAGATATTTAAATATGTATTCACTCTTTTAATGATGTGTTTTTTCTGTGTTCTTTACATTACATTCTACTAAAAAAGCTGTATTAAATAAAAATAAAAATACTTGTCACATCAGATCCTACGTCATGATTTATTACTATAAAACACGATGTTGTAATGATAGTAAAAATATTGACGACATTTATTTATTATTAAACTCTATGATAAAATTATAATAATTGTGTTTGGATATAATGTTTTACTGACAATGATTTTTCTTTAACATATGCATTATGATATTACGATATTAAGGAGCCAGTGTGTTATTAGTACAAAGACATACAGAAAAAACTCTAAAGCTAAGTAGAATAGTAGAATTTCGTTAATTTTTGTTTTATTTCAAAAGCTAAATTTCAAAGTTATAATTATAGAAGCTAAAATATTCATTAGAATGTTACACAATGTCTGTTATTTTTCAAATGTATTTTTCAGGCACTGTTTAAAGTGAAATGAAAATTCGAGCTTTAATCTGGCCTGCAAAAAATTATCATCTTTCAGATAAAAGGAATATGACCGAAATCCGACATATCAGTGAGGCGTGAGTGTTTTTTCAGTGAAGAATTTTTATTTACATAATACAACTAACTAACAACAACCCCCCCCCCCTAAATACGTATCTTGCAAGCGGATTAGCGGAAAAGCGTTATATCTAAGGTAGTAATTACAGCATAAAATATAATTTCCAAATTTTATAGATTTCCAAATTTTATAGAATTGCGGAAAATTTAAAAAACCGGATCTGACACCCTCAATACTTTCAGTAAATACCCACCACGGTATCTAATATCTGGTAACGAAAAAATCACTATTGATATGACACAAAGCGTGAACGTTGCAAACTCCTTTCCGTATATTACCGCTGTTACCGTTGTTAGCGAAAATCAAACGCGATTATTGGATCGTATACGTTTGAGTTTTAATATTGCAAACCAAATTTTACGGGCACCGTCGCATTGTTATTATACCGCGTGCGGTATATATGCGCATCGTTAATAATATAATAATACGCGTAATTAGAACGTTATATTAATACGGATATAGTGTCTATGAGTACGGGCGGCGCCACGCAGAGCGGTATAATATGGTTACGGTGGTATACACATATGGTCCAATAAGTAATATTTCGTTTAGCATAACGCCCGAGCTGCACCCTTAATACTAACGATCCGCTGTTTCGACTAGGTCTTGCACGTCTGCACGTCTATACTTTGGCTCAGTGGCGTACTTGGGATTTTAGTTGGGTCAGGGTTTTACCCGAGTAAATAATATTTAAGTTTTCCAAACAGTTTTTACATTTCAAATCACGCGATTTATCTCAAATTTAGTCTACGTTCACTGTGTTTAACCTGCAGATCATCTATAGCGCCTCTTCGGGCCGTAATAAAAGTGTGGTAATAATCGATGGACGGATGACACATCGTCGATTATGGCAATGTTCTAAATCAGCGGAAAAAAACCCGAAACTATGATTATCGACGTCTTTGTCATATTCAACGATTTATTTTACATCTATTAAAAATGACGACCGACGATTGATCCGTGTATCCCGAAAGGGTGGTTTTTTGATAGAAAATATAGATTTCAGGGGAGGGGGGGGGGGGGTTATAACCCTACCACTGCGTACGTCTCTGCTTTAGCGGTGCGACGACAGTCGTTGGTCCACGATATCGTTTTTCTCCCCGCGATAATGAAAGCCGAACTGTAAATTCTCTTTTGCTCTCATTATTTTCGACGTGTTTCCCCTACCTCCCCGTGCGTGTATAGCTTTTTGCGAACTACACCGTGGGACAATTTTTTTTACTTTTTCTCTCCTCTCTCAATGACTATACCACCAAAGACGTCTTAGGGAAACATAAACACAATTTTATACGGTTCTGCGGACGTTTTTTATGCCCACATATTTTTTATCTATATATCCGTCTGAGTAGGTTTTTCTTTTATCCCCTTCCCCCCCCCCCCACCTTTCGCGCTCTCATCCGTGTCCGTTCGCATGACCTCGAAATCGTATTAACAAGTTCTTTTGTGTGAATTGGAAAACTTTTTTTTTTCTTCCAGTTGTGGTTAGTTTTTAGAGTCCATTAAAAAAGAAAAAAAAACAAGCGGTTTTTTTCACTAAGAAAAGGCAGAGTGGTATTACGGGTTTCCCTCGTAAACAGGATTAATAGTTTTGACCTAAATGGTATTATAAGACCGCATCGAACAATTCTATCAGCCACCTTGTAACATATATTTTCGGGATTACGTGCGTAATACGATGTCACTAAACCATGGACGTTTTTCAGAGTCAGTCGAACGGAAGTTCTATAATTCAATTGTTATATACGTTGCACGCGGAGGGTTAGTGGATTTTAATTTAATGTAATGCCGACACGATTAAAATGTATTTTAACAAAATATAAAGAGCCGGTACATGGGCAGCCGCTACGGCGGCGTCCGTTTTCAACCGTATTATAATATATTATTATAGTTTAAAAATTTGTAATTTTTTTTTTCGTAAAACAACACTGTCAATATTATCATCGTTGAGAACGATCGTCGGCCGTTAAATGTGTTCCGATATCTTATTGTTACCATAGCGATCGACAGTGCACGTTCGTTATCAAATTTAGACATGACTTCAATACGTGTTCGGTGGACACACACATTTTTCAATAATTGTAAATTACAACCACAGAAGTCAACTAACGCAAGTCCATATTTCGAAATTTTGAGTTAGTTAGGTATGATCAGAAAATGCTTTTTGTCATCTTTTTAAAGGTATTAAAACGTAAGTCCTATAATATACAGTAAATGCATAGATAGCAGGAAGAATACTAACTTAAGTCATAAACTATATGATAGAAGTGTAGAAACGTATGTCCAGCGTTTACATAAGAAAAGTAATAGAAAATAATATATTTGAAGTATACAATTGTAAGTCCATTGCAACAAATATTTTTGTTTTGTCTCTCCTGTAAAATTTGCTTTTTGTGACTTGCGTTACTCGACTTCTGTGGTACAGTAGTTGTCGTCATTATCGACGTTTAAGCTAACCGTTAGATAACGTCGAAATAATAACAATATGTGATTGCTGGCCGACGAACTGCAAATGCGTCTTCCAATATCGCAGCAGGTGTTTTTTTTCTGTTTAAAACAGTAGACGTTTCTAGACAATATTTTTCCAACAGCGTTAATACTATCGTCTTATATTTTTACAACCGTATAATTTGACTTTAATGTTTATAATGAAATTAAAATGCCCGGTTTTTAGTGTAGTTGAACTTTTGACCCTCTTCTCACTTGCACTCTAGGGGCTGAAACTTTATTTTTATCTCAGACCGGAACTCGTTAACCACTAAACAGACGAAGTTTGTGCTGCGGCATCAAATTTCACGAAAATTATTGTAAATAACGGCCTAATTAAATTGAAAATAAAAATTGAACAAGCTAAAAACTGTCTTCTCAAATGTTTGCAAACTGCAGCCGAGTCGAACAACTTCAGGCCTTACGTGAAACCGAAACGGAGGCTTACACCGCGATCGCTGTTTCCAGCTATATTATTTTATTGTTTTCAATTGTTTATATTTTTGTAAATTAATTTGTTTACACTTGAAGATAATAATATAATATAACGTGCATTATTCACTGTTGTAGTCATACGGACACACAAAGAATGCTCTGTGTACTTTTCAAGTGTAAATAAAAGTGAACCAGAAAGAGTTCCTTTTGTATTTTACATTTTTACTGCGCTAACAAGACTTGCGCTCATTTCAATTTATAATTCCTGGATTTTATTTTACACTTGTTTGGATGACGGTGCCCTTGACATTTTATTTATAATTAATGAAAAAGTGAACTTTACCACATCATCTTCATTTAAAAAATAATTATATGTAAAATATCCTGCTGATGACCATACATAATTTGTTGGTCGAATTCAGATTTATACCGTTTTTCTATATACTGTGCTGACGTGATGTGCGTACGATGTTTTGTCTTTATTCGAGAGGATTTTTTTTGTATTAATGCTCTAATATTTTTCTTTATGAGAAAATGATAGTATACAGAGAGTTAATAAATACAACTATAAATTAAATTCTATTACACCGAAATATATTTTCATTTTTAAATATTACCACAATAATTATCATAATAATGACTAAACTTCACTGTGTACCTATTATGTAGTTATGCTGTTAAGTCGTACATTTTTTTCAAAGCATTATAAAAATAAAGATGTTTTAGGAAAATTCTTAAAGTGAATGGATTTAAAAAAAAATAATTTTATTTGGGGAATACAATTTTTTGAAAGGCATCAGCTGTGACGCATTTTTTTTTATGTATTATGCATAAAAACATTTATAATATAATCAACAAAGCCTTTCATTCGTATTACTATGTAGATTAGTGCTGCGCCCTTAAAGGTGATGCTGTGGTTAACTTTAAAATTAATGTTTCCTTCGTTGTTCTTACGGTTTTGGGTCTAAAATTGTACATTTTCGGTCATTATTCGTTTAAAAATAAGGACATACTTTTTAGTTAAGTGTTACGATCTTGGTTTCAGCCGGAGTTTATTCCTCTATTATGTTATTTTTAATGTTTATTTTATGCATTATTCAGGTACACTAGTTTTATTTTATCCCTTATTAAACGTTGATGTATATATTTCGTTCATTATAAAATATATAACTAATAACTACTTATTTTACCTATTACGTATTTTTTTTAGTAAAATCTAAAATCGTTTTTAATATTTTCTGGCTGGTTAAAAAACAGCTCACCAATCGTGTGTTTGAGTTTATAGTTTCATAGTTATTTTTATTATAATCTATTTTACGAAAAAAAGTTTAATATTCACTGTAAATCTTTAAATCAAATATGTACCGATAATTATTAATTTATCCTAACCTATCTAGTGATGCTTCGAATCGCAGTGAACTCATTCAATGTTTACTATTCGAAAAACGTTAAATTATTTTTACGAAGACACTTCTTCACACAAACTATACGCGACAGTTACTAAAATTGTAAAACGAAAGACAGTTCTGAGAACGTGAAACACAATAGTATTGTAATTCGACTTTGCCATATCCTTTTGGTACCCAGCCGAGCATGTTAACTTATACCGTTTCGTTTAATTTATTCAACGCTGTCGTCATTAATGGTTCTTAAATATCGCGTAACCTTAACACAAACAGAAATATTTGAATTCAATATTCGTTTGTAAATAATATTCATTTTAATAGATACGTCACAAGATCAATATGACGGGGATCACACGCGTAAAATGTTAAGCCTTAACGCGGTCTCCTCCTCTACAGGGTTGATATCGAATACAATCACGTGGAAAGTCCGTGCACGTGATCTCCGGTATGCGGTTAACAGGCGTATCACGACACACGCACACACACACACAGTTTCATAATATACAAAATAATTTGTACCTATAATATGTATAATAAGAATACCGTCGTTTTGCCTGATGTGACTGACCCGGACATCAGACGATAGAACGAACCCATATTTTGTGACTTTACCCCCTTCATATATTTTATGAAAAACTTACTCACACTTCGACCACCGTCGTGTCTCGCGATCTGCCGCTGACAAGTTTCTACACTCAAGCACATACATTCATCGTCCCGTATTTTACGCGGTCCGCCGAACAAAACTTCCCGATTACCTACACGACAATAACTGCGGTAGTCATCGTTTTTAACTCACTGTCGTCGATACGTTGTCGGAAAAACTTACCAAGTTACACGTGGCCGTAGGTAAGCTTTTCCGCTGCAGACACACCGAACCGATGTTATTCTCGTCGTAAGTTTTTGCGATAATAATATGAATTGCCATATGCGAGAGAGGTATAGTAAATATTGAAATTGTTTCACGAGATTGGTTTCGTCTTCAAACATCGCTGTGATTGGAAATATTATAAACTTCAGCGGTTTCCAGAAATTATAATTATTCAAACCATTAATATTAGTATAAGAACTAGTCGTTGAAAATGCACATTTGTCTGAATAAATTAGCTTCAAACAAGTTCACAATATACTTATTTTTTCCTTTTAACTCTGAACACTGACAGTTTAGCCGGCTAGTCGCATTTATACATTTAATCATGGTTGACTTGACCAAGTCGTTCCATTTGGTTGACTGTTATTTATTTCTGAACCGTTTATAAAAATAACGTTGATTACCCGATCTAAGAAATATCTTTCATGTTTGTTGAAGTATTTGTTGTGTCCGTCGTCGCCGTCAAATGAGTTTTTTATTTCGCAATAATTAAAAAGTTTTTAGAATATTTAGATATATATTTTGTTCTGTATCATTCAACGAAATGGGATATGAAAATATCAAGAGACATACAAGGTGTTCTAATTAGGTATCTACACTAATTATTTTGTAAAACGTTAACATTTTTAAAATGTTATCGCAAAACAAGATATTTGGGAAAAAAATATAAAATTTTTTTATTATCTTTATTGTTATACGGTTTTTAATTTCATATTTCAAAGTAGATTATTGATTGGAGTATTTCTAACTATAAAAATCAAATTTTGGACAAGTAGTTTATTAGTTTGTTTATAAGTACTTGAAGTCTTAATGAGTGGAGTAGAAGACCGACATTTTGCAGAGTACTTACCCATCCCTGTGCCACTCTACTGCGCTAAAATAAACTTAAAAATACTTATGACTTATAGTATATTATAACTAATTAACTTCTTGTTCGAAATTCGATTTTTACGTATCATACTTAAGAAAAATGTTTTGTTTCTGAATACATGAAATAAAAAATTTATCTTGTTATTCGAAATAGTACAAGACTTAAGAAATTCTTAAAGTAAACGAGGGCATCTATTTTATTTTCAAAAATGTCGTCTTGCAATGGCATACAATTATAGGCAAAGAACATTTTAATAAAAACTGATACTCTTAGAAATTATGAGTTTAAATGCTTAAATGAATCGCCTCGTCATGATGTAAGTAACTAATAATGAATGTTATGTTACAAGAAATTAATGTTGCATTAAATCATTACCAAATTCAGTGTAGTCTGTGTATTCATATATTATAATATGTTGATATTTTCTACCTATATACTGCAAAATCTTTGACAGAAACTATGTTTAACTAAAAAACTATTTTTAATACGTTCCTTTAAACGAGATATACGAAAACGTTTTGATAAAAGTTCACTTCAAGTTTAATCTATTTTTTGCTTTTATGTGGATTACATTACATTCCAAAGAACAATTAAATTAAATACATTAAATGTTTTACAAAATACAGGTATCCAATTCGGGTAGCTGAATTTGTTACGTTCGTATTATTAGAACATCACATTTTATTTCACCATAATATGAAGGGATCGTCAAAAGAAATACCTTTCGAGTTTCAGCGAGTTATGTTTCTGCTATAACGTTTAAAAATAACCAAACATCTAATCTTTTTCATTGTTGTATGATACATTGTTAATTATACATTTTAACTATTTAATTGTTATAGAAACTATATATAACTATACTTAATTCATATTCCTGGTAATGGACTGTACTGGTGTAGCAGGTATAAGAATAATTAAAATGTTTATCGTCTGAATTAAATTAGTCGTCATGGATTTTTACGTTTTAATATTATATTATAAATTGCTCATTATAACTAGCCATCTGTCTTATAAACTTAAAAAGTGATTAATAATTATGATAAAATATTTCGCAAATAATATTGATAACAGTTGAAAACCGTTGAGTGCCCGTTTGGATTTAAATAAAATAAGAAGTATAATATAGTTAAAAATAAAAAAAAACTACTCCTAAGAAAATACAATTTTGTCGGAACAGCCAGAATAAAAATACGATATAATATTTTTTATTGTTTTTCACGAAATTGTTATAATAATAATATTAAAAACATAATATTAGACATTAGTGCTATAAGTTCCAACAGCAGATGAATAGATGATATTGTGTTCGCGTAAATGTACACCGTAAAGGTAACTATAATACCATTGATTATGATATTATATTGTACAATATACCTACTCAATGCTAATACCTACGTCTTATTAGTTTTGAATTCTTAACGGCATCATCTGTTTTAAACTATTGTGTTTCGGCCGTCTCTATGAAATGTGTACAAATTGAATTACACAATATACCGACATAATTTATTGGCGACCTAATCGTGTCCACGCAAAAGTCGAATTCCGATTGCGAAACAGACTTAGGGCTAGACGCGCTTCATCCTGCGCAAAATTATTCGTCACAGCTGCAGTGATTTTATTTGCGACCGAGTTTTCGTCCCACATTTACATTCGTATTCATTATTTTATTTTTTATTTTTTATCAGTCCCCCTACAACTCTGAATACGTAATGCCATTGATGTGCCATTTTTCCATATACAATTCTCAAATACGAAAGACAAATTTATAAATGATAAAATAGCACAATAAAATATCGTTATCAGTACTCTTCTTGGTATTCTCTTTATCTCGTATTCAATATATTACGTTTTTTATTTATAACATTCGCCGTTCGCGTGTGTGGTCCACATATTTATAAGGCCTGTGAGTATATTTTATTTTTCCAAGTCGCCTGTTTGCCCGCAATCTAATTGAAATTAAATTTGGAGCTAGTTTTGTTTATTCATTTTTTATGTTTCGGTTTATTTTTTTTTCTTCGGACGACACACGATTTAACTCATAAGAATTTACAAAAATTGTGGCGCAGTACATTAATCGTTACGGTTGGCCCATCACCTACACGGGTAGGTATACGTCATATTCGATTATATCTCAAAATTAATAATTTTCATTTTGTTGAGAAGCGGTTTGCTCTTAATGAGAAATCGAGAGTCGATCGGACACCGTACTGCGGGTCTGGGTCAAGAGGTTCTGACACGCGATAGCGGACATACTCGATTATTTCCTTTGCTTTCTGTACATCCGGCATTCGGTCAGGATGTGTTCCGCGGTAAACGAGGTTTCGCTTCGGTATAATTAAAAAAAAAAGAAAGAAAGAAAAAACCTCGAGATTTCCACGCCGCCGTACGAGCTGACGATCGTCCACCGGGTCTGTTCGTTTTGTGGTTACATTGCGGTTTGCTTTAACGATTTTAGTATTTAATCTCGGCACGCCGGAAAGCATCGGTATACGCACTATATAGCCGCGACGGAGGTATCATCAATTTTGATATAAAACTTGTCAACGACGTTGTCGGTACATAACGGGAGGACATAATTCATCACTGGAAAAGCACTGCTTCTGCAGCCGCCGCTGTTGTATACATCTGGCCGAGAAAACACGCGGCTCGAAAACAAATTATCATGTTCTTAGGACTCGAAGGAGGAAATATATTATTAAAAAAAAATAAAGTACAAGTTATAATACTCTTTTATTACGTTACCCGCGACTGGAGTGGCGCGCGATACAATTCCATCGAATAAAATATTAATGTGAAAGAAAATAAAATACGACTACCGGGTCCTGAATAATTAACGGTTCTGGAAACTTGCAGCAGTAGGTAGTAATCAAGTAATACATTTAAAAATAAATCGTCTCATCGTGAAATTAGACGGAAAAGTATAATAAAGTAATGCTGCTGCGATGGTGCTCGCAATAATAATAATAATAATAATAATAATAATAATAATGAAGATAATCAACGAATAACGACAACCGGCGCAGTTCTACTGAAATGACATATTATTATTATAATTTATGATAATATTTTATTATCAAAACGTTATCTCGTATGTGTTCATATCACGAACTGTATACCAGGACCGGACACGAGATGAATATTGTGGTTACGAAATGTAGTACAACAGGCGCAGTTCGGGGGGTTATTTTCCTTTTAGCATTACTAGCGCCGTCTTAATGGATACTTATGGAACTAGAACATATCATACAAATGTCTAGTTCCATAAGTATCCACTGTGACAGCGCCAGTAATGCTAAAAGGAAAATCTCCTCCCGAACTGCGCCCGTTGTACTACATTTCGTGGTGAACCCCCCACACCCTCCAACCTTGTCGTGTCCAGTCCTGTATATCTTAGTCCATGCTGTATACTATGGAACGCGCATTGGGAAAAAAACCGTACCTGCACCCTAGCCGGCTGCCTTTTTGATTCTTCTCATGGAATAAGCAATCAAAATTATCCGCGAAATGTGCGATGATTTTTGGTTATCATAAAAAGTGTGGCTTACCAGGAAAACGTGTTGTTGTTGACTTCGTGGCGATTCCCTGGCAGCCAACATTTTTGTGCGTTTCTCGACGGGAGGTAGGTAGATGATGAGGAAGAGATGAGATGGACACATCAAGTTTTAATTAAGAAGATGTTTATTGTTTATCGATCCGAAAGTGATAGTGAGATAATAAATTATTACGAATGAAGGGGACCGGTTGTGCTGCGGTGCAGGTAATGACGGTGTTGTCTCCGAGGCCGAACAATGTCGGCGAAGGTGGAGCGTGACGTTGCGTCTCGGTGCCGGTCGTCGGGAGACCAAAAAGAGCACGGGCCTTCGAGATGGGCGCGATGGCGTCGTTGTCGCGTCGATCGTAGTTTGTTCGGTCGTGCAGCCCGGACTAGGATTTAAGTCGTGAGCGGATCGAGAGCGGTAGGTGTGCACAAGTCGGGGAGTCGTTACCAGAGAGAAATAGTCGAGCCCGGCACGCCACGAAGTCCGTGGAGACGCCGCGACATGACGGACGCGGGTCAGTGTCGCCAACCGCAGCACGGGAACCATTGAGAGGGAGTGCTGTGGCGATGGTTCACCAAAAAAGTGAAGATACCACCCTCGGTTAAAAGATATTCACCGCGGATACCACCGGTATATCACTGATATTTGGTAGAAGATAAGCTAATAAAATAATTTTATCCATGAAAAATCATTGATAGGAACACCAACGGAATCAAAATGGCGGCCCTAGATATTATAGGGAAAATTTTCAACACGTCGTGAATTATAATATATACAATGCGCCATGTATAGAGTTCAGTGGTTTATATATACACGTGCAGTAGGTAGTAATTAATTTATTGTTTAGCTCGCGGGCCGGTCCTCGCGGTGGTATTCCAGTCGAACCACATTTACGACGGATTGGTATGTACCACATACGCATAAAACAATATCGCGGTAACCAAACACCAAAGGCTTATTGTTATTATGACGCGTATCGCATTGTGTTGACCGCGACAACCGCGTTATCGGTAACACCATACCGAACCGTATACACGTCGATCGGACGCCTCTATTAGTCGTGTACTGTAATAATTAACAGTAATTCCAAGTGAAGTGTGACGTCGTGGAGATGAGCATGTTATATTATATTTTAACGGTTTATTCTCCGCCAGCTTTTCTAGATTCAAGACTAATTATAGACAGGGTGCTCCATTTGACGAGGTACTCCATTCACAAATTTGTAAAACAATTTTTGTTTGAAAACGATTTTAAATACAATAGTTTACTGATTTTTATTACATATGTGTAATTTGAAATTCCATGACACTAAAAAGAAAAAAAAGAAAAATCAGATAATTTTGCTAACAGAATCGATCGTCACCCCGTATATTTTCAGTACTCCGAGACTTGCACAAGAAATTGGACACCTGTAGATTACATTTGGAGATATGCTCTCTAACAGCGGTTTGGTTTGTGGTCGATGGTGCAGTATGTTATCAATAACAGTACACTAATTATCAAAAAAGTAAACAGTAATATAAATAACCGTATCGTCCTGTTATTTTTGTTTTAATTTATCAAACTAAAAAAAATATATTGACAACCAAAAAGTTTTATATCTGTAATATTGCAGTATTTTGGTTTTCATCTCACTTTTTTTACTCTATTCTTATTATTTACTAATCAGTTTAGTTTTTCTTTGAACAAACCCAATAACAAGACTGAACCCAAAAAAATATTTGTGTATTTTTAAAAATTCAAAATCAATTGTTACGAACGTAGTCAATATATTAAAACAGTTTGAATTTTGATCTTCAGAACAATTTGATATTTTGAGATGCCACCTTTTACTTCTAAACCCACGATTTCTTAATATATTATTTTGTTATGTCATTAAAATATTATAATTTATAATAATACCTATATCATTAAAAATATTAATATATTATTATTATATTTTATCCGTAAGCCGGCGCGTTGTATAGGCAATTTCGGTACATTATCGTATTATAGTAGTTGACTTTTGGCCGATTATATTATTATAATATTTTGCTGTTGTTTTACTCTTGTAAACACGCGCTACTACCGTTTCAAACGACGACGAATTTGCTGATTTAAAATAGCGTGACACAAAGTGACTGTTTTGGTTATAAAACGGTTAAGTTGTAATAATAAATTAGAAACGACATTTCGACGTCAAATGAATCGTAATAAAGATTAATGGCTCGACAAAAAGTTAGGTACCTAATCCAGTTCCTACGTTTCGTTGGTTTTGTCTAACGGACAACAAACAGTAAACAAATAAATTATACTATTCATTAATTAACAATGATTGTCGACTATCATTAATATTATGATTTAATAAGTAAATAAGTACAATATGATAACCATTCAGCTGGTCACCGGTCACGTTCAAATTATAATACATTCGTTGACTCATCGTACTAATACAAATTATTGCGAGCGAGTGATATATCGTTATAATCAAGACTGGGCAAGTTAATGATTTTTTTTAACTCAGTTTAGTTAAAATTTAATACATCCTTTTTGTTTACTTTTTATTAAGTTAAAAAAAAAGTTAATTTGTTTATACAACGCTAGCATACTTTATTTTTTTTTTCAACCCAAAACTAAATTATAGACTGTTGTAGTGTTTATACTTTATAAAATATTTCCATATAAGTTAGATTCGAATGATATAAATGTTTAACTTTAAATAATTCACAGTCAATATTTTTTTTTAAATGAAAACGTAATAGACTGTAATAGTGAAATATAATTAAATTAAAAACAAAAAAAAAACTTAACTTACTTCTTGAAATGAAAAATTAATTTGTTAATTTAACGTTAATTAAAAAATAAATTTAGTAAGCTAACAGTTAAGTTAATGAAAAGCCATAAGTAACTAGTTAAGTTAAAAAGTTAAAACTTTTTAACTTAACTTTAACTTTTTAACTCGTTAATGCCCAGTCTTGATTATAATACGTTCCGTAGCATTTAATATTGATAACTAATAAACATTTTTATATGACCCTATGATCAGGTTGGTCAAAGTGAATTTTCAAAACGTCATGACGAAAATAGCGATTTTACACCGCACTCTGATTTCAGTACGCGATTAGCGTGTTTACTTTTCATGCATTTTGAGTAGCTTTTTTCAACAGCCATGCCAGTTGTAATAATAATATACGCCCCAGTTAACTTAATACGATATACATTTAATATTCTTGGTATTCTTGTTGGATTTGTGGTATGGACGGTTTTCGATTTAACTCTATAACGACGTAAAAACGTATGTGTATAGAAAAAATTTGATCAGAAGATTTTTTCAAATTAATTTCAAGAAGAATGCCAACAACACTGTACAATCGTCGATTATAGATATTTTTTTTTATCAATCGTTAGTCATAATTCCGGAATCACAAAAAGTACTGAAACACTATAATATGCTTACGCTAAAAGCGGTATTTACAATCGAATCGCTTGATTGATAATTTATCATTTACGAATATTTTCGCAAGTAGGTTTATGTTATAATATTATTATCAATGAAAAAGTTATGATTACAATTTTATTAATATAGGTAAATGAAAATAAATAACATAATACTGTTTTACAGATTGTTACGACGGACATAATAAATAATTGTAATTTACAAAACGGAGAGAAACGATTATGTCTGATAACCTTTGAAAATAATCCGTATTCGTGTTGATTGGACGAAATTTACCTTTCGGTGATTTAGTTGCATTGATTTTGCATACCAAATAGCTAAATAATAACCGCGTTTTTCGAATAGAATCGTCGTTTTTTAACATTCGTCTTGCACGTATGTGCGTCGTCTGAATTAATGACCCCGTCGGATAATAACATCCAAGCACGGATCTAAACACACACCCGAATGCGTTGTGATTAAAATATAGAATTATCTTTTTTATATTCCGTCGTTTTTTTTCCCGCCTTTTATGACCATCCCTATTTTTTTCGTCCAGCGTGTGTCCAATTTATCTTCTGGGTCTATTTTGTATCTGATAGTCATCTGTTGTACAATGGAGTGTGTTTTCTACATCTATCCGTTCGACCTTTGTAAGCCATCGGAGGCCATTAACATCAGACGAAATCTATAGGACATCTCAGATTGCTGGAGAACAAATGAGAAAAAACATCGAACTGCGTCGCCTGAGTGCCATGGCCCGAATTCAGAGGCGTCGTCGTCGACGATATATATATATGTATATATATAAATCTCAAAAGGATTTCAAATCTCATTCAACATCCAACCTAACTGACCGGCTAAACAAATACTTCACGAACAATATATTATTGGAGATCTTAAAAACACATTAAGACCAATATTGCCAGGAAACAAGAAATGTTATACTTTATATTATGTTGTTCAATAACAAAATACACTGACTACAGCAATTTCCCCAGTAATAGTAATGACTAATGAACAAATCGAGAGATAATTCAACCATTTGTACACTGGACACTTAAATATTATAATCATTTATGACGTATATAGTTTTCCTATGATTTACAACTATAGTTTAAAGAAAACAAATTGTAATTATTGTAAATAATCGTTCATAAATCGACACAATATCAATTTATTGATTTAAATACATTTTCCACATTTAAGAATGTCGTAGTTTTCAATTATTTTTATAATTTTAAGCAGACGTCGATGTAGGTATGTTATATTCAAATTTTAAGTTTAATAATGTTTCTATGTCATGGTAATTTTATTGTTCTTATTATTAAAATAATATTATCTTTTCACCAAGAAATTCACCAAGAATTTCCCGATTATGATTTTAAGAATTTTTATGTATAATATAATAATATATGGACCATATTTTTAATTAATTACATTTTTATACCATTCAAGACGTGCCCTATGGCGACACTAACTTATTTTTTTCATATGAGAAAAGCCCATTTTTTGTGATAATTTTCAACTGGATGTATATTTTTAAATTGTTAATGTTTCTAAATTGAAATTCGAATGGTTTGTTTTTGTTGGAACTTATCTTGTATACAATTACAGTATTCGGCGAAATTATTCTTGTACATTTTTATAAGTAATTTTTGAGATGTTAATTCCATTTATCTTACAGTGTATACTGTAATATTTAAAAAAAAATTAATTTAAATTCTTTTCAGATAACAAGATTGTGTCATGTAATATGTTAGAGGTTTGAGATCGTACAGAACAGAATAATATTATCACTAGGTAAGCGAAGAAGTGGGCTCACTCGAGATGTAAATATAATTAATATAATATGTCACTAGGGTGACGCAGTGTATCCATCGTTAAACAGTTTGATTTTTATTATGGAATTTTTAAATTATGTGCATAACAATAAATACTAAAATTTTAATATTTATAATTTAACTATTGAATGTTACAACAAAATATACATTCATTTACTTTGGTAAGCACTCTTATCTTCGACGTATGTTCAGTGATTGCGAATGTCAATCCTGTCGTTTATATTATATTTTTCAACGTAAAGGTATTTTGCAAAATAAGTATATCTAACAACGCAACGCTTGCAGTAGTTAACGTTTAATATATTTTAAATGTGCGTACTATGGCAATGCGACGATATCAATGCAACTCGCTGGTCACGACGTCGATGAATAACAATAATTACCAATAAAAAAAACCAATTCATTTTCCTCACTGTTCACACATATCGCGTGCGTCAACCACTACAGTGGTGAACAACTATAATACGTATTATTACAATGTCGGACGTCGATCGACCACCCTCGTTTGTCGAACTCTGCAAAAAAGCTCTGCACATTGTCGTGCGAAACATGGACAATAATAATATAATATACTGTTCATACGTATACAGGTTGCACAACGAAGACAACTATCGTGACTCAAGAACTGATACTTCAAAAAATTAACTCTCAACGCTCCATGCGGGGAAAATTGTTATTATTATCTGAGTTTCGTTTATTATCTAAAATTTCGTAATGGATAAGAATTCAACCGTGGTCGTTTTGCTTATTACGACACCGGGATGCTCTATTCTTGACGGCTGTTTCACAGTGTCATTTTTAAAGACGCTGCACGACGACCTATTAAACATAGGTCGTCCTGCAACCTACAAATATCTTAAATCGTGCTGTCCATACGGGTCGTTTCGGCTCTCCGGTTAACGGCGAGCGTAATGATATCGTACGCGCATATACCGCGGTCGCGGTCGTCGTGTACCTTCGTCGTCGTACTTTACCGGACATGATGAATTCCGACGTCGGTAAAAAACGATTGGGGAAGAGAGCGGAAAAAAAAACCACGAAAAAAACACACTGAAAACATAAAGCTGTTACACAGCTCGAAGCGTCCGTCGTCCCCGTCCGGTAAACACTCGCACACGCGCGCACATAATAATACAGCGCTCTCGCGAATTTCGGTCGAGACAAATGATGATGAGCGTGTGCCAAATGGCCCAAAAGCGTTTACCATTGTTCTTGTACGTATGTGCGAGTACTTTTCCGCATATATATATACTTTTTTTCTTTCCGCCTATTCGCCCTCGCCCCCCCTCGCCCCCCCCCCCCCCCCGACACGTCTCTCCGCACGTCGCAGACATTCGTTGCTGCGGCAGCTATAATATATAATGCGCACCTATATCTCTTCTCTCGCGCGGACCGCCACGCCGCTTTCTCGTCGATTTAATATATTTCTCTTCTCCGGCCACCGCGCCACACGATAATAATATAATATAATATATTATATAACTGCACGAGGCGTCCGTCGCGCTAGATCACCGACGCGCAGACGACGTCCTTTTCCCCGGAGCGTTTTCCCAGCGACGAGGCGTTTTCTCCCGCTCGACGTCCGATACGACCGATTTTCCGACTGCCGGAAAAAAACGCCCCTCCCCCGCATACACGACTACTTTAGAGTAGTGCCTTGTTCTATGATAATATGTATACGCAACCCGCACGCGCACACACACATATTATTTTCATCATTGCATTTTCCGGTACGATGCGGGCGGGGAGGAAAGAATGGCAATTTTCTTATAGGCTCGTAAATAATATAAATACGTCCGTCGCCGTCGTCCTTGAACCCCGAACTCCCAGTATTTTGTTCACGTTCACCACTACCACAATCATCACCATTCCCTGCATCTGGAAACGAACATTTTCGGGTGTACCAAAGAACCGGAGAGAAAACTCGGAGATTCTCGTATACGACAAAGGTGGGCAAGTCGATGAAAATAATTGACCGTGGCAATTCGAGTTGATTCAATTTAATTCAATTCGTAATGTTTATGAAAGTATTCACTAGACGCAGTTTATACGAATGTGAGTCAAAATTTACTAAAAAATTGAATCGAATACAATTAATACATTCACCGATGACATCGTTTTATTTGATTTAACAAAGCACAAGAATTATGTGTGTGAACTTATGTGTTGTAAAATCTTAATAGCAAATACTCATGAAACACAGTGATTACTTTTGAGATTAATCTAGAATTGTTACGGGAAATAATTTGATGCAAGCACACGAGTACGATTACCGATCTGAATGATATTGGATTTAGGTCGGCTTTTAAACAATCGTCGAAACAGTATAACCAGTTTTTTGTGTATATACGTACAATTTTTCCAGGACACAGAAGTGGAATAACATAAAACTAATTATTGTGTTTGTGTTTGTGAATCAGAGCGGAAATTGATAGAGAGAGATAGATTAATTTTAATCCAGGTAGAGTCTAAAGGTAATAGTATAATACAACTAATACCTTTACAATTAATTGATATTTTAGTATTTATCTATAATAGCTATCAGTTATCAATGGCGGGCAAGTCAATGAAAATAATTAATCGGTAAACAAAGAGCTTCTAAAATATTTCTGGCGGGTCGTTTTAATGAAACTTCGCCTCAGAGTTTAAGAGGGTTACTTATGCATTGCCACATAATATACCTACCGTTTGATTCATGTGATTGTCCGTTTTACGAGCGAAGCACAATAACACAGCTTCAGAAAAACATCACACACAGATACGCATTAGTAGGTAATATTGTGTCTTATTGTTGTACGACCGGTAAACTTTAGGCGTAAAAAGCTCGACCGAATGTATACTGAACAAAATTATTGTTATAATGCGTTATTGTTTTTTTTCCGTTTGTACATATTTTGAGGGTAAACGACGAACACTTGCCGCACTTTGTTGTCGATCGGTCTTTTTTTCCACACAAATTGGATCGATCGTATAGATAAATCACGAATACGAATTTATTATGTGCTCAGGATAAGCAGTTTAGGATACAATAATTATTGTTCTGGCTGTAAACTTGTAATTCGAATTGACGATGTTACCACGGTTACAAACGAAAAACGATATACCTAATAAAACGATTTACGATTCCGCAGAAAACATATTTTAGTGTATATTATTATATTTAAATTTACAAAAAATAAACGTAAACTGATAGAATTCAAAATTTTTTCTATCCAAACTGAATGTATAAAGATCGTTCGAGAAATAATAGTTTATTTATGCAGATGAAAACGACAAGATTACAAGATATTATAATCTTGTGTTTAGAATTCTATAATATCGACACAAATCACATAAATCAGAATAAATGATTGTTGCCAATATTTGCTTTAATAGATTTGGTTTTATTTTCACAAAATCATTAAAATGAAGAACACAATTCAATAATTATTACCGTCCAAAACTATTTTAAAATGTTTAATTACATAGATAGATATATTTTTCATTTAACTATGAGCGTATTAAATACGTATTCAAGTGTTTGATATTTACGTGTAGGTAGCAAATGAATGCTGCGTATTCAATTGTACGGGTTGGCTGGTTGGAAAATAAAATATTTATGTATTATAAATAGTGAAATGGTATCGCGTCCAAACAAGTAATGTTTAGAAAAAATGTGTACCTTTTTAAATTATCATTATATCATATTTTACGTCGTCATACTCTATATAATACGTTTGTACATAATATCAAAAATAAAACGACCGTTAAATAGCCAAACTAGGCTTGAGTCTGTGTTTGGTATTAATTATGACGACTGCAGCAGTGTAGACAATACCTACATACCGTTTATTTAATTATAAAATATCTACGAGTACTAAATTTAAAATTAAATACATTTCGTTATTAATTATATATAGGTAGGTATTTACATTTTTATAATATTTTCGTATCTAACCCTCTATAATTCGAACACGCGTAGGGTGAAACATTGCATTAAAATACTTCAGTATTTATACTCGCATGTAATTCTGTTGTAATGGAATCTGAACAATATGCAAATATACATGACATTATATATACATGTATAAATTACAAATTTTATCGTACTGAATTTGTACAAACAAAATTTCTGATAATGAATTTTGATACTGTCGAGTTTTAAATGGACAATATAATTGATCGCTTTATTAATACCACCCTAGTTTTGTTGTCAAAATATCCGCTTTCAAACTCTTCGCATTAATGTCCCAACGTTATTTATTTATTTTTTTTTAAAATAGCCGCGATTCAATCCACAACGTTTTAATCATAATCGATAGCATCAGATTAAGCGAACGCTTTGGTATTTTTATTCAAATTTTTCAGTCATATCGGCAATTAGTTTATGTAAAATATTATTGTTTGCTGTTTTTTTTTTTTTGTTGTTGTTGTTGTTACGTTCCGTACCGAATTAACTCATAAATAATACATTCGTGGATATAATTAGATTTATAAATAATATAATTCGAACGCATTATAATATCGCATGTAGAACAGATATTGAATAAATTGGGACGTTATATTACGAATTGTTGGAATATAACGACGTACGCGAGTATATATTATAATAATATGTTGGAATACTTATCTCGTGGTTTATTATTATTATGTATTTTCAGTGGACTCGGCCGATGTCCACGAAGATATATCATAAACGTCAGGGGGTTCAAGGGGCGATAGTGATAGCACGGGCGGCCGGATAATGTGATAATACCCATCATGTCGTATACCCACCGTGCGCGAACGAGTCGAAGGACCTTTATTATATTTTTTATAATGGCACTAATCGATTTTTCATTTTATATAATATTATTATCATACGATATTATACAATAATAATAATAATAATATGTAGGTATTATTAAAACTCGTTTCAGCGGATAAATGCCTCGCCTACGATATCGGTATAATATAACATTATAACATCATGCCGGCCGTTTTTTTAATCTATATATAGGCACTCGATGAACGCGGTTAATCTAATAACCTGTAGGGCGTAGGCATCATAATAATCATGATGTGCCGTGTATGCTTCTCTCACTTGCGCGCAAACGAGAGATTGAATTTCGTTCACA
This sequence comes from Metopolophium dirhodum, assembly GCF_019925205.1. NCBI lineage: Eukaryota > Metazoa > Arthropoda > Insecta > Hemiptera > Aphididae > Metopolophium > Metopolophium dirhodum. Next base: position 22,570,950 of record NC_083564.1, on the reverse strand, counting down.
GTAATGTGATTATTCGACTTGTGAGCGAAGTATTATTAATGTAATAGGTGCATAGTGTAAAGACGGCGTAAAATACGAAATTTAGTCGATTATAATAATAATTTAAAACTCGTTTACCTATAATAATATATTGTGAGTCGCTGTAAGCAGGTGGGGGTACACGCGGCAGTCTCGCCGGTAAATATTATAGTTAATAGGATTTTCGACAAAAGTGGCGGTGTGTACGATGAAAGTAAGTGCTCAGAGAAGATAAGGCCAACACCCGATGACCACACCCCCTGCCCCACCCTCCGCCGTACTCGTGTAGACGGTAATGAGTTTTCTCAGAACGGAAACAGTCGATTGTTTTTTTTTTTTTTTTTGGGACTGTATTGTTTTGTTCTTTAGGCTTGCGATCGGCAGCGAATTCCTCAACGCGATGTCACCGGCGGTGTGCTCCCACCGCTGAACTGAATCATAGAATGTATGACAGCGGCTAATACGAAAAGTGTCCCACCTTCAAAGGCTGCCATTTTGAGTCTGGAAATGTTCTTTTCCACGATTTCTCACGGACACGACTATTTTATTAGCTCCGTATACCTTAAAGACTGGTCGGTGGGTTCGGAGGGACAGTGTGGTCACGGCCAACTGCGTTACAGTGATGAACTACCTCCATCCTCCGTCTGTGAGTATAAGGTCTATGATTAGACCGCCAAAAATCGGTGAATCACCGGTGGTGTCCACGGTCAGCGTATTTCAACCGAGTATAGTAAGGTATCTTCACTTTTTCACGATGACAAAAATTATCGGGCAGATGAGTTTTATAGTTTATCCCGTGACAAGACTCCGAATGGCAGACTACCAAAAGCCACAGGATACGCGTTTTCAGACCCAATGAGCCGTTCCATAACATAGGGTGTCCCATAAAGTGCGCAACTTTCAAATCTGCCGCCATATTTTTAATATTTTGTTGGCAGCCCTGTTTTTATCATTTTTTATGAACAACTACTAATTAAATCGGAGTAATAGCATAGAACAACAGTAATAGTAGATACTAGAAATTATGAGAACAGGGCTGCCAACAACATTTAAAAAAAATGGCGGCAGATTTAAAAGTTGCGCACTTTATGGGACGCCCTTATCATGTTCGGCGGCTTTCACGGCGTAGCACTAGAACATTGGAAACGTTCAACGCCGAGAGAATATCAAAAACCAATGATATAATATTATTATAAAACGGTAGGCCGCCGCGCACGGGCGGGCGTCGAGGATTTCGCAGATCCATCGCGTTTAGATTTATACCGCTGAAGCCGATGTGTCAGGACGATAGCTATATGCACCACCAGTGGGTATTGATAAACGGTGCGGTCGTACACGCTGTCAGGTGACCCGCGCTGTTTTTTTTTTCCAAGACTTATCGTGACTGTTTTTTTAAAAATCAAAATAAATAAATAAAAAATAAATCCAGCGATTCGCCCGCTCCCCTCCCCCCACCCCAACCCCAACCGCAACCGCAACCACAACACCGCCGCGAAAATCCCACATTTACATTTATGCGTTGAAGCGAACGGCCGTTTGTCTTGCACGCGAATAATTGTTGCCCATAAATCCGCCGCGTAGTACCATTGCCTCCATAAAATTCATAATAACGCGGCGATTCGTTCTCGCGAAACTGTTGAGAAATATTGTTCTCGCGCACACGATATTATAATATTATACGACGTGTACGATATTATTTACATGTACCCTGGTATATATCGTTTATGATAAATCAACATCTAATATTTTTTACGCGACAGAATTTATTTGTTTATTATTTTTTTTTTTTATCGAACTTATGCCTGGAAACCGCTACGGCTATTAGTTTTTTTTTTTTTTTGTTTTTAGTAGGTTTGAGACTACTGCGGGGGGAGGGTACGGTCGGTTATTGGACACGTGTGATTTGTATGTGTGGCACGGATTTGCCACTGAGAACTCGGGTGGTCACCCATCCGGGAACTATAGTGGCACCGACCGGTCGATCGCAACCACCACGCCACACCGAGCCACATCTATTATATTTTCATTTTATCATTATGATATTTCGATATGGGTACACAATAATAATATACCTAACATAGTTTCGCTATATTTACGTGCATCGTATACGTCTCTCTGTCTTTATACACACGACAGTCGACAATATAATAAACACCATACATTGTTTGATATACTATTGCATTATACCATACCTAGGAAGGTCTACTATTTTTTTTTTTGCATCGTCAATAATTCGACGCACATCAAATGACGCCATGAAAAGTTTAACCTTTAAAAATGTCATTCACGTTTTTGGGTTCGAATAAACGTTTCAAAATTTCCTACCGCGGCATCGGCTATTTTATTACAATTGTTTTATTTTCTAAGACGTCCGCTCTTGTTAAATGTGTGTAGAACGTGTGAAAAGCAAAACAAAAAAATAATGTCGCCCATCAATTTTGTAAACAAAAATATCAGCTAGTAAAATATTACATTATTACAAACAAAAATATGTAATTTTATTAAATTTATGGTCGTTTGTTCGACGTGCGTATAATTTATACACGTTCGTTAAAGTAAACGTCATATATTATGTCTTCGTAGATGGATATGAATTAATGCTGTTTTTAAGTAAACATTTTGAAAACAAATCGGTTCTAATCCGAATCCATGCCACTTTACGGTTTGGAAAATGTTTTGTTTTAAATATACAAACGCTCAGCTCAGAAAAACCAATACAAAATTAAAGTTTAAATGCATTTGAAGTTTAATTAAAATACATAGTTTATAGTATATCACTGACTGTGCAGTAGCTGAAATACAATTTCGACGCAAAATAATATTGTGTAAAAAGCAATCGACTTAATTTGAAATTTGAATTGAAATTTTTCATTTAAAAGCACTATTGAAGTCCTTTTAAATGAACCAATAGTAATAATTCGTCGAAACGAAAAACGTAATTAGCTGTCGTTGTTGTGCAATTTAAATTTTCATAAAAATATCGACATAAAAATTAACAGGAAAAAAAATACCGGAAATCGTTAAAAATCGTGCGTGACTAAAATTCGATTTATGCACCGTCGTGTCATTATCATACGAAATCTTTTGTGAAAAATGACAGCAGGCGGAGAATTTCATTGAGTGTTTATGGGTACCTATGTATTTTATAAATAATGTCGTGGAACATAAATTATTTGTATTACCATCGAACGAATGCAAATAATATATAGAATATAATAATATTTTCTATTTTCGGTGACGAACTCTGAAAAGTTTATTGCGCCTTTCTCGGGTTCGTATATTAAACGTCTTGAATTATAATCCTATACATTATATGAATTTCATTTTCAATGTTTCCCACGAGACAGTTTCACCATGCCACACCTCTCTCCCCCCCCCCCCCCCCCCCCCATCGAACACCGAGGGCAAACAACCCTTGCGAGTTCTCTTTTCGTCGTCCAAATGCATTGGCTCTTACGCAGCCGACCAACCAGCTATAGCGAAATGTCATCCGTGGAGGAAAATAAAACATACCTTTTTTTTTCTTTAAGGTCCCACCGAAATACTTACTTCGCATCCCATAGATATGATTTAGGGCGTGCCGAGGAACCTTTATTCCGAGCATTTTTCTCCATCTTACTTATTTCATTTTTTTTCCATTCCAAACCACACATTATTATCCATATTTTGCTTTGTCCTCTCCGTGGACGTATTAGAAACGATAAACACACTATACGACCTATTGTTCTCCAGTGTCCGACACGTCTTTCTGATCAAGACAGAACAATATGACTTAATAATGATAATAATAAAACTTCATACTAATCTCCGTCGCCATATTCTATTGTTTTAAAAATGTGTCTTTATATTATATAATTCAATTTTGATTATGGCGAATGCGTTTTATTTTTTGCTTCACAAACATTATTTATTATATAAAATATATTATTATTTAGAAATATTTCAAATTCTTAAAAACACATAAATAATACTTAGAATAGTTTGGAGTACATTCAACTCACTGTCTGAATTCACGTTGTTATTTACTAAGACCGAAAAATATTATTCGTAGTTGAATTATTGATTTGTACAATCTATTAAAATTGTCTTGAATTTAAAAATAATTTTTTTTTCTGATAATAGTTACAAAATTATTGTATATTTTCTTATTTCACGATTTAGTGAATAGACCACACACGGAATGCACAATATTAACGAGCACATATTTTTCAAAAATTCTTATATTTATTTCTTGATTGTTAATACGGTACGGTACGGAGCAAAACTCCATTTAAAATTTGTATACAAGTATGCGACAGTCGTGCAAAGCGTTTTGATAAACAATAGTATAAACGTATGTGAAATATAATTATCAATTATGCATTAATCATGTATTAGTACGAACAAAGTGTTTAAAAATGAATGAATGAACTGTATAATAAGTGTATGTGACGAGAAAAAAACACATACGCTTATAAAATAAAACAAGATACAAAAATTACAACAAATAACAATACAAATTTACAAAACTCGCAATATTGGTAATATAATATATAATATACGATTAAGGTAATTTACACATGTTTTTAACATCATTTATATTACAAGAAAATATCTAGAAAATATCTATATGTGTAGAATTACTAATATTGACATGAGTATGTTTGTAAGTGAATCTGATAAATAATTGGTTTTTGTGTTTTTTTTTTTTTTAAGAAAAATAAACGATTGTTTTTAGTCTTAGCATGATATTATGGTGAATTGCGGACATTTTCCCTTAGATTGTTTTCGGTGTAGTAGGACATCCCCCCCGATATATTTTTGATGCTGACATTTTCCCCCTTATTTTTTTTTTAAAGTTTACGATTTAATAATATTATTTTATTAATTAATATGAAATTATTATTTTGCGTATTATCTAATATTTTCATAAATACCTATAACAAATTATAGGTGTATATTTTTGATTAACTGAGCTACATGAGTTCAAAAAGAAATTATTAAATTGTTAAATATCCAAACTGGGAGTCTTAATAAAAATAAAATAAAATATGAACAAAAGCTAAAAAATATGTGTTTAGAAATAACAAAAGAATCAGTAATCGGATGTTTTTTTACAAAATGTATCATTTTTATGTCGGAATTATTACCCATTTTTATTAATTATATTTTATTTATACTTATTTTTTTTAAAATTGTTATTGTTTCAAGTAGTTTAGTTGGTCAAACATATTATACATATAAAAATCTCGTGTCACGTGTTTGCCCGCAATCTATTGTATTTATGAAAATAAAAAAAAAATGTCTATAATATATTTTATATTTTATTAAAAAAAAATAATTTTGATATTAAATAATAAATAATATTGTATTACCAAATTCAATATTATTAGTCAATAATGAACTTTAAAAATAAAATGGGGGGCAAATGTCCGCCTCAAAAATATATCGGTGTAAAAATGTCTTACTAGACCGAAAACAGTCGGGGGAAAAATGTTCATTTACCAATGTGGTGTTACATTCGCGTAATAGCACACACATAATATGTATTTATAATATATTGTTATCTGATATTCATACTATATATGCATTATAGTATTATACTAAGGGTCATTTATTATTATACGGTCGGGTCATTGATTTAAAATCTTTAGTTTACATGGGCGTATTGATTATAAAACAGTAACTAGGTATAGGCACGCCGCTGAACATAAATTGGGGACGACAGATTTGGGATACAAACGCGAGGTAATAAAAGTCTTTTCGCTCTCATCCATTTAACGTAAAAAAAAAAAAACGTAATTGTACTCGGTCTTTCGTGATACGATTTACAGGTTCCGGAGTAAAGGCCGTACAATGGATTTTCGAAAAAAAAAATATAAAACGTTCAAAAAGGTCGCAATGGCATTGACAATCACGCGCGGGGTTCGTCGATTCCGACGAGTAGGTATAATTATTTCTGGAAGGAAAACTCGTAGTTATTAAAAAAAAATCCGGTATTAAAATTACATTTTTATATTTTCCTTTTTTCTTTTTGCGTTCCGGTGTGCCGTGCAGGTCGTGCGTGCGTCGGTCTCTCTAGCATCCATAAAAGGTTTTATTTAAACGTAACGCCGACGTGGTCGTAATCTCCCGTGGCTACGATGGCGCACAACTACGATGGCGATGATGACGACGACTGGCATTAACAACGTACTGCGGCGGCGAGCTTTCCGTGTACAACAATAATAATAATATTCACTTAACAATGAGCGCATTTTAGGTCGCGTTCGGACTTTTGCCGGGCACGGGAAGAGCAGAAACTTTTATACATTCCTCTCTTTCGTTTCGCTTCGCCCTTGCACACGATATAACAATAATATATTTCGGCACACACATGTCATATTATTATACGGCGTGGAGAACGCAAAACCGCGTTTGATTTATTTGTCCGCCGCCGTCGAGGTGTTATCGAAAAACAAACACACGCGAATGCATTGGCGCAACTAGGGGTGCTCAGGGTCCCTAGCACCCACCAAGTCAAAATTAGCACCCAGTGAAAAATCGTTTGAAAAGTTGATAATTTATCGAATTACAATAGTTATCTGTAGGATATAACATTTTTGTCATTTACAATGTTGAATTGGACGTGTTGATTTTAATTTAGTAGAATTTTAATTTGTTTTGTTTTAGTGGCAAATGATGGTGTTATGTCCAATTGAGTCACAAAAAAACCTGGAGCTTAAGCACCCCCTCGTTCAAATGCAAGTCCGGATTAAGGAGGGGGGGCAAGGGGGACACGGTCCCGGGGCCCATCTTTATTCCCAAAACATATTTTTTTAACGCGTCCAATAGTTTTCAAAAAAAAAATTATTTAGCTCTTGTAAATTAGGTATTTCAGTTAAAAGTATTAAAGCATATTATACTAAACTTTAGAGGACCATAGTTAATAAACTAGCGAACCAAAATTGATTATTTGACTGTCGAAATGTTCAGAAAAAAAGCTTTACCGGAATCCATCAAAAAAATATAGTGGTAACCATTTGAAAAAATAAAGTCAATTTTATTATTGGTACAAGTGCGTGTTTAAAAATTTTGAAAATGTTATAAAAAAAAAAATGCCCGTTAAAAATAAAGAAACACGTCTTTTTATTTTAACGAGACTCCGTGTCATCGATCCATAATTATTGTTAAAAAAAAACCCGCGTACAATGACACAAGATACCTACACTCTGTGTATTTTTTGTATAGTAAAACATTTTACAATAATATAAAGTCGTTAATATGCAACGATACTATTATTTTGAAGTTAAAGTTGAAAGGGGGCCCTCTAAGCGTATGGTGTCCCGGGGCCCAATTGATCCATACTCCGGGCTTGTTCAAATGTCTAGTTGCGCCAATGCGCGCATGTATTATATCGTAATAATAACAACAACAATAATAGATAATAAAATGTGAAATATAATATAAACATATATATATATATATATATAGTATCAGCGTCGAGACGACATCTATGTATACGTGCGTATATAAACACACACGCGAAAACTTATGTACTGCTGTAGGTGGGACGGGTATAGTTTTAGGGGCGGTGGGAAGAAGCCCGACGACGTTCCCCCGTCGTTCATTTTATTATTATTATTATTATTTTTTTTTTTTGGACTCGACGTCTGAAGACATTTTTCGAGTTATTTATGAGCCACCCCATCGACAATATATACGCACTCGAAAAAAAAAAAAATAACCGTGTAAGTGAAATTCTTTCATTCTCACTCTCCTCCCCCGCTCGCGGCCGCCGCCGTCGTCATATCCACAGACGCCGCCACCGCCGCCTGCAGTTGCTGCGCAGCGCCGGCTCGGGAAACGGTCGTCGTCGTCGTCGCCTCGGGTATAAATAACTGTTGACAAATGCGTAAGAAAACGCATGTGTCAGGATTTGTGTCACACGTAATATCTTCTTTTTTTTTTCTTTTTCGCTCCACGCACCCAAGGGCGGCCGCGTGTGCGCTTTCCCGATCCGTCTTGTGACCGTGTGCGCGCGGGTGTGTGAAAGACGGAATGGTGGGCGGGCAGCGAAGAGGTTAATATATTCGGTACAGCGGCGGCGCTTGTGTGGGGGGGGGGGGGGGAGTAGGAGGAGGGGGCGGCGGCAGCTGAGGGATCCCGACGGGTCATATACGAGCTGAGCCCGGCGAAGCCACTCGATCATTCGCACCCGTTCGATTGCGCCCACACCGCCTACCGCACCCACCGGATGTGTGAGTTTTTCACACATGCGCGCACGTTCACACCTTAATACGCGTAACATTATTACACCGTTTGCACACGGACGCTCGCGCACACGGCCTCGTGCGCAATGTATAATATTATATTTATGTTGTGTGTGTGTATGTGTGTGTGTGTGTGTGTGTGTGTGTGTGCATGTGTATAATACGGTTTTCGCTGGCCCGGAAAATTAGGGACGACGCGGCGGACATCGGTCCGAGTCGAAAAATATTTCGAGAAAACGCCGCCGACGACGTCTTAGGCCCGGAAACGTTATTATAATATACTGTGACGCACAGTCACGACGCCTCTGGCCCGCTGCAGGTTCTCGATAATATTCATATTATAATATGATTACTATATTAAATCATGAAAACGATCAGAGACGACCACGTGGACATTCAGCTGACATTGCGGTCGTGATGGAAATAATATTATTAGAGGACGATTCCAGAAACTCGTGGGGGGGGGGGGGGTGGGGTGAGGGAGAGACATTCGAACGCCGATTACCAGCTTTGAAATTATTATAATAATTTTAAGACATTTTCACGAATGGAATATTTTATGATGAGCAAATCGGTTTAAATCGACAACAATAAATTAGATTTAAAAAAAAAAAACGCAGATTATTATAAATCGATTCACCGATTTTGTATCCAACCAATTATTGTAGTATTTTATGTTTGTTGTACTTATAATTGGTAGTTTATAGCGTTGGTTTCGTCATGAGAAAATAAATAAACCGGATAGTTTACGATATGACAGTTCATCTTAATTTTGTGAAATGTAAAAATGGTATAAAAATACAATTTTGTAATTCACGTTAATCGTTTCAGTCATAATAAAAAAAAACTGATAGTAATTTACAATATTATATGACAGTAAAACTTATTATTGTATTATATTTATATTAGTCTATTGTTAGTATTCGTGGCGATAACAATAATTAATATTTAACTAGATCTCTCTCGAAATGAATCGATCTGCCATATGAATGGAGCGCGCTGGAATCAATGAAATCATATCGATGTTATACGTTATGCTACAAAAAAGTTTAATATTGTCAATTAAATTGATTTGAATCTTTCATCTTTGAATGTTGTTGATATACATTCATCTCACTCGATCGGATTTTGTGACCAAAGCATTAACGTTATATGGTTTTAAAAATAATGTATTCATTCGATCGTGGTGTATTGAAAAAAAATTGGATGTGTAAAATGGGAGTTTGAGAGTGGAAAACAAACATCCGAGAATCCA